>NC_135187.1:29417055-30617055 GCF_041146795.1 Maylandia zebra
TTAAAATTGCTCATACTAATCTTTCTGGGTCACAAAATAAACTTTTAACATATTTTCAGGCGAGAAAGTAGTTGTGTAAACATCAAATATCTGCTCGGTTTATCAAGATATCCCATATTTGCAAAAGTGCTTCGACGTTTTCAGAGGCGTCTGCTACCCACCAGCTCGACAGCTAGCCGGGAGCTCGAGGGTTACTGATGCGGCCGAGAACGGCACAACTCCCGGCACATCATTTTCAGATCACCGCGGAGTTTCGCTGCTCGGGTTAAACGTAATATATAAGTCACTTAGACAACCTAAAAATGTTATTGTTGGGCTTTTTTCAGTGTTTTGTTTGTTCGTGAGTAAATCGGTTTGGCTGAGATTAAAGTTATTAGATTAGATAAAATAAAACTTTATTAATCCCCCGGGTGGGTTCCTCCTTGGTTTTCACACAGCTGACTAAACGTCAAACAGAAAACTTATTAAACAGAAGTATGAGACAGTCGAGAATTTACACCAGTGTCTGGTTATATTTTAGATAGCAAGAAGCAGACGGCCGAGTTTATTAAACTCCACCGAGACAGCGGTGACGCTAATCAGAAGGCTAGACCGTCCAATTTCACGCCTTTAAATTTTAAAGGCGTGTTTGTGTGTGTGTTTATACAATTGCTATTATGTTTGCACTTTATGTGTAATGTTACTGACTACAGAGATCAGTAAGATGTGTGTATTTTTTATTTATTAGTTTTATTTATTTAATATTATTTTTTAATTGAATGACTGTAGTAGTTCACAGATGTCGAAAAACTGAGTGTGGTAAAGCCACTGATTTTTTTTATGTATATTTCTGCAATCTGCACATTGTACTGACTTTCATTTTAATGTTTACACCAGGGTTCCTTGTCAGCACTTTATGCTCAGATGTTTGTAAGCTAAAAATAAACTATTGTGTATGTTCAAATATACTGTTGTGATTGAAGAAGTTAAATAAAAATGTCAGTCATCAATTCATGCATCACCTCATGTCATCATAACAGAGGTCTGTCTTCCAGGAAAGAACAGTTTAAAATTAATGTAATATAGTATTGGCCATACTATATGATGTATTGCTTGTCTTTGTTTAATAATACAGAAGACAAATACCTTAAAAAATAATCGCATATCGCATCGCAATCGCAATCTTGGGGCAAAAAATCGCAATTAGATTATTTTCCATAATCGTTCAGCCCTAATTACTATTAATATGTAGAATTTGTAGACAGGGGAGGATTTCTAGGACCTCATGCTTTATAGTTTCCATAGCCCTGACCAATCACATTTGAGCAGGCTTTGCTGCAAGCAGGTAACTGGCCTATCGGACATCATGTGGCCTTTAACTTATCTAATTTTGCTAATTTGGCAAAGCAGCTGATGAGTTCCCAGACTGAGTTTAAACAAATATAAAATGTATTAACATATCATATGTGCTAACCATAACTTTAATACATTTTGGGAGAGCAGCACCAACAGTAGCAAATGGTGCTTTGCAATATCAAACTGACAAAAAATACAAGAATCTAAATTATCTGTTGAGATTATTTAAAATATAACACTAAATGTTATATCTAGCTACAGCTCAGGTGGTAGAGCAGGTCATCTACTGATCGGAAGGTTGGTGGTTCGATTCCTGGCTTCCCCTAGTCTGCATGCCAAATATCCTCGGGCAAGATACTAACCCCAAATTGCTCTCCGATGCATCCATCGGAGTATGAATGTGTGTGAATGTTAGCTATAAAGCACTTAGAAAAATGTGCTCGTGTGAATGGGTGAATGCACAAGTTGTGTTAAGCGCTTTGAGTGCTCAGATGAGTAGAAAAGCGCTATATAAGAACCAGTCCATTTACCATTCAGGGCATTTTTTTTTTTACATAGTTTAATAGTATCATTCACATCATAACATAGCTCAAAAGCTTCTGTGTTAATTACAGTTAGGCGTGTCCACAACATAGACAGCATAAGCAAGGTAAACTGTCAATAAAATCCATAGAACTGCACAGTTAGGTTTGAAAACTGTTCCATAATTTGAGGTCTGCACTTTTGACGTTGAAACAGAGAGTCAGTGGGACTGTGTCTTGCTGCTACATCATCTTAAATCAGTCATGTGATTTGGCCATTTGTTGACTCTCGAGACTTAATTATAAAATGTCTCATTAATCCTAACCTTTTAATATGTGTATATTCACATGCTAACCTTGTTGTAACTAGGGTTTCTACAACAAGCAAAGCCAAACAGACCTCAGCTGACCTGTGCTGCATCTATCCACTGGGAATTCCCGGTCACAACAGGTGGAAACAAACCCAGCCTCAGAGCTAGTCTACGCCTAGTGCCAGTCCCAAGATCGGATAAATAGGATGGTTGCACGATGAAGGGCCTCCTGTCTAAAATGTATGCCAAATCCATTGGATCCATAACTGTGGCAATCCCTTGGAAAAAGCTTCCCAACGCCCCCCACCTTTTTCTCCTCCTGTTTGCACAGGGACTGTAGCTGCTGGTCTCTCTGCACTACCACAAAATTAAGAATTAACAATTGCATCGCACTTCATGAATCCTGTACAACACTGTATCAAGTCCCTTCTCCCCTTATAGTCACCAGGGTCTGGCAACTTTTCTAATGGAAAGACAGTGGCTCCTAAAATTTATTTTTACACTCTAAATTTATTTTCCTGTATTCTATGTGCATTACTACAGTGACTGTAAGCTAGGCTTCCAGACCTGCAGGTGATGTACAGCTGAACACTGCACCTGAACGCCTCCTGTGCAGACCCACGCAGAGCACCAGAGCTGCTGCTCTGCTAACATTCTGCACGCTGCGCAGACACACACGGCTTAAAGCAGATTCATTTCCCCCAAGTCAGCAAACAGTCCCACCTTTATCTATTATTTTACCGCACATTACTTCTTAGATGCTTTGATGTCATCACTCGGGTAGCATGGCTTGCTAGATTTCTCCAATTTGCATCTCCACTGAGTGAAGAGAACAATAAAAGCCTTGTTCACTAAGGGGAACAAAGCACACAGTGGATCACATCAAATATGAATTGAAGCGAAGTAGAATTCCAGTAATAATGTGAAATTTAAGATTGTTTCTAAGATCCTGGATGAACTTTTGCTCTCAAAACAACTAGTTAAATTCACAATGGAAATAACAATTTTTTACAGTCGTGATTTAATGTTAATAACAGACGCACTTCCTGCCACATGAGGTGTTTTCGTACCTGGAAGCACTTCATTAGTATGCTGCTGAGGATTTTTCATTCCAGGCAGACTGTTAGTCCTGCTTGTCTCTTGTTTTGGCTTAAGATATTCCTCCAGCTCCAAGAGCCTGATGCTGCCTGTATGCGGCTTGTCACAGGGGGAAGAGATATGCTCTTTGCGGGAGAGGAGCTTTGCGAATGGCTCAAACTTATCAAAGCAGTCCGCCCCGTCCCCGAGCTTCCAATACAATGCCCCCCTAATTTTTCCTGAATGGAAGTCTCTCCAGACCTGGAGTAATCTCATATTCGCCGTGTGCACGCAGTAACTCCAGTTACTCCGGCTCTGTTCCCTGCATCCCCTGCCAATTGCATAATCAAGTCCAGAACTCATCAGCAAGATGGCAGAAGAAGTGCTCTATTAAGCCGCATCGTGTTCCATCTGTTGTGTAAGAGAGAGATAACAGTATTTACAGTTTTGGAGTTGTGGCAGACTGTTTCGGCCAAATTTTGTGCACCGCAGAGTACCGCTTACTTCATAAAATGTCACGGATTAATTCTGCCACTGCGACAGCGTCCAAGTGCAATCTTTGCCCTCGACGAAAATATCGCCAACTAACTTTATTGGAAGTACTACATTAAGAACTTGTTGTACAATATTTTACTTCACACTCTTTTTTTTAATTTCTTTTTTGGCATATCCTGGCCCATACTTTAAGTATTCACTCACTTTTATTCCATTCCGGTAAGAGGCTAATATTTGCTAGAACTCTACAGAAGACCTGCCATGTGGATAAAGGTCTTTAAGAGAGAGTCTGTCACAGAGGTGGCTGGTAAGTGTCTTTCAACTAGCATTAAGGATTCGGTGCTGCCATCTTCCCTCTATCAGCAAGGGAAATGAGTGTTGTTAGAAAAAAAAAATCTAACCTAGATCTGAAAAGGAGCTGATAACCAAAAGTGCTGAGTGAAACAAAGGCTTATCTGCCTTACTGAGTGGAATGAATTTACCTTACTGTACATGAATCAGCTCAATGAAAAATGCTGCTTTTTCAAATAAGACCCAATGGTTGATATTGTGAGGCCTCCAAAATATACAGACCTAACAGAGGACAGTTACTCTGTTAGTCTAGAGTCACTTCTGTTTACATTTCACTATATATAAAAAAGGAGATCAAAGCCTTTTGGCTCTTGCATTTTTCATTGTCTACCTTCCAGTAAAGAATGTGCCACACTTTTAAACCAGTCACTTTCATCAGTAGGCTGTGAGACAGAGCAGCGCAGTGGAATAGTTTTATTTATAATATTGTGCAAAAACCTGTTAAAACAGAAAGTCAGTCACAGAGTTTGTGCTTTACACTGTGCTATCTATATTTTTAATATTTAGGAGCATGTATAGGAGTGTAATAGAAGTATAATTGCTTCATTTTTCTGTGTACGCTTCTGTCCTTGCAGAACCTTGTAGAAAAACAAGGTGCAACACTCACTGGACTGTTAACGGGACATGGAATATTTAACACACCTGACTTTTACATAAAACCACCATGTTTTTATTACGATTTACTCCGAAAAGAATTTGAGCAAACTGACCTAAAGAAAAGTTAGTTAACCTAAAGTTAATCCCATCCAAGTTCTTTATTTTCGATGTGCCGTACTTAAGGACGAGTCAAGACCTTGACATCTCTAATTTTAAGTTAGATACCCATTACACAACCTCAATACAGTAATCTTTATAGTACGTACAGTCAGAAAATGTTGGCATAAAGGACCCATTTTTAACTAAGTGTTTACATCGTGTGTTAAGAGACAGCTTGTGTTCATATCCCCCCCACACTGCAGCACATTTGAACAATATTAACAATGATCATCTCAGTCATAGTGGCCCATTAGCAGCTCAATCTTTACACTGTTCTCGCACACGCAAACACTGGGAGCCGCAAAGCACATCTACACTAATCAATCTTTGTCCTCAACACAACTAAAACAACCAAGGCAACAGCACAAATTTAGAGATTTGGACGCAAAAGTGAAAGCTCAAACAAGTATGCACAACTATACTCTTCACTAGGTGTGCAAAACAGACGGAAAACTCAAAATAATTAAGTACATTTTAAACACCTGCATACATTACATTAAAGAGCCTATTTTAAATTAAGGGCCCACCCATTAACTGCTTTCCTGATTTCCCTTTTCCTGTCATTTTCAGATCACTTTACATGTTCTTTTATATTGGCTCAAACAACCAGGGATCAAAATAACCTGTAAACTGATTGTAACTATGGCAAACTCCAGCATCTTAACACCATTAAACTTGATTCGTGCCTGGCTTTGCTCTGAGCCCCAGCGAACCCTTTTAACCCTGAGATCCCCCAAGTTTGCGAGACAGCGAGTAGAACTGGCGCAGCTGTCGGCATAAAAAGAGCTGGGATTCAACAGAATTAGTTACAACCCAGAAGGACTGCTTACAGACCTGGGCTCCTTGTCTCGTCTGTTACCTGTAAAGGCACCAACAGCCTGCTCGACTCTCGAACAAAGCCCGTGAGTGCTGCTTGAAGGATGCACTTGGCTGCTGTAAAAGCACACTCCTTAGAGCGCAGGAGTCTCCAGAAAGTGTTTGCAAGAGAAAAAGGGGGGGGGGGGACCCCGACAGCTTCAAAGCAGGACCCTGTGCAGCGGATTAATTAAAGCGTAAATAGGAAACACTTCTATCTGAATAAAGAGCGATTATTCCTGCGCTGGCACCACAGCTCACACATGTCAGCACGGGGATAGAGATGAGGGCAGCCTGTAAACTGAGATGTCATTCCGTTCCTTTCACGAACTGCAGGCTAGCATTTCACGGTATGCCATCAGAAAAAGAAAAAAAATATATAGGATATTCAGATATTCACTTTACCGGCATTTCCCCGGCTTTATGACATATCATATCCACTAATTGCAAACTAATTAAGACGAGTTGAAATGTCATCATTCACGCCAAGGCTTGGCCAATTTAAAGGTTTGAAGGTGCAGTGTTTAGTCTCTCCTGCCATATTTTATTCACTACTGGAGGCTAAAGCACAGTGTGAGCATGAAAACTTGGCAAAAACAGCCCTGTTGCTAAAAAGCACCTGGCTGTGCTAGTGTGACCAAGGGGAAATTTGTAAGTACCTCTTATTTTTAACTCAAAAGTGGGCGGACTGCTGATGTCGTGTAGCCTGGAGACCAAACGTTAAAAACTAAAAGTTCTTACTAAACATTTTTCGCGCAGCTCAAGTGTTTACTTCAGTGTTTATCCAGGGACGCTTACCTTGATCCAGTAGCCGCAGGGAGTGCTGAAAAGACGGATCCAGCGTGTCCTTCTCTGCCATGAGCTCCGGTAAGTACTTTTCGCTCCCCATCTTGTCCTGCGCTGCTTTCTGGGCTTCCAGCTACACTGCTCAAACGCAATTCAAGAAAAGATCAAAACAAAAACTTGCTCGGCGTCCAGGAGGCTCCAAGTTGGGAATATTTGTGTGGGGGGAGGAAAAAACGCGGGCTCTAATGTCATCCGCGCTCGCGCTAGAAGAGCATTTCCCAGTCCTCGCGGAATACACACACACTCTCTCTCTCTCTCTCTTTCGCACGCGCGTGCGCGCACACACACACAGTGAGCGTTTAAATTTGAACGGTAGGTTTTATCCCATCCAAGCAGAAGGCAAAGCCCAGCTACGCATTACACCCGGAGCGGTCCTCTCCTCTGTGGGTGAAGGGGCTCTTTGAAGCTCCCTCTGTTGTATCCAGAGCTGAACCGAGGCGGAGGCAGTGATTGGTCGCCGCGCGCTCACGTAGCGGGCGGAAGGGGGCGGAGCGACACTTGGGAGCTGTCCGCGGTGCTGAGTCCCGCAATTACCATATCATTATCATAAAATCACCATGAAGAGTGGCAATTGAGAAACACCCAACTAAAGCAAACACTCCAAGAGTAAGAGTGTGTTTTGTTCTGTGCAATGTAAATAATGCACATTACTTCCACTACAGCTTATTACACTCTAAAGCCCCTTTATTTTTCAAGATACACAGCACAATTTGCAACGAGTAAAAAGATGCTATTAGCATAATAAGTTTGTGTTTGAGCACTGGGAGACACAATAAGGGTGTCTAAACCAGGAAAGTGTAAGTTTCAGAACCAGTCTACGACAGCCATTCCTTGTTATATTAATCCGTACCGAAATTAGTTGGCAGTCCAAGATGGCGGCACTGAACTTTACTGCTGAAACATTAGTAAAGCTGTAAACTTTTACTCTGTACTGCCACCGTTGTGTATTTTTTGTCTAACTAACTAAGCCATATGCAGAGCACTGATAAGTACTATGCTGATATTACTACCGGATTGACTCTACCTTGCTAAGAACCAAAATAAATCCTGTTTTACTCGCTCCTTGTGGAACACGGTCACTAGCGGCATTCAAGTTCTGAGGTATCTGGAATGCAGTCTTAGAAACACTACAGAAACTTCCATTTTTGTATTGTTGCGGTTGAAGGCAATGACTATTATCACTTTGCTGCTAGAAATTCTCTGCTGCTGCTCACTTCATGACTGAAGATAATGGATTCTATAAAGCAACCCATGGTGTTGTGATGTCCCTAATACTAACAGAAATGCATTTTATTGCAATTGAAACCTATAAAAATCAAAAAATAAAACTCAGTATGTCTCAGCCACTTTTATCAAAAACACAATGAACATTTCCAGAAGTTGTTTACCTCACCAAATGTACATTTTGGG
Organism: Maylandia zebra; assembly: GCF_041146795.1. Taxonomy (NCBI): domain Eukaryota; kingdom Metazoa; phylum Chordata; class Actinopteri; order Cichliformes; family Cichlidae; genus Maylandia; species Maylandia zebra. The sequence continues at coordinate 29,425,013 of NC_135187.1, forward strand.
GAGTTTTTGTACTCCATGGGACCCCCATTCAATATTATACCTACAATATCTCCTGAGCTCTTCCAGAGAGAGGGAGACATCCATTATATTTGAAGTTCATCAAAGTGTACATCACACACTTCATTTCCTGCATTCTGGTGAATTTTTATGCACCAGGTGACAGCACATCATAAACTGGAATATAATGCAGGGAGGTTCAGGCATTCTCAGCTATTCTCATTTTTTAATATTACGCCTGCTGAGTCAACACACAGGACTTCTCATGTTGGAATATTGGTTAATATAAGAGAGGAAAACAAACAAGCAATGAGAGAAAGGAAAAAAAAACAAAAAACAGAAAAAAAAACCCCAAAATAACAAGCCACAACCTGGGAGGGATTATGATATTAACCAACCCTTTCCATAAGAACCACACAGAAGTTGGCTACAACATCACTGAGCTTCACATTCCTGTTAACACAGACAGAAGTTTGAATGTATTCGTACTTTGTAGAAGTGCGCTATCTGTACATTGGGCCACACCTCTTAATCTTCCACAAGTGTATAAAATCACACACCTAGCAATGCAGTCTGCCTTTGAAAGCATTTGTGAAAGAAGGAGTCAGTCTATAGAGCTCACTGAAATCAAATCAAATCAAATCAAGTGAAGTACTTCAGTAGGATGCAAGAAGTGTGAAATTTCTTCCCTCCTAAATATTCTATGATCAGCCCAAAGTGGTATCACTGCAAAGTGGAAGGATTTAGGAACCATGGCAACTCAACCAGGAAGTGGTGAACCAGGTAAAGTTACAGAGTGAGGTAACTGAGCACTGCTGTGCATATTGTGGACTGTAAAAGTCACCAACACTCTGCCGGCTCAGTAAGCAAAAAGTTCCAAACCTTCTCTCGCTTTAACATCAGCACAAAAAGTGTAATGTGTAGGTGGCCCAGTGCTTCTGTCCACATGATTCAATTTTAGTGTTATATTTTAGATGCAGATATTCCACATGCATTGGAAAGCTTTAGTTTTTCATTTTGTCTCTTCCCCTCACCCCCAACCAGTTGCAGCAGATGGATGCCCCTCCCTGAGCATGGTTCTGCTAGAGATTTCTTCCTGTTAAAAGGAAGTTTTTCCTTCCCACTGTCACCAACAGCTTGCTCATAGTGGGTTGTCTGACTGTCTTTTTTTCTCCATATTACTGTAGGGTCTTTACCTTACAATGTGAAGCGCCCTCAGGCAAATCGTGTTGTGATTTGGTGTTGTATGAATAAAATTGAATTGATTTTTGCAGATTTTAAATCTAACTTATATTGTAGTATTGTAGTCCAAGCTACCTAGTAGTAATAAAAGATGCAATAATATACATTCATAAATCATTAATTAACTTTTTATGTTAGTATATTTTTATACCAAAAGTTTTGCACAATTAAGTACGATTATGAGTTTCACTGGAGAGACAATCCTAAAAAAAAATCCCTCTTTGCAAATCAGTTGTTTAACACCAAACAATCATGTGCACTTTTGATGTAACACAGTCTGAACTTGCAGTGCTTTCGACACTACTTTTTTGCAGTGGATTTATTTCTGACTCGTTTTCTCAGTTTTGCGAATCAGAATTTAAAAAGCCACTACACAACAGTGACTGCAAAGTGATGAGATATGCTGGGGGAATAGCATTAAATACAATATCTGTAAACTCTTTAATGAGTAAGAGACACACAGTGAGTCACTGTGTTTTAAGGGCATAAATCTAGTCTGCACATATTTGTTTTCCAAGCCTTTCTCTCACACACGTTAGAAATAGAAACACAAGGTGTGGGCATAGAAATGACTGTTGATAAGTGCTGATAGATCCACCCAACAGATGTATGTATGAAAATACATTTCCACAGATGCTTTTTTGACTGTTTAAATCCTGTGAAAATTGCTCATGTATTAAAACACTGGGTGTCACTCAAGGCTACACAGGCGAGGCTATTCGGGGCAGATACAGGAACATCTCGCGTGGTGATATGTGCTCTTTATTCATTTAAACAATTGATTAGGACAGCGTGACTCTTTGTTAAGGACAACATGTCAATAGTTCTAAAAAAAATCCATTCACCTTCTTATAGGTCAGCCATGTGTTTCTCCTGGGCGTGATTATGAATTTATTAAATAAGTAGGAGCTGCTGCTGTTGAGAAAACACAGCCACAAAAAAAAGGCCTGCGGACAAACTTAGTGAGTCTCCACACAACTGGCACCAGCGACATTAAATGGCAGATACAGAGCTTATCCAGGCGGCAGATATCTAAAGATACGTCCACTTTTATCAGATGGAGCCCAGCAGTTCCTGGAAACACGCACAATGACAATGAATACCAAAATGTATTTGTGAGGAAATTTGTGCGGTGCGGTGTTCGAACAGATGGGAAGGTAACAGGATTTGCACATAGGCTTCATATTTGTTTAAGAAAAAAAAGTGGTAAAAGAAAAAAAGAAAAAGATAAGAATTCTGTCAATATTTGTGGAGGATGCTGCGGTAGCCTCAGGTGGGCGGCTATCTGTAGGCTGATCAGCACTGGTTATATAATTGAGAATTTTTTTCCCTTCCCCTCTCCATTCTATTTCAATAACTTGGAGAAAATGTGACCCAGAGGCTAAAAGCAAGATGGGTTTATGTATATTTATCAGCGTTTATATTCTCCATGAACTTTGGAATGCGCTATTGGTTATTTTTCTTTTTTTTATATATTGCTTGATATTTGTGCTCTGGAATAACCGCTCAGGGCATTAATGATTGTAAAATAAACAGCGCGCAGTGAAAATGAATGGGTAGAAATATGCACGCTGAGGTCTGCGAGCTTAGGAGTCAACCGCGCAGATAGAGAAACTGCAGTGGCGCAAAGAAGGCATGCGTCATGCAACGTCCCACTTTAGACATGTGAGCCCTCCCCACCACCAGCACACCGTCACCCCTCCCCTCCTGCTTTGATTCTTCCCAGACTCTCGTTTATGTGTGATTCACGGCAAAGAGAAATGCATTATGAATCAGCTTACTTTTTAATCTCTCCCAGAGACCATTAAAAACCGGCTCAAATGCACTAATCTCCTATTCAGAGGAGCGACTTATTTATAGATATGCTTGCCATCTGTTGCTCCTCGTCTTCTTAAACAAAGCCTGGCGTTACCGTTGATGTTTGGACCAAAGTTACAGGGGCCTATACCTGGAGATGCTGGCTTTTTTAAAATTTATTTATTTATTTATTTATTTAATATTTTTAAAAATTTTTATTGAAAGGGAGCTCAGTGCTGTAAGTGATTGCAACACATCAGCTCCAATGAAAATAATCATGCTTTATGGTGGTGTTGGAGGGACCCCCTCCCACCCCCTTCTACACAAGTCACGGGCAACCAAACGGGCAGCAGGGCGGGGTGTAAGCAAAGCTGTGAGGTATGTTCTGTCAGGCGGGTGTAAAGAATGAACAACAGCGGGCTATTACATTGACAAAGTGTTATTTTGATCATTAGAGAATGGCTGGCCCGCCAGCCCGTCCCAGCCCACTAAATATGATGTCGGACTGCTACACCTAGACAGGCTGTGCAGCGCCCCGGGGCGTCATAAATGCTACATGCACCCATACTATTACATCTGCAGTCTTCTGCTTTCAGGGTCAGCGTTTTCTTTTTTCTTTCTTTCGTTTCTCTCTCTCTCTTTCTTAACAAGAAGAGTTCATCAGAGCCGGAGACAGAAAATGTTTATTGATTTCAATGTCTTGTCAGCTTTCAGTCTTCTTAGAATTTCTTTCCAGGGAGAGGGAGCCGTCACGGTTTTGGGTGGAGATGTTCGGCTTGTCACCTGAGGAAGTAATTAGACTTTGATTTGTCCTCAAGTTAATTGCGGTGTCACTTCGTGTCAGGAGAGGAAAGTGAGGTGGGGGGTTTCAGAGCTTTGGGTGGTGTTAGTGGTGGGGATCTTAACTTTCTACTTAAATTTGGATATGACAAATAGAGGGGGCATTTTTAGCACCTCAAAAGGGTGGATTCCCTCAGCAGTGGTTTGGCAGGAGAGCAGCAACACTGCCTCCTTGTGCCCATTTTAGCAAACAATGTGAGAAAAAGAGATCCTCATCATTAAGAAAAGGGAGGTGGGATGGAATTAAAGCCCTATAAGAGCAAGGAATGCATGTCTGCGCTTAAAGGCGGACTAATTGCTGTAAAGCTTTGCTGTGGGGGGTTTTGCTTAATTTATTAGCACTCCCCCACATATACACACACACACACACACCCTTCAGTGCATATTATGCTTTGGTAAAAGCCTCATTACAGAGATAGACCGGTCTTGTGTTTAAATCCAAAATAGCGGGTATTTGGAGAAAATCATTTTAATGCATAACTAGAAAATGAGGGAGGAATTAGAAGAGGTGCGCAAAGAGAGGAAATGGGTTTTTTTATGTCACTGTGCTGCCCCTTCTTCTTTATTTATCCTCTATTTCCTCCTCTTAAGAGGTTCTACAAGCTGCATGCACGCTCTGCAGTGCCAAAAAGCTTTTGTAATGCTAAATTGCATTTTCTCTTATACACTTTGCAAATACCCCCTAATAACAGAGGAATAAAGCACAATTCCTCCTGCAGCCACGCTTGTCTTCCAGAGTAATTTTAACAAAGCTCTCCTTTCAGCATATTGTTTGCTTCCTCATAGAGACCCACAATGCCGCTTCAGACACAAAAAGGCGCCTTATTGTGGCCACTAAATGGAGCGCTTGCGTCCATTAAAGAGTCATTCAACACAAATGATATTGCCAGTGCCAATCTATCAGCCGCATTGATCATGCATCGTTGGCTGTGAAGTGCAGACTCTGGTCTCCTGTCCTGGAAGTGTTGAGCAAAAGAAACCTAATGAGAAACTGTCAGCAGCGCGCAGGTAAACAAATCAATGGTACCCTGCAGGGCTCCCAAGGTCAAGACACACACAAACATACTCCCAAACACACACCACCAAGTCGTCCAAAGAACCTGAGGTTGGAGCTGCCGTCAGAGCCTGTGCAGTGTAAAGGGGCGCTGTCAGGGTCTGGCTCGCAGCAGGTAAACTGGCTTTAAATGGGATTTCTCCATGCTGCTTCGTCAGTGCTTTACCTTAAGGAATAGTTCTGACAGGTTTGGGAAATATGTTTCTTTACTTTCTTGCTTTAGATGAGATGATTGATAACAGTCTCATGTGTGTAAAACTGGGACTGAGAGGCACTCTATCATCTCCACTCACAGTTACCGAGGCTGCACTCGTGTTCCTGTGAACCGGGGATTTTGCATAGAAAACGACATAAAGTGAAACCACAGTAAAAAACAAGTCCGCAGACTGCTTTAATAACAAAAACGATGACAAGTACTGTGAAAGCACAATCAATACCTGAGTAAACGCGAGGGAAATTCTGAAATATTCATACACTGACATGTTCCATTAGGCTTTGTTCTATGGCAGACTATAACATTGTCTTTACAAATGCTTGTTTTTGCTCTCATAAGCAATTCTAAACACAACTGATAGCTAATGCCAAAGCAGATAAATCATTTTCATTTTTTTTGCTTAACTGGCAGCAAGTGCAACATGTAGTCAGTGGCTCAGTTTTCATCTTTTTTGTTGTTGTTATTTCTGTGTAATGAATAAGAGCTTAATAGAGCAGCCCTAAGTAGCTCATGCTACAGTATGTATTGACTGAATGTGTGGTGAGTGCACTTACATACCAGAGAAAGGCACAAGGTCAACAGCGGTAATTATTCTGTGGGAAGCACGTTGGTCTTCAGTGGGTGATTTCATTTCCTGTCATTAGCCACAGCGATTAAGCACAAGAACAATGATAGCATGATAGCATCAGCAACCACCACACAGCCCCAGGCTGCTCTCAGTATTCTCCAATATTCTCTAAATGTCGCTTAGCATGGGCTTGAGTCTCATGTTGTGTTGTGATAGCCTGAATCCTGAATGCTTTTCTTAATTACCTATGATGACATCTAGTCTGATTTATCTGTCTGTATGTCTGTTTGTCTATACACACACACACACACACTAGACAATTTATGAGATACACCAGTGGTTCCCAAACTTTTTTTGCTAGTGTAACGGGGCAATGTGATTATGATTTAACACAGGTGTTATTCTAGAAGGGAAACCCTCCTCAAAAACGGACGGAGCAGTGGAGCAGCCAAGGGAATGCACTGAATTAAAAACTGGCTCATAAAATATAATTTATTATACCAAAACAGTTAAAAATGTAAAAGGAATTAAAACAACCCTGGCCAGGGAAAACTCTTAATAAAAATCAATTAAACATAAACATTAAAAGTCCAGTGGCATCCGCCACAGCGTAAAAGTCACTAAAAGTTAAAAAAATCCAGGCAATCGGAGTGGACAAGGAAAAACCGGGCAGCGTCCTCGCCGTCCTGTCAGCGTTTCCGCTCCAGAGTGCTGGAAGAGAGGGGCAGCGACAGTCACTATTCTTTATAGTGGCTACGGTTGATTATAGTGCGATAAGACGCGAGACCTACCCCGGATGGGCAGAGCTCTTAACTCTGCCCGCCGCTTTCCTGTAGCAGGCCAACCGGCACCAGCCCGTCTCGCCGTGGGAGGTAGGGCGCTGATTCCCCACCATGATCTGGCCTCCAGTTATTCCAGCAGCAGAACAGCTCCCTCCGCTTCTCTGCTCGCTGGCGTCGTCTCCTCCCAAGTCCTGCACGGCAACCTTCACCGCCCCCCGTCCGGGCTTGCGGCCGCCAACGCCTGACACAGTTCACTCCACCATTTTTGCCACCTCGTCTCCCATGCCTCTGTCTCTCAAGCCTATCTCTCCGTGGTCTTCCAGGCCCTCTTATTGGCCTCTGGGACCTCCCAGGTGTGTCAGGTTCATAATCAGGGAGGGGCGGCGTCTTTCCAGGACAAGTCACCAATGAATACCATAAAAACATACAATAAAACCCATAAAAATAAAACACTGTACAATATTCAAATATTAAAAAAGTAAAACACAGCAAAACATGCACAATAAAAAACCCTAGGTAACTTGTCCCTTTCCACCCCGTGACACTAGAGCCCCCTCCGCCTTTGTTTTCCAAGAAAAATAATCTCCTGCTTTGCGTTTGTGTGGAAGCCCCGTCAAATTATGCTAGCAGTGTCCAAGCATTCTTTTTTTTTTTTTCTTTTCATACCACCCCCCCCCCCCCCCACCCCCCCCTAGGGGGTGGGCCCCACACTTTGGGAACCTCTGAGTTACACCTTGTTAGAGTCTCCACATTCCAAGTGTGCTTTATTGGATTGAGATCTGGTGACTGTGGAGGCCCCTTGGGCAGATCAAACTAATTTTCAGTGGTCAAGAAACCAGTTTGTGATGATCTGAGCTCTGTGACATGGAGTGTTCCTGCTAGAAGCACTCATAAGGAGATGGGTACACTGTGGTCACAAAGGAATGCACACGGTGTTCACCATGGTACAAAGGGCCTCAAACTTGAGTTCCTGTTGCCTTCAGCTAGAAGCAGTGTGGCCGTTCACTTCTGTTCTCTGACAAAATATCCAGCCAGTATATTTTGCATATTTGTCACATATTTATATTTCAGATCATAAAACCAATTATAATATTAGACAAAGATGACCCTAGTAAATAGAAATAATTTAATCAATTTAATAAATGAAATAATTAATTTCATTTATTAAATGGAAAAAAGGATACCCAAACCTACATAGCAAATTCTCTGTAAAAATGACTTTATTTGATTTCTTCCAATTTCAACATTTGCACAGAGAGAAATGGACAAAACCTGTAGTGTTGGTATATCTCTGACAAGCATGCCCTTTACTTGCTTTTCCAAGGTGTCGTAGTTATGGCATAAAGGAGATAAAGGATTTGGCTAACAGCAGTCTTCTTCATCCCCACAGATCAGCTGTCTAGGCCAGGCAGGCAAATCCTCTGCTCAGCTCTTTCAACATTATCTTTCATCCATCATCACTGCAACTAATGGCTCAAGCAACCAGGGGGGAAACTAGTTCAACTTCCCCTCCTTCTCAGTTCCATTTCCTGTGATAAAAACTTTCTTCCAATCTATAGCTTTTTACCCCCGCCCCCTTTTTTCTCATCATGTTTATGTGACGGTGATGTCCAGTGGTTGAAAACTCGATTTAATTTGAGGATTTTTATATTTTGACTTTGTATGAGCATTGTAGTTTCACCTTGTCAGTTTAAGTTACTTGAATGTCATTCCTTAATTTGAGGCATGGGTGGATATTCTGAAAAATACATCTTTTGTCATTTCATTCTAGGAGAATCTCTTTCTTTGTTTAGTGCTTCTCAAAACCAAGAGAAATATAATAAGGAAATCTTTCAAAACATGAGGCTGATAGTCTGCTCTCACTCCCAGCAGTTTTTCTTTTTACTTAAAAAATGTAGAACTTTAAACTTAAACTATGTATATGTATGTATCCATCCAACCTCTTTAACTTGTCCTTATCAGGGTTGAAGGGGGAGTGTGAGGTGATGAGTGTGACAAATATGTGAAGACAAAAAAAGTGCTCTATATGGAAAAGACAAATCAATTGTAAAGACAGGAGTGACATGTCCTAGAGAAGGGGCCCTAATAATTGTATTATTAACAAGTAAGGTTTTCACAAGTGGCCCGGCAGCATAGAGGTCATCCTGTAATAAAGAGGTGACAAGAAGGTCACAGTTTCAATGAACGTCAATATCAGCTAAACACCAAGCAGCTGACTCACTGCAGTGTGTCTTGATAACAAAGTCACTTACCAGGGCATGCCCTGTAGTGGGGTGATAAGATGATAGTAGCTCAAAGGCTGTATTTGTAAAGCTACATATTCATTTCAGGGGAAGGAAAATCATTACTTGGAATTCACTATTCAGCAGCACTTAAACACAAGGAGCTAACCTGCTTAAGTGTCTCGAGTTACTGCTTTGACTTCATTCATTCTTTATGGAGGACAGCAGGTTGGAAATCCAAGTAAGCAGTTTGGAGCACACTAGTTTTGATAGCTACTATAAAGATGATTAATTAAACTAAATGGAGTGGAAGAATACCGGGGTTACCAGAAGCCTTGAACCTGACACATACTGAAGCATACTGGGGCCTGGAAAGTTTTAAACTATCCTTCAAAGATATGTGGCTGCCCTGAAACTGCCAAATATGTCACCATTATTTTCACAAAGGGAAAAGAATATGGGGGCTGGCAGGTAGGTGGATAAACATAGACCTTTATTCTATAACTACTAGAGCTGATAAAAAAAATATAATCACTGCAAGATTCAGTTAAGTATTACAATCTACAAAACAACAAGAGCCTGACAAAGACTGAGGGAGGGCACACACACACGGACACAGGATGATGTGGCACAGGTGAACTCAAGTGTGACAATAACATGTCATGTCGGCATACGACTCCTAAACAAGAAGTATCAGCAGGACTGACCTCGTACTCTGTGAGAGTAACACATAACCCCGGTGGACCGACGGCCTCAGCAGGGTGATACACACTTATTTGCAAAGGTTCCCAGCATCAGAGTTTGTCGTGCATGAAACACATTAAGAAAATAAAAGTGACCACAGGCCAGGGGGAGCAACAACAAGCTAAGATGGTGATGGTGATAAACTTAGCATGGTGTCTATGAGACTTCAGCACAACAGCACAACCTCATTGATAGTTTCAATTCAGTTTATTTTTTCAGTGCTAAATCACAATAATCACCCCAAGGTGCTTTATATTGTAAGGTAAAGGCCCTACAATAATACAGAGAAAGACTAATGACTAATGGTCTACAGCTAAGTTAAAACTGATCCTGACTATCTAAAGCCATACATGGTAGCATCGTCCGTCTCATGTGATTATGGGCTGCCATGTCTGATGGACGCTGCAGCGTTTGCTATGACTGATCTGTCACGAAATGACAACATTACACAGTTGTGGCAGAACATCTCCGATGGTCCTTGGCTATGCCGTACTCTCTTAAAAACTGCATTTTGGATTTACTGGTTTTATCTTTGTCTAATGTTACAATTTGTTTGATGATCTGAAGCGTGGCAGAGTCTCTCTCTCTCTCTCGTCCTTAGCGGGTGTCTGGCGGCAGTTGTCGACCGCGCAACCAGTACGCTGCTGTAGGTGCCGCAGGTTCTCTTGCTTGACCAACGATGATCTCCCACACTTTTTGATCTAAGGCAATGGTTCTTGCCAGCTCAAGATCGATTCGACGGGCCTTCAAATCATCCTCAATTTGTTTCGTCCATGTCTTCTTTGGTGCATTTCGCTGCACCTTCCAATCGGCGGGGCGGGTCAACCAGAGTAGGCCATGGGGGTAGCGGCTCAGGTCCATTCGACAAATGTGGCCAAACCATCGGAGTCGGCAACACTGGATTAGTTCGCCGATCGTCGGTTGGCTGCCGCAGCTGGTAAGGAAGGTGTCATTCGAATGATGGTCGCGAATGGAAATGCCAAGAATGCATCGAAGTACAGCACTCTATAGTTTTGTCGTTCGGCCGCATTTTCAAGTTCCGCAGTGACTTTGTTCCAGTACGCCTCATGGTCTGCTTTCATCTTCAGCCGCACCTCATGGTTTAGCTGACGATTCTTTTCGAAGTTGGTTAGCTTGGCCTTCTTGCGTTCAACGACTAGGTCGAGACACTCGTCCGAGATCTACGGTTGTGTGCGACATCGGGCGGGTGGGCACAGCGGCTTGGCGCAGTCCAAGATGGCTTCCAATATTGTTTGCTCTTCTTCGTTGGCATCATCACTCAGGGGGAGGAGGGCAAAGCGGTTCGAATATGCAATCTGAAATTGGTATTGGTATTTGGAATTGAATTGGTGTCGGCTTCTTCGCTCGTTGGAGCTGCATGTGCACTCGGGCGCGGACGAGATAGTGATCAGAGCCATAGCCGGGACCGCACATAGCCCGGATATCTTGCAAGGACAATCGGAACCAGGTGTTGATGAGCATGTAGTTGAGTAGCGCCGAGTCGTTTCCTCTTGGGTTGCGCCATGTCAGACGGTGCTTGAGCGAAAGAAGAAAAAATGTACTTTTTCTGTGAAACAGGAAAACAACCATCAGGAATAACTGCTATGATTTGAAGTCTTGCTATTTAAGCAAACTAAACTTTCGCTCCTAGGTTTTATAGAAACTTACAATCAAATTTGCACTCAAATCAGTTTAATCATTTAATTATCAGCTTAACAGCTAGAATAAGAAGACAATTTCCCTACCTCAGAAAGTGAATGCAAAGTAAATAAGGAGTGATGTCTTGAAGGTTCTGTCTCCCCCTCTTCCCTCACTTCCATGTTATGCTTTTGATTTTTAAGTATGGGTTGTGTTCATGGTCTTCTTCTTCTTCTTTTGTTTGTTGTAGCAAGGGTTCCCGTGTCTTTTGTTTCCATTTGTTTCTCTTAGTCATCACAGTCGCATTATTAAACAATTGTTGAATGGCAGCAGTGTTGTGGTATCTAGTCTGTTGGTTTCCTTTGTGCCATGCATTTCACCTCTTTGAAACGACAAGCTGCACAACTTGTATAAATGCAGCATAATCAAGGCTTATGTACTCTATCGATCAGGAATTATGATGTCAAAAAAATCTTTTTGAAACAGTCGTAGAAAGTGAAACAAGGACAAAAAAAAAAAAATGAATTTATAGAGTCACCTGTGAAAATGAAATACTTCCCGAGCACTGTTCCTGGGAGTTAATATCAGATGTGAAGGTTCAGAGAAGGCTTCTCTTTTTCATAATTCAATGTTTGAACATGCAAATACCAAAGGAAAGCTTTAATGTGAAAAACCTGCAAAAAATAAGAATGTAGCACATGAGGGGAAATTAATTTGCAAATCCTCAAATACAATGTTAAACAAAATCCAGGAGTGATAGTCCAGGAATTAAGACCTGATCTATATCAGATGAGGAACTGAGAGGATAAAATGATCTCTGGTGCATTACATCCCTCTGGGGAATCCCACCGTTATCACTCTCACACAAAGCCATTATTTTCTGTTAACTGCAAAAAAAAAAAAAGAAAGAAAAAAAAGGGATGGACGTGCTGGATGAAAAAGGGGGTAATTGGCATCGCAGTGCTCTGCCGGAACTGGGAAACATCTTTTTCAGTCAGTCACACTGGAAGCAGGGTCTGCAAATGGCAGGTACAGAAGGCGATGTTCTGAACAATGATGCCCATCTTTCAAAGTGAAAACACTCAAAACAAGCACTGAAGCCAGGGGTAATGTCAGCTTGTTTGACAGTTTGGGTATATTCTTGCAGGTGTTACAGAAATGTAACACCCGCAAGATGATCGGAACTTACCGTTTTTTCGGGGTGGGGGGTTGTCACGGAGAGAGGTGGAGAGTTTCCAGAGAGACCAGGACCCTGAGATGCTGCTTACACACTGGAGAGATATACCATAATGCACAACACAGAGGTAACGGTGAAAAATATAGATTGTATATAACAGATGGAGATGGTTTCCAGCTCTAAAAAGCAAACTCAGATCACAGACGTGCTTGAAAGGATAAACAATAATGTGCTCACTGGTTAACAACTTGTCACTCACAAGTCACCAGCCACTGAGCACTCACGGTCAATCAGTTTCTCGCTTCACATCTACTCCATTCTTTCATAACATCCAATTTCAAAACACTGAGAATGTGACTGCAAAAATACTCTGCTCAATGCTTCATAAGGGAATAACCAGTGAGTAACATCATCCTGCTTATATATATAGTGCTGTGTAAAATGACATGCCCTCTTCTTGATTCCTTAGTTTTTTGCTCATTTGGCACATTTACAGGCTTCCGACGATCAGACAAACTTTAACATTAGACAGAGATAACTCGATTAAATGCAAAATGCAGTGTTTTTAAATGATGATTTCACTTATTAAGGGGGGAAAAACTATCCAAACCCACCTGGCCCAGTGTGAAAAAGGTAAAAACTTGGTTATGGTCATTTGTTTGATCATCTGAAATGTGTAAGTGTGGCAAAGAAAAACAAAGAAATTAGAATGGGGGAAAATACTTTCAATCACAGGATTGTATAATTTATAATGAGAGATCACAAAGTTGCTACCACTTGGACTGCTGTAATGATGTGGAGGAGAGTGGGTGGTAAATGACTGGGTGTGCCATTTGGAACTGGTGTGTAGACACAGGACTTCACAAAACAAGTCATTCTTGAAGCCAGCCCAGCTGCTCGGAAGCAGGAGATGAGGACTGAGATGCAATGCAACATAATTATCAGCTATCAATTTAAAACTTAGGCTACAGTCCCACATGCTGACACATCCATAACAAGGACACACACAAAGACCTTTCTTTAGCATTAAGTATTAACATGAAACTGACAGCAAAGTTGGGGAAGACCACCCCAAAAATACTGATTGAAAGAGGTACAGTTAGAAAATGTGTGCTACAGTGCTGCAAGCCTAACTGCTAATTACTGCTTTTACATGCTGAAGATCAGACTCTGGCTGCACTTAGCTTTATCATTGTGGGTCAGGAATTCCTCCCTACCAACTTTGTGTCAGGATGTTGTCTTTGGAGATGGTCGCAAAAACAAATAATGTTGCGCTAGTGTAATGAAGTAGACTTTGAGGTAGGATTTTACGTGTTGTCTGCGAATGCAGCACTAACATCCACACCTTCCCAGCTGATAATTAGCAACCTTATAAGAAACAGCTGCACTTCACTACTGCACTGCGGCATCTGGCAGTCTTTTCCCATCCAAGGTGGTCAAGAGTGTCACGTGGTTAAGCATTACAGAGTGGTTTGCTTTCTTTAGGAAAGCTGTTCATTGTAGTATTCCCCTTTAGAGAGTGGTAAGTGGGACTCTTGTGTTTGCTATAATGTGGCATGTAGTAGGTAGGGTGGACCTTAACGACTGTTTCCCTCTTTTGTTACAGGATTGTACCATACTGCTGCTGTCTTGTGCTGTTTTGTTTAGTTGTGTCTTCTTGTGGCTGTTGTCATCTTACAAACGTTTATGGACTGGCCTTGACTGACTCCTGGTTTTATGGTCTTTTACTCGGAGTTGTTTTATGTATTTTAATCATCCTTTTTATAAAGAACTTTAACTTAGGGTGTATTTGTTTTATGTATATCTCTTTTACTAATTTGTTTAACGTTTGATGCTTTGTTGTTTTGTTGCTTTAGTGGAGGTTCGGCCGCTTGTTGAGGGGCTAGGCACGTGAGGTGGAATCCCCTCCCTGATGCATGAGAGTGTACACACCGGGCATAGGTAGATTGCGCCATTTAGATTTCAGTGTGAGTGACAGTGAGATTTGCAGTGAAACTACACGGGTGAGCAATTGGTGGCACCCTTGGGCACTCCTCCCTGTAGGTTGCCTCCTCAAGTGGCCGGTCTCCACCATTTCTGTTTAGTTATTTTATTGAGTTGTTATTTTACTAGGGTAAAACTCTAGTAAACTCTAGCAAAAACAGTCTGGGGGGCCCGAGGAGCCCGTCCAGCCTCCTTCCTCGTCAGCTGGGGGGCCCGAGGAGCCCGTCCAGCCACCAGCTGCTCCACCAGCAGCCTCATCCACACTTGCAGCAGCAGTTTCATCCATGCCGCCGCCTGCTGCAGCGCCTCCGTCTCCAGCTTCCACGCCAGCTGCAGCCTCCGTGTCTTCATCCACGCCAGCTGCAGCCTCCGTGTCTTCATCCACGCCAGCTGCAGCCTCCGTGTCTCCATCCACGCCAGCTGCAGCCTCCGTGTCTCCACCCATGCCGTCGCCTGGTCCGGCTCCGGCTTCAGCTTCGCCTGGTCCGGCTCCGCCCTCAGCTTCGCCTTCAGCTTCACCTGGTCCAGCTTCGGCTTCAGCTTCATTCGCTTTGCCGGGTCCAGCCTCCGCATCCGCTTCAGCGTCGTCTGGTCCAGCTCCCGCGTCCTCATCCTCGTCTGGTCCAGCTCCCGCGTCCTCATCCTCGTCTGGTCCAGCTCCCGCATCACCAGCTTCGTTTGGCCCCGCCTCTGCATCAGCCTCACCTGGTTCAGCCTCCGCATTCGCTTCAGCGTCGCCTGGCCCAGCTTCGGCTTCAGCCTCTGCCTCATCTGATCCAACCTCTGCTTCGCCTGGGGCTGCAGGGGCCACGCAGCCTTCGGGTCCCCTCCTGCCACCTCCACATTGTCGGTCATCTGCCAGGCCGCTTGTTGGGCATCATCGCCACCGTGGCCGCCCTCCGGACTTCTGTTGCCGCCACTGCCTTCCGCGTGGCCGGCCTCCAGGCTTGCATTCCCGCCGCCGTTGCCGTCCGCACGGTCGGCCCCCAGAACTGCTTCCTCGCCGCCGTTGCCGTGTGCACGGTCGGCCCCCTGGACTTTTTGTAGACTCTTGGTGAGCTCTGGTTTCGTTTTGTTTTTGATATGCTTTCCTGCATTTTTTGGACTCTGGTGCTCCTTGTTTTTTTTTTTTTTGCTTGGCGATCGTGGCTCAAGAGTTGGGAGTTCGCCTTGTAATCGGAAGGTTGCCGGTTCGAGCCCCGGCTTGGACAGTCTCGGTTGTTGTGTCCTTGGGCAAGACACTTCACCCGTTGCCTACTGGTGGTGGTCAGAGGGCCCGGTGGCGCCAGTGTCCGGCAGCCTCGCCTCTGTCAGTGCGCCCCAGGGTGGCTGTGGCTACAATGTAGCTTGCCATCACCAGTGTGTGAATGTGTGCGTGAATGGGTGGATGACTGGATATGTAAAGCGCTTTGGGGTCCTTAGGGACTAGTAAAGCGCTATACAAATACAGGCCATTTTAGGGTAGCACCGTGGCAGCGAGCCTTGTTGTTTTAATCATTGTTTGTTATTAAAGTGTTTTAATTAACAGTCTTGCAGTCTCAGCCCTGCTACCCTAAGAATTTCTCTGATCTTACAGTTCTATGCTTTTTTTTTTTTTTTTTTTTTTTTTTTTTTGTAGTTTTTCTTAATAAATTTTGATTTGTAAAACTGATCTGCCTCACCTGTGCTGTTAATAATGAGCCTGTGGGCTTTGATAGCTAGTGTAACATCTACATTGGCTATAAAAGTCTTTCCTGGGGTGTACCTGTCCCCCCCTAGGTGGCGTTGTCAACATGTCTTAGTCACCTTCCCTGGTTATCCCTCCTTCGTGCCACCACACTAGCAGTAACTTATGTACGTATGTATGTATGGCATGTATGTATGGCATGTATGTATGGCATGTATGTATGGCATGTACGGCAAAGTTGCTTTGCTATCAGGTTTGTCTTCATTTATTGTTTTCCAAAGCCTTTACTGAAGTAGGAACAGAGTTAAGAAGTTAACTATCCCAAACACCATTCCAATTCTGAGCAGCTCTTTCTGCAGTATATTTCTGATCACTAGCTACAGTGGGGCAAAAAAGTATTTAGTCAGCCACCGATTGTGCAAGTTCCCCCACTTAAAATGATGACAGAGGTCAGTAATTTGCACCAGAGGTACACTTCAACTGTGAGAGACAGAATGTGAAAAAAAAATCCATGAATTCACATGGTAGGATTTGTAAAGAATTTATTCGTAAATTAGGGTGGAAAATAAGTATTTGGTCACCTCAAACAAGGAAAGTCTCTGGCTCTCACAGACCTGTAACGTCTTCTGTAAGAAGCTTTTCTGTCCCCCACTCGTTACCTGTATGAATGGCACCTGTTTGAACTCATCATCTGTTTAAAAGACACCTGTCCACAGCCTCAAACAGTCAGACTCCAAACTCCGCCATGGCCAAGACCAAAGAGCTTTCGAAGGACACCAGGAAAAGTATTGTAGACCTGCACCAGACTGGGAAGAGTGAATCTACAATAGGCAAGCAGCTTGGTGTGAAAAAATCAACTGTGGGAGCAATCATCAGAAAATGGAAGACATACAAGACCACTGATAATCTCCCTCCATCTGGGGTTCCACGCAAGATCTCATCCCGTGGGGTCAAAATGATCATGAGAACGGTGAGCAAAGATCCCAGAACCACACGGGGGGACCTGGTGAATGACCTGCAGAGAGCTGGGACCAAAGTAACAAAGGTCACCATCAGTAACACACTACAACGGCAGGGAATCAACTCCCGCAGTGCCAGACGTGTTCTGCTGCTGAAGCCAGTGCATGTCCAGGCCCGTCTGAAGTTTGCCAGAGAGCACATGGATGATACAGCAGAGGATTGGGAGAATGTCATGTGGTCAGATGAAACCAAAGTAGAACTTTTTGGTATAAACTCAACTCGTCGTGTTTGGAGGAAGAAGAATACTGAGTTGCATCCCAAGAACACCATACCTACTGTGAAGCATGGGGGTGGAAACATCATGCTATGGGGCTGTTTTTCTGCCAAGGGGACAGGACGACTGATCCGTGTTAAGGACAGAATGAATGGGGCCATGTATCGTGAGATTTTGAGCCAAAACCTCCTTCCATCAGTGAGAACTTTGAAGATGAAACGAGGCTGGGTCTTCCAACATAACAATGATCCAAAACACACCGCCCGGGCAACAAAGGAGTGGCTCCGTAAGAAGCATTTGAAAGTCCTGGAGTGGCCTAGCCAGTCTCCAGACCTCAACCCCATAGAAAATCTGTGGCGGGAGTTGAAAGTCTGTGTTGCTCGGCGACAGCCCCAAAACATCACTGGTCTCGAGAAGATCTGCATGGAGGAATGGGCCAAAATACCAGCTACTGTGTGTGCAAACCTGGTAAAGACCTATAGTAAACGTTTGACCTCTGTTATTGCCAACAAAGGTTATGTTACAAAGTATTGAGTTGTATTTTTGTTATTGACCAAATACTTATTTTCCACCCTGATTTACGAATAAATTCTTTACAAATCCTACCATGTGAATTCATGGATTTTTTTTTTTTTCACATTCTGTCTCTCACAGTTGAAGTGTACCTCTGGTGCAAATTACTGACCTCTGTCATCATTTTAGGTGGGGGAACTTGCACAATCGGTGGCTGACTAAATACTTTTTTGCCCCACTGTATGTGCTTATATCTGATACCTTGTGCCAAAAGACTAAACAGCTGCATTCCATTTTTCTGTCTCAGTCTTTCGCTCCTTCATACATCATGAGCAACTAAACAAACAGCAGTTTTGACAACAGAATCAGAGGGCATGCCTCTGTCGGCACTTTGTCCCGAGAGCAGAGCATTTCTGAGCTCCTCCGGCGGCTGTCACAAAGCTTGTCTCGCTATTAGGACTGGACTGGCAGATTTTGCTCTCTCTCCATTAGAACTGTCAGCTCTGTGGAATGACTCCCTTTAATCACCTCAAATATCATTTCACACGAGGAATTTCAATCCCCTCGAGTGTGACAGAGAAGACAAAGACACATCAAGTGAACATTCACAGGCTGGCAGCTGGGAACGTTCCACACAAGGAGCTGTTGCTTTCCAGAGAGAACGTGTAAGGATGTTTTGGTGTTAAACAGCTAAATGGGAATAGATGAAAAAACTGTGAATTTATAACCGTTAAATCACGTTTGAGTCTGACTGCTCCTATCAACAAAGCGTGAGTATCCCTGCTTTGATTCATGATGTGCTGTTGCATAAATAATGCATCCTTTGGTGATCCCCTTTTACGGAACAAATTAAAGAGTCAATTTTCGACTTCTCTGATATTTCAATGTCAAAACTATTTGCTGGGGAATTTGTTACAGTCAGTGCTCTCTGACCACTCACTGTAATAACCACATATCCACAGTGATGTTATCTGGAGGGATACTTTCTGTAAGTCTTTTTCTGAGATTTGTATCATGCTGTACCATTTCCAGTGTTTATTCTCACACAGGCACTACTTGGATTTCATGTTCTGCTTGCAATTGCTCTATTATTGACCTTTGACCCACACTCGGGGCAATAGTGGGGAGGTTGAGAAACTGGATGATGCAGTAGCTTTTCTCCAGAGGCTATCAGCTCCAACATACTCCTTATTGAAACAGCAGTAGGTGTGGAAAACTTACAACAGGCTTTTTCTGAGCTGGTCAAAGGAGAGGTTTCTGTGTAGAAAAGCCAAGAAATGATTCTTGGCTAACTGAGTGTTGAATTAAAACATTTCTTTTTCAGTTTGCACTGTGATTTCCAACATGAACTCTTTGTTCAAGACTCTTAACAAGTCAGTGTTCCTTTTACTGCATATCTGCATATATTACTACTTTGTGTGTGTGTGTGCATGACAAATTAAAAAAAAAAAATCTTATACCTAAATACAAAAAGAGACAAGTTATTATTTTCCAGTATCCTAAAATACAGTTTTACAGTAATGCCTGTAAAAACATTTCACTAGCTGGACCCACGTCCTCATTTTAGGTCTGGCAGCGTTTTTTAGTAGATAAAGGCGAATGGCTTAATCAAGAATTGAGCTGTGGTTTGGGGACATAGGGATCTCCCGGGCCTGGCAGATCCCCTAATGAGAAGTGAAAAGATTTAAACAAGGGGAGGGACGGTGGGGCACAAAAACGTGAATGAACAGCTTGTAGAACTGGGGGGGTCATATAGAGATGAGACAAGGAAGGAAGGGGCATGTTTAGGCATGGTCTTGCTCCTGAAATTAAGATAATTTAACTCCAATTAACACAGATTGTCATCTAATGGCTGTTAAAGGGTCCGTTTGTGGTAAGTAATTACCACAGGAACAAAGGCAAAATGTGAAAAAGTCTTCTTGACCAAATATCAGCATATGTATATACTTGACAAAATAACCAAAGGATAGTTTTACCTTTATGCTTTGTGTGAACAACTAAGGTGTGTTCCTTATGAAATCCATGAAGTGCTACAGAGAAAGTTACAATTTATTTATGTAATTAACACATTTTGAACTGTTAAAGAAATATAACAAAAGGAAAGCTGAACTAAAATGATCCATGTAGCAAACAAAAACTGTTGTGAGCCGCCACCTTTATATATAAGGGTGGCGGCTCACAACATATATTTTGCCTTTGGGCTTTTGGAGCCTTGCCCTGACTTTTAAAAAAAATAATTGGAAAAAAAGTACTATGCTGCTAAAAAATTAAAAATAGATATTTGCAAAATTCTGCCTAAATATGTATTTTACCTGGTTAATGTGTGTGGCGGGGCGTGGTCTGCAGGGGAGACCACGCCTGAGCGGCACACGCAATCACACCTCGCCACCTTAATGTCTGTGCTATCTATGCTGTTGTTGGTATGTGTCGGGCTGTGAGCTGAAAAGTTACAGCTGGCTGAATGCGCCAGCAACCGTTGTGATAAGTGGTCAATAAAGAGATGCTGAAAAGCATGTTCGTGCAAACATCGTCGGGTCTGCCGTGATATGTTTACAATGGGACTTCTGCTCCTGAACCTCTGCGCACAGCATCTGCAAATCGGGGCTGTACGAAGTCACTTTCATCTTTACGCAGGACTGTAAGCTGTCATCTGTGAGGCGTGAGCGGTGTTTGTTTTAACATAGTTCACGGTGGAGCTGCTGACATTATGTGGATCTGAAGATCCATAATTGGCCTACCTGGGGTTGAAAGTCGCGATAAATGCACGGCGTTTCGGCGGGTACACCGGCTTCCGCGAGTGTGACGCTTATTTTGAGCGATGAAAAAATAATAAAATATAAATTTTTTTAAATATTTAAATATCACAATAATATTCCAATTTAGAAATACAAGTTAAAAAAGAACTAACATAAATAAAATACACTTCAGCTAAATACTTCTAATTTATTTTTTACCAAACCACGCTGAGCCGCACTATAAGGACTAAAGAGCCGCATGTGGCTCCGGAGCCGCAGGTTGCCAACCCCTGATCTAGACTTTGACTTGGTCATTGACACCCCTCATTTTTTTCTTTTTAAGCTATTCTGGAGTAAATGTGCTGCTCTGCTTAGGATCATTGCCTTGCATATCCCAATTTCAGCCACGCTTTAGGTATCCAACCAATGGTCTGAAATTTCAATCTAGAATACTTTGGTATACGGAAGATTTCACGGTCAACTCAATGACTGCGGGTCACTCAGGTCCGATGACTGCAAAAGAAGCCCAAATAATAGCCATCAGTATGGCTATGATTGTACTGTCTTAAACTTAACATGCTAACTGAGATCTGTAGAATCGGAGATGTAGCTCTTGGATGTTTTCTAATTTCTCTCAGCATTGCACAGTCTGACCTTTGGGGGGGATTTGCTTCAGTATCCATTCCTGGACTGCTGAATATTCCAGAGCAGCAACTGCCTAAAATTCTGTTTTCATAGAGGTCCTCACACTTGCTGATAATCAATAAATCAACTACATTTGATTAGCTACACCTGGCTAGTGCTTACTCTCTTAATTCCTATGGAAGCATTAATGACATGCTTAGTTTATCATGGGACAGCACAGAGTCCTGTGAAAACTTTCTTTTTCCAGTGACTGTAGGTAAAAACAAATGTAATAATCTGCCCAGTCACAGGAGTGGTGTAATGATATCTTTTTAGCATACCATTAAGTATTTGTCATGTCACGATTTACTGTAAGTCACTCATTTATTGCTGATATTAGCATCCAGTTTAAGATTAAACATGGTTCCTGTGCACAGCAGTTAATCCCGCGGCCATCAGGCCATTAGACTGCTGAACACGTCATAGACACCTCACCTCCACTACTGGAACTTTAACATTATGCACTCCATACTGTACAGTAATGCCACTGTTTTGCACATGTCTCACTCTGTATATTTTTATATATTTTATTTATTGACTCTATTTAATTTGTAAAATATGTGTACACACACACACACACACGTAGAAAAACATTTAGTATACACATCCAGAATTTTTTATTTTATTTTATTTTTTTTGCATATACTATTATATATTGTACATATATTTATTAGTTTCAGATTTAGCCATTCGTATATTTTGCCTGTTTATGTTATTGTATTTTGCACAACTCTGTTGCTTGTGAAGCTCGCACACAAGAATTTCACTCGCATGTGCTGTACCAATGTACCTGCACATGTGATGTGACAATAAAAGTGATTTGATTTGATTTGGCTCTTGTGATATCCTAGAACTAAGGAACCACGGAGACCATGTTGACCTCGCAGTCACTTTTTTATTATTCTGAACTGGGGCAAGCGCCACACACACTGATACCACTCTCAAAAAACTGTTGCCCCCTGGTGGACAAATCCCTGCTACAACATAACATTCCTCCCCCCTTAAACTGAAACTACTGTGTAGTTTTAATCACTACATAAAATACCCATAAACAAAAACGTCACCTTTATTAAAATGCAACAACCCCGTCCCCGGTCTTTACTGAAATTTCACCCCGTGTTGTGTCCACACATACTATTGCATTTGTTCTGTAGATGCATTTACCAGAAGCGCTAGAGGGTGCTAGTGAGTATGTTGTTCTGGTTGTGGTTTTGAAGAAGAAAAAAGAAAAATAAAGAAAGGAGTCATCTCCGGTAATCTTCTGTTCCTACCTGCATGTGTGTGTAATGCCTGCTGAACTAACACCACACAACAAGTGGCGACGAGAGTAGTGGTGATTAAGTTATGACTCTGCTCTCTTTGCAACCCCCGGCTGTGTTCCTGGATTGCCCGGGCGAACCGAAAATTCCATTTGCTGCGTGGAAAAAGTTGTTCGATAACTACTTGCTGGCGATCGGGGGTAATGACTTTGCTACTGAGAGGAAGAGGGCCCTGCTCATTCACTGCTTGGGAACGGAGGGACAACGAATCTACAGCGCCTTACCACAGGCTGCAATAGCTGATGCAAAGGCCATTGCTGTTGGTGAAACGAAGCCTGTTGCCGCTGTTCAAGTACAAAAGAAGATGCGCAAGCCAAAATACAAAGCAGCTAAAAAGACGGATACAGCTCCGACGTGCTACCGTTGTGGTTCAGCTGATCACAAAGCCAATGATAAATCCTGCCCCGCAAAAGACTGCAAATGTAATACGTGTGGGAAAATCGGACATTTTTCGAGAGTGTGTAAATCTTCTCATAAGCTTGTTAATGAAGTGACTGTTCCTGAAATGTGTGTTTTAACTGTTGACAATTGTGTCAGTGGTGATCCGGCTAAATTGATGTGAACTGTTGCTGTCACTGTACCAAATACTGCGCAGGCATGTACTGTTAAGCTACTAGTAGACACAGGGTCTGGTGTTTCCATACTGCCTGAACATGTTTACAGCACAAATTTTGGCTCAGTTAAGTTAAGTAATCCAGCTGTTCAGCTTATTACATATTCAAAAGAGAAACTGGATGTATTAGGGTGTCTTAGAGCTGACATTACTTACAATGGCAAGTGTGCCTCCACTGATCTCTACATTGTGAGAACAGGAACACCCATACTGGGAATGGACTTGGTGACTGCCCTCCAGCTACACATAAAAGGGGGACAATTAGTTCTTGACAGTCCCAAGGTCTGTGCTACACTTCAGCAAACCTCTGCTCTGCCCACTCAATGTAAACAGGAATGTGAGTCTCCAGTTGCATTCGGATGTGCAAAGGACTTTGTACATAAAGTGAAGGTACGACCTGAAGTGAAGCCAATACAGCAGAAACTTCGATGCTTACCCCTGTCAGTCCGTGATGCTGTTTCCGCAGAACTCAAGAACCTTGAGGAACATGGCATCATAGAGAAAATCGATGCATCTGAATGGGTCTCCCCGATTGTAGTCACTAGAAGGAAGACTGGTGGCATACGCATGTGCGTTGATTTGAGAGAACCTAACAAAGCGGTGGTCGCTGACAGTCATCCCTTGCCACTGATAGAGGACATACTGTCTGAGCTGCGTGGGGCTGTCATGTTCTCCACCCTGGATCTTAAATCCGCCTACCATCAGCTGAAACTACATGAAGAGAGTAGAGGGCTCACTGCTTTCATTACACATGAAGGACTGTACCAGTACTGCAGAGTTCCCTATGGGTTGAGTTCAGCACCTGCAGCCTTCCAAAAGATGATGACACAAATCCTACGCGGCCAGAAAGGGGTGCAATGCTACCTTGATGATGTCATCATATACGGAACGTCAGAAGCTGAACATGAGGCCAACTTGCGTGCTGTGTTACACAGAATCAACAATGCAGGACTGAAACTCAATGTTGACAAATGTCAACTCCGTCAAACTACTCTGAGCTTTTTGGGTCAAAAGATCGGTCCAGAAGGTCTGCTGCCAGATGACTCTCATGTCACTGCCATCCTGCATGCTCCGCCCCCTACTGATCCTGCAACCCTGCGCTCATTTCTTGGCTTGAGTGCATGGTACAGCAAGTTTGTGCCAAATTACGCGACTGTTGTTGAACCTATGAGAGCTCTTCTGCATAAGGACTGTTCATTCCACTGGAACGAAGCAGCTCAAGCAGCGTTTGATCAAGTCAAGCGGTTAATCGTGCACAGCCCTGCCCTGGTGATGTTCGACCCCAGTAAGCCAACCATAGTCTCAACAGATGCCTCAGACTACGGTGTAGGTGCTGTTTTGACTCAACTTGACAGTAATGATGCAGAACATACTGTTGCATTTGCATCTCGCAGCTTGTCTGATGCAGAGAGGAAATACTCAATCGTTGAGAAGGAAGCTCTAGCTTGCGTCTGGGCTGCTGAAAAATGGCGCACATGGCTCTGGGTCAGAAAATTCCTCCTACGAACAGATCACCAAGCACTTACAACACTGCTGACTACTAAGGGCAATAACAGAGCTGGTCTACGCATAGCCAGATGGTCAGCTCGCCTGTTGGAGTTTGACTATGAAGTGGAATATAGAACTGGGTCATTGAACCATGTTGCTGATTGTCTTTCTAGGCTCCCACTTTCCGAGACAGACATGGCATGTGCAGAGGATGTGGAGTCAGTTGCAGCCATCCTCACTGATCTGAGTGCTGTGTCTGAGGATGACTTCCAGTCAGAGTGCAAAGCCTGTCCAGTGTTCACAAAGCTCCGTGTGCAGATACAGAAAGGCTGGCCTGCAAGGAAGACGTCACTGGAACCTGACTTACAGCCGTACTTCCCAATCCGCCATGAACTCGCGGTCTTGAACGAGTGCATCATCAGAGGTACACATCGATTGCTAGTGCCTGAGTTGTTGCAGAAAAAACTCACTGATATAGCTCATGAAACTCACCAAGGCATTGTACGTACCAAACAACGCCTGAGGGAATTGTACTGGTGGCCCAAAATGGATTGTCACATAGAGACACTGATAAAGAACTGTGCAACGTGCAGACAGAACGACAAGTCCACTGTCACCCATGATGCTCCACTCCAACCCATTCCTTTACCAGCTGCTGCTTGGGAAAAGGTGTCTGTGGACATCATAGGCCCTTTTGAAATAGCCCCTTCTGACTGTAGATTTGCCTTCACATTGGTAGACTACTTTAGTAAGTGGCCTGAAGTAGCTTTTGCTCCCCGAGCTGATGCGGCTACTATCATTCAATTCCTTTCGGTAGTTTTCTCTCGTGAAGGGAATCCAAAGACACTGATAAGTGACAATGGCTCTCAATTTCTCTCTGCTGAGTTCCCTGACTTCCTGAAAAGCAGGGGAATCCAACACCTGAGATCCTCAGTGTATTACCCAAGAGCTAATGGGGAAGTTGAGAGATTCAATAGATGCATTAAAGACTGCCTACAGACTGCCTCGATTCAAGGACAACCCTGGAAATCGTTCCTGAGAACTTACCTGATGGACTACAGAGCAACCCCTCATTCAACAACTGGAGTTTCCCCTTCAGAACTGCTCCATGGACGACGAATGAGAACAAAGTTACAGGTAATGGATATGCCTGTTCCTCAGACAGAGAGGCATACCATGTGCGAAAGAGTTAAGAATAAGCAAATGAAAATGAAAGAATACACTGATGCTCGCAGACACGCCAAACCATCCAACTTTCAGCCTGGTGACAAGGTACAGGTTAGGAAGCCGTGGAAGGTAAAGAAAGGCGAGTTAAAGTTTTCCAAACCAAGGACTGTCATGACAAGGAAAGGACCAAACACTTATTTGCTGGATGATGGACAGACCTGGAACGCCTCACACTTATCGGCTCTGTCAGAGCTGAACGCAGGTACTGATTCTGACACAACAATGGACTGTCATAAACCAGGAACTGATCTAGCATCTAACTCTGAGTCTGATAGTAGGCTTAGGCCCACCAGGATGAGGAACCCACCTTGCTGGACCCAAGACTTTGTCATGGGAAAGTGAATGTTACTGAGTAATGTGAAATATGTTAAACGTGTATTAGGTGACATACATCAGAATGATGAAGTCAGGTTCACATAAGAAATCCTTGTTCAAAGGGGGAGATGTTGTGTCCACACATACTATTGCATTTGTTCTGTAGATGCATTTACCAGAAGCGCTAGAGGGCACTAGTGAGTATGTTGTTCTGGTTGTGGTTTTGAAGAAGAAAAAAGAAAAATAAAGAAAGGAGTCATCTCCGGTAATCTTCTGTTCCTACCTGCATGTGTGTGTAATGCCTGCTGAACTAACACCACACAACACCCCGTAATGATGAACCTTTAGTCCGACAGTTTTAGATAAAACTATAACAGTTCACCATAATCTCCTTCTTCTTATTCTCAGTCACAGCACAAAGTTTCTCAGATGCTCAGGAGGTGTCTTGGTTCTTTGTGATCGCCATAACCCAGTGGCTGGTGACTCCTGTGAATCACTATTTTCCATGTGTGGCTTCACCACTAGTGTAACTTGCACCTCCATGTTTCTCTCATCATTTTCTCCTGCCTCAGCGCTGATGATTGGTGCTGCTTTTGTGGGCTCGCCCGGGTGGACTTCAGGCATTCCTACTGACAGGTACGGCTCCAGGTGGGCAAACAGCTGACCACTGTCCCATTGCCCAGCATCACCAAGTAGGAAACAGGCCCCGTCATCTCCTGTATAAGTCCTGGTATCCATCTGGGTCCTCCGCCATAGTTTCTGGTATATACTGTGTCTCCAATAACAAACGTGGGCTCCTTGGCATGTCAATCATGATACAGTCTTTGGCTATCTTGTTTTGCGGTCACTTTCTGTTTCAAGTCAGAGTGTATGAGATCAAGAGTACACCTCAACTTCCAGCCCATCATCAACTCAGCGGGAGACCTCCCCGTTGTGGACTGTGGTGTGGTTCGGTAAACCTGTTTAACTTGGTTGCCAGTGTGTCTCCGGTACTCTTTTTCATGAGTTCTTTGAACGTTTGCACTGCTCTTTCCGCTAACCCATTTGATGCCGGGTGATAGGGGGGAGGTGACGTGAGTGATTCCGTTCTTTGTCATGAACTCTTTAGTTTGTACACTTACGAAAAATGGGCCAGCATAATCAATATGTATTCTTCTCCATGGCTTCTCCGGCCACTCCCAGGGGTGTAGCAGTGCCTCTTGAGGCCTGTGTCTATGTTCTTGACATGTACTGCAGGACCTCACCTTGTCTTCAATGTCAGAATTGACATTTGCTCCTTTTTAATGCGCAGGCCCGCCTCCTCCAAGCGTTGCAGCACTCCATCCCGTGTCTGAAGATGTTCTTTGTCATTCTTTTCCGTCAGAATGATATCATCCAGTAGTGGCGCAACGGATCACGGTTGATCCGTAATCCTAACCGATCCCACTCCACGGTTCGGCACGCACGTGATCCGAAGATTCAAAAAAGAAGAAAAAAGTACGTGTATGGTGCGCGTGGTCAGTCTGTCAAGTGATAGCTATGATCAGCGCTAGCGGTCCAAGTGGAGGAGCAGAGGAGTTTGTGGTATTTAAGCAGCCCTTTGCTGCCCAATCCGACCGGGCTAAAACCATTACAAAAGCTATTAAGGTGTTTAGCTGCAGACGGGAGGCCGTATTCTGTTGTGCAAAACAAGGGGTTTAGACTAGTCAACGCATTAGTTATCTTTGCTGCAAACCCCTTCAGCGTCCCTAACTCGTCCTTAAACACTGTTTCATGTCTGGCCAGTATCCGCTGTAAGGCCCCCCCGACCCATCAAACTAGTTCTAGCCCCTTCAACCACCACCATGTCCAGTTTCTTTTTACTGTCTCTGAATTCCACCTGCACGTGGGCTGCTCCCCACACGGGTACCTTGTGGCCTCTATATGTTCTCAGTTTGATTCCACACTTGCTTACTTTGGGTGCCTTACTGCCTTCAAAAAGCTTTTTAAATGTCTCCTTCGACTAGGGATGGGTAGCATTTAGGTTTTATCCAATACCAGTACAAAACCGGTACTTTTGAAACGGTGCCGGCGCTTAAACGGTGCCCGAACCAGTGCTTAAAGGATGGAGAACACAAAATTGGTCCAAAAACCTCTAACCTTCAGCTGTTTTTTTGTAAAAAGATAACAATGTTAGCCTTTTCTGCAGCTATACGGGATTTATGGTATCACTCTTGGAAGCAGTGCTTAATCAATGGAGAAAACAAAAACTTTGTCCAAAAACCTCTCATGTTTAGCTGTTTTCCACTTTTTTTTTGGTCATTTTAGCCTTTTTGGCCAGGGTGAAGGGAGTATCTGCCATCAAACAAGAAGACAGCCTCATGTAACTACGACAGTGTTTGCTAGTTCACCTTACGTGCATTAATGTAATAACGTGGTTAGCCTACTCAACGTAAATTACACACGGACAACATTAAGCTACTCACGCAGAGAAGAACGGCTGCTGCTGCCATCATCACCCGTCATCATTTCTGCTACACTGGTAGGGCTAGGGGCCAGGACTCTACTCTTCGGGTTCTTGGGGGATGTTGCTAACTCCGGGTCCGATAACAGGCACCACACCCGCAGTAGATGTGAGGTCTCGCAGCAAGCTATCAAATACAGCGCATTTCTCGGCTTTTAACAAAATGCTATACATCGCCAGGTGTTTCATCAGATTCGAGGTGTTACCTCCTTTGCACAGTATCACCTTAAAGTACTTGTTGCAGGCTGCTGAGTTTGCATCTTTTGCTGTGAAGTACAGCCAGACTTTTGACCGCTTTGCCTTGGGCATTTTTAATCTGCAGCTCTGCTCTAAAAGAACGTACGTACCTGGGCTTGCCTACTACGCTTGCAAAGGTAAAATGATTGGCTGGAATCCAAAGTGAATGACATCTCAGGGAAAAAAAAGCACCGAAATAAAGCACCGAAATGTGCGCTGCTTTTCGGTCTGGTTACTACCGTTTATGTCAGAACCGGTGCCATTACCGGTACCCATCTCTACCTTCGACATGATAGTGTAGCCACAGCCTGTGTCTACTTCAAATGTCACATTCTGTCCATTTACTTTTAGTTTCTGTCTGATGGGTTCCTCCCTTGGGATACTAATCTCCTCATGCACATTATACATAGTCACACTACTTGCCTTTATGTGGTGCATGTTCAGCTCCTTCCTCCTCACTCTCCACATTCTCCTCTTCTAAGAAATGTGCTTGTTTACCTTGTCTGCCACGCCCTCCTTTTTGTTCCATTTTCATTCGGCAGACCCTTTTTATGTGTCCCACCATACCACAGTTGTGGCACTTTTCTAAAACACACCTGCAGTCCTTGGCCATATGATTTATCTCTCCACATCTGTAGCACTTCCTGACAACTTGTTGTGACGTCGAGCCGCAGTCCTCCATCTTGTTCACCGCTCCTAATCCTTTATTGAATCGGGACTATTCCATCATGCTCTTCAAGTCCACAATGTCTCTATTAGCAGCCTCCATTGCTTGAGCAAACTTCAGTGCCTTTTCAAATGTTAGTGCATCCTCTGCTAACAATTTGCGCTGTATCCTGTCGTCACTGTTTGTGAAGGACTGCTAGCAAAGTTTACAATAACTATTTGTCTGTCCTGAATCAGTCTTATTAGGTAATGTTCAAATAATGTTATCATTCCAGTGTTTTCAGTGTGGGAGAAAGTACTCAGGGCCTTCAAGTTACACACTATGAAAGGCAGAAACACGTTTAATATCCAGAAACCTAAAGTATGTATCAGCAGCAGAATGGACCTAAAAATAAATGTTTGTTTGAGTTCTGTGAAGCTTTGAGCATTTTGGATTAGTAGTACTGCTGTGTTTGTTGCATCATATTGCTGTAATTGTTTATATGCTTTATATATTCTGAGCTAAGTTGATCTATAGTGTTACATCATATTCTATAAGAATGTTATGTGTTTGTGTACTTTCTGCCCAGTTTGACCCATTTAGCAGAAGCCAGCCTGTTTAAGGCTCTGATATCTATTCTTTATGACTTAAAGCAGTTATGACATGGTCTGATTTTCTCACCTAATAAAGGAATATTTAATATATCAGTCTACTCTTGATGGACCGGTCCCTTCTTGGGGTCCTTGGGGATCAGGACCGTCCGGCCTTCGGTTAGCCATTCCGGGTGTCTCTCGTTAACTAGCAGCTGGTTCATTTGTGCTGCCAGACGCTCGTGGAGTGCAGTCAGCTTCTTTAGCCAGTAGGCGTGAACCATGTCGGGCCCTGGTGCTGTCCAACTCTTCATACTGGAGACCCTTTCTTGGATATCTGCCACTGTGATGGTTACTGGACCCTGTTCAGGGAGGTCGCTGTGGTCTGCCCTCAGATCCACTAGCCACTGAGCATTGCCGTTATGGGTTGCGTCCTTCTCCCATATGCTCTTCCAGTATTGCTCCGTCTCCAGCCTTGGTGGTGCTGTTCTCTTATTATTGTTCCCTTGCCACTGAGAGTACACCTTTGCTGGTTCTGTGGAGAACAGCTGGTTTATTCTCCTGCCTTCTATCTCTCTGGTGTACCTCCTCAAGCGGCTGGCCAAGGCTGTGAGTCTTTGCTTGGCAGTTTCCAAGGCCTCAGGTATGGACAGCTTGCTGTATTTCTTATGCACCTTCTTTGTCGCACCTTTCTGCAACTCCGTTAGTTGGCTAACCTCCCTCCGTGCTACTTTGATCTTGCCCTCTAGCCTCCTTCTCCATGGAGGGTACTGCCCCTTGTGGCTGTTCAACTTGTAGCCAAGCATCTCACTGATCACTGCTGCCGTATTGTAGATCAGCTTGTTAGTGTCGGTAATCGTGGTTGTAGGTATTGTCCGTAGTGCTGCATTAACATCATCTAGCAGACCTTCTGAGGGTACTTCACGTAATCTTGGTAACCGGCTACGGGGGATCCAGGTTTCAAGCTTGGCCATTATCCTATTTTTCAGGTCAGTTCCTCTCGCACTCAACGATTCTTCTCCTATCGCACTTGGGGCTATGTACCCAATCTCGGGTGGGGGTGATGATATCTCCCCCCTGACCTGGCGTCCTGACTCCTCCTTGCCATAGCATTTGTGTTGTACCTCGTCAATCTCTAGCTGTGAGAGCAGTCCCTTCTTTCGAATGTTGGAACACTGAGCTACTAGTTGTTTCGCCGTCATTGTGGATGTTGGGTATCGAAGAATCCATAGGTCCGTCATCCTATTCATGTAGCCCCTGCCGCCGGGGTTACTTGCGTAGTAGCATTCCAACAACGCCCTGTTTTCGTCTCTTGCCCACCGATGCCTTCTTGTTCCAGTAGCCCACTTTTCGTCAGGGTGCCCTGGTTCCTCAACACCTGACGCGGACCTTGTTGATCCGGGCGACGTCCGAGCCGGCATGCCGGCATATATATATATATATATATATATATATATATATATATATATATATATATATATATATATATATATATATATATATATATATCATACTAATCTGACACTACATATAATATTGGCCATATTATATTTACATTACCACAGTGAGATGACTTTAGTCTCATGAACGAAATGACAGTCTCATGAACGAAATGACAGTCTCATGAACGAAATGACTGTTCAGTACAGACATGAAGCCCAACTATCATGTTTTACAGTCCTGTGGTCTCCGCCTCAGAGACTCAACTAATCAAAGTGATGTCATGACAAAAATGAATGACCAACTGTCACGGCGGGGTGCACCAGTGTGAAGAATGAGGTAGACCCAGACGAAGACACGGTGGAGACAAAACGTAGTTTCAAAAATAAAGCGAGCCTTTATTGGCTGATTGCAGAAGAAAAAACATGAAACTAGGGAAACTAAGGAGACTATGGACACTGTGTTAACAGAAGGCTGGGACACTCAGTGAAAGAACTAAGACAAAACTATGAACACTGAGTAAACTAGGACACACAGTGAAACAATGAGGTAAACCTATGAAAACTGTGGTGAGGTTAACAGATGATCTGACACCGACTGAGCAGAAACACACGGAGTAAGTACACATGAGGAATGATCAGGGGAAGCGGAATCACATGGGGAAAACAGCTGACAACAATTAA
Organism: Maylandia zebra; assembly: GCF_041146795.1. Classification (NCBI taxonomy): domain Eukaryota; kingdom Metazoa; phylum Chordata; class Actinopteri; order Cichliformes; family Cichlidae; genus Maylandia; species Maylandia zebra. Next base: position 29,457,143 of record NC_135187.1, read on the forward strand.
CATAATGACAGGACAGGGGACGTGAAGCTAAATACAATAAACAAAAAAACACAAGGATCCTTCAAAATAAAACGGGAAACATAACGAGACCCAGACATGACTCGAACTAGACAAACAAAGAAAACTTGGACATGAAACATGACCGATAAACACACGTAGACTTAACACAGAAAACTTCACGCAGTGATGAGACAAATGGGGAGCTTGATAAATCATGAATTAAAACTGTAACCTAGGCATGACAGAATGTAACTAGATAAACTGAAATGAAACTAGACTGAAAGGAATAACAAAAACATCAAGAAACTCAGAATACTGGGTCACATGACCCAGGACCATGACACCAACAAAACATTTTTTCTCCTTCATTTATGTCAAACAATGCTGTATGTAACATTTCTTGCGGTTAGTATCATGGTTGCTAGGCAACCTGAACAGCGCGACGAAGGCTAGACGGTCCCATTTCACAAGCCTCTCACTTCCGCACTTCTCGTACTGTATGTAGTACGCATAGTGCGCGTACTTCAAGCGTGCGGTCTCTTAATTGGGACACAGCCTGAGGATGGCGCTTAACCCCTCCTCCCCATTTAGCAGTCTCCAACAGCTCAAGACCTTGCATTATCACATAAGAAGCTGGACATCACCAAAAAGACCAGTGTGACATGAACCTTCTCTCAAAATTCTCTTAAGACACCACGAAACCTCCCCTTCCTATAGAGGTGCATAGAATAAATAATGTCATTACTGAATTCCTTCTCAAAATGTTAAATTTTTTTTTTCCTCCTCCGTTTTAATTCTACCGTATTAGGTTTGATTCACGGGAAGAAAAAGGCACCATTTCTTCTTTCAAGTGTCAGGCAGTCTTACTTAGAATGAGAGCTACTGCACTTCTCCCAATGATAAATGTCAAGATATCTGACTGACAGTTAACTGTCGGTGGCAGTCTGGGTTTTTCCTGTCATGAACCGGAGCTTGCAATATCTATTACTTGTGTCCTCTTCAACCTCTGAGGAACAAAGGCCCATGTTTCTGTGTGAGAGGACATGGCTCCAGCATCAGGCAGCACATAACTCTCTGTCTCTGCAAGGCCTGCTGGGAACTCTTAGGTGACAGCGTCATTTGAGCTGAGGTTGAGGGCTTCCTCCAGCCGGCTGCTTGGCTGCCTGCCTGCCCCCTCTTCATCCATGCTCAATGGACATTGATCCCCCAGCAGCGACACCGTGTCCCAGGGAGGGGTAAACAGATACACCTCGTTGCCTCCAACAATCATTCTGCCCCTGTAGGGACAGGTCGTGGTAAATTAATAGTGTGCTTGCAGCGACTAGATATTGTTAATGTATTTGCTATTGATGGAGTGAGATAACATGAGTAGCTTCAGCCTTACTTAACACAAAACATAAATCCTCCAAGGCCATTGTGGAGAAGCTGCATAGGCAGTAAGTTATTTTGAGCTTTTGGGAAAGTACAGCACAGACACATTAATTCAGTTCATGCGAGTAATACCATAAGCACTGTAAGACGAAGCTTTACTTATTGATTTTCATTTGATTTACATCATTAAGCCGAAGTCAAGTATTGAATAAATGCTGTACTGTTTTAAAGGACGTGGTTTCATTTAGGATTTTTGCCCTCTTGACAGCTGAGTGGTAAAGTGGCTTACACCATTTTTGCAAAGAGGAGAGTGGAGGGGAAATGGCAGAAAGTGCAGAGAGCGATGAAAATAACCGACTAGGCCTTGTAATTCTCTACTCAAAATCATGACAGTCTTCTGTTTTTCTTGAATAAAACAAAAAAAAAATGTATTGGAACCAAAATGAATACATGCTCATGTTTAAAAACGGGACCTTTGGATGGTGTCATTTCTCCTTTTAGATAAACACTTGTTACCATCCCCTTACACATATGAGGCAGCGCTTCCTATGGGTGGAAAAATACGACAGTCATTCATTTTACCAAAGGTGCACTTTACCTAAAACTCAGGCCCTTAATCCAGTTGATCCTTCATAAGAGCTGTCAAAGTACTACATCTACGCTGTCTAAGCTCACTTTGAACTTTTGGATTTGATGGGCTTTGGTGTGCTGTAACATGACTTATAAGCCTGATCTTCTTTAAACTTGCACCCAGTTGAAAGAAACAAACAGACCTCAGGGTAGGCCTGTCGCTTAGCAAGTTTGCTCTCCTGCAACATGCATACAGGGTGGGCCATTTATATGGATACACCATAATAAAATGGGAATGGTTGGTGATATCAAAGTCCTGTTTGTAGCACATTAGTATATGTGAGGGGGCAAACTCCTCAAGATGGGTGTGACCATGATGGCCATTTAGAAGTCGGCCATCTTGGATACAACTTTTGTTTTTTCAATAGGAAGAGGGCCATGTGACACATCAAACTTATTGGTAATGTCACAAGAAAAACAATGGTGTGCTTGGTTTCAACCTAACTTTATTCTTTCATGAATTATTTACAAGTTTCTCTTTGTTCACAGCCATTGACATGTCGAAGAGGTTAACACGTGAGGAGCGGATCGAAATTGTGTTGATATTTGGTGAATGCAGTAACCGGGTCATTGCAGCAGATTTCAATGCAAGACACCCTACGAGACCACCCATCTCCCATGCTACAGTTAGAAAACTGCTTGCTAAGTTTTGTGAAACTGCTTCAGTGTTGGATTTGCCAAAATGTGGACGCAAGAAAACTCACTAATGAAGAAACATCAGTAGCTGTCCTAGCTTCATTCAGCAAGAGCCCACAGCGTAGCACTCGCCGCATGTCACTGGAGAGAGGCATTAGTCGAACATCCCTTCGGCGGATATTACCTACTCACAAATGGCACCCTTACAAACTCCAGCTACTGCAGCATCTCAACGAGGATGATCCAGATCGGCGCACAGAATTTGCAGAATGGGCAAAACAAAAATTGGAACAGGACCCTCAGTTCACGCAGAAGATTTTGTTCAGTGATGAGGCAAACTTTTATGTTAATGGTGAAGTTAACAAACAAAACCACCGCTATAGGTCTGACACTAACCCACATTGGATGGATCCCTCCAAGACTGTTGGAACAACAAAAGTGATGGTTTGCTGTGGTATATGGGGTACAACGATAGTGGGTCCATTCTTCATTAATGGAAACCTCAAGGCCACTGGATATTTGAAATTGCTACATGATGATGTGTTTCCCTCTTTCTGCACTGAAGCAGGCACGTTCCCTGAGTTTTTCCAGCAAGATGGTGCACCACCACATTATGGGTGCCAGGTCCGAGCATTCCTAGATGAACAGTTTCCTGGAAAGTGGATTGGTCGTCGTGGGCCAGTTGAATGGCCCCTAAGGTCTCCCTTAGGGTCCTCTCATACCTGGACAACAACAACACCTACGCCAGAATGCTGTTTATAGACTTCAGTTCAGCATTCAATACAATCCACCCCTCACAACTCATCAGGAAACTGACAGACCTGGGCATCAGTTCCCTCATCTGCAAATGGTTACTGGACTTCCTGACCAACCGCCCCCAACATGTCCGGCTGGATAACCACTGCTCATCTACCATCACAATGAACACTGGTGTACCACAAGGCTGTGTGATGAGCCCTTTCCTCTACTCCCTCTTCACCCACGACTGCAGACCTGCTGATGGTTCCAACACCATCATTAAGTTTGCAGATGACACCACGGTGATTGGCCTCATCAGTGACAACGATGAGGCCGCCTACAGGGAGGAGGTGGATCGTCTGGCTGAGTGGTGCGACACAAACAACCTGCTGCTTAACACCGAGAAGACCAAGGAGCTCATCGTGGACTACAGGAGGAATGCTGACCCACATCCACCCATCCACATTAAGGGGACGGCTGTGGAGCGTGTGAGCAGCTTCAAGTTCCTGGGAGTCCACATCTCCGAGGATCTCACCTGGACGACCAACTGCTCCAAGCTGGTCAAGAAGGCTCACCAGCGCCTCTTCTTCTTGAGGACTCTGAGGAAGAACCACCTGTCCTCAGACATCCTGGTGAACTTCTATCGTTGCACCATCGAGAGCATCCTGACCAACTGTATAACAGTCTGGTACGGGAACTGCTCTGCCTCGGACCGGAAGGCGTTGCAGAGGGTCGTGAAAACTGCCCAGCGCATCGCCGGAGCACCACTTCCTGCCATAAAAGACATCTACAGGAAGCGGTGTCTGAAAAGGGCTGGGAAAATCATCAAAGACCCCAGTCACCCATCACATGGACTCTTCACCCTCCTGCCCTCTGGGAGGCGCCACAGGAGCCTCCGGACTAAGACCACCAGGTACCGGAACAGCTTCTTCCCCACAGCTGTCAGACTCCTGAACTCTGCCTCCTGACATCTGACCCACGTTAAACTCATGGACTGAACATACACACACACAATGGACAACTGTACCCTCAAACACACAATAATAACATGGAGTGAACCACCACTCACAACCACTAGCACTTTATATAGCCTCTGTAGAAATTATCCACATATCTCACTTATCTTAACTGCACTACTGTATAGCTCTGTGTAAATAATCATTCTGTACATTCAATAATCTTTAATCCTACAACTGTTTACAACTTGCATAGTTCCCATTTCTGTATAGCTGTATATCTCAGATTTCTGTAAAGTTATTTATTTCATATTCTGTATAGTTTTTCATATTTATATCCTGTTCATAGCTTGTACTCACTACAGCCTGTACATACTTAGTTATAGAATATTCACAACATACTTCATACCGTGTACATTATAACATACCATAATAGACCCATTTCTGTAATATACTTACATATCTATACTATTGCTAATATATATTGTAATATACCTATATCACTAAAGCACTTCTGGATGGATGCAAACTGCATTTCGTTGCCCTGTACCTGTGCATGTGCAATGACAATAAAGTTGAATTCTATTCTATTCTATTCTATTCCCAATCTGACCCACTTAGACTTTTATCTTTGGGGTCATCTGAAGGGAACTGTCTATGGTCTGAAGATACGAGATGTGCAGCACCTGAAACTACGGATACTGGATGCCTGTGCTGGCATTTCTCCTGCGTTGTTGCTATCAGTGTGTGAAGAGTGAGAGAAGAGGGTTGCATTGACAATCCAATACAGTGGGCAGCACATTGAACACATTTTATAAGTGGTCAGAAACTTGTAAATAACTCATGAAAGAATAAAGTTACATTGGAACCAAGCACACCATTGTTTTTCTTGTGACATTACCAATAAGTTTGATGTGTCACATGGCCCTCTTCCTATTGAAAAAACAAAAGTTGTATCCAAGATGGCCGACTTCTAAATGGCCACCATGGTCACCACCCATCTTGAGGAGTTTGCCCCCTCACATATACTAATGTGCCACAAACAGGACTTTGATATCACCAACCATTCCCATTTTATTATGGTGTATCCATATAAATGGCCCACCCTGTACATCCAGTGTTCACAGAAAACAATCATAACATTTTGAAATAGATTAATGTGAATTCCCCAGAAAAATTATACCCAAAAAAGGTAAGAATGACCAGGTTAGCAAGTTGGGTAGTGTCCTAATGAAACGTTTTGACTAGATGGGAAATTCACTTTACTGAAAAATTGTTGGAGTTGATTTAGTTTCTTGGTGGGTGGCCATGAACTGCTCTTTTATATTGATAGATTTTTAGAGTCAGAACCTCCTAATTAGTGGAGGTGTTGGTCAAGTTACTTAAAAATAGTAATTAGTTACAAATGATTTTATTACTTCTCCAAGAATGTAATCCCGTTACTTTACTAAAGACATATTTTCAAAAGTAATTAGTGCCTTCATTACTAGTTACTTTTAAAAAATATGAAACACAACCTGAATACGTTAGGAAGCAATAGACCTTTCAGCCCAATTCTATTTTTTCTGCATAATCCATCATATAAAATTGAATCACGTGAAAAAGTCTCTTTTTAAAAATTGTTTAATCTTTTAACTTTATGCTCATTGCATCAAACAAAAATGTAATTATACGCAACACTCTCTGACTGGAAGAAATTTGTTTAACATTTAAACCCTTTTTCTGCATATTCCAGCATATAAAATAAAATATTTTTTGTGTTGACACTCAGTCTTTCAAATAGATACAAGTAAAACTCGGCAATAAATACAATCAAAGATTCAGCGGTACTAAGTCCTGTCGCTTTTAAATCTATTTTCACCTTTTTAGCAGGAGTGGGACAGGTAGAGGATTGTCTCATGTCAGTGGGGGGATCCGGGGGTTTCTCTGTGAATATCATATTCCTGTGCCGGCTTGCTAGGCACTTGCTCACATTTGAAGTTTAATTTTTCGCTGCAGAAAGAAGTTGTTTTACCAGGTAGAGTGTACAGTGGACGCTGATGTTTTTGTCACTTTTTACAGACTCAAACTCAAAGTAATGTCAGTACTTCCACGCTCTAAACCCTGCATACTCTGCGTACTCTCTCCCGTGCTCCATATCATCCAATAGTGATCTACACATGAGGGCACGGTGGTTAGCACTGTTGCCGCACAGCAAGAAGGTCCTGAGTTCAATTCCACCATAAGGCTGGGGTCTTTCTGTCTGGAGTTTGCATGTTCTCCCCGTGTTTGCGTGGGTTCTCCCCGGGTACTCCGGCTTCTTCCCGCAGTCCAAAAACATGCAGTAGTGGGGATAGGTTAATTGGTCAATCTAAATTGCCCATAGGTGTGAATATGTGAGTGCGAATGGTTGTCTGTGTCTCTGTGTGTTAGCCCTGTGACAGACTGGCGACCTGTCCAGGGTGTACCCCGCCTCTTGCCCTATGACAGCTGGGATAGGCTCCAGCACCCCCTGCGACCCTGGAAAGGATAAGCGGAAGCGAATGGATGGATGATCTACACACGTCTTTTGCTGCCACGAACGTCATGTGTTCGTACGTCATTGTCATGAGACACTCCCACAAACAGTAGTAATGCAGTGTGCTTACGGGCAAGTAACAGTAATCTAATTACTTTTTTGCAATAGTAATCCCTTACTTTACTCGTTACTTGAAAAAAGTAATCGGATTACAGCAAAGCGTTACTTTTAACCAGTACTGCCCATCTCTGGTGGAGAGCGACCTTTGCTTTGGGGAAAACTGAACCCTGACATCAAGTTTTCTGGTGAGGCTAAAATGGAGTTAGATGGACAAGCAGATCATTACACCGCTGTATCAGACTGAGACAACCTGAGAGAGAACTGGAAGGCAAGACTTCCAGTTCTCTGCTAAAGGAGGATCTAATTAGAATGCGTCTTGGGCACCTTCCTTTGCAGGTTTTCAGAGTTTTGAAAAAAAAAAACCCCGAAAAAACAACAACAACTGGAAAAACCTTCTTAGTCTGCTACTACTGTAGTCTAACATTGTCTAATTGGATGGATGGATTTTTGGATATGGGCCACTCAAGGAAGTCAACTTCCTACTGTTAAGCCAGTGTTTGCCTTTTTCTCTTTCCCCATACAGTTTTGATTCTAGATTTGATTTGTCAGCTATTATTGTCAGGCTAAAATACCCAAAAAGTTCAGCCTTGTAAGAGTTTTACATATAATGGACAAGAGAACCAGTTTGGATCTGTCATTTCAGGCTTTTGTTGTCAAGGCAATAGTGGTCTAATGTGAGTATCCAAGGTTATTCATTTTTGTTATCTCTATTACAACAAAACAAACAAACATGGTACTACTTAACAGATTGCTTAAGAAGGTTTCACTTAATAGGCGAATGTTTCCGCATGCTCCTTATAGTAATGAAAAACTACAGATAGCAGTCCAAACAGAGACAAACGAGCCATTGAAAGAGTTGTTGAGAATGTGCTACTACATGTCTTATAACTTTTACCTGTGGGACTTAAAGGATCTGCTGCTAAAATCTGGGTGCCAGATTCTGCAGGCAGCTTCAGAGATCTGAACACACTGTTTTGGTTCTCCAGTGCAATCTAACTGTAGGAAAATTACTGCCAGAATGTTTGGGTTACACAAATGTAAGATGGAAAACTCATCTTCAGTTTTTCTCATACCTAAACCAAATATTCAGAAATCACAAAAATCCATATTCTGTGTCAGCATTCTTCACTCGTCAGCATCTCAGGCAATATTAGCCTCATTCAGGCATCGGGGGGAAAACAAGTAAACTTGTCCATCACCCTTCTGTCGATCATTTGAGGTTACGACTGATGTATTTCCATCTGATGAACTGTGTGTTAAATGGGATCCAGCTGTGATGTCTTGAGTTTATGATATTGAATGTCAATGCTTTATAAATTAGCACATGTTGCGCATGGTGTTAATACCAGGATTTTTTTTTTTTTTTTAGCTGTGTGTAGATGTTCTTCTCAAGAAGTTAAACAAATCTGAGAATGTGAAAATGAGGGAATCATTTACGGCTGTATTTTCAGACATGGTACAACAGTGGGATTTAGCTTTAGTTAATTAACTTAAAAAAATTATGCCATTATAACACTTTACATTTCTATAGTTGCACTGGGGAAATTGGCTTCATTGAGTGATAACGGCAGACTTGCACTTGGGCAGGTTGCAGCCAAGTGTAAAGGAGCTGGGATGAGAATTAACACCTCCAAGACTGACGTCATAGTTTTCAGCCGAAAAAGGGTGCAGAGTCTAAGTGCCCACGCTGAGTTTGGTGATCAGTTTCTGACTTCATCAAGGGGCTAAACAACACACAGGTGCATACACTTTTTGATCGTGTATATAAAAATAGATGGGAAAATATATAATATAAAAAAATAATAATAGTTATAATAAAATTATGATAATTTTTGAAATTGCCACAGACGAATTGATATATTTGGCAAAACATTTGTTTCCAGACACTGTTGCGATGGCCAGTTTTACCACTAATCTTGACACAATCATACATTTTTTAGAAATTATTTTCTGTTCAACAAATTGTCATTGAAGAGGAAAAGGAAGTGTTGCAAACCACTGGTGAGCAGTTCTTTTGGTTGCTTGCTTTGTCGCTAACAATCCAACAAATTCACATGGTTTATTCAAAACATATACAGTATGTGAGCTGCTGAGTCCAGTAAATAATTCCTTCTTTGCTGAATAAGGCTAGAGGAAGTTAGATGAATGTAAATGCAGCTATTGAGCCGACACTATTTCTTTAGATTCTCTTTGCTCTCATAGTGATTTCAGTTCATTATTTTGGATTTCAGTTCCTCCCAGTGAAGCATAATGTTATGGTTTCTGTTTATGATTCTCTTTGTTTATTGCAGACATTGCTTACACTGAGTTGTATTATGCATGTTTATTTTTTTTCTTACATTTTTCAAAAAATTTGCACATATATTTAAATCAGGATCAGCGTAAATTGTACAAATGCTTTACCACTTCATTTTCTCTCAAAGCCATTTTAGCTCATCTTAATTTGCTGCCCCTCACAAATAAAAGGTTTGAAAGTAAGTGGGTGGGGCTTCCTTGCTCAGTCAGAGCTGTGTGCCTGAGATGACTATGATCATGATTATTAATACATCCACTCTCACTGACATCAGGAAGGGCAAAAACTCTGCCAAATCAGCCAGGCGGCGCTACCTGCTGTAGTGATGTTTTGAATAAGGGAGCTGCTTCTTCTTCTTACTGACATCATATAGAACCGAGAGTAAACAAAATGCATTAAGTGGTGAACTATGTGTACGTGGTTTATTGCTCACAGGGATCACTTCCTTAAAGTATACTGACGTTCCATCCATCCATCCATTCGCTTCCGCTTATCCTTTTCAGGGTCGCGGGGGGCGCTGGAGCCTATCCCAGCTGTCATAGGGCGAGAGGCGGGGTACACCCTGGACAGGTCGCCAGTCTGTCGCAGGGCCAACACACAGAGATGGACAACCAGTCGCACTCACTTTCACTCAAACATTCACACCTAGTGGCAATTTGGATTATCCAATTAACTTATCCCCACAAGTTGCATGTCTTTGGACGGTGGGAGGAAGCCGGAGTACCCGGAGGGAACCCACGCTCATGACGTTCATACTTGAAAAATTGTCCGTGTTTGATCTCCATTGCATTGGCATATATTTGACAGAAAATAAGCAAAAAACACAACAAAAAGCTTGTTTGTTTTTTTCCAGACCACAACAACAAAGTTGGTGAAGAAACTCAAAATGAAAGAATGCCCATTTCTTAGTTTATGGGTCAAGCACACTCTGATTGTAGCCACAAGGTAAAATACTGGAAAAAAAAAAGCAATCCATATTTTGGCAATGTGGCGAGGTGTTGTAAACCTGCCAATCCAGCCTGCAAGCATCCGTTTTTAAGCGCTGATAGCCTTTGTAATTTCCAGCCCAGTAAAACTACCCAGACACACATTTCACAGAAACCTTTAAAATTAATCAGAGCGTGTATTGATTCTTCTATTTATCACGCCACAAAAATACTGACTTTTACAGTAAGTTGTGGGTGGTCTATTAACCAGTAAAGAATCACAGAAGCATGGTGAAAAACATCATGTTGCCCCAGATAGGAACATACCTGTGGTCCTCTGGTACACCCCTCTGCTCATCTGAAATAAGGATCCCATGCAGTGTTCAGAGATATGATAAGAAGGGCAGTGATGTAACTCTCAACTCCACTACTGACTTTCATTTTCCTCTGGGACAGCTCATCTATGACCTCTGATTGGTGTAGCCTGTTGGTTGAAACATACACAGAATTTGTTTCTCATGTGACATATATGTTGCTTTGGCCTGATTAGGGGGCAGCATGGTGGCGTGGTGATTGGCACTGTTCCCTGACAGCAAGGGCCTGAATTCGATTCCATCACCTGGCCACATGATAACTGTGTGGAGCTTGCATGATCTTCCCGCGTTCCGGCTTCCTCTCAAAGAAATGTAATTAGTGGGGTTAGGTTAATTGGCGAAGCTAAATTGCCCATAGGTGTGAATGTGAGTGTGCCACTGGTGCCTCCACATGTCCACCACATTAGAAACACCTCTGATTTGTTGTCAAAAAAAATATTGTTTGTTGTTGTTTAAGTTTTTAAAAAATATATTTTAATATAACTTAACAGTTAATGGGATCATTTGAAAGAACTAACAAACCTTATTTCACAACTGTCAAATTAATTACAACTTTATTTTTTTACAACTGTCAAAGTTATGCTGTATGCAGTTTGGTTAAACATGCAGAAAGTGTTTGTACCAATGACTTTGTGTGAATTGCACGTTTTAGCACAGATCAGTTAGATTACTCTAAAAAGCTTAAAATGTTTAGGATATCTGCCTGAGAGCACATGATAACATGCCTCTTTAGCAGTGCTGTTGCTCATGAATCTGTTCACATCTCACAAAAAGCTCTACAAGGCAAGACTGTTCCACTCCACTGCACAGCAAAAATCAGTCTCTCTCATAATAGCTCTGGGCAATTTCAGACCACACAGAATGACAAGGGAATCAATTTCCCTGGTTAGGTTATAGATGGATTTTCTCTCTCTCTCTCTCTCTTGCTCTTTTTTCATAAGAAATAACTGCAATACGTTATATGAATTATTAAGAAGTCTTTTGCAGTGTTACATAAAGAAGGCTACACCACCACCACTACCCTCTGAAATATAATGAATATTGTTATGGGTTCAGAAATAATTTTTAGAAATTTGCATTCGCTGATCTTGCTTCACAATTTTGACCAAAGATTGGGTACTTTGAATATTCTTGCAACATGTTCATGGGCTTTGAATATTAAATAGTCACTATACGTCCTGTAATATATCACAAGAATTCAGCTAACTTTGTTCCATTACATAATGAAAAGCTAGTTGATTTGTGGAACTAGCCTGACCTCATGTGGAGGATACTGCACAAAGCAGTTTCTAACACACTCTCTTGAAGAGAGTAATGACTACTTTTTGGATTATGTGAAGTTGCTAGGACCTTACTTACTCTTTCATCTACACTCTTTGATTATATGTAATTAAAAATGCACTTAACTCTATCATGCTTAAAGAATTGCTGTATTACATCCATTACACTTTGACTGGACACAAAGACACGCTAAGGCAAAGATGATCAGTCTGATCTGATCCATCTGATGGAATAAACATAAGTAGCTAAAGGCACTAATTAGATTAATGAGCGCACTGCTTATCAAATATGTCAACAGGCATGATGTAATAGAAAACATGAATGTGGCAAAAGCATGTACCTTAAATGATTAATCACAGATTATTCCACAGGCATAAGCAGTTGATGAATGCTCAGAGCTACAAGGTAGCTTCCAAATTGCTTTTTTCAAAACACTTTCTTCTTTTTTCCCTGCTTTTTTTTTTTTTTTTCCCAATTGAAAGCCTGTTATTGACAGGCCGCATAACTTTGTTAGACTGGACTCAGGGTTTCCCTCAAGCAAGTACTTGCGCAATAGTAACTACTAGGAGCTAAGGCAGAGCTGAGACCAGTAATCTGGATGAATAAATACCAATGTGCACTATTGAACAAAGTTTAAATAAAGCTAAACTTGTGTAATATGTTTGATGCCTTTGTGAAATATGAATTAGGGCTGTAAATCTTTATCGGTAACTAATCTAATAATCACAGTGACTATTAATGTAAATGAAATATCACATAATGAATTACAAAAGTAAAGAAAATGCTAAGCCCCTGGGCTCAAATGGATGACTTTCAATTGCCAAAATTTGAGTCTTAGGAATTTTTAAAAATTCTTTAACATATACTTTTATAAATGTCAAAAAACATTAAAAACAATGATCAAGATCCACAATCCAACTTTAATTAAAAGGCACTATAATATCTATCTATCTATCTATCTATCTATCTATCTATCTATCTATCTATCTATAAATAAAACTTTCTCCACTCACCCTGTGGGCGGTTTTTGGTTGTGGTTCAAGCTTGAGATCTAGGTAGATCTCATGCCTTGCCGGTCATCAGATACCTTGCTAGGATAATAAGCTGGCCAAAGGAGGAGAGAGAAGTCACTGACTTCAAGACAACAAACCTTCTTATCATGCATGGAGTGTTTCACCCCAAATACAGCATCATGAGACTGTACGCTATGCAGAAGGCCAAATTCTAGTGTGTCAAAACCAATATTAAAGATGAAACAACAAACATCCATGAGTATATCAGGAAGATAACCACAACTGATCATGTGCTTAGTGGATAACTCAGGCTGCAGAAACCTAAGAAAGAAGAGCCGCAACAACAGGAACCATCATGAAGGGACAGGAGCCTGTACAGCATGTACCACACCAGGTAAGACCCCAGGTGCAGGCTGTGCAAAGATGCCCCTGAGACAATGCAGCACATAACAGCAGGGTGCACGATGCTAGTATGCAGGGAATGTCACAGAAAACATGAAAAAATTAAAATTAAAGCAACTGATTGCCTTAAGTACTTGCTTTAAGTACATTTTTTCAGTTCAATGGTATTTTCTTGGCCTCCAAAAGTCATTGCAGATTTGGATGAAAGGAAAGAGGGAAGAAAAGAGAAAAGCAAACAAAAGAAAAAAAGAAAAAGAAAACAAAGTGTGGTAATGCTAGAATTCAAAATCTCATTTTGAGGCTCCTGTCCTTTATAATTGCTAATATAGAACCAACAACCTACTAAATATGTATGCAAAAAACAAAGTAGTTAAAAAAAAACACAGGCTTGCAAAAATAATAGTTTTGCTGATGCCTAAATAATCCAATTATTCAAACTGGCTTTTTTGCTATGACTCTGCTTTTGGTAGTTTAAACATATTTGTGAATGTTTACTTAACAGTTTAAACAGATTTTAGTTATATTCGTCTTTCTGTTATTTTATCATTACTTTTTCTCACGAACAAACCGGAATTAAGCTTCCTTTGCGCCTGTTCAACTCTTTAGAAACAAAAAACACTACATTCACAGTGAGATGCTAATTACGGCTATATTTCAAGCGTAAAACGTAAAAGTAACTACCGTATGTCTGTCCGGGCTCGCGGTAGGAGGGACTGTGTTGCCATGACAATGACGTCAATGTTGGTGTCGAGTAACCAAAGGTCAAAATAAAGACAAGTGAATGAAAACGGAAGGAAACTAAACAGGCTTCCTAGAATAGCACAGAACATTACCAGGTTGACTCAAAATACAAAATAATTTCCTGCACTGGATGCTGTCGTGTCGTTCGTCCGGGGATAATCGTTTTATATACCGGTAAGGGAACGTCACACGGCACAAGGTTAGGGTCACAGACGAGCTAACAGCAGCTAGCGAGCTAGCTGTAGCCTAGGTCGTTGGTTAGCTAGTGCTAACACTTACCACATTATATTGTTTAGTCTGGTAGGACGCCTGGCAGCACAAAGTTACTTTAAGCAGTTCTCTAGAGATGCCGGTTACCTCACAAGCAGTTGACGTTTGTTACTAACAGTCATCTTGCTGTTTAAGTTAGCTTTTTCTATGTTCAGTTAGGTAGGACACAGTAGCTGGCCTTGCAACAGTCTTTACCAGCAGTGCAAGTTTACTTCAGTGACATTACAGTAGCGTTAAACCGCAATATGCTTCTAAATAACAAGGCACCAAACAGCTGTTTCGTAGCTAATGTAATTTAACCTGTGGCGCAAGTCAGCGTGAAACAGCAGGCTGGCATGTTAATCTTTTGAGGCAGTACAGTGAGGGACAAAGTTGTTTTGTTTTGTTGTCGTTTTTCTCCTAGGAGCACCATTGTGCTAATTCACGAGGCTCTATGGATGCTTGGCACTAAAGTATTTCGGAAAAGATTAAATGTTAACTTTACTCCTCATTTTTCCTCTTTTTTTCCTTTCTTTAAGGAGCCACGAAACTGTACACGGGTATACATCTGGTCAGCGTTCGCTTCATACAGCATCTACAGTTTCATAGTATGTCTTCCTGGTCCAGTGCGTGAACTGTGTTCCAAATATTATTATTATTATGCTGCTGCTGCTGCTTCTTCTTCTTTTGTGTCTAATGGCTGAAATGATTATGCAGTCACATGTCAGTAGGATTTAAACAGATACAGCTGAGTTTGTTTGTTTTTTATTCTCTTTTAAATTGGACATGGTTGCTAATTGGTTTGCCAGGTGTTTGTTATTAAATAACCTCTAGTTAAATTAAACAAGTTGCATTTCTCATGCAAAATGGGAGTGCAATTTCTCAGAAGATAAAGTGTGGCAGAAGTGCAGTGTCTGGCATGAAAAACATGGATATAATTTTGGAAAAATGGAGAGGGTTCATAAAAATCTTGGGGAAAGTGTGAGTCAAATAGAGAAATGGTGGTAAGGTGGGTGTATTGTGTAGTTTTGTTGCTTTTTCACCTTACTGTGTGGAGTTACACATGTGCTCCCTGTGTCTGTCCAGAAGACATGCATGGTAGGTGCCTATTCTGTATTCCACACAAACATGGATGTATACTAAAGTGCTTAAGGGCTTGGAGTAAATGAACCATATTTTTAAAGCAGACTTCTAATAAACAAAATAAAAACATGTTTCCAAGAGACCAGATATCTGTAATTTTAAAACTGTTTGATCCACCAGTGAAAGCCTTGCTACTATGGTCCAGGTGGATTGGGTTCTAGATGATTGGTAAACACCAACCTAACTCACCAAGCATAAGGCAGAGGGATCTGAACTGGAATACTGTGTAGCGAGATGATTAGACCCACTTCATTGTGTCAAAATGTCCTCATAGGTGTATTGTGATCCCAACTTGGCAATGTCCTAACATGCTATGGAAAGGTTTTTCTTTTATAGGCTCCCTGGTTGCTCAAAAGGAAAACCACAGTGTGGCCATTATAACCTTCTGACCTTAACTCTATTAAGGACCTGGGCTGGCATCTTCAGATCAAATGTAGGTGGAAAGTGTTTGTATAATCTGCATTTAAGGCTCCACATGCACTTGGTCGTCTGGGGCTGTAAACATCCCCGACTGGAAGCTGTCTGCACCACAGAGCTTTCAGTCTGATGTTTGCGGCTGCTGGCTACCCCCTACTGCCAAGTTAACCTTTTTATTCAATATTCATTGAAATCCATACCTGATTTAGACACTGTGCTCCTTTAAAGTGTAGTTTTGTGTTCAGTTGTTCAGACTCAGTTCATGTAAACATCCTACACTCAGCTGTTATTGATTGCCACAGAGGCTGAGAGGAGGTTGTTTACTTGAACTGGTTGGGAATGATACTTGGACTTAAGATGGAGTGCCTTCATTCAGATCGTCTGTTACACATCATTCATGAGCTAGCCTGGAATCGACGGCTCAAGGAGAAGAAATTTGAAGTCTTATTTGTCAATTGTTCTGGTTTTTAACAAATAAAGCTACTTGAATACATCTTTGACTCTGTGCTTATTTGCTTAATTTTTTAAAATAATTTTTAAAAAAGAGATTAACTTATTTAAAATGATTCAAATAACACTCATTACCTTTTTTGCTTATTGTGGCACAGTGGTATGTTATGATTTGCCCTTCTTTCAGGTAAAGGGGAAACTGGATGCTGGCTACAATAATACTAACCGCTCAGTATTTCACTTAAGAACACATTTTGATCATTGTTTTAGTTTTCTATCTCCAGTTCTATTTGATTACCTCTGTATTTTGAAAGCATGCTGTTAGAAGTCAAAATGGATCTGTCCACCTACTATTCTCCAATCTTAAAAAGAGAACTTTGGAGGGCAGTGACCATCTCTACTGAAAAAACAGAAACCAACTAAACAAAAAGGATATATAGATATCTATATCTCAGTAAAATCAGCTGATGCATTGGGTACAGTGATTTGTAAAACATGAGTTTCTCATACAGCTTAGTGTTGCTCTGTCACACCATCCTTGTGTTGGACAATATTTTAGTACTGTATATGTGCTTTTCTGGCAAAACTTCATTATCTGTCATGTTAAAGAGCAGTAAAACATTTAAGACTTTAGCATGCATCAAGATATTTAAGACTCCCCTTTTTCCCCTCACATGAAAGTTTACATTGCTTTAAAAAAAAAAAATCAAAATGAAGAATTACTTTGGAGACCACTGCTGCAGCATTTCATACTTGTACAAGAGAATAAAAACGATCAGCGTGTTTGTAAGAAAAACAACATGAGGAATCTAATGACGATTGACCTTTTAGTACATGGCGTCATGCACTGTAACTGTGTTCACCACTAGATGTCATGTTTGTGCTTCTATTCAATCAGCAGTCTAATTCTACAACTCACTGGTGACGATAATGATAACTTGGCTGTTTCCTTTTCCTGGTTACCACAGTATATTAAATATGTTACTATATGAGTAGTTTTATTAAACACATGTTGAAATAGTGCAAGCTATAATGAAAATATTGGCAGATTTCAAACATAGTGACAACAGATCAACAGATATTGACATCCAAAGGCTGAGGATAGAAAGTGAGTCGAAATCTTAATTTTAGACCTGTTACAGCTAGACTTAAAGTCAAGCTAAAGAGCAAACTTAATGGGTGTGATACTGTATTGTTGATCACTCATACTCACTCTCTTATATGGTTCACCCCCCCCCCAGGTATCCCATTTGCCTCTCTTCTGTCCAGTCCACAAAGGCTTTTGCATTACTGCAGTTCTAAGTTACGTTCTTTGACGTAAATACATTTACATTGCTCCAAATGCACATGCAATGCTCATAAAAAACTGTAGGTGGCAGAAGTTAACCATAAGTAAAGCACAGTTGCTGTTGTGCTGTTCAGCTATATTTGATGGACCAAGAATGTATCATACTTGGATTGCAGCTCTTTTACACCACTGTTGTACTTTGACAACCTGTAGGTATAGTGAAGGCCTGGTGAGGTAGTATTTCTTTTTTCCCTGTAAAAACCTGACTTGTCAACCACTTTTTCTAGTGAATATACTTTTAAATACAATCACAATGTAAATTCGATATAAATGACATTGAAAATACACTTAGTTACAGCTGTGTTATAATGTATTACCTAATATTCTCATCACACTACAGGACACCAACAGAATCCCCCAAGTAACCTAGAAGATAATATAATAGGGTCAATATCCATGGGTACATTTACAACTGTACAATCTCCTTAAAAATGCACTGCCAAGTTAGCTCTGTAGCTGGCATGGAGTTTAGCTGCAAACAAATGTCCTTGCATGATTCACCTGCGTGCTCCATCCCCCACAAAGTAGTAGCACACCTTTTTTGGCTGTGTGTTGACAGCCATCATCTCCGAATTCCTCGGTTTAAACAAGTACACGTATTGATTCAAGATCACACACCGAAAGAGGATTTTTAAGGTTGTAGTTAAGCGCAGGGTTCAGCAGTCTTTGTGAGAACATGCACATGGAAAAGAAAGAGAGAGAGAACAACAACAAATAAACAAAACAGGAAAGACCAGAAAATGCACGGATGGGTATTTGTACTATAGTCACTCGTGTTATTACATTTGGCAAACTAGAACACTGTGTTCAATAATGACTTTATATTCTACTCGCAGGAATAGACATTAATGGTTTGAAATCAGTCAGCTTGATGAGGGAGTTTCTACTATCAAAGGAACACATCTAAAAATGTCTGAGAGGCAGACATGCAGCAGTACATTTTGGGAGTGAAAACTACTGTAAAAAACAAAAAAAACCTAAAACTGATCAGGACTGTGTTAGGGCTTGTTGAGCATGCAGGTTTCATCCAGAGAAGAACTGGTTTATATATTTTTTTAAAACTACAGTTACATTATTTCCTGTGTTGCTTTGTTGAAAGACCTTAAATGGATTCACACCTTTTTACCTCTTACTTCTGTGCTTACTTCTTCTACAAGAATGACATATTTTTGATCTGTTGAATGGTATGTTTAATGACGTCAAAAGGTTAAAAGTAATGAGAAGCACTGACTCAGAATAATAACACATTGAATGAAACAGCATTTCATGCTGCAGCTGAAATGCGGAAATGAGTAGGTGTAACAAAGCAAGACAAAAACAAAAGAAAACATGTCCAAACTGGAAAGACTGGGAAAATTACACAGTAGGTATTTGCAATTATCACATTTGGACATGGACATGACTATGCTCTCAAAACACTTCATTACAGTTGGAGTGAGTGTGATGGGGTAATAGTCATTCAAACCGGTTATGTTGTTTTTCTTTGGGAGGTGCACTATGGCGGTGGACCTGAAGCATGTTGGTACAGCTGACTGGGTGAGGGACAAATTAAAAATGTCTGTAAACACCTCAACCAGCTCTGTAGCACATAACCTCAAAGCATGGAGGTGTTTTCAGCGCCACCTGCTTTTCAGGGGTTAGTCCTCCTCAGTACCTTGACAACCTGTAGGCATAGTGAAAGCCTGGTGAGGTAGTATTTCTACCTCACCAGAGAGAGAACAACAACAAAAAAAACACAAACAGCAAAGACCAGAAAAATGCACGGATGGGCATTTGTACTATAGTTACTCATCTTATTACATTTGACAAACTAGAACACTGTGTTCTAGCTGTGTTTCTGAGACCAACACTAGCACTGTCAGCAGATGAAGATCAGGGTGGAACATCACAGCAACAGGCTTTGCATTTTAATTTTTTTAAGAGTTGCTAATACACTGAAAAGAAGAACCTAAACTTTTAAATGATCTCTTACTGCAGTCAAAATATGACACCAAAATGATCACTAGTGATACAAGTTAAGTTGCAAGTCAGTTAACTAATTTAAAAAGTTCTCTCCTCTGAGGTGTTGCTGTAAGCACGCACACTCAAACGCAACAGAAAACCATGCTAAGCCCTTGGGCATCTTGCTTTCATACAGAACTTCCTACATAACATTCTACTACACCACTAGCATGTCACTGTGACTGTGATGTGATACTACACTATCATGCTTTATGCTATCAAGCTAGAACAGTGTAGGTATAAAACAATATCTTTAGTGATGGGGATTTTTAAAGTCTAAAAGTCAAATTATAGTACAAATATATGTGTATCTATTGGTGTCACATTTTTCATATTTTGCATGCAAGGAGCCAGACTTTCTTGCAATTCTTAATCTGGAATCTGGTCTTGTGTGACCATAGCTTTATTGGTGGCGCGCAATTTAACTTGAACCACGTTTTTTTTTTTTTTTTTTTTTTTTTTTTACCTTTGTGCTTAGTTCTCCTACAACAAAGTATGAGAAATCTTTTCATTTCAGCTGCTCTAAATGCCCTTTTTTATGGTGTGGCCAGAGTTACCCACATTGTCTTTCACTCGACCCCTTAGTTCCAGTGAATTAACTCTTAATGCTTTGGCATACCAAGAGATTTTGGACCATTTCATGCTTTTTGTGGAAACAATTTGGGAATGGCCCCTTCCTGTTCCAACATGGCAGTGCACTAATGCACAAAACAAGGTCTATAAAAACATTGATGAGGCAGTTTAGTGTGGAAAAACCTGACCTCTACCTGACAGAATGACATGACATATGAAAACCTCACCTCTCCACATGCACCTGCTTTTTTTTCTTGATCTTAGTTCTACTCCTCCCTCTATACATGTGCAATGATTTTGTTTTTGTTTTTTTACAAAGGAGTGAAAGCATTGCAGACACAATGCAGAGGCATGTCAAGATGTGTGGTGAATAGCACAGAAAGAAATATTCTTCCAGTAAACACATACCCTGTCATCAAATGTATTATGAGACTAGAAATCTTTTGGTGTCCCGATGCGTCATACTGATGTTATTTTTGACACAATCATTCTTTGCAACAGTTCACAGGATGGTCTTCATTGTCTGCAAGGAAAAGCAGCACCCTGCTAAAGTTAGGTTTAAAATCCGCCCCAGTTATGCAACAATGGTTCGAAGTTTTTTTAGTGAGTGAGAATGTGTTCAAAGGTTTGAAAAAAAAGTTTACTTCCCGTCCCTTACTTTATTGTTCCCTGTCAAAATTGACTGGTCGTCTTAAATTAGCACAAAAACCATTTTTCACGACCAAATTTTTATATTATTTAATATTCAGCATTCTTTAACTGTGAACAATGTCTCAAAGTAGTGTTTAACATAAATTTATAGAATTAGAAATGAAATAACGGCAATGAAAAAACACGAATATGCACTGAAAATAAATGGAAAACCAAAGACCAAACTCAGCATGAAGTGCTATGATTCACATAAATAAAAATAAAATAAAATGGATGCAACTTTGCATTACCTTATCAAGGCAGTCAATGCCTCCTTTGTTCTTGCTGTAGTCCTGGATCATAAGGGGCTTCCTGTCCTCTGTGGTCCTGATAGGGACAACTTTGTATAGCTTGCTCAGCAGGATGACATTTCTATTCTTCTTTGGAACATTTGACACAAGAGTTTGTGTGTCAGTGAAACCAAATTTTGATGAGAGTGCCTCTCTTCCTCTGGCTGATACCAGTGCAGGGGGAAGTTCAGGCTTGTTCTTTCTCACTGTCCCTACCATGGTGAGCTTTCTTTTTAGCAGCTTCTGACCAAGAGCATATGATGTGAAGAAGTTGTCACATGTGATATTACGCCCCTGGAGACCGGTTGTCACGTCCAGCACAACACACATGCCCTGGTTTCCTTCTGCCCTTCCAGTACTGGGTTTCCCTGTGTAGACCTGCATATTCCAGGCATAGCTGCTTCTGGCGTCACACGCTCACCAGATCTTTATACCACATTTCCCTGGTTCTCTTGGAAAGTACACCTTGAAGGAACAGCGACCGCTGAAAGGAACCAGGCAATCATCAACTGTCACCTCAGGGCCTGGATTGTACATAAGTGGTGGGCGCGCCACCCACCTGTCCTAAATGTTTATGACTGAAGGGAAAACTGTGTCTAATTAGGTGTCTAATTAGACACTAATTAGACACCAAATGAGACACAAAGTCTAATTAGGTGTCTAATTAGACACTGTCTAATTAGATGAAAATTGTTTAAGGTTTTACCAAAATAGTACCTGTTTGTCATTTCACCAGAGGACGGGTCATGCATCTCCGTAAAAAAGAGTTGGGAGTCGGACTTGAAGTCATCCACACGAGATATCGCATGCTGTGTTGGTCCTGGCGTCATCTTTATGATGTTTTCCACTCCCGCTCTACTTCCTTTGTCCTGGGAGGATGAAGACCAGAGCAAGTGTCGACTCTTGGACTGGAATGTCTCCTCAGGTGCCTGTTCTTCAGGTGCCTCTCCCTCTCCATCTGTTGATTGGTCAGAGTCCTCAAAGTCTGGATCAAAATCTGTGTTTTCTTCCATTCTGCTCTATCTCTGTTTCAATTTCAGTACCCTCTTGTCCAAAACCCGGACCAGAACCTCTTCGACAGTCAGTCGCCTACTCATTGTGCTCAGAGTAAAAGGAGTGCAAGGCAAACACCAAGCTATATATATGGTCTGTGTGAAGATGATACATTGATTAGTCTGGATGGTGTGATTCACGTGGGGGGATAGGCATAAAAGCATGGGAAAGAGATGGGTTCACATAACAGACACCTGTCTAGTCTGTGTGAAGATATGATACATTGTCTCATCAGGAACTTGATGTCATGTACAGGCAGGCAGGATTTGACCCAAACGCAGGACTCATAGAGGCAAAACATGAAGTTGAAGCTAACCAAACAGAAACCTAGATTGGAAAGCTAGAACCCAAATGCACAAGAAACGACGCAACAAGAAGAACTGACTGACAGGGGCTGTGTGCCAATTCAGGGTCTGCACGCTTGAAGTACGCGCACTACGCGTACTACGTACGGTGCATACTATAAGTACGAGAAGTGCGAAAGTGAGAGGCTTGTGAAATGGGATGGTATACGCTTCGTCGCGCTGTTCAGGTTGCCTAGCAACCATGATACTAACCGCAAGAAATGTTTCATACAGCATTGTGTGACAGAAATAAAGGAGAAAAATGTTTTGTTGGTCATTCATTTTTGTCATGACATCACTTTGATTAGTTGAGTATCTGAGACTGAGACCACGGGACTGTAAAACATGATTGTTGGGCTATATATATACAGTGGGGCAAAAAAGTATTTAGTCAGCCACCGATTGTGCAAGTTCCCCCACCTAAAATGATGACAGAGGTCAGTAATTTGCACCAGAGGTACACTTCAACTGTGAGAGACAGAATGTGAAAAAAAAAAATCCATGAATTCACATGGTAGGATTTGTAAAGAATTTATTTGTAAATCAGGGTGGAAAATAAGTATTTGGTCACCTCAAACAAGGAAAATCTCTGGCTCTCACAGACCTGTAACGTCTTCTGTAAGAAGCTTTTCTGTCCCCCACTCGTTACCTGTATGAATGGCACCTGTTTGAACTCATCATCTGTATAAAAGACACCTGTCCACAGCCTCAAACAGTCAGACTCCAAACTCCGCCATGGCCAAGACCAAAGAGCTTTCGAAGGACACCAGGAAAAGTATTGTAGACCTGCACCAGACTGGGAAGAGTGAATCTACAATAGGCAAGCAGCTTGGTGTGAAAAAATCAACTGTGGGAGCAATCATCAGAAAATGGAAGACATACAAGACCACTGATAATCTCCCTCCATCTGGGGCTCCACGCAAGATCTCATCACGTGGGGTCAAAATGATCATGAGAACGGTGAGCAAAGATCCCAGAACCACACGGGTGGACCTGGTGAATGACCTGCAGAGAGCTGGGACCAAAGTAACAAAGGTCACCATCAGTAACACACTACAACGGCAGGGAATCAAATCCCGCAGTGCCAGACGTGTTCCGCTGCTGAAGCCAGTGCATGTCCCGGCCCGTCTGAAGTTTGCCAGAGAGCACATGGATGATACAGCAGAGGATTGGGAGAATGTCATGTGGTCAGATGAAACCAAAGTAGAACTTTTTGGTATAAACTCAACTCGTCGTGTTTGGAGGAAGAAGAATACTGAGTTGCATCCCAAGAACACCATACCTACTGTGAAGCATGGGGGTGGAAACATCATGCTATGGGGCTGTTTTTCTGCCAAGGGGACAGGACGACTGATCCGTGTTAAGGACAGAATGAATGGGGCCATGTATCGTGAGATTTTGAGCCAAAACCTCCTTCCATCAGTGAGAACTTTGAAGATGAAATGAGGCTGGGTCTTCCAACATGACAATGATCCAAAACACACCGCCCGGGCAACAAAGGAGTGGCTCCGTAAGAAGCATTTGAAAGTCCTGGAGTGGCCTAGCCAGTCTCCAGACCTCAACCCCATAGAAAATCTGTGGCGGGAGTTGAAAGTCCGTGTTGCTCGGCGACAGCCCCAAAACATCACTGGTCTCGAGAAGATCTGCATGGAGGAATGGGCCAAAATACCAGCTACTGTGTGTGCAAACCTGGTAAAGACCTATAGTAAACGTTTGACCTCTGTTATTGCCAACAAAGGTTATGTTACAAAGTATTGAGTTGTATTTTTGTTATTGACCAAATACTTATTTTCCACCCTGATTTACGAATAAATTCTTTACAAATCCTACCATGTGAATTCATGGATTTTTTTTTTTCACATTCTGTCTCTCACAGTTGAAGTGTACCTCTGGTGCAAATTACTGACCTCTGTCATCATTTTAGGTGGGGGAACTTGCACAATCGGTGGCTGACTAAATACTTTTTTGCCCCACTGTATATTACAGGATATACTGTATTACAGCAGTGAGCTTGAACTCTGGGTCAAAGATTCAAGTTGCATTTATTTAAATTGCCTATCACCTTAAATCTTCACTCAAAGACAAATATCTTTGACTGTTTATAGATAGATGTATTATATATATGAGACAAATATTGTTCGTTTAATATGTTGGCATTACTAAATTTGGGTCAATGTTTACATATATGTGTAAAAACAAAATGTACGAGTTGTGAAAACTGTTTCTGATAGAATGAAGAGTAGACTGATATATTAAATATTCCTTTATTAGGTGAGAAAATCAGACCATGTCATAACTGCTTTAAGTCATACAGAATAGATATCAGAGCCTTAAACAGGCTGGCTTCTGCTAAATGGGTCAAACTGGGTTGAAAGTCTACAAACACATAACATCCTTATAGAATATGATGTAACACTATAGATCAACTTAGCTCAGAATATATAAAGCATATAAACAATTACAGCAATATGATGCAACAAACACAGCAGTACTACTAATCCAAAATACTCAAAGCTTCACAGAACTCAAACAAACATTTATTTTTAGGTCCATTCTGCTGCTGATACATACTTTAGGTTTCTGAATATTAAACTTGTTTCTCCCTTTCATAGTGTGTAACTTGAAGGCCCTGAGTACTTTCTCCCACACTGAAAACACTGGGATGATAACATTATTTGAACATTACCTAATAAGACTGATTCAGGACAGACAGTTAGTTATGTTAAACTTTCCTAGCAGTCCTTCACAAACAGGGAACAGTCTGTCTATTCTCTCCATCTGTCAGCTGCTGCTGGCTCTTCCTCCTCCTCTTCCTCACACACTGCTGAGTTTTTCCTGGTGGATCATCAGGGGTGCAAAGCCTCACAGGTGATGTGCAGCAGTGGGTCCCTCAGTCTGTCCTCACTCTGGACACTTGCAGTTGTCACACATGGAAATCAAATGTGTGATAAGCTGCAGGATTCAAACACAAGTGTAACTTATAAATACATGTTCATACTTTTATTACACAATCAGAGAGAAAGAAAGAGAGAGAGAGTGCAGGACAGACAGACAGGTGTCTCAGGTGTAGACACTGCTACAAAACAGCACAAGAGAAGGAGGATTTAGTGTTTGTGTTATTACGAGTGCTAAACAAGAACAGTTCCCAGATGGTACAGTCGACACATGTGTGATTCCTGTGATTAAAGCATCTTTCTTTCAGCTTAATGAGTGAACCGTCAGCTCGTTCAAACACACGTTAAATCCCGTTTGGCTCGACACCACCGAACAGAGGCAGCAATATAACATAGCTAACATTAACAGTGCAGAATAACAAGAGAATAACACGAGGGCAGAATTAAACCTAAGAGCTACAAATCACAACCCAGAAGAACAAGAAATCAGAAACCAAAACCCTAGTACTCATGAACAATAGAAGTAGGAGGATCAGCACATAAGCGCGGGAAAAAAGATGTGTACTCGCAAAAGACATTGTTCAGTCTGAAATGTGTGTGTGAGTGAGTGAGTTGGGGAGGTGTATGGGGATGTTTTCTGTCTGATGGATGAATATAGTCTGGATACCCATGGGTGTCATTATGGTGGTCACATTTGACTGGGAACACCACAGGTGTAAAAAGGTTGATTAAAACACTTAAGTTTCAATGAAAGAGGTGATCATAAATCTGTGGAGGATATCATAAGGCCTTGAGGCAATCAGATGTAAAACCTCTCTTGCAATGCACCAAGGGAAAAATCGACTTGCATGTCATATCCAGTCATATCCATTTACATTTCTTCTGCCAGTTATTGTTTTAGCAGATATAAACAGTAAACAAAAAACAAGAGAAACACCCCAATGAAAAGCAACAGTTTCAGCTGTTTCCATGAATTCTGGTGATGAAGCGTCTGTGATGATGGCTTTCTTCTCCTGCTCACGCATGTTCTTATGAAAGGTGAACATCCTCACAATCATTCTTTATAGGACCAGACCAAATGCAGACTTTATTCAGTAGGATCTCAGTAATCACACTTGTGTACGGGAATTGGAGCTCACTAAAAAGAATAGTGAATCGATGTGTAACTTTGCCAAAACAATGTCCGACTATGTAGTTTTCTCAAGTGCCCTACCCACATACCCCAATTAGTGTGTATCAGGAATGTCTTAAAGAGCTAAACTCATGCCTGAATCCTAAATTCAGATAAAACCGAGGTTATTGTACTCAGCCTTAAAAATCTTACAAATCTGCTGCCTAAACAGATGCTTACTCTGGATCGCAACACTGTCGTTCAATCTGCATATTAAACAAGTAAAATGCTGCAGTGAAAGTACTGACAGGGACTAGAAAGAGAGAGCATATTTCTCCAAAACTGTCTTCCCTTCATTGGCTCCCTGTTAAATCCACATTCAAATTGAAATTTCATCTCCTTACATACAAGGTCTTGAATAATCAGGCCCCATCTTATCTACACTCAAAAAAGTGAAATTTGGTGGTTATTGCATTTACAAGACTCTAACATGTAATTTGAACACAATGAATTTATGTTTCTAAGGTGAACGTAATAAAATCATATAAGATCTACAAGAAATTTACCAACTTAGCGCCTCTTAAATTTATTCTTGTTGATATGACATGATAAAATCTAACAAGAGTGGTTAGCTGCCTTAAAGACTCGCGATATCACAAGATCACGTGAGATTCTAAACAACAAGAGGCAGGAAAGCACATGGTTTGCTTCACGGTCATCTTGGAAAGGTAAGAGTGAATCTATTTTCATCCATCTTGATGAAAATACTTTTTGCACAAAGGCATCATTAGTTTGTCGATTCTTTTCAGTTCTATTTATTCACATTTGTTTTTTTGTTTTAAAAAAAAAAAAATCTGTTTGTTTATGCCATTCTAGCTAGCTAACACGTTAGTGCAAGAATATAGCACAATGTCATGCTAGCATGATAGCCTAATATGAAAGACTTAGCTACTCCAAATATAGATATTGTTTATAACTTAACCTCTGCACATAAGCTAGTTTGGCTCTACCACAGAGACTGTTGTGATAAATTTACATTTTACGTGTGGGTTGTTGAAATTTGTAAGTTTGTAAGTTGCTGATGGACAGTGGTTTATTTAACAATTTATGTGTTTTTAGTACACTGAGGAGGAAAGACAAAACATGAACAGATATGTTTTGCTGTTTTTTAATTTTTTTGAAATTAAATATTTTTCTACTTAATAAACTTGGAGACTTGCAGTTCCCTCCTGTAAAGATAATAAATGTTTAATCTTATCAGGTGGTGAAAGGTCTGGAGAGCTGGCAGGCCAGTTCATCAAATTCATGGTGAGCTAATATTTTTCTTAAAAATTATCACATTCCCATGTTAAAAATGTAATATATTCATTTGTAAGTGACATATAGTTTTGAGACCAAGAAACCATTGCATTCTGATTTTATGTACACATCATCTAAACTTTCTTGAATTGGGGGTATGGCATGATTAAATTAATACACAAATTACAAAACAATATTAAAATGACAGAC
Organism: Maylandia zebra; assembly: GCF_041146795.1. Classification (NCBI taxonomy): domain Eukaryota; kingdom Metazoa; phylum Chordata; class Actinopteri; order Cichliformes; family Cichlidae; genus Maylandia; species Maylandia zebra. The sequence continues at coordinate 29,485,193 of NC_135187.1, forward strand.
TTGTCTAAAATGCATAAATACTATTTGAAAAGATTAAGACCGTAAAACAATAGCCTCTGTATTTCTCATAAATTCCTGGTAATTCAACTAAAAGTTCTTTAATCCCACTGCTAGGTCGTTGAGATGGATTTCCGTATATATTTGTTTTTTTTCCCCCTCTGTGTATAAAGACTGATGCTGTTGAAATCAGAAGAGAATACATCGCCAAAGGTCTTTGCGTGTACCTGAATGAAGATCCTGAGAAGCTGGTGAAGAATTACCTGGTATGTTAACTTGCCTGTATCCTTAACTAAGGAGATGATCAAAGATAAGCTTGAAATACATACAAAAAGTTGCAGGGGATGGGGTTTTCCTATAAATTACCGGTGGCTGTAAAAAATACCTTTTAAAATAGGAAAAGTAAGAGCTTTAAGTTTCTCACTGGATACTACACACACCATTTTTGAGTGTTTTATACTATCATTATTATCATTATTATAATATCATTATAATAACCTCATTCATACACACATTCATACAAGATTTTTATGTAACATTTACACTTCAATGGATGTATCAGGAGCAACTTGGGGTTCAGTATGTTACCCATTGATAGTTTTAGTATCAGATTAGAGAAGCCAGGGATTAAACCAGTAGACAACTTGCTCTACCTCCTGTGCCACAGTCACCCCTATCACAAGATTTTGAAAGACAGGACATTGTTGAGGTATTGAATGAACTTCTCATGAGTCAGGAAAAATATCGGGCAGTCAATTTTGATTACATTTACATTATTATAAGGCTTGAATGAATAAAGCTTTTAGGTATTTTACATTAATGTAAAACAGATATTTACTTTTAAAACTGTTTGCAATGGACATTAGTGAGAAATCATTATCTCTTTTTTGTTTGTTTTATTGTCACAGGAAGTTGATAAAAAGCATCGCCACTGCCATAGCAGAGACAGTCTTTGGAATCTGTGTCATTCGGTCAGAGGGTGCGGAGCCTGGCGATGACCCTCAGGATGTTGTGATTGTTCTAGAGGGGGTGGAAGTGATGGGTGAGTTGGGCAATGTAGTTTTTGCAGTGACAATGTTGCTTGGTCTGGTCTATTCACTGAACCTGAGCTACCCTCTGGAACTCAGGTACACCTTTGAGGTCCTGCAGAAGATTCTTATGGAATTAGATGCACACAAACTATCCAACAGCACACAAAGTACAGGTTCTCAAAACACTATTTTCTCGTTGAGAAATGTTCCCATTACAACAGCTACACCATGTATCTGGACCATGAACCTAAAATAATTGCAGATATTTTCTTTTTTGAAAGTGCATCTGTTGACCTTCAAAGTAGTTGTATTGGTCATCGGAAAATCACCTGCTTCAGCCATTCATTGTTGTTAAAAAATTGTTTTAACAGGTTAACTTTCCACTTTGTCCACTACTTTTTTTCTGTTATGTAACTTGTACTTGCATTTCATGTATTCTTTATACATTATGTGAAATTTGCTATAAATTCAATAAATTGGAGAAAACAAAAAGATGTGTATGACAAATTTTTATTTACCTTTTAGATGTAATAGTGAAATGTATGTTAACCAGACTCTAGACTTTGTTAAATGCTCCAAAAAATTACTCTTTAAATTAACTTAAAATAATCATGGAAAGAATTTCCACGTGATTAAATTGCTTTCTATTAGCATTAAAGTATGAGTTGGTTCAACTCAATTAACTTAAGCTGGGACCAAATTTAGTAAATTAGTTGGAGAAAACCTACTGAATTGAGTTGGAACAAAACTCTTTAAGTTGGATCAACACTATTAAAATATATTGGATCAAAATGCAGCAAATACGTTGATTCATCAATCTTTAATTAAGTTGGTCCAACTTGAGTGCATTAAGTTGGAGTAACAGAATTGCATAATGCTAAAATAAAGCAATTTAATCACGTGGAAATTCTTTCCATGATTTTTTTATGTTCATTTAAAGAGTTATTTTTTTGAGTGTAATTGACCCCAATACTGGTGATGTGGTAGTATAGGTGTCTTTGCTCTCAGACTGCAGGCTTACTGATGGTTCCTAGAGTATTTAACCTCCTAGGACCTGGCGTCCACATATGTGGACATGACATTTTTGGTTATTTAGACCCAAATGCTCAATTTTGCTGTGGTCGGCATGAAGTTGGACACTCTGGTGACAGTGGCAGAGAAAAGGACATTAAAGAAACTGCTGGACAATTATGGACAATGCTGGGCATCCTCTGCACACGGATCAGAGGAGCCTATTCAACGACAGGTTGCTTCTCCCAAAGTCAAAAACCAACAGACTTAAAAAGTCCTTTGTCCCACACACCATCAGACTGTTTAACTCCTCACTGGAGGGGAGAGGGAGGGCAAACAGGGGAACTAGGGAGAGCGGGAACAACTCAGCTGTAGAGCTTTTTTTCACTGTGCAATATTCGCAATATTTTTTCTTATATTCGAATGTACAATAATCACTATTCAATATACTCACTCAAATGTGCAATCCTATTTATCCATATTATATATTCTGTATTTATATATGTGTACATGTGTCTATATGGTATATTTATGCTTATATTCTTACTCTCATTCCCCTTATTGTATCTGTAAGATGCAACTTCTGTTGGTGCTGTGCTACTGGAAACTGAGTTTCCCGGAGGAACCCACCCGAGGGATTAATAAAGTTTCATCGAATCTAATCCAATCTCTCATTTTTCTTAGAAACAAACATTGGGTAAAAAAAAAAAAAAAAAGGTAATTCTTTGGTTTTCACATTCATCGGGCCCCAATATGCCCAAATATCAAAGAGAAATTAAAAATGCATGCTGTGGAAGAGTTCAGGTCTGAGGAGGTTAAACGTAGAATGGGAGGCAGAGCCTTTAGGGCCATGTTTATTTTGCAGTCAGTTCAGTTTTACATTCAGTTTAATTTTGTCTATACAGTGCCAAGTCACATAAACAGTCACTTCAAAGTGCTTCATATTGTAAGGTAGACCCTACTACTTCTACTACTACTACTAATATGATTCCTTTGCTGCATTTTCTAAGATGTTTAACCCATATGGAAAATAAATAATAAAAACTTATATGTGATTACTCATGAAAGTGGCCACTTTCATGAGTAAATCATATAAGGCTTACATGATTTACTCATGAAAGTGGCCACTTTCTCATTACTTTCATATATTGTTTTAGTAAGTATCCAAAACATACAAGTTTCATTATATAATTTTTCAAGGGATTTTATATCTGTTTTCACTCTTATATGCTTTTCATACAAGTTTCACACAAGACAGATACAAACTTTATAAGATTTATATATATCTTTTCCATATGGGAAGTTCAGGTTTTACTGTTTAGTCTTGAGTTTAGTTCTTTTTGCCTTTAAGTTTATTTCTAGTTGGTGTTTTCTTGTCTCTGTCTCATCACTGTCTCCTGTGTCGTTCCTCTCTTTACGTTTTATTCCATGTCTGCTCTGTCTGCGTCATGTGTCTTTCCGTGAGCTATCTAAAGTCTAAATGAATCACTTTACAATACCACATCTGACACCTCCGCATTTGCAAGTCTCAAGTCAGCATTTCTGCTTTACTGGAACAGGAGGAAAGTTAAGAACATAATGACACAAAGACATGTTGTCAGGTGTGGTGCAGAAACGTCTTGAACTGGAAACTTTTGTCTCATCCTCATGCGTCATGCTGATGTCACCGTGAGACATTTCATTGACAAAATCTTTCTTGGATATCAAACAAAGCAGAGATATGATCAGTTTAGACACAATTCAGAGGATGTTCTGTGTAATCAATTTGAGGAGCAGTAGAAGGCCAGCTTTTGGTCCAGATAATCCCCCCCTTCCTTACCGGAGTCTTTGTCGTGGTTCTGGCAGACAAGTTCAAATTACGCCGACGTTGATCTCAAAGCAAAAATATTCAGCTTCACCTCAAGGTCAAGATCACAGTTATTGTTTTTCTGAGAATCTTGTCAATGTTATAACTCAGAAGGAATTGGATTACCTTGGGTTAGGGACAAGGTGCAGAGTGGGACTGGGACCAGGGACACTGCATTTCTGCCTTATTGCCTATTCACACCATGAACTAAACTGGCACTCTTAGCCTGGATTTATTTCCAATTTATGCTCATTGCAACAACATGTTCACACACCCACAATAAGACTTGACATACTGTTCTGGGACTTTCTAAAAACGTTCCTCCTATAAGAAGGCCGTAGTACGATGAGAGTTCTAAGAACTTGGGTGGAGGTTTAAGGGAAAAAAAGTAGAGGCATGTCGAGAGGTGTGATTACAGGTGTGGATATAGCACACAAAAACATGATTAAAAAGAATCACCTTGAACCCACAACATGAATAACAAAAAAACAGGAAAGTGCAGTGATCACATGTCCTGCCTTGCAACGTTGATTTAGTTATTGTTTGTTACTCATGTTGTGTTTATAGTGAAATGTTATAATTACCTTTGTTGTTAATATACAAAAAGGTACAAATATTGACAAAATTGTACGTTTTAAAATTTCTTTTTGTTGGAAACCTTTATACCATGCCATTATTGCTAATATCTATCTGCAGCAGTTCTGTTGTAGATGTGATTAACTTTAATTGTGGTTACTATTTTGCATCATTACACACCAGTGACATGTGGGAACATTTCCAGAAAGCCCTGGAGATATGAAATATACTGACAGCCTTATGCAGCTTTCTGGACTCTTCATGGTGTGAGATTATTATGCTATCATATGTTATCCTATGCCTATAATGTGAATGAGTGAATCATGATACTGCTGTAAGCCACACCATACTTCTTGTTATAGAGCAGACCTTCCCAAAGTGTGGGGCCCGCACTTCTGAAGCATATCTTCCCTTTGGCTTCAATTGCACAAGTGCAAAGGTAGGTCTCCCCTGCAGAATTGGTTTTCCCTGCGTCGAGAGCAGGCGCTGGGCTCTTCAAATCACGGACAAACAGTATCCTACATTCTTGATTTTTAGTTCTATGACTAACTACTCCTGACATTTTGGAGATGTTAGCTCTTTATACAGTAAAGTTACAGTGGGATATGAATAATATCAGGCTGATCCTGCCAGGATTTGTTCCCTTGGTTCAAATCACAGACAAACAGTATCCCACAGCTGTTCATGTTTTTAAACCCATTTTGCACAGAGAGGCATTATTTGAAAAATGTATTGATAGCAATGTTGAATATTATTACACAGGACAGAAAACAACAACATGTAAAATAATCACACCGTGACGCCTCTGCCTTTCTAAATAGAGGGACAGTAACTGCGTGTGTAAATGTAAGCATGTAAAACCTGAAGATAGAGACAAAATACCGTTAATCTGACTATCTGCCATTCTGCAATTCATCTCCTGTAAACGTGGTGCACAGCGTGATGTGGAAATAGGCACATGCCTTTAACTTTGCATGACGAACTCTGAACAAACATTTCATACTGCCAAGTTAAGGAGAGAATATTGTGTGCAGAGAGCACAGAGCACATTCCACAGGAGCTTCACCCCCACCTTTGTTGGAAGCAGAAAAACAGGGAGCCAAGGTCATAACTCAGGCTCACTGGGAGATAGAAAGTATGTCTGTTTAGGTTTTTACGACTAGGTGGGGGCCATCAGAGGCTATAAGAGTTTGAGTAACCCTCCACCATTTTGAGATTTTGCTGTGACCCTCTTCATGCATGTCTCCTCATCCGGATGGTTTATGCTCATAAAGTGTTGAATTGTATGGAATAAAAGACTGTTGATTGAGCATTTATACACCGAGTATTGTCCTTCCTTCAGTCCAAAGATTCAATCAATTGGGAGGATTTAACAATGGACATCTTCAACTTTCTGAAATTCAAAAAAAATAAAAAAGCAAAACATTATTACTGTCACAGTCTACAGGGTCAAGTTTGAGTTTCTTTTCCTATTTGACTTTTTCTGGGTTTTTTTCTCTTGTACTTTGGTTCAAGTTTTATATCCTCTCATTATCCATTATTTATATTTAAGTTTTCAGTTTCCCTCTGCCTTTTGTCATGTCCTCCTTCACATTTTCCCTCTTTGAAGGTTTGTTGATTTTGTTTCTTTGTTTTTATACCTTCCTTAAATTCTGCAGTAATTTTGTTTTATAGTTTAACCTTTGTTTATGAGTCCTGCATTTGGGTCAGACTCCTGCCTGCCACACAGGCAGCTGTGAGAATTAAATGGATCGTTAATAAGTATCTACTGAGTAATCAAAAATTATTGCTTCATGACTTCATCACGGATGAAGTCTTTTAACTTACATGCAGTACCATGATCAACTACAGACCATATAAAAGCTTGTTGTGGCTACCCTAATGCTTCTCCCTTGTAAAAAAGGCAGCCACCTCTGTGACACAGAACTTTTTTTATGAATCTTGCTTCACAGTGAAACCTTTAATAGCCATGCTCTGCTTGCTTGTTTTGCTTTGAATAGGATTTGCACTGTTACTTTACTGTGGCAAGCATAAGCTTGTCTTTACTGGAACTTGTGCAGACTTGTGTAGAACTGGTTTGTATTTGCATGTGGTGTATTTTAGCAGTTTGTCAAGGCATTAATGTTTTATTTGCTTTTTTCTACAGCTGTTTATTTTGTCTTCATTTATTTTGTTTTACTTTAGTTTTATATTATTTTCAAGTGGACCTTTTGCTATATTGGTCCACTTGATTGTCATAGTTTATTTGCTCTTTATAATTTATTTTTATTTGAAGTTATTACAATCAGAAAGGACAGAACTCGAGGACAGAAAAGAGAAACAATATGACTAAAGAGAAGTTGGGAAGAGAGTTAACAGAAGGAGAGGGAAAGAAAAATCGAGGAAAAGAGGGATAGAGAGAAAAGACACTGAAAATCTGCTTCTCTATTTGCTTTGCAAAACAGGAAAACAGCACAGAAGGGAAACTACAGCAACAACCAACATAAGCATAGGTAACAGTAAATAATAAATATTGAATCTTATTGAGTGGCACACAAAGCCAACAACACATGAGATGCTTAAAGGCAGCAGCCAACCAAGATAGTGTGTGTCTGTGAGTACCTGTTTGTACACCTGTGTGTGTGTGAAGGAGCAGGTAGTCACATTTGACCATTGTGACTGTATTTATTCATAATGTCTATTCTGTGTTATTTTCATGAGATTCGTAAGCATGAGATTGTTGTTTTTCCACAGGAAAATGCAAAAAAGGATATTACGTGCTATTAAGGACATGACAAAGGAATCACACCGTATGGAACTTTTAGCCAAGCAAAATCCTTAAAAAAATCATTTTTCTTTCATGCATTTGGGTCAAGTTATAATTTCGTCACTGCCCGCCTCCAAACATCAAACCAATTTGACCCTAAACAAGAAAGGTGTTCGTGCTCGTCTCTAAGCTTTGCTCCACATCCACACATACAGGTAGAATACAGTAGGTAGAGTAGTTTTTGAGTGAAAAACTTTGCATGGTCACAAGAATTTTGAGGTTATCAAGATTTCTGTGGTGTTTCTGCACCACGTTGCATTTAAAAATTATTATTCCTAATCTTCCTCAGTTTGTAATGTGTCTAGTTCAATGCAGAGGGTTTCTTATAAGATTTTTTCCTTCCCACTGTTACCAAGTGCTTGCTCATATGAGGCTGTCTGAATCTGGAGGTTTTCTCTCCATTAATGTAGCATACCATCTTTGGTACCTTCTTAATAATATAGTATCATCTTGTACTATGAAAAATTAAAAAACAAACAAATCCTCCCCTCTGGTTTGTGTATAGAGGTTGAATGGCATTCTAAAACATTTCAAAAAGCATCAATTTTTATACAAGAGATGACTGGTATGAATGACTCCAATTAGAATTGGTAAAGGAGTAGATCACATCAGCTTCAGCACAGGTGAACTACTGCAAACAATAATAAAATAATAAATATAATTATAATAACAGTCATTCATCATTTTCAAAAATGAAACTGAATGAAACTCATTTTCCCATCTAGCATTAAATTATATATAATATTAAGAAATATAATAATAATAATGAATACAAATAAAATCATGTGATATTCTGCTTCTTCTTCTTCTCATTATTTATGGTACTACATTCATAAGCTCATATCAAAAATAATCTGACATGGATACATGGTTTCCTTCCATGTATGGTTTTCATGGGTTAAACAGATCATAAATAAACCCTCCCAGGTAATACTACACTGGCTGTTGCACAGTTAACAGACAGGTTTTTCCTCTTTTCTCAATTCTGAGAACAACCCAAACAATTCAGCTTTCCTAGAACCAAAAATAAACCCCACTATTTGAATAGTAGCTCACCAATTCAAATCTTTCACAGGCTCTCTGCCTGCTTTCTACCTCCTTTACTTTTGAAGGTAAGAGAAAATATATTACATTTAACACTATTAATTACTCATGACAAGCTTTATAGAACCTCTTAAAAAAACTTATTCAGATGTTGTTAAATATATAAATTTAAAAAACATGTTAGCATTATAGTGTGACTGAATTGTGTCTTTCTGTTTGATTCTTTAGCAGGTTAATAGGATCATTTAGTTTTTAGGAGGTAGAGCAGGTCATCTGCTAAGTGGAATGTTGGTGGTTTGATAGATCAGAAGAGAACACTATAAGAACCAATCTAATTATCAAATATTTTCAAAGCTGTCATGGTCCTGGGTCGGTGACCCAGCGCCTTGAGTTTGTGATTATTATTTTCTAGTTATTCTGATTTGTATTGGTTGTTGGGGTTTGGTTGTCGTGTTTATTTTCCCTACCTGTGTCTCCCTCTGTGCTCTGTACGGGTCCCCGAGTTTTGTGTTGTAAAACAGTCTGGGTGTTTCCTGTTTTACTTTATAGGTCTGTCTCGTTATGCCCATTAGTTCCAGCTGTGTCCCCTCCTGTGTACCATTTCCTGATTACCTGGTGTGTGTATTTATAGTTGGTGTCTGACTGTGCTTCTCGTCGCGTCATCTGTGTTTCTCTGTGAACTTCCCGCGTAGTCTGCATTATTCCATGTTTCTTCGTGTCTCTCTGCTCCTCGCTTCATGTCCTCCATTTTGTATTAGTTTTCCCAGTTTAGGTTTATGTTCGGTTCTGCCCACACCTTGGTTTTGTGCACTGTAAATAAAACCCACTTGCACCTCCGCCATTGTCTGCTATTGGATCCTCCTTTCTCACCCTCCACACGACTGCCGCCCCAGCCGTGACAAAAGCGTCTTTCTATGTTATATTAAATAAACATTGTCCAAGATGTTTTCCTTTCTACTGGGTGTCATGTTATGCTATTTAAGTAGAAAGGCAATGTCTTTTAAATGAGTTAACACATATAAACCCCTCACATATAGCACTGATTATGCAATGCCGTCCCCAGATTATGTCACCAAGGTTGCTTTTGAAACGGTGGATAGTGTTTTGTTGTAGGCTTCTTTGTAACATTGTCTACATTCTTAGATTTACTCACCTGAATGTTTCTCCACTCACTAAATCCACAGATTGTTCTTCATTAAAGATGAATTACAGACAGAAAAAATCCGGGGTTTTTATTTCCCTACTCCTGTGCATCGCAGTGATGCCTATGTTTTTCAGTCCTTCATGGAATTTATCTGTTTACTCCTTTGGGCCCTGGAAGTCGAGCTTTTGTTCCTGTCTCAAATGTATAAGAGATGGTGATCCTTGGTTTAGGGAACAGATTGATGCATCTCCTGAACCCTTTTTGCCAAGAAAACACAGCATCTCAGAGAATGATTTCCTCTGGTGGAAGGTAAATTAAATGATCACTAAACAAAACAAATGTTGATTAACTTTGCATTTCATTATATTTTTCCAACTGTTGGAGCCACTGAAACATATACTTGGAACGTGTGAGATATCCATCTATATATATATATATATATATATATATATATATATATATATATATATATATATATATATAAGAGAGTGATATTATACCCCTTTCGTCAAACGCAGTGATTTATGACCCCCTTAATTGATTTATGACCCCTAATTAAATTATCCCCTAATTAAATTATTCATGAGCTCCGGAAGTCCGGAAGTAGGAAGTAATTAAATAATAAAAATATGATATTCATAAAAATATGATATTCATAAAAATATGATATTCATAAAAATATGATATTCATAAAAATATAATTGATTATTTAGAAAGTTTCTTATATATCAAAAATAGCATTCTTTTATTTCTTTAAGCAATTAAAAAATGTATTTATTTTTTTATGCTCAAAAAACGCCATCTGGTGGCGGGTCAGTGTGTGCGCGCGCCCGCGCGCGCCCGAGGCTGTGTGTCTGGGCGCGCGGGGGCGCGCCCGTGTCTCCGGACCGTGCTCTCTCGGGCTCTGTGCTCATGTGTTTAAAAATGTATTAAACCATATTAAAATTGTTTAGTTAAACTTGTGCTTTTGTAACGTTCAGTATGGCCACAAACACATGCTGCATGCCTTGGGGGAAAACTTTATTTAGATTTATATGCATTTGTAGATTTAGAATAAAACTCATACTCAGAAAAAACTCGCGATCCCCGCAGCCCCCTTAACCTAATCCTTAGATACATAAGCAGGGAAAACTCCTTAAAAAACCCTCCGCTATTTCTCCAAAACCCTACAATAACTTGTTAGGGTACCCCCTCTATTCCCAAAACCTTATATTCGATAACAGGGAAAATCCTGAAAAAATCCTTAGTCTTTTTTCTCAAATTCAGCGCCCCGCGGCTCCCTTCATGCTCAGCCAAACAAAGCCAAAACTCCTTTTAAAAATTTCTCCGCGATTTCTCCAAAACCCCTAGAATAACTTGTTAGCTACCCCTCTATTCCCCCAAAAAAAGCGCTATAATCCAAAAACATTGGGAAAGCTCCTTACTCTTTTTTCTTCAAAAACTTGCCTCTTGCTAGCTACCTCTAAAATTCAACCCACACTCTAAGTTCTACCTCGCTCTTAATCGCACCGATCCCGCAACAGCTTCCAGAGCACAATTTTTTCCTGCTTGTTCGCTCCCCGCTCTGGTCCCGAATGCACTGCTTACCTCGTTTGAAAATTCCCCCCTTAGACCAACTCCGCCTCACTGCGCCCCGCTGCCAATCACATAACCCTTGCACCGCTCCCTTCGCACCCCGGTTAGCCAATCCGCTCCAGGTCTGATTTTACGATCTCCCGCTGATGTTAAGACTATCTTCGAACCCCCAGAAGAGATCTGACTTCAGACATATCAACAACTGGAACCGCTCAGACTGCTTGCGATTTCGCATAGGGAGCGGCCGATTTCAACAGCAACTTGCGTCTCTTTCCTTATCCGCATATCATTCGGTAAGTGTTAATCTTCCTCTCTAACTACATTTTTGCATTTTCCTTTTTACCATTCTGTCAATCCTTTCATTTAAAAAAATAAATAAATATCACAATGGTTTGTAACAGGTACAATACACCATCCATCCATCCATTCGCCTCCACTTATCCTTTTCTCAGGCTCGCGCCGTGCGCTGGAGCCTATCCCACGTACAATACACTTTAAAATATATATAAGCTCCACTTTTAACTCCCGTAAAAGTTTATACATTACATGTCTACATCACCTATCATGGCCTCATCAGGTACCTCATTTTTTCTCACTCTTGTTCATATAATGTTTATATTTTTACTGTTTTTTCCCGTTTGTAAATACTCGATGTTATTTCTTTTCAGACTCTGAGATAAACCTGCTCAACTCCTCTTTTTTTGAGTCTCTCGATCGAATTGGTAGGTTTGGTTCATTCTTGTTCCCCTTCTTAACAGCTAATTGTACAAGAAAAACAAAACATTTACCCTCTTTTTTCATTTTTATCAAACTTTCTAGATATCTCTGACTTGGACACCTTTATTTTTTAGACCCAGATGTGTTAACCTGATCCCTGCGAAACACCAGCTCTGCGTGGATTTTGACCGCGAGTGACCGGATGTTGTTTCCGGCCTGAGGTTGCCTGAAATGCCGTGAGGCTCGTTTGAAAGATTGCGCCCGAGACCAACTCCGCCTCCAAGGCATGCCTACCTTTAGCTGCCACCAGTGAGATATCAGAGCCGGGCTCCACATATCCAATCAGGAGCACGAGCAAGACAGCTTTTGCAGACTCTCCAGAAATATACAAGTCCTTACCAACTGCTCTGCAACCCAGTGTTTCTGGTCCCCTCACTAACATCGCTTTTTGAGATATTTTTTATGAACCACCAAAAAAGCAATTTTACCCCACAGTACAGAAGACTGGGTCTGAGGGCAGCAGCGGGGACAAATGATTGTAATGAAGCGACGGACATTTCATGGCTGGTCTTGCATAATCGTGAGTTATTATGTCATATGGTGATAAGTACATAGTTTTGCAAGAGGCATACAAGCACTGTGGAAAAAGTAATCATAAAACTGTTTTTGTGAACACCCTACGTTATGCTTTAAAAAATGTGATACATGTAATGTGATCATCAAAGAACATGATTTTAAAAAAAAAAAAAAAAAACTTTTATTCTTATGCTTTTAAAGTATGTCAGATTATCTTAAAACACTTATTTGTATGTTATAATGTTTTTCTTACACCATGTGTAATTTTTATAGACACCTTATTCATTGTATCAATGTGTAATTATGTATCTTTTGATAAATAAATAAAATATTTAATCTTGTATTTGTGTACTTTCTGGTGATTCAATAAAAAATTAGTCACATATCGCTCTGATAAACACAGATGGCTGAAAGAAATGTTTGATGGAACAAAGGAAACAAGTGTCTTGCTGCTAAACTTTTAAGTCACCATGGTTTAAATGAGAAAGTCTGTATGTAAAACATGAAAAACTCCATATCAGTGATATCTACAAAGGTGTACTCATTTCTTTGTAATGGTACTTTACTGTTCCAATGAAACAAAAAGAAAATCTCATTTTTAAAGTACATTTTTCGGCCATCCTGACCTATTTTCAGGGGCAAGAATGTTGATGTTAGACTGTGTTTTAAATCAGGTTGTGATCTTAAACTAACTATCACAGCACTGATTTCAGTTGTAATGTCAATTAGAATCCCAATTTGGCTTTTCTCCAGTCAGTGTTATGGTGAAATTTAACTTGTTCTTTTGTGTAATTGCTCATGGCCCAGCAAAGGACCCCTTAGTAAACTGTACAGCATAAGTTTTCAATTCACTTTTGTCAGAAAACTTCACAGTATGAGAAGTTACAGCACAGTTTCTCCAAACGTGTGGTTCTTTTTCAGCCAGCGTGCTTTTAGAGCATCTACATTAGCTCATGTAGTAAAAGTACAATCAGTAAGTGTACTTTAACATTTGAGATTCCGAGTCACTCTTGCTTAGATCATGTGAACTATATCATGAACCTTTTTTTGTATAATGCATCAAACGTGTTCAAATCAGTTTATTTTCAATTTATTTTAACTAATCTAGAGACAAGCAACTCCTTTTTAGCTTCTGTTATGTATTTACCTCTCACACCTTAATCTAGATGTTAGTGTTCTCAGAGTTAACATGTCTCATGTTGCCATGTTGTATTTCTAATACCCAGCCTCAGTGTTCGCCCTGTTGACCCTCAAATCCAAACACCAATGATCTAGATATTCACAAAATTCATAAGGAGATTCTTAAGGTCTTAAGTTTTGTTGTTTTTATGTTTTACAAAAAAAAACTTCACATTTTTTATATTTTTAAACGAAAGTGACATGCAAGGATATTTTTCTTTAGTGATGTTGCTTCAGCAATCTCAAATACTAATTATTCTGGGAATTTTTATGGTCAAACTATGTGATTTTCCAAATGTGTGTGTGTGGAGTAAAATGACCTTGTTCTTATGATGTTGTCACCGTGAATCATTTAGGATTAACAACACAAATTGTATCGATAGCAGAAACAGTCTTATAACTTATAATTCTCACACGTTACCGCTAGTTTTACAAACGCAGTCTTCTTCAGGTCTGTTTATGTAGCTTTTATGAAACTGATTTTCCATAGTACAAGTAGAATTTAATTTTTCTTTGCTCTCCAGTATAAATGCAATAATTTGCAGGCTTTTTACTGAAACTCTCACAATGCAACACTCAATGCTCAGAGCTTCATATATCAACAGCTCTGAAAATATCTTCTTTTTTAAAGTAATGTAGGACAGGATCTCTCACTCTCTGTGTCTCAAAAAAAACCCAACTAAACTGGCAATCACCACTAAACAAATGAAAGTAGTTTATGGCTTTTTTATCAGCTGCATTTCTTTCATTTATGTATTGATCCCATTGTTTATTGGTAATGCTTTTAGGTCACTGTTTTAGCATGTCTGCCTCACACTCCATTTAAACAGTTTAACAGATAGTGGGGTCTGGTAAGGAAGTTGGGGGGAAGCAGACAACTCCACAGGAAGAGTCTTTTTGTCTTTTCTCCACTGTAAAAGATAGCAAGGCAGTGTGAAACTTTCTTTGCGGGAAAGACAAAACTGAGAGCCATGCTAGGCTCAGTGAGAGACTCTGCTCACCCTCTGCCCCAGCGATGGCAGTCCCTCACCAAGCTTGATTTCTGTTCTTTGTCTTGATTAAAGAATGTTAGCTACCGCTCATCGCTTGTCTGCAGGCTTTATTAAACGGAAAACTTCCACAACAACCTCTAAACAGTGGTTTATGGCTTTTTGTCACCTGCAACACCATGTAACACTTGGATGTTAGATTCTTTTACCAGTCAGTGTTGTTAGCCCCAACCCCCAGGCTCCAGGTGTCTGAGCTCTAACCCTGGCTGCCAAATGTCCCCCTGAGGCCTTTGTGCCTTTTACCACCAGACTAAGTTTGTAGTCCTATCTACTAATATTATTTTATTTTTTCATTATAGCACAAGGTTCAGTTAGGTTACTACTTTGACTTCCTCAATTTGAGCACATTTCTGACCCGATACTTTATCAAGCTTTTACTCGAGTGTTTTTGACACTAGCAGCTGTACTTCTACTTAAGTGAAAATTGCCTGCAATTTTGCCACCTCAGTTGCCACTTTTCTGGAGTTTGTACACTTTTTATATTGAAACGTTCAACGTTTTACGTGTTATCCTTGATCACAGTTCTAAACAAGTTAACTTTCTTCACTTCAAAGTAACCCAAAAAAGAAACTATATGTCCAGTTCTCTTTACTCCAAACCTGGTTTAAGGCTATGCTGTTGTTGTGATATGGCCATACAAATAATATTAAGTTTAATTAATCTTTTTAAAAAATGGCTGCTTCATGGCTACCTGTTCAGAGAATTTGCAGACTTTTATGGAAACTGTCACAATGTAACACTCTCACTGTCAAAACATGGTTGATCCATGTTTCTATGAACACTGATTAATATATCAACAGCTCTGAAAATCCTTTTTTTTTTTTTTAAGTAAAGCAGAACAGGATCTCTGTATCTCTAAAAATCCCAACAAAACTGGCAATCACCTCTAAACAAATGGAAGTAGTTTATGGATCTTTATCACCTGCAACACCATGTAACACCTAGATGTTAGACTCTTTTGCCATCACATTTGCAAGGGTTTATGTGTTATCCTTGATCACAGTTCTAAATAAGTTAACTTTCTTGACATAAAAGTAGCCCAAAGAAGACAAATATATGTCCAGTTCTTTTTTACTCCAAACCTACTGATCGGAAAACATTATGTGATGCTGGAAGTTTTCATCCTATCCATCTGCAAAACAAGTTTACCTGTAAGCCAACACATTAGACGTAAGCAAATTTGTGAAATTCCTGAACAATGTGCTTTGTGGAGTAGCAGTAGTACTAGAACTAGTACTAGTAGTCCTAGTATTCTGCAGCAACCAGGCTTCAAGAGTGATCACTCTTCTGGCTTTCAAATGGTGAAAACATGTCACAGTCTTAACCGCAAATCAGAAATGTTGGTAAATTTAAAAAGGAATTTAAACGTCAGCTTTGACATAGACACAGACTTTATTAATGCCACACTCAGGAAATTCACATGTTACACATGATTTAGCTCACCTGCTAAATCCCCAGAGCAATAACCACATCAGCATCATTAGCCTGAGTGTTGATCCTCCAGGTGTGTGAGTGTGTGTGTGTGTGTGTGTGTGTGTGTGTGATCAGAGGTGAAGCTGCTTTCTGCAAAGTCTCATCAACAACCAAGAAGAGTCTAAAAGCACTAAATATGAAACAGACCATTTACCATACCCAACACTGAGCTCCTGCACAGTCAGATGGAGTGAAACATAATGTCCCAGTGGTGTTCTGTTGGATTTAGCAGGTGAGCGTTGTTGCCAGTCAAAACCTTTTTGGAAACTCTTTACAAGAATCAATGTAATTATTTGTTTTACTTGAATCAAATGTATTGGTTTATATACCTGAAATAAAACTTTTTTTTGGAAACCCGTTACATCAAATAAAACTTTCTTGGAAAAGCATTGCAAGAATCAATCGAGTTATTTGTTTTACCCCATTCAAATCTATTGGTTTCATTACATCAAATTAAATAATTTTGGAAACCCGTTGCATCAAATAAAACTTTCTTGGAAAAACTTTACAAGAATCAATGTAATTATTTGTTTTACTTGAATCAAATGTAATGGTTTATATACCTGAAATAAAACTTTTTTGGAAACCCTGTACATGAAGTAAAAGGTTTTTGATCTTGTAAGTTCTGGCTTTAATATTTTCAGCTGATAAAGTGAACTTCATACAAACTCTGTGTTAGAAAAATCAAACTGTGTCTCGTGCGGGTGTATTGTGACTGCTCCATCACAATGTATAATTTGACTTGTGAGGTACACACAACAAGGCCAACAAGAAAAAGTGAATTAGAGATTCATTACAAAATACAAAAAATAAAAATAAATAGTGCACAAATTTAAAACAAGCAAAACACCTATGCAAGAGTAACTACTAATGATTTACAAATACTTGTCATATACAACCAATACACTCAGAGAATTTTACCATATCAGTATAAAGCTCTCTGTAATTCCTGGACAGTTCGTGAAATAATTTAAAATTAAATCTGCACTTCAGTTAACTATTCTTTTTTAACAACAGGTTTATGTCTTAGATCTACGGATACAGCTAAAACACTCTGCTTGTATAATGCTGTATTCTCTCCCAGCTTATCCTTTTCTCACAACAGGGTGATTCCCAAAGTACGAGTCAATAAAACAATCACTCTAAAAACCAGAACAGAAAGATAAAGTTGCAAAATAAAAGATTAAGGATTGTGTTTTTATAGCATGTAGTAAACTATCCCCTTTTTCTAACACAGATTTTGTATGAAGTTCACTTTATCAGCTGAAAATATTAAAGCCAGAACTTACAAGATCAAAAACCTTTTACTTCATGTACATCTAGATTAAGGTGTGAGAGGTAAATACATAACAGAAGCTAAAAAGGAGTTGCTTGTCTCTAGATTAGTTAAAATAAATTGAAAATAAACTGATTTGAACACGTTTGATGCATTATACAAAAAAAGGTTCATGATATAGTTCACATGATCTAAGCAAGAGTGACTCGGAATCTCAAATGTTAAAGTACACTTACTGATTGTACTTTTACTACATGAGCTAATGTAGATGCTCTAAAAGCACGCTGGCTGAAAAAGAACCACACGTTTGGAGAAACTGTGCTGTAACTTCTCATACTGTGAAGTTTTCTGACAAAAGTGAATTGAAAACTTATGCTGTACAGTTTACTAAGGGGTCCTTTGCTGGGCCATGAGCAATTACACAAAAGAACAAGTTAAATTTCACCATAACACTGACTGGAGAAAAGCCAAATTGGGATTCTAATTGACATTACAACTGAAATCAGTGCTGTGATAGTTAGTTTAAGATCACAACCTGATTTAAAACACAGTCTAACATCAACATTCTTGCCCCTGAAAATAGGTCAGGATGGCCGAAAAATGTACTTTAAAAATGAGATTTTCTTTTTGTTTCATTGGAACAGTAAAGTACCATTACAAAGAAATGAGTACACCTTTGTAGATATCACTGATATGGAGTTTTTCATGTTTTACATACAGACTTTCTCATTTAAACCATGGTGACTTAAAAGTTTAGCAGCAAGACACTTGTTTCCTTTGTTCCATCAAACATTTCTTTCAGCCATCTGTGTTTATCAGAGCGATATGTGACTAATTTTTTATTGAATCACCAGAAAGTACACAAATACAAGATTAAATATTTTATTTATTTATCAAAAGATACATAATTACACATTGATACAATGAATAAGGTGTCTATAAAAATTACACATGGTGTAAGAAAAACATTATAACATACAAATAAGTGTTTTAAGATAATCTGACATACTTTAAAAGCATAAGAATAAAAGTTGTTTTTTTTTTTTTTTAAAATCATGTTCTTTGATGATCACATTACATGTATCACATTTTTTAAAGCATAACGTAGGGTGTTCACAAAAACAGTTTTATGATTACTTTTTCCACAGTGCTTGTATGCCTCTTGCAAAACTATGTACTTATCACCATATGACATAATAACTCACGATTATGCAAGACCAGCCATGAAATGTCCGTCGCTTCATTACAATCATTTGTCCCCGCTGCTGCCCTCAGACCCAGTCTTCTGTACTGTGGGGTAAAATTGCTTTTTTGGTGGTTCATAAAAAATATCTCAAAAAGCGATGTTAGTGAGGGGACCAGAAACACTGGGTTGCAGAGCAGTTGGTAAGGACTTGTATATTTCTGGAGAGTCTGCAAAAGCTGTCTTGCTCGTGCTCCTGATTGGATATGTGGAGCCCGGCTCTGATATCTCACTGGTGGCAGCTAAAGGTAGGCATGCCTTGGAGGCGGAGTTGGTCTCGGGCGCAATCTTTCAAACGAGCCTCACGGCATTTCAGGCAACCTCAGGCCGGAAACAACATCCGGTCACTCGCGGTCAAAATCCACGCAGAGCTGGTGTTTCGCAGGGATCAGGTTAACACATCTGGGTCTAAAAAATAAAGGTGTCCAAGTCAGAGATATCTAGAAAGTTTGATAAAAATGAAAAAAGAGGGTAAATGTTTTGTTTTTCTTGTACAATTAGCTGTTAAGAAGGGGAACAAGAATGAACCAAACCTACCAATTCGATCGAGAGACTCAAAAAAAGAGGAGTTGAGCAGGTTTATCTCAGAGTCTGAAAAGAAATAACATCGAGTATTTACAAACGGGAAAAAACAGTAAAAATATAAACATTATATGAACAAGAGTGAGAAAAAATGAGGTACCTGATGAGGCCATGATAGGTGATGTAGACATGTAATGTATAAACTTTTACGGGAGTTAAAAGTGGAGCTTATATATATTTTAAAGTGTATTGTACGTGGGATAGGCTCCAGCGCACGGCGCGAGCCTGAGAAAAGGATAAGTGGAGGCGAATGGATGGATGGATGGTGTATTGTACCTGTTACAAACCATTGTGATATTTATTTATTTTTTTAAATGAAAGGATTGACAGAATGGTAAAAAGGAAAATGCAAAAATGTAGTTAGAGAGGAAGATTAACACTTACCGAATGATATGCGGATAAGGAAAGAGACGCAAGTTGCTGTTGAAATCGGCCGCTCCCTATGCGAAATCGCAAGCAGTCTGAGCGGTTCCAGTTGTTGATATGTCTGAAGTCAGATCTCTTCTGGGGGTTCGAAGATAGTCTTAACATCAGCGGGAGATCGTAAAATCAGACCTGGAGCGGATTGGCTAACCGGGGTGCGAAGGGAGCGGTGCAAGGGTTATGTGATTGGCAGCGGGGCGCAGTGAGGCGGAGTTGGTCTAAGGGGGGAATTTTCAAACGAGGTAAGCAGTGCATTCGGGACCAGAGCGGGGAGCGAACAAGCAGGAAAAAATTGTGCTCTGGAAGCTGTTGCGGGATCGGTGCGATTAAGAGCGAGGTAGAACTTAGAGTGTGGGTTGAATTTTAGAGGTAGCTAGCAAGAGGCAAGTTTTTGAAGAAAAAAGAGTAAGGAGCTTTCCCAATGTTTTTGGATTATAGCGCTTTTTTTGGGGGAATAGAGGGGTAGCTAACAAGTTATTCTAGGGGTTTTGGAGAAATCGCGGAGAAATTTTTAAAAGGAGTTTTGGCTTTGTTTGGCTGAGCATGAAGGGAGCCGCGGGGCGCTGAATTTGAGAAAAAAGACTAAGGATTTTTTCAGGATTTTCCCTGTTATCGAATATAAGGTTTTGGGAATAGAGGGGGTACCCTAACAAGTTATTGTAGGGTTTTGGAGAAATAGCGGAGGGTTTTTTAAGGAGTTTTCCCTGCTTATGTATCTAAGGATTAGGTTAAGGGGGCTGCGGGGATCGCGAGTTTTTTCTGAGTATGAGTTTTATTCTAAATCTACAAATGCATATAAATCTAAAT
Organism: Maylandia zebra; assembly: GCF_041146795.1. Taxonomy (NCBI): domain Eukaryota; kingdom Metazoa; phylum Chordata; class Actinopteri; order Cichliformes; family Cichlidae; genus Maylandia; species Maylandia zebra. Next base: position 29,505,548 of record NC_135187.1, read on the forward strand.
AAAGTTTTCCCCCAAGGCATGCAGCATGTGTTTGTGGCCATACTGAACGTTACAAAAGCACAAGTTTAACTAAACAATTTTAATATGGTTTAATACATTTTTAAACACATGAGCACAGAGCCCGAGAGAGCACGGTCCGGAGACACGGGCGCGCCCCTGCGCGCCCAGACACACAGCCTCGGGCGCGCGCGGGCGCGCGCACACACTGACCCGCCACCAGATGGCGTTTTTTGAGCATAAAAAAATAAATACATTTTTTAATTGCTTAAAGAAATAAAAGAATGCTATTTTTGATATATAAGAAACTTTCTAAATAATCAATTATATTTTTATGAATATCATATTTTTATGAATATCATATTTTTATGAATATCATATTTTTATGAATATCATATTTTTATGAATATCATATTTTTATTATTTAATTACTTCCTACTTCCGGACTTCCGGAGCTCATGAATAATTTAATTAGGGGATAATTTAATTAGGGGTCATAAATCAATTAAGGGGGTCATAAATCACTGCGTTTGACGAAAGGGGTATAATATCACTCTCTTATATATATATATATTTATATATATATATATATATATATATATATATATATATATATACAGCGGGGAAAATAAGTATTTGACACATCAGCATTTTTATCAGTAAGGGGATTTCCAAGTGGACCATTGACACAACATTTCCACCAGATGTTGCCATCAAGCCAAATATTGACGTCATACAAACAAATCAGAACATATAAGTATACAAGTTAAACCACAATAAATAAAGTGAAATGACACAGGGAATAAGTATTGAATACATGGAGATAACAAGGGGCAAAATGACATAGAAAGCCAGGAGATCACCTGAAATCTGTCAGTATTGATAGAGAAATCCTGTCCCCTATCAGTACCAATTGATATCAGCTGCTTTAGTCCTAATTGATGGCCTATAAAGGCTCCTCATTACCCAGAAGGCACACAGGAAAGACTTCATGATGGGTAAAAGCAAAGAACTCTCTCAAGATCTTCGTAATCTTATCGTTGAAAAGCATTTTGATGGGAATGGTTATAGGTGCATTTCCAGAATGCTGAATGTTCCTGTGAGCACTGTGGGGGCCATTATCCGGAAATGGAAAGTGCATCAGTTCACCATAAACCTGCCACGATCAGGTGCTCCACGCAAGATCCCTGTCCGAGGAGTCCAAAGAATAATCAGGAGGGTTCTCCAAGAGCCAAGAACCACTCGGACAGAACTTCAGGAAGACCTTGCATCAGCAGGTACTGTTGTTTCAAAGAAAACTATAAGCAATGCACTGAACCGCCATGGCATCCATGCACGCTCACCACGCAAGACTCCATTGCTGAACAAAAAGCATGTCAAGGCTCGGTTAAAATTTGCGCAACAGCATTTGGAGAAGCCTGTGGATTATTGGACGACTATAGTATGGTCAGATGAAAGCAAAATTGAACTTTTTGGCAGTCATTCTACACACCATGTTTGGAGAAGAAATGGCACTGCTCACCACCCCAAGAACACCATACCAACAGTCAAGTTTGGGGGTGGAAGCATCATGGTTTGGGGCTGCTTTTCAGCAAGGGGTACTGGCAGACTTCATATTATTGAAGGCAGGATGAATGGAGAGATGTACCGGGACATTCTGGATAAAAATCTGCTGCCATCTACCAGGAAGCTAAAAATGAAAAGAGGGTGGACATTTCAGCAAGACAATGATCCCAAACACAAGGCCAAGGAAACAATGAAGTGGTTTCAAAGAAAGAAAATCAAGTTGCTTGAATGGCCCAGTCAATCACCTGACCTAAATCCCATAGAAAATCTATGGAGAGAACTGAAGATTAAAGTTCATAAAAGAGGCCCAAGGAACCTTCAAGATTTAAAGACCGTTTGTGTGGAAGAATGGGCCAGAATCACTCCTGAGCAATGCAGACGACTGGTCTATCCATACAAGAGGCGTCTAGAAGCTGTAATCACCAACAAAGGCTTTTCTACAAAGTATTGAATAAAGTGTGTTCAATACTTATTCCCTGTGTCATTTCACTTTATTTATTATGGTTTAACTTGTATACTTATATGTTCTGATTTGATTGTATGACTTCAATATTTGGCTTGATGGCAACATCTGGTGGAAATGTTGTGTCAATAGTCCACTTGGAAATCCCCTTACTGATAAAAATGCTGATGTGTCAAATACTTATTTTCCCCGCTGTATATATGTATGTATGTATTCAATGTTGACAAAAAAAGTGTAAAACTTGCTGGTTACCAGTTCCATTAACTTTATTAACTTTCCTCTCTTATGTCTGTCAGAAAATAAAGCAGGAAAAATACGACTTCGCTTTCTTCAATGCAACAGTAGACAAGGTGTTTGAGATGCTACCGATCATTTCAGAAGATGTAGAACCCAGGCCTGATCGCTGCAGGATTTGTGCTGTAGTGGGGAATTCTGGTAATTTGAATGGATCACGTTATGGACCTCTGATTGATTTGCATGATTTCGTAATAAGGTAAAATAGAATACAATCAAACATTCACTTTTACTTAGAGTCGACTATTATGTTGTTTAGGGGTGCAACGATACACAAAATTCACGGTTCGGTTCGATACTTTGGTGACACGGTTCGATATTTTTTCGATACAAAAAAATGTTCATGCTTTTTTAATTTGTCATTTATTAAAATTATAAATATATATTTTAACTCAAAAGTACAGTTTTTAAATTTAATGTTGCTGAAACAACAAAGTAATAAAAAAATAAATCTATCTGATCGAGAAATCACTCATCTTTGGAAAAGAGAGTTTATTACAGAGAAATGGCTCTTTCCAAAATAAAAGCTATACTATACGCTTCTTCTGGGGTATATTATCAGCAGCATAAGGAGAATCATGTGCTCATAAGGAGAATCATGTGCTAACGGCTGTCTAAATGACTCGGGTAAAGTTTGTAGCATGCGTGCTTGTTGTTTTTGTCTGATTCCACTTGTCTTTGCACTAGGATGATGTTGGCGTAAATGTGCAGTCATATTCATTGTGTTCCCACTAGTGCTGTCAGCGTTAATCTGAAATCACGTTAACGCCACAACAAGGCAAATCTCCGTTAACGAGCTACCGCGGATCGCCCCGTGCGTGGGGCTGGACGGCGTCAACACGTTAACGAGCATGGTTCCCACCCATGTAATTGAGCATTGCGTGGCACATCCGACATACCGTTTTACTTTTGTCCATGACGCGCTTACCTTCAGGGTCATACTTCACATGAAGACCAAAATAGTTCCAAAGGCCAGATCTGAATGAGGGTGGGGGAGGTTTAATTTGCCATGTTGCAATGAGCTTAGCTTCTGTCTTGCTAGCTTGCGCTGCGCTAAGTGGATCTGCGCTCGACAGTGCAGCCTAGGCGGAGTAGTCAAACGCAGATCCACTTCTTTGGCTCTCGGAGGAGGCGGACGCACTTTTTCTCCTCTCCCCTATCTTCCCTGCTAGTTCTTATGTCCTTGTCTAGTCTCGTGTCTTTTTGCATTACTTTCCCTGGAACACTCTCTCACAGTCTGTGTCTAAAACCTAAAAGATAATTATGGATTTGATCAACTGGTGTCTGAATGCTATTGACACCCTTTAACGAGAAGTCTGGGCTCGGGAGAACCTGAGTTCCCGGGAGGGACTTTCCCTGCCGGATACACGATGGACGGGTGGCAGAGGATTGTGTGCCTGGCGGGACTGTCGATCGAGGACGCTGAAGATATCTACCTGTTCGGAACCATGATAACAGGGTTCTTGCTGATCGGAGCTGGCTTGGCCCTGGCTTATCGGAGAATTAAGAGAGCGGAACCGGCTGTTCAAACCCCCACAAGGCTGCCCGCTGGGATTGGAACGACAGGTGCAACTTCTCAGAAAGGACTCACTGAAGGCAGCATGGTTAAGAGCTTGGAGGCGCTTACGACTGCAGTGAATGCTCAGAATAACACCTCTGAGCGTATGTATGTTGGATTACATCAGGAAAGAATCTACTCAGAACAACATCTCTGGGCGGAAACTGGATTACATCTCGGATCAGTTGGCTGCGGTCGTGAGGTCTCAGAATCTGCTATGTGAGCAAAAGAGCGAACAGAATCGATGGCTAATAACATCATGGAGAAACTCGCAGCTATTAACTCATTCACTGCCATTGACGTCTATAGCCGTCAATTGCAGTGAATGGGTCAATGGGTTTAACTCATTCACTGCCAATGGCTGGCAGTGAATGAGTTAACGGGAGATTGAGAGACCAGTGTCGGAGTGTTAAAAACAGCTTGAAATTCTCATGAGTTGTTTGCAAAAGAAAAATCACCATCATAATGCGGCTACCCCTTCGGCGCCAGCTGTGGGCTCAAGGCTGGAGCTGAACAAAAACTCCCTGATAACGACTGTGTTGAGTCTTTTCCTTCCCATTCCCTACAAGGCCACCTGGGTTGGCTGGAAGACTGTTTACTTAGCCTGGCGGGGCGAAGGACACTGTCTCAGCTGAACTATGGACACACACACACATACATATACTGATACTGGTAAGCACTCACTGACGCATTACTCTCCCTATCCAACGCCACCTCCAACTCTTACCTCCCCCATGATGTGGACATCGGGTCAGCTGGAGGCGCAGTCGAAGATTGCAGCAGTCCCAGATCAGATGTACACACTGGAACACTTTACCATGTTGCTTGTCTGTGTTTATTGTGTTATGGTGTGTTGATACCTGTGCATTCCTGCATTATCCTTTTGTGTTACACATTTCGATGTTTTTTTCCTCGCTACCTGGCCTGACCTGTCTCCCCAATGTGATGTTTGTATTGTATGTACGGTCGGCAAGGTCTGTCATCTTGGTTGTAGGCAAAAGGCCTGCAACTGACAAATAAAGGCTATCTCATTTCATCTCATCCCCTGAGCTCTCAACACAGACTGCATCGTCAGAATAAAAGTTGATAAAATAAATTAAAAATTTTGTATTGTTCGATACATATGCGTACCAAACCGAAAGAACTGTATCGAACGGTTCAATATCGATACGAGTATCGTTGCACCCCTAATGTTGTTGTATTGACTCTATTCACAAAATATGATTTAACTGCATGATGTTAAATATGTATAATTTAGAATGAACTATGGGCCGACCAGAGGCTTTGAAGTGGATGTTGGTACCAAAACAACTCATCGTGTCATGTATCCAGAGACTGCTAGCTTATTGGACCACACCACTCACCTTGTGTTTTTTCCATTCAAGATGGAGGATTTTTTGTGGCTCCTTGAGAACGTTGGGTAGTTCAAACATTGCTGTTACCTTTTTATGTTTTTGTATTTAGAATATATATTTAGTACACTTGAATATTTAGGGTTGTGAAAAGCTTAACAAATTCATTATTGTGTGCATTTATCATTTCAATCGGAATCTAGCGTTAAATGATTCTAATCACATAATTGCTAATTAATTCCTTTTCTAGCATATATGCCATTAACGTAAAAGCATATTTCCAACAGAGAAAATGGTGATTTAAACAAACAGAGCCTAGCCAACAAGAATTTGGTGAGTACATTATTCTATATTTTAACAAAAATGACAAACTGTATATTCATATATCAAATATAATTTAGTTAAAAGATTATATTGTGCATTATTCGCAGAATAAATGACCATGTTTAATTACCAGGTGATGATCCTCAATCCGGCTTTCATGAAACACATTCATCAAGTTTGGTTACTAAAGAAGGGTGCTTATCCATCTACTGGCTTCATGGCTTTGGCTTTGAGCTTGATGATTTGTGATGAGGTAGGATAACATTCCAAAAGTCAAAGAAATACCAGTGAAGCAATAAGGACTGCTGTGCAATAAGTACATATGCCATAACTGCCAACTATGCTAAACCCCCCCCCCCCCCCCAGAGAATTGTAATTTTATTTTTGTCCATTACATCTTTGATTGCATTATTTTGGATCTACACTAACAAAAAAGGCCATGTTGGATTTACTTAATTCAATAGTGGACATTGGTTGCACGCAATTGTTTTGCTTTCGCAGAAACTTAAACAACTGAGTTAAATCAACACAACTTTTTCATATTCAATAAACCTGTGCATTTTGTGTTCATAAAATGCGATTGAAACATGTTTAGATGAAGTAAGTTGAGTTCTTAGAATATTTGAATCCTTCACAATTTTGTCATTTTATTTCAACGCTATTCAAAACCTTTTACCCCAATACAACTTGGTCACTTAAATACTACATGTTGTCTTCATATTACATAATGTCTAGAGTCTGGTTACCATAAAAAGTGAATGGCTCTACAACAACTACGATCCTCCTATCTTTATCCTGGTTGCAGGGGGGCTGGAAAATAACCCTGAAGTGATAGGTTACAAGACAGGGTACACCCTGGACTGCTCATCTGTCTATCACATAGAGACAAACAACCATTTGCATTTACATTCACGGGTAATTTAGAATCACCAATTAACCTAACTCTAATAACTGCATGACTTCTAACTGTGAGAGGAAACCAGAATACCCAAAGAGAAACAACTGCAAACTAGCCAGATTGTGGATTTGAACCCAGGACCTTCTTACTGTGAAGCAACAGCACTAACTATCATGCCACCAATCCAGGAAATCTATGATTTCAAGCTTTGATGCAGAATTCTTTTGTTTTTGTCCTTGACAGGTTAAACCACTATAAATAGCAATAGCATGTACGGGATGTGTGCTATTGTTGTTTAATCAAAATTTACAAAGACCAAAGAGTAAGAATGATAATGTGCTGTTTACCTCTTTCTCCTGTTTGAAATTAAACAAAGTATACTGTGATGCTGACTTTCCCAACACATGTATAGTAAATCCCAAAATTTTTTGCTAGGCCCCCCTTTGTTTTAGAAGATCATCACAGTGTTGCCAACTTAGTAGTGATGTGTCGGTGGCGAACGAAACGGCTCTTAGAGAATATTTGAAGTGAATGACGCAAGCTGGCTCCTCATTGGGAGCCGTGGTTTTTTCTTTTCTTTCTCTCACCCTCTCTCTCGCACTTTTTTTCCACTTCACTCCACACGCAAGCCTTGTGCTTTGCGCTGGGAAGAGGGGGGCGGTAGTTACACTCGCAGTAGCACAGGAACAGAGCGGGAGGGGGAGAGAGAGAAAGAGAGCCAGGGACAACAACGTCACATTAGAAAGGTATAGTGATTATCCACAACTATTTTCAGTTGTGGACGATAAAGGATTCAGAAAGTTTATTCATGTAGGTCCATATGACGGAGAATGTGCATTTTCTTTTTGTTTTCATATTTTTATTTAATTGTGTTGTGGTTTTTTTCAGTGTTTTGTCTTGTTCCACTTTAAATTTGTTTAAAAGGAAAAGCTGAAAATTTAAATGGTTAAAAGTTGAAATGTAGTTTTTTTTGTATTATATGATTTATTTATTACATTTTATGTGGATTGAATAAATAAAAGTATATTTACGGTGGCTCATAGAGACAAAGCACATACAAACTCCAAAATACGTACAAACTCCAAAACACATACAAACTCCAAAACACGTACAAAGCACAATAGAAGTGCTCCAGGATGCTAGGGGCAGTGTTGAGCTTTTGTTACCTAGTGGCAAGTCAGGAAGTACCAATGACTGGATTTGGTGTGTGGTAGTAACAGGTAAATGAACATTTTTTAAAATTATTTGAATATATATGAGTGCTTGTGTATAAATACACAAACAATACACATATGCTTTCAATTGTGTAATTTAAGTGATCTAGGTAGCTCTGTTTTGGAAGTTCAGTTAACGCTAGAAATGTGTTTTGGAGTTTGTACGTGTCTTGGAGTTTGTACGTGCTTTTTGGAGTTTGTACGTGTTTTGGAGTTTGTACGTGCTTTTTGGAGTTTGTATGTGATTTGTCTCTAGGAGCCACCATATAAATTTATATACAAGCATATATAAATAAAACCACAGTTTTGTTTTTACATTAGTAATTCCTTTTGTGCATAATTTTATATTGCTGTTAATAATTAATTAAAGCAACAAAACAACCTGAAGATCCGGTTGCGAGCCGAAAGAGCCAGCTCTTTTTAGTGAGTCAAGCCGAAAGAGCCGGTTCTCTAAAAAGAGACGGAAATCCCATCACTACAACTTAGTGACTTGGTCGCTAAATTTAGCTACTTTTCAAATCCCCTTAGTGACTTTTTCCCCCTAAAAAAGCGACTAGCGACAAATCTGGCAACTTTTTCTGGTGTCACTGGAGTCTTGTGACGATGTCATTTAGCAACTTCTAGCGACTTTTAGGACAGCCAAAAGCGATTTTCCTTACTTGTTGGCAACACTGCAAATACACCCTCCAACCACACACACGCCCACTGCGGTTTATTCTACACCACACATTCCTATAAATACATTGTCTCTCTGTGCAAAATGCGGTTAAGGAGGATCTCGGCGCTTCCCCAGCTGAGCTAGTGTTTGGTCAGCCCCTCCGCGTGCCTGGAGAATTCTTGCCTGAAAATCCTCCTCCCTGCTTCGATCCATCGGTGCTATCTCTCAACCCGCTTTTGTACTCGCTTCGGGTTCCTGGTCCGGTGCACCATTGCGTGCCTGACACTTTTGTTCCAAAGACTTTAGAGACTGCTAAGTTTGTTTTTGTCAGGCACGATGCCCACAGGACACCGCTGCGGCCGCTGTATGACGGCCCATTCAGGGTTATCGAACCGGGCCAGAAACATTTTGTTTTGGATTTTGGGGGTCGAAGGGAGACTGTGTGTGTTGACAGACTTAAACCTGCACATGTTCTTCCGGACAGTAATGTAGTGCCAGCCCAGGCCCCTCGCCGTGGCTGCCCTCCTTCGATGGGGTTGACAGACTCTGATTTTCCCCCCAGAACTACCCCCGGACCACCGGCGTTTGAGCCTCCTCCTGCCTTTCCTGCTCGTCTTCACCAGCCTCGTTCATGGGATGGACCTTCCTCTGCCTGTTCTCTCCCTCCCAGGTTCAGTCGTTCGGGTTTGCTTAGGCCCAGGGTCCTGGACTGAATAGAGACCTGACTGTGTGTTCAGGGTGGGGTATGTGTAGCGGACCACCAGGTGGCTCCACTCACACCCAAGTTGAAGGGAAGTGCTGAGGTGGAGATTTTGGCGCTTACTATATGTGAAGTTCTGAGAGTCAGTTAATAAAGTTGGAGTGAGACACTGAGACCTCCCCTGTTGTTATTACATACCTCCACAGCATTACCATTCAGTTTGAGGGTTACAACAGAAAATGTTATATTTATTATTCTCACGTGGTATCGGACGGGATTATTTTAACAAGCGAAGGACATTTTACCAGATTTTTTTTTTTATCCTCCTGTAACTTCACTGTATAAAAAGCTAAAACCTTCAAAGTTTCAGGAGTGGTTATGAGAAGTCTTTGTGAACTAAAAATCAAGAATGTGGCTCAGATTGGTGAGGTGTGGGTAGGGGGTTATTGCCTTTGGAACGGGAGTCGCTAGTTTTATTCCCAGTAATGGTCCTGGCTAGACCCCACATGCTAAAAAAACAAAACAAAAACCAAGCTGTAAAATGGCGCAGCTACGTCTGCAGCTTGTCCGCACCTCGGACACAAACATTTCACTACATGTTGTACTCTGTACTCTGTATGTGACAAATAAAGGTTGTTGTTATTGGCATCCTGGTGTGCCAGAAGGCAGCCAATGATTCTTTTTTGACAGTGTTAATCACTCTGTGCAACCTTCCTGTTCTCAATTGTAGCCCTCAATGGAGAGCATGCTCTCCTACTGTTAGGCCTTCTTTACCAGGGTATTGGTGTATTGGGTCCAGGTGAGATCAGCAGAGATGTGGGTGCCCAGAAACCTGAGGTTGGGGACAGATTCCAGCCGTTCTGTGTTTTTAATCAGAGGGGTGAGGACCTCTCTGTGCCTTGTGAGTTCTTTTCCTTTAACCCTTTAAAACCCGTTGGAGTGGGCGCGCTCCATTTTGCATAACTATTTCTAAATCGCTGTAGAACTGGAACCACGTAAGCTAGCGCAATAACTTTTTTTGCATATGAAACCGGAGGAGTTGTACTTACATCTTATGCCATCAGCTTGCCCTAGGTCACGGTTTCCTTCCACATATAGCTTTGCAAAAATTGCATAAAAAGCATTTGCAGCAACAAAAACGTAATATTCCAGAAACACACTTTGCCGATCCGATTAGCTGTTCAAAACACTTCCTACGTTGGAATAGACCTCAGCGCGAACTATCGCAGGAAAAAGATTTTCAATTCTTTATTTCATTTTTTGGCAATTTATGTAGTTACTATGGACTTAATGCATACATATTATTAATATTTGGGCTATAACGGTTGTACTGATGTATAGGAACTTGAAATGGCACTACAGAATGTAAAACTATAAAGATAAGCTCTGGTGGACTTGGTTCTATGGTAGGTCTTAAAGGATTAAGGACGTTCATCTTCAGATGATTTGCTGAACACCAGTGGGACAAGTTCTCTATCTCCTCCCTGTATGCGGTCTCATCTCCAACACACATGAGCCCAACCAAAGTGGTGTCATCGGCATGCTTGATGATGACGTTGTTTGGATGGGTTGGTGTACAATCATAACTGTACAGCAGGGGCTGAAAATGCAGCCCTGGGGGGAATGGTCAAGTCGGACTGACTGAGGCTGGTTTGTGAGGATGTCAGACATTCTCACCACCAAACTGCAGGTGATCCAGTTTGTTGGTGAGATTCCAACTGAGCAAAAAGGTATTGAGCTCTGCGAGTCTGAGGCTGCCGTCGGGGGTTGGGGGCCTCTGTTCTTTGTAGTTAGTTCAGTTAGCTCTTGTGACAAAGCTGAAATTATATGACATATTGAAATTTAACTTTCATTATTTATTTCTTATGTATTAACTTTTTTTTTTGTCCAGGTCAGCGTCTTTGGGTTTGGAGCAGACAGCAATGGAAACTGGGGCCATTACTTTGAAAAAATCAAAGAGCAAAATTTTGGAACTGGATATCATCCAGGAACATATGAATATAATCTTATTCAGCAGCTACACAAAATGCAGAAAATCACATTGTATAAAGGACATTAATTTTTTTCCTTTGTTTCCCCTTCCTCTTTTTTTAATCCAATGTTTACAGTACAGCTTAATTCATTGTTAACATAATTTATTTTGTACTTCAGTGTTTTTATCTTTAGAGGAGTCATCAGATTTCTTTTTATAAAATTGATTCTCATGGTGTGTTTTTATATATTCAAAGACAAGGTCTTCAGGTTTACTAGTGCTTCTAAATCATAGATGTTAATGTGAGTGTGAAAAGTTGTCTGTCCTAAGACTAGGGTGTACCTTCTTCCAGTGACAGTGGAAATAGCATTGAGCTTCCTCTCCTCTACACCCAACTACATAAGAGCTGAAGACGATGGATAGATGGATAAGTGTTTCTTTTGAGTAGGCATCAAGATTATGATAGTTAGCTAAAAGTAAACTGAAAACTACTAGTTGTAATAAGAAAATATTCTTAAATTCTCTATTGCCCTTCCACACTTTTTAAGCAGCCTAGTGTTGATCCACTAATTATTCTTTAAATCAGACTTAATCCGCTTTTAATTACAAAGAATGTATTTCATTTTTGCACATACAAACTGTGTGGTAATCATTATTAGGATGTTGAAAAGGTGGTGCAGAAAGCTGGTCAGAAGAAAAAAACAAAAATAAACAGCTGATGATGGACAGATGCAACAATATCGATTGTTACTACCTTGTGCAATAAAGAGTATGTGAGTTGTATCACAAGACACAATAAGACAGCTGATTATTTTGTTTCACTAACTCTTCCCGGAAATACATTTTGTATAGGGTATAGGAGCTGTGGCTGTTTGTCTGTGCCCACCTTTAAATTTTAAATACATATAGACATTGAGGGTTCTTGGGAGGGGCTATGCTGACACCGGCTGTTGTCTGGGAGTTGGTCGTTGGCACCCACTGCTCTGCTGTTTTCGTTCTGCATCGTCTTTGTTTGTGATTGCCAGATGCAGTGGCTGCATTTTTAGGGAAATTGTTGTGTATAACTTTATTGTTTACAAAATTTGTGCATAGGTTTTTATTTCTTTATATTTGCATTTCAAGTTGTGAAAATAATTCAGTAACCATGTCTGTGGTTTTTACATAAAAATATATCACTTTTTCCCTATTTGGTTTTTAGGTTTTTTGAGTGATTTCAGATCAGTTGTATTAATACAGTAGTCAGTGAAAAAATAACTGTAAATCGACATATGTGAGACTGTATTCTGAAAATAAGAATACCAAACAAGACAAGACAAAAAACATTTCTAAACGTGAAATATCAAGGTAAAATCAAAAATAGTCAAGAATGATATTACATAATTAGTATCACATACAGTGTTCCCTCATTCATCGTGGGAGTTATGTTCTAAAAATTGATCTACGTCCCTACCCCCTACGGTCACGAGCTGTGGGTAGTGATCAAAAGAAAAAGATTGCGCATACAAGCGAAATGGGCTGCCTTCGAAGGGTGGCTGGCCTCTCCCTAAGAGATGGGGTGAGAAGTTTAGCCATCTGGGAAGGGCTCAGAGAAGCGCTGCTGCTCCTCCACATCGTAAGGAGCCAGTTGAGGTGGTTCGGGCATTAATCTGGGAATGCCTTGGTGTTCCCCCGGACAAGACCCCGGATAAGCAGAAAAAGATGGATAGATGGACATCTGCAATACTGGCCCTGTATTTTCTTGGTATTGGATCGACACCAAAATTTGTAGTGTAGCACAGCACTACTATGAATGAGGGAAAGTGTGAATGTTGAATGTTTTTGATGAAATGTCCAGGCAAGCATATACATATTAAATGACACGATATATGTGTTCTAATAGCTAACTGATAACTTCAGGTTTTTTATTTCTATATGACAATTCTTCATAATTAAACAATAAGAACAAGTAGTCTGATGTCCTCTAATCATTATGAAGATATAATTTGAAATACAATAACACATTAAGATTTTTTACAAAGTATCAGCACTGGATCAGTAAATCGGAAAGGAAATCAGTGGTATCGCACATCACTTCCACAAAGCTGCAGAAGAAGCCTAGGCCTGAGAAGAAGCCTTATTTCAAATACAAAAGAGTGTGAAATTGTAGTTAGACTTGTATTTGTAAATGAACCTCATGATGTGTAGATTTCTTGATTTTATACATATTGGGCTACATACTTATTTATTATAATTATTATAAGGCTATATAGTACATAAAAATTCACGTTTTATGTTAGTGAAATGTTTAATTATCTGGGCTAAAGAAAATAAAGTTATAGACTATACTTATATGAAGCTTGTATACTTACTGCATTTGATGTATTTTAACCATATGTAATGCACATTACAGGATGTAACACCTGCTTATATGTAAAAAAAAAAAGGCTTTGATTTTGCCACCTCTTTTGATTTCCATGCCAAAATTTCTCTAGATCCGCACCTGATACGCATTTAATAACTTGTGATGTTGTAAACTGTTTAGTTGTGTTTGGAAGAAAAGCTAGTATATCACAGCTAACAGCTGGATTTTTCAGTTTGAGTGCAGCCATTGAACAGCAACTTACGAGACCAGAGTGAACGGGAGTGAACGTGAACAGTATAACCTTTGTTTCTTAACATAAAACTAATTGTTGCAGCTAGGGACAGCCCAAATTTTATCTCCTTAAATTGACTTTAGTTTTAGTTTTCTTTAGTTAACTAGCATAAATTAATGTACTATTACCCCCCTCCAACCACATGATGATGCCTTTCTGAGCTGACAGAATGTCACCTAAATATGTTTGTAAAACTTTGACTTTAAGCACTTATTTCTTAAATCCAGCTTCACAGACAGTGTTAAATCTATGTCAGTTTTTGAGAGCTGGGCTCAATGGTGTAATTTAGGCTCTAAATGTGTAGCATTTTATGTGCCCTTTAAATTTTTATTTTATGCTGTTTGTTATTAGCAGCCAATCATGAAACAGTATCATTTGTTCCAATTTCTTAAATTTTATTTCACAAAAATGAATATTTCATAAAAATATTGTTTGAGATACATTATATAGTATTTTTGCACAAAAAAGTGATTCTTTATTTGTGAAAGTGGAACAATAAACAACTGTGTTACTGCTTCACCACTATTTAAGTTTGGACATGTTTCAATAATTCGATGCACCCGTTTCCCAGTTTCTTCGCAACATTTAAAGCAGTCGGGGGGGACTCAAGACTAAGTATTGTAGGTTATCAAGTTACCCTTAGCTTAGTGTTTGTGTTACAGGCCTTCAATGGGGTCTGTTTTTATACAGAAAAGTAGAGGCAGGAGACATGAGTAGCGTTTGGTCTGCAGGCTCTTCTTCGTCTTTTTATTAACAGAATTTCACACCATTCTTCTCCGTTCGTATAAACATTCCTCTTCTAGCAAAAAACATAACTTTGAATCTGGTTTACATGTTAAACCCATTTGATCACCTTGTTTTCCTCACAAGTATAAATCTACAATATAATTGTTGTATATCAGTGTCCTTATTTACAAAAAATCTGTAACTAAATTCTACTGCTGTCCAGCATCAACAATATCTCTGTGCAGTAATCTCAACACTGCGATTAACCTGCTCATTATTACTGTTGTAAGTTCTTTATATCTTAACAGATTCAACAATATATTACATTTGTAAACAATAAACAAACATTCCACAATTGCCCAAAAAACAGTTACATCAGATTATATACATATTACAACATAAAGAATAAAAACTAGATTATGTTGAAACCACCTTTATCAGCTGTCAACATACCAGTAATGTCAGGATAGAAGAGGTGTATCTAGGAGCTACATTTGCCACAAAATAAAATGTGTAATAAGACCGGCTACCTCTTTAGACTACAAGTGGAATTGCGGCTTCCATCGCGAATGGCAGGAGAGTTCGGTTTCTTTCAATGAAAACAAACTTTCTCATGACATTTGTGGCCTTTAAACTAAGACAGAAAAAAGTTTCTTGCCTTGTGCATCACAGTTAGCCAACTCAAACTACTAACCTGTTCTTATACATAAAAGTAGAGACAGGAAACATGAGTTGTGTTTGGTCTGCAGGCTCTGCCTCATCTGAGGTACAGAGCTACTTCCTCCTTGTGGCGATGCCATCCAATTGCATCCTTATAACTTTAACTGAAAAGTGCAATACCACAACGCCTTTTACATCACTAAATATTTAAAACCAATTACAACTGTGACCATAGACTTGTAGGTGTCACACTTGCACATGCTTAGAGTGGCCAAGTGAGTGTTTTCTACACACAATGCTATACCATCTTCTGTCACCAGAGACCAATATTGAGTTAACACCCCTTAGCATGCCTAATCATAAACTGTTGGTTTTGGTGTATTGTAAGCACATGTTTATGTTTATAGGTTAGCAGGACTGTTTCGGAATGAACGGAATGTCATGCTGTCATCTTATCTTGTTTGCACATCATCATTGTACATGGGCTGACTGTTTTCCAAGCTGACTACCAAATTCACCAGATCTTAATTCCACTATCCACTGGTGGATTTGTATGTAAATAAGATTGTGAATAACCTTAAGTCTTCAGAGGACAGTTTAACTTTCTCTGTGTCTATTAAATATCTGTACCTAAAGTACTGATATATGCCAGGATACATTTTCTCTTCCCCCAATATTTTGATGGATTTGAACATTTACGTGTTATAAATTGCATACAAATTGTGACGGAGTTACATCGCCCTGGGCCCCAGACAGCTGACCTGGGTGCATACACACACACAACAACCATTAGATTCTACACTCGTCGCACTGGGTTAATGTGGCTGCGGCCAACATATTTTGCCACTTACCTTTAATAAAAAGCCGGTTGTGTAGACTCCCCGTGATCGTCAGTTACACGAGTAGTTGGGCAAGACGATGGTACGTCTGGGGGTCTGTTCTGGGGTTTAAATCGTGGGTTCGCGCACACTTGTAGAGTTACATGAACTGCATTATTTTTTGTTTGGGTTTTCTTTTATTATGAAATGCTGTAGGCTGCCTGAAAGTGGCTATAAATGTATTTGTGAATTATTGTAGAAATACAGCTGGAAATAAGCCGAGGAAAAAAGATTGTTTTGTGAAAAAAATGATGGAGGGATGACTGTTATGCCCAGTGGGAGGGGCAATGGGATATAAAGGCAGGCCACTAGGGCCTACCGAGGCAGTCAGTGAGATGTTACAGTGAGGTTAACATGTAAGCTGGCTCAGCCTCTTGCGTTCTGCACACAGATTTTTGTTTAGTGATGAATAAGTTAGTTGTTTATTTTCTTTGTAAATAATGCATCTGGGAGGCCAGCAGAATAAAGTATACACACTGAACGTTTCCTGACGATGCCTGCATTTTTTCAGGAGAAGTTTAGGAGAGGACCCCACGAAACAAATAATTACAACTTTTAATTTTAATAATAGGGTACGGTCACTTATTTAGAGTCCTCTTTATATTTATGAGACTTATGTTTCTGGAGTCACTGTTGACTGTCTACTAAACCGCTGAATCACTCACACACTGAAATATGCATATTGTACGCTTTAGTCAGTAGTTAATAGCTATTATTATGCAAGAAAAATAGTCTTAAACTGAAAAACTTTGTAACTAGCTGTTGGGTCTGCACCTCAGCAGGCCCTCTAGTTCAGACTTTATTCCCGTGAAGAAAGCAAGTGTTACGAAATCAGTTTCTATTTATTCCTCGGGCATCCAGAGACGGCACCAGACTCAGTAGTCATTTTAACAAAACCTTTATTCATCTTTATTCATCTTCATTTAAACATGCATCTTCTAGAAGGGGAGACAAGCAAGGCCGGTGTCCCTCTGCAAATCTTCCACTCCTTTGTTTGTTATAGTCAGCTTTATAGAAGCGACCCCATCATAAAACCCCCATGGTGTGCTGCAAACTCTGTGTGTCTGTGTGTGTATGCGCGAGAACGTGAGTGACTGTATGCGCGTACCTGTGTGTATGTGTGAGTGCACATGAGTGAGTGTGCATGTGGGTGTGTCGTAACAGTCAAAGCACTGTGTACAGTGGGGCAAAAAAGTATTTAGTCAGCCACCGATTGTGCAAGTTCCCCCACCTAAAATGATGACAGAGGTCAGTAATTTGCACCAGAGGTACATTTCAACTGTGAGAGACAGAATGTGAAAAAAAAATCCATGAATCCACATGGTAGGATTTGTAAAGAATTTATTCGTAAATTAGGGTGGAAAATAAGCATTTGGTCACCTCAAACAAGGAAAATCTCTGGCTCTCACAGACCTGTAACGTCTTCTGTAAGAAGCTTTTCTGTCCCCCACCCGTTACCTGTATGAATGGCACCTGTTTGAACCCATCATCTGTATAAAAGACACCTGTCCACAGCCTCAAACAGTCAGACTCCAAACTCCGCCATGGCCAAGACCAAAGAGCTTTCGAAGGACACCAGGAAAAGTATTGTAGACCTGCACCAGACTGGGAAGAGTGAATCTACAATAGGCAAGCAGCTTGGTGTGAAAAAATCAACTGTGGGAGCAATCATCAGAAAATGGAAGACATACAAGACCACTGATAATCTCCCTCGGGCTCCACGCAAGATCTCATCACGTGGGGTCAAAATGATCATGAGAACGGTGAGCAAAGATCCCAGAACCACACGGGGGGACCTGGTGAATGACCTGCAGAGAGCTGGGACCAAAGTAACAAAGGTCACCATCAGTAACACACTTCAACGGCAGGGAATCAAATCCCGCAGTGCCAGACGTGTTCCGCTGCTGAAGCCAGTGCATGTCCAGGCCCGTCTGAAGTTTGCCAGAGAGCACATGGATGATACAGCAGAGGATTGGGAGAATGTCATGTGGTCAGATGAAACCAAAGTAGAACTTTTTGGTATAAACTCAACTCGTCGTGTTTGGAGGAAGAAGAATACTGAGTTGCATCCCAAGAACACCATACCTACTGTGAAGCATGGGGGTGGAAACATCATGCTATGGGGCTGTTTTTCGGCCAAGGGGACAGGACGACTGATCCGTGTTAAGGACAGAATGAATGGGGCCATGTATCGTGAGATTTTGAGCCAAAACCTCCTTCCATCAGTGAGAACTTTGAAGATGAAACGAGGCTGGGTCTTCCGCCCGGGCAACAAAGGAGTGGCTCCGTAAGAAGCATTTGGAAGTCCTGGAGTGGCCTAGCCAGTCTCCAGACCTCAACCCCATAGAAAATCTGTGGCGGGAGTTGAAAGTCCATGTTGCTCGGCGACAGCCCCAAAACATCACTGGTCTCGAGAAGATCTGCATGGAGGAATGGGCCAAAATACCAGCTACTGTGTGTGCAAACCTGGTAAAGACCTATAGTAAACGTTTGACCTCTGTTATTGCCAACAAAGGTTATGTTACAAAGTATTGAGTTGTATTTTTGTTATTGACCAAATACTTATTTTCCACCCTGATTTACGAATAAATTCTTTACAAATCCTACCATGTGGATTCATGGATTTTTTTTTTCACATTCTGTCTCTCACAGTTGAAGTGTACCTCTGGTGCAAATTACTGACCTCTGTCATCATTTTAGGTGAGGGAAGTTGCACAATTGGTGGCTGACTAAATACTTTTTTGCCCCACTGTATGTGTCTCTGTGTATGTGACTTCCTGCCGGTCATAAAAGTAATCTCCTCACTCAATCTACACCAAATCCTTTAGACAACATACAAAACACAGTTAACATATTACAGACACTGAGACCCCCACTCTGCATCCACTGGGCCACTGGCCTCTTGTTGTCTTACATTTACAGATAGGGTGGAGACTCTCCTGCAAACCTACTTCTAAGTTTATAACAATTATGACCGTTTATTAGATTCAGGTTAAAGCATCAGCATCCACATCCCCCACTGTAGCTTCCTGTCTCCTTTTATGACAGGCAAACCCCCAGTGTCAATAAATTTCTTTCTCTCTACACAATTCCACACACTCTCAAGCCTACAGCTAAGCCAAACTAAAACACACAGAAATCCTTCCCTATTCCTCTGATATACTGCTGGACCCTCTCATCTAAGCAAGTTTAGCACATTGTATTCTAATAATTGTTTTCTTGTACTCACACAAGACAGAACAGCGATCAGTTTTCACATGCTAGCATGGACCGCTCGACAGCATTTCTGCCCTCCATGCCAAACAAGTCCAAAGAACCAGCACCCCCTGCAGCCTTTTATTGTGTGACACACAGTTTACACAAACACCCATTGTAAAACCCCCTGTGGTGTGTCAGGCACTTTATATGTGTGTGTATGTATGTGTGTGTGTGTGTATGTGAGTGAGTGAGTGTGTGTGGATGGGGGTGCATTTGTGTGACTTCCTGCTGATCACAAAGGGTCATTTCCCCTCACCCCTGCCTTTTTAACCGTCTCACCATACACATAAAGGCCAGGAAGTCACACTTCTTACATAGAATGTGCCTGCAGTTACACTATAGCCCCCCTCACCATTCAACAAGCTAGGGAGGACAATAGAAACAAAAGAATGTCTCTGAGCATACAGTTTAAGGCAAGGCTTACAAATTTAAGTACAATAATGGCAACATTTAATAATTTCAACCTAACACTAGTATGAGTCATACTGGTCACAAGTGTTGGTCAAGTTACTTGAAAATCAGTAACTAATTACTGATTACTTCCCCAAAAAAGTAATCCCGTTACTTTACTGATTACTTATTTTCAAAAGTAATTAATTACTTAGTTACTTAGTTACTTTTTAAAAACACGATTTACAACCTGAAGAGGTGATAAAGTGATAGATCTTTCAGCCCAATTCTACTTTTTTTACATAATCCATCATACAAAATGTAATCAAATGGAAAAGTCTCTTTTCTAACTTGTTTTATCAGTTTTAATCTTTTAACTTTATGCATCCGGCAAAAAGTTAATTATATGCAACATTCTCTGACTTGAATAAGTTAGTTTAACATTTAAACCTATTTTCTGCACATTCCAGCACATAAAAAAAAAAAAAATTGTGTTTACACTCACTCTTTCAAATAGATGCAAGTAAAACACAGCAGAAAATAAATAAAGTCAAAGACTCAGCGGTCCTGTTGCTCTATTTTCACCTGTAAAGCAGGACTAGGGTAGGCGGAGGTTTACCCTGGTGCAGGTGTGCCGCGGTCAGTTGAAGAATCCGCGGGTTTCTCTGTGAGTTTCCCATTACGTCGTTGTGCACTCGGTGCTTGCTTGGAAGTTTAGGGGGTTTTTTCGCTGTAAAAAGAAGTTTTCTTCCCACGCACGATGGACGCTAATGTTTTTGTCACTTTTTATGGAATCAAACTCAAAGTAAGGTCAGTACTTCCACGCTTTCAACGCTGCACGCTCATACTCTCTCCCACAATTGATACGTGATCCATTGTTGATCTGCACACAGCTGTTGTCACTAACGGCGCACTCGCTTCCGTCACTGTCATGAGACATTCTCGCAAAAAATCACGGTTTTAGTAACGCAGTAATGCAGTGTTCCTACGGGAAAGTAACGGTAATCTAATTACCGTTTTTGCAATAGTAATCCCTTACTTTACTCGTTACTTGAAAAAGTAATCAGATTACAGTAACGCGTTACTGCCCATCTCTGCTGGTCACAAAATAAAGTACAAATCTAGGACTAATTTAACACATTATTACGAGTCCTTTCCTCTGTAGCTTTGACAGTTAATGCGTTGGCAACTTTAAAATGCATCCACACCTTCTCTGTCAATATTCCTTTCAACTAATCTGATGCCTCAGCAGCTGGTGATTGCAAAAACATTGACTTATCTAAGTGATTTATATCTAAGTAACATAGTAGAAATAGCACAAATAATACCCCAAAATTCCTTGAAACATAAAAATATGAATTTTACAAGAGAGAACTAACATGCCAATTAGGCCTATTCAAGAATCAACTTTCATTGCCATCATGGAAAGAGGCAAGGCAAGGCAAGGCAAGTTTATTTGTATAGCACAATTCAACAACAAGGTGATTCAAAGTGCTTTACAGAGACATTAGAAACAAGAACAAATAAAAAGCATGATTTAAAATTGATTAAAACAAGCAAATAAACTAACTAACTAATTAATAAACAAACAAACAAACAACAGTATATAAAATCAAAACAGATAAAATCAGAACAGTAGATAAAATCAGTAGTTAAATGTAAGTTTTGAAATTTAAGCTTAAAGTGTGGATTTGGTGCTTTATTCAAATGCAGCTGAGAACAGGTGAGTCTTCAACCTGGATTTAAATAAACTGAGTGTTTCAGCTGATCTGAGGCTTTCTGGGAGTTTGTTCCAGATATAAGGAGCATAAAAGCTGAATGCAGCTTCTCCGTGTCTGGTTCTGACTCTGAGAACTGATAAAAGACCGGATCCAGATGACCTGAGGGATCTGGATGGTTCATACTGGGTCAGGAGGTCATTGATGTATTTTGGTCCTAAACCATTCAGAGCTTTATAGGCCAGCATCAGAACTTTAAAGTCTATCCTCTGACGGACAGGCAGCCAGTGTAAGGACCTGAGAGCTGGACTGATGTGGTCCACTTTTTTGGTCTTAGTGAGGACTCGAGCAGCAGAGTTCTGAATGAGCTGTAGTTGTCTGACTGATTTTTTAGGTAGACCTGTAAAGATGCTGTTACAGTAATCAAGCCTACTAAAGATGAATGCATGGACTAGTTTTTCCAGGTCCTGTTGAGACATCAGATCTTTTATCCTTGATATATTCTTGAGGTGATAGTAAGCTGACTTTGTTATTGTCTTAATGTGTTTTTCTAAGTTTAGGTCTGCATCCATCACTACACCCAAATTTCTCGCCTGGTTTGTGGTTTTTAGATGTATAGATTGAAGTTCTCTGGTGACCTGTAATCGTTTTTCTTTGGCGCCAAAGACTATTACCTCAGTTTTGTTTTTGTTTAGCTGGAGAAAATTGTGGCACAACCAGTCATTGATTTCCTCAATGCATTTACCAAGAGCCTGTACAGGGCCTCGGTCTCCTGGTGACATTGTGATATATATTTGTGTGTCATCTGCATAGCTGTGATAGTTTATTTTGTTGTTGTTTATAATCTGTGCCAGTGGGAGCATGTAGATGTTAAACAGAAGGGGTCCCAAGATGGAACCTTGGGGAACTCCACATGTGATACTTGTCTGCTCAGATGTGAAGTTACCTATTGATACAAAGTATTTCCTGTTTTCTACGTATGTTTTGAACCAGTTTAGTACAGTTCCTGAAAGACCTGTCCAGTTCTCCAGTCGTTTGAGTAATATGTTGTGGTCAACTGTATCAAATGCTGCACTGAGATCCAGTAAAACTAGGACTGACATTTTTCCACTGTCTGTATTCAGACATATGTCATTAAACACTTTGGTCAGATCGGTTTCAGTGCTGTGGTTCTGTCTAAAACCTGACTGGAAGGCATCGTAGCAATTATTCTGTTTTAAGAAGTAACTGAGCTGTTGAGAAACTGCTTTTTCAATGATCTTACTTAAAAACGGGAGATTTGAGATCGGCCTGTAGTTGTTCATTTGTGTCTTGTCAAGATTGTCCTTTTTCAGTATAGGTTTGATTACAGCAGTTTTTAGTGATTCTGGAAACACACCTGATAATAAAGAAAAGTTGACGATCTGTAACAGGTCTGACTCTAAAGTCTTTGAGACCTTTTTGAAAAAACTTGTTGGCAGGACATCTAAACAGCAGGAGGAGGAGTTCAGTTGACCTAAGATGTCCTCCAGGTCTTTGCTGTTAATAGGTTGAAACTGTTTCATGGTGTTTAAACAGTTTTTTGGTGGACACAGTACATATCCTGGATCTGCTGTTGATGTACCAATTGCTTGTTTAATTTTTTGGATTTTTTCAGTGAAGAATTTGGCAAAGTCATTGCAGGCCATGGTCGAATGAAGTTCAGCTGCCACTGACACAGGGGGGTTTGTTAGCCTGTCAACTGTAGAAAATAAGACCCGAGCATTATGGCTGTTTTTAGTGATGATGTCAGAGAAGTAGGACCTCCTTGCATTCCTCAGTTGTAAATTATAATTGTGAAGTTAGAGAACAGGCATCAGCTAACATATTATCAGCAAAGATCATAATGTGTGTTTTAATGCAAAAGTTTTACATAACACTTCTGTTTTGTAAATATTAAATAACTACTTCCCAATGTTTCATTCTCCATCCACCCGTCCATTTTCTTCCGCTTATCCGGAGCCGGGTCGCGGGGGCAGCAGCCCAAGCAGAGAAGCCCAGACCTCCCTCTCCCCAGACACCTCCTCCAGCTTATCCGGGGGAATACCATGGCATTCCCAGGGCAGCCTCCATTATGTCCTGCCCCGGGGGCCTCCTCCCGGTGGGACATGCCCGGAAAAACTTGCCTAGGAGGCATCCTTGTCAGATGCCCGAACCCCTCTTAACTGGCTCGTTTTGATGTGGAGGAGCAGCGGCTCTACTCTGAGCCCCTCCCGAATGGCCGAACTTCTCACCCTATCTCTAAGGGTGAGAAGTCCCCTATGAAGAGACCATCGAGGGAACAGTTCAGCCTGCCCGGGATAGGGTGCCCGAGGGCAAGCATCTGGTGGCCGGGCGTTAGTCCATGGGGCCCGGCCAGGCACAGCCCGAAAAAGGGACATAGGCCCACCACCCACAGGAGGCACCAAAGGGGTCAGGTGCAATGTGAGTCGGGCGGCGGCCAGGAGCAATGGTCCTGGCGGACCGATTCCCAGCTATCAAGACTGTTTCATTCTATTTAGTAATTATAACAATGGTTCTTTCACTTGCAAAAAACAAATAAGAAAAATATAAAAAATATAATACTATTTTATTTTTGGGTCTTGTTCACAAGTGAAGGTAGATCGACCGACAAATTGGTGCTGCGGCTGCAGTGATGCAGACGCTGTACTGGTCCGTCATGGTAAAGAGAGAGCTGAGTGTAAAAGCAAAGCTTTGAATTTACCAGTTACCCTACCCTCAAGCTAGAGGAGGTGGCCCAAATGTTTAAATAATAGATTCCATTAATAAAGCATGTAAGGGAAAAAAATAACACAATGTCACAGACTCCAGGCACAGAGACATCCATAAAGACAAGTGATGAGGGATGAGGACTGCGGGATGAGAACAAAATAATAATAATAATAATAATAATGGATTTATATAGCGCTTTTCAAGGCACCCAAAGCGCTTTACAATTCCACTATTCATTCACTCTCACATTCATTCACTCTCACATTCATACACTGGTGAAGGCAGCTACAGATGTAGCCACAGCTGCCCTGGGGCAGACTGACAGAAGCGAGGCTGCCATATCGCGCCATCGGCCCCTCTGGCCATCACCAGTAGGCGGTAGGGTAAAGTGTCTTGCCCAAGAACACAACGACCAGGACAGAGAGCCCGGGGATCAAACCGGCGACCTTCCGGTTACAGATACGCTTCCCAACCCCCTGAGCCACGGTCGCCCCAATAAAAAAAACACACAAGACACACAAGGTTAGAATAAATACCACAAGTTTCACTGAAGGCCTAATCACTGTGAGTTGAAAAAATAAAAGATCACAGTGACATCAGTGGCAGAGAAGTATTAATGAGGATATGCTATTGTAGTTCTTTTGGCAGGATCTGGTGGCTTTGTGGAGACAACTTACGCTGGTTTTAGTAACCTCATTGAATCATCAGCACTGTTTTTTGCAAATCAAACCCAGTTTGTGCTGCAAACTGGGTTTGATGAACATTATTAAGTGATAAGAACAAGTAATCTGATGTCCTGTAATCATTATGACGCTATAATTTGAGATACAATAAATAAAATACATTTTTGTATAAAGTATCGGTATCGGATCAGTATCGTCGATACCACCATGAATATTATTTGGTATTGGATCGGAAAGGAAATCAGTGGTATCGCACATCACTACTTTAGACCATGTTTATTCCAACTTGGCTGGAGCTTACAAAGAAACACCCCTCCCCCACATTGGACAATCATCTCTCCCTGTTCCTCACACCTCTGTATTTACCACTCATCCAACGTGTGAAACTTAGGACAATTAAAGTGTGGCCAGAGGGGACAGACGCAGTTCTCCAGAACAGATTTAAAAACACAGACTGGAATATGTTCACCCACACAGACCTGGACCAGTACGCCTCATCTGTACTGGATTACATTCTGTCATGGTCCCTGTGCCTCACCAGCTGATTCTGTATTAGGCAACATGTTCTCTCTCTCTCTCTCTCTCTCTCTCTCTCTCTCTCTCTCTCTCTCTCTCTCTCTCCTGCCGGGGCGATGCTCATTATGGGCTCCCGCCCCTGGCCCACGCACCTGCTGCCGATCGGGATAATCACAAGGCCGATTTAAGACAGCAGCACTGTGTCACTCGTCGCTGGATCGTTGAGTTATCAGCGTCAGTCGCTCAGTAGATTGTAAATAAGGATCTGTGAGTTCGTTCCGTCTGTTCGCCTCTAACTATAATCTCTGTGTACAGATCTATCCCGGACCTTTCCCTGCCTGCCTGTCATCCCGTGGACGAGTGAGTGGATGGTGTTTCCCCAGTGTGGGGAGTGAAGAGAGAGAGCCTTTGGAGGACGTCAGATTCCCGTCTTTTCCCTCACATACCCCGGAACCCTGGACCCCCCTCCCCTCCCTCCAGCACTTTGTAAATAGCATCACCTGGTGTCGTTGTGTAAATAAAATCTGTAAATCCTGTAAGGAGTCCCGGTCTGCGCCTGAGTCCGTTAACTGAAACCTGACACATTCACTCTGGTGGCTGTAGCTCAGGTGGCAGAGCAGGTCAGCCACTAATCAGAAGGTCGGTGGTTCGATCCCAGGCTGCATCCTGGCTGCATGCCAAATATCCTTGGGCAAGATACTAACCCCATGTTTGCCTACTGGTGGTGGTCAGAGGGCCCGGTGGCGCCTGTGTCCGGCAGCCTCGCCTCTGTCAGTGCGCCCCAGGGCAGCTGTGGCTACAATGTAGCTTGCCATCGCCAGTGTGTGAATGTGTGTGTGAATGGGTGAATGACTGAATGTAGTGTAAAGCGCTTTGGGGTCCTATGGACTAGAAAAGCGCTATACAAATGCAGGCCATTTACATCTCCAAAACCACAGACAGTGTCACCACCCAGAAACGGATCACTATGTACCCCAACCAGAAGCCTTGGATGAACCGGGATGTTCGTCTCCTCCTGAAGGCCCGCAACACCGCCTTTAGGTCAGGAGATGCACACGCCTACAGTACAGCCAGGGCTAATCTAAAGAAGGGTATCAAAAAAGCCAAACACCACTACAAAAAGAAGGTAGAAGAACACTTCTCCAACTCCAACCCCCGACGCATGTGGCAAGGACTCCAGACCATTACAGACTACAGGACCACCAAACCCTCCTCCGCATCCTCTGATGTCTCCTTCCTCAACGAGCTCAACAACTTTTATGCTCGTTTTGAGCGAGGGAACCCCACAACCCACAAAGCAGACGTGATGCCAGACCACCAACCTCTGACTCTCTCCCCCACCGATGTAGGAGCGGTGCTGAGCAGGATCAATGTCCACAAGGCTGCAGGCCCTGATGGCATCCCTGGGCGTGTTCTCAGAGCGTGGTCTGGGGAGCTTGCAGGAGAGCTCACAGACATATTCAATCTGTCTTTGGCCCATGCTGTGGTACCGGCCTGCTGTGGTTCCGGCCCAATGGTCCCGATACCCAAAAACTCCAACCCATCTAGCCTCAATGACTACCGCCCAGTAGCACTCACCCCCATCATCACTAAGTGCTTAGAGCAGCTGGTCCTAGCACACAAATCCTGTCTCCCCCCCCACCCTGGACCCCCACCAATTTGCATACCGCCAGAACAGGAGCACAGAGGATGCAGACTCCATCGCACTGCACTCTGTCCTCTCACACCTGGACAACAACAACACCTATGCCAGAATGCTGTTTATAGACTTCAGTTCAGCATTCAATCCAATCCTCCCCTCACAACTCATCAGGAAACTGACAGACCTGGGCATCAGTTCCCTCATGTGCAAATGGTTACTGGACTTCCTGACCAACCGCCCCCAACATGTCCGGCTGGATAACCACTGCTCATCTACAATCACGATGAACAAGGCTGTGTGATGAGCCCTTTCCTCTACTCCTTCTTCACCCACGACTGCAGACCTGCCGATGGTTCTAACACCATCATTAAGTTTGCAGACGACACCGCAGTGATTGGCCTCATCAGTGACAACGATGAGGCCGCCTACGGGGAGGAGGTGGATCGTCTGGCTGAGTGGTGCAACACAAACAACCTGCTGCTTAACACCGAGAAGACCAAGGAGCTCATCGTGGACTACAGGAGGAATGCTGACCCACATCCACCCATCCACATTAAGGGGACGGCTGTGGAGCATGTGAGCAGCTTCAAGTTCCTGGGTGTCCACATCTCCGAGGATCTCATCTGGACGACCAACTTCTCCAAGCTGGTCAAGAAGGCTCACCAGCGCCTCTTCTTCTTGAGGACTCTGAGGAAGAACCACCTGTCCTCAGACATTCTGGTGAACTTCTATCGCTGCACCATCGAGAGCATCCTGACCAACTGCATAACAGTCTGGTACGGGAACTGCTCTGCCTCGGACCGGAAGGCGTTGCAGAGGGTCGTGAAAACTTCCCAGCGCATCGCCGGAGCACCACTTCCTGCCATAAAGGACATCAACAGGAAGCGGTGTCTGAAAAGGGCTGGGAAAATCACCCATCACATGGACTCGTCACCCTCCTGCCCTCTGGGAGGCGCTACAGGAGCCTCCGGACTAAGACCACCAGGTACCGAAACAGCGGCTGTATCCCAATTCAGGGTCTGCAGCCTTAAAGGCTGCATTTTAAGGCCGATTACGTCACAGTGGCGCGCCGTAGGCTGTCCCAATTCAAAGGGTGCTCGAAATGCGGCCCTCAAATGCGTCCTTCATTTCCCTGAATTTTAAGGCTGTGGCAGTGTAGACTTCGTGGCCCAACATATCCCACAATTCATAGCGCGGCAGTCGGTGTGGATAATTTTGCCGCAGACGGCAGAAGCGGAGCGGCCGAAGAGTAAACTGTTAAAAGTAAGTACTGAATATTATGTCACTTATTTCTGTGCAAATGTTTAATAATGAGGAGCATTAAAACATTGCTGTTGGCCACATGTCGACAAACTTATTTGCCATTAGCGATGTTTGTACGTTCAGGTTTTACTTACTTTTAAAGCCTTTAAAATATAATAATACAATAGTTGACTTTAATCTTACAGAGAATGAGATGATTTTGTGGATAATTAAAGTCAGGCATATATCCACAAACACAACAAGCTGAAAGTCAGTGATGCTGCTCGGTTTGCAGTCCTGAATATCACGGCACAAGCAGGAGTCACTGCACTGTTAATGTTAGCTATGTTATATTGCTGCCTCTGTTCGGTGGTGTCGAGCCAAACGGACTTCAACATGTGTTTGAACGAGCTGACAATCACAGGAGTCACACATGTGTCCACTGTACCAGCTGGGAACTCTTCTTGTTGAGCACTCGTAATAACACAAACACTAAATCCTCCTTCTCTTGTGCTGTCTTGTAGCAGTGTATACACCTGAGACTGTCACCTGTCTGTCTGTCCTGCACTCTCTCTCTCTGTTTCTTTGTCTGTGATTGTGTAATAAAAGTATGAACATGTATTTATAAGTTACACTTGTGTTTGAATCCTGCAGCTTATCACACATTTGATTTCCATGTGTGACAACTGCAAGTGTCCAGAGTGAGGACAGACTGAGGGACCCACTGCTGCACATCATCTGTGAGGCTTTGCACCCCTGATGATCCACCAGGACAAACTCAGCAGTGTGTGAGGAAGAGGAGGAGGAAGAGCCAGCAGCAGCTGACAGATGGAGAGAATAGACAGACTGTTCCCTGTTTGTGAAGGACTGCTAGAAAAGTTTAACATAACTAATTGTCTGTCCTGAATCAGTCTTATTAGGTAATGTTCAAATAATTTTATCATCCCAGTGTTTTCAGTGTGGGAGAAAGTACTCAGGGCCTTCAAGTTACACACTATGAAAGGCAGCAACAAGTAGGGATGGGTACCGGTGTCTGGTGCCATCATGGCACTGGTTCTGACATAAACGGTAGTAACCAGACCGAAAAGCAGCGCACATTTCGGTGCTTTTTTTTCCTGAGCTGTGATACACTTCTAGCCAATCATTTTACGTTTCCGAAGATAGTAGGCGGGCCCAGGTACGTACGTTCTTTTAGAGCAGAGCTACAGATTAAAAATGTCCAAGGCGAAGCGGTCAAAAGTCTGGCTGTACTTCACAGCAAAATATGCAAACTCAGCAGCCTGCAACAAGTGCTTTAAGCTGATACTGTGATACTGTCAAAGGAGGTAACACCTCGAATCCGATGAAACACCTGGCGACGCATAGCGTTTTTTTTTTTTAAAGCCGAAAAATGCGCCGTATTTGATAGCTTGCTGCGAGAGCTCACACCGAGCACATATACTGCGGGTGGGTTGCCTGTTATGCAACATCCCCCAAAAACACGAAGAGGAGAGTCCTGGCCCCTAGCCCTGCCAGTGTAGCAGAAATGATGACAGATGATGATGGCAGCAGCCGTTCGTCTCTGCGTGAGTAGCTTAATGTTGTTCGTGTGTAATTTACGTTGAGTAGGCTAACCACGTTATTACATTAATGCATGTAGGCTGAACTAGCAAACATCATCATAGCTACATGCGGCTGTCCTCTTGTTTGATGGCAGATACTCCCTTCACCCTGGCCAAAAAGGCTAAAAAGACCAAAGAAAAAGTGGAAAACAGTTAAACATGAGAGGTTTAGGACAAAGTTTGTGTTTTTTCCATTGTTTAAGCACTGCTTCCAGCCAAGAGTGATACCATATATGCCCCATAGCTGCAGAAAAGGCTAACATTGTTATCTTTTTACAAAAAACAGCTGAACATGAGAGGTTTTTCGACAAATTTTGTGTTCTCCATTCTTTAAGCACCGGTTTAAGCACCGTTTAAGCACCGGCACCGTTTCAAAAGTACCGATTTGGCACCGGTATCGGATAAAACCTAAATGATACCCATCCCTAGCAACAAGTTTAATGTTCAGAAACCTAAAGTATGTATCAGCAGCAGAATGGAGCTAAAAATAAATCAAATCAAATCAAAATTTATTTATATTGCACATATTAAAACAACAGTGTTGACCATAGCACATGTGATGTGACAATAGAAGTGATTTGATTTGAGAGTTCAAACTCACTGCTGTAATAACTAATAATGATTAATATAATAACTATAATATTGGCCATATCATATTTACACTGACTTTAGTCTCATGAACAACATTAACTATTTGTTATTTACTAGCTAATCTTATATGACTGTTCAAGGCAAGGCAAGGCAAGTTTATTTGTATAGCACAATTCAACAACAAGGTGATTCAAAGTGCTTTACAGAGACATTAGAAACAAAAACAAATAAAAAGCATGATTTAAAATTGATTAAAACAAGCAAACAAAAACAAACAAACAAACAAAACAGTATATAAAATCAAAACAGATAAAATCAGAACAATAGATAAAATCAGTAGTTAAAATGTTAGTTTTGAAATTTAAGCTTAAAAGTGTGGATTTGGTGCTTTATTCAAATGCAGCTGAGAACAGGTGAGTCTTCAACCTGGATTTAAACAAACTGAGTGTTTCAGCTGATCTGAGGCTTTCTGGGAGTTTGTTCCAGATATAAGGAGCATAAAAGCTGAATGCAGCTTCTCCGTGTCTGGTTCTGACTCTGGGAACTGTTAACCCTTTAAAGCCAGTCAGAGCGGGCACGCTCTGTTTTGTGTAACTATTTTTAAATCCCGGTAGCTCTGCAACCACGTAAGCTAGCGCAATAATTTTTTTTGCATATGAAACTGGAGGAGTTGTACTTACATCTTATGCCATCAGCTTGTCCTAGGTTACAGTTTCCTTCCACATATAGCTTTGCAAAAACTGCATAAAAAGCGCTTGCAGCAACAAAAACACAATATTCCAGAAACACGCTTTGCCGATCCGATCAGCTGTTCATAACACTTCCTACGTTGGAATAGACGTCAGCGCGAACTTTTGCATGTCCGCCATGACCTGCCCGAAACCGGAAGTGACGTCATTTTGCGGAAATTTGTAAATTTTGTAAATTTTTTGTAGTAAACTGTAAATTGTAAATATTGTAAAACTTTTCTTCTGTCATTTAATGGTCGGGCATTGTACAGCTACAAGCATTTCACCCCCATGTCATACTGTGTATGACATACTGTGTATACTGTGTGTGACAAATAAAATTTGAATTAGAATTTTGAATTTGAATTTGAAATGTAGTTTTTTTTTACCATCAGGGCCTCATGAGCCTATTCTGGTGTTTTTAAAAGTTTTCTTTGACTTTATGCCTTTCTGTGTCGTTTCTGGGATGCTTAGGACTCATATTGCACTGCTGGAAATAGTTTATTTTGATGCATATGCTGCTTTTTTGCAAATTTGCAGTATAATATTTATTTTCGTTTTTCCTGCAGTATATAAAAATTGGTGTATTTCAAAAATAAAACTATGAAGACACTCAAAATAAATTTCCTGTGGTGGGAAACTATTCTGTGCAACTTTTTTGTATTTACAGTTTTGAGGGATAAGCCTCTTAAATTTCTCTAACTAGAAATATATGTTAAAAAAACAAAAGCGATTTTCAATTTTTTGGTAGTTTATTGCACTTTTTTGCAATTTATGTAATTACTATGCACTTAATGCAGACATATTATTAACATCTGGGCTATAATGGTTGTATTGATGTATAGCAACTTGAAATGCTCCCAAAAATGGCACTACAACATAAGCTCTGGCGGACTTGGTTCTATGGTAGGTCTTAAAGGGTTAAAAGACTGGATCCAGATGACCTGAGGGATCTGGAAGGTTCATACTGGGTCAGGAGG
This sequence comes from Maylandia zebra, assembly GCF_041146795.1. Taxonomy (NCBI): domain Eukaryota; kingdom Metazoa; phylum Chordata; class Actinopteri; order Cichliformes; family Cichlidae; genus Maylandia; species Maylandia zebra. Next base: position 29,537,520 of record NC_135187.1, read on the forward strand.
TCACTGATGTATTTTGGTCCTAAACCATTCAGAGCTTTATAGACCAGCATCAGAACTTTAAAGTCTATCCTAGCCAGTGTAAAGACCTCAGAGCTGGACTGATGTGGTCCACTTTTTTGGTCTTAGTGAGGACTCGAGCAGCAGAGTTCTGAATGAGCTGTAGTTGTCTGACTGATTTTTTAGGTAGACCTGTAAAGATGCTGTTACAGCAATCAAGCCTACTAAAGATGAATGCATGGACTAGTTTTTTCAGGTCCTGTTGAGACATCAGATCTTTTATCCTTGATATATTCTTGAGGTGATAGTAAGCTGATTTTGTTATTGTCTTAATGTGTTTTTCTAAGTTTAGGTCTGCATCCATCACTACACCCAAATTTCTCGCCTGGTTTGTGGTTTTTAGGTGTATAGATTGAAGTTCTCTGGTGACCTGTAATCGTTTTTCTTTGGCGCCAAAGACTATTACCTCAGTTTTGTTTTTGTTTAGCTGGAGAAAATTGTCGCACAACCAGTCATTAATTTCCTCAATGCATTTACCAAGAGCCTGTACAGGGCCTTGGTCTCCTGGTGACATTGTGATATATACTTGTGTGTCATCTGCATAGCTGTGGTAGTTTATTTTGTTGTTCTTTATAATCTGTGCCAGTGGGAGCATGTAAATGTTAAACAGAGGGGGTCCCAAGATGGAACCTTGGGGAACTCCACATGTGATACTTGTCTGCTCAGATGTGAAGTTACCTATTGATACAAAGTATTTCCTGTTTTCTAAGTATGCTTTGAACCAGTTTAGTACAGTTCCTGAAAGACCTGCCCAGTTCTCCAGTCGTTTGAGTAATATGTTGTGGTCAACTGTATCAAATGCTGCACTGAGATCCAGTAAAACTAAGACTGACATTTTTCCACTGTCTGTATCCGGTTGTTCAGTGATGACGCGACGAATCCTACTTCCGGGCCTAAAGTAGCCTGCGTTTAATATGGCTTTTGTGTTGTTAACATGTTTAATGTTAAGTATTTTCTTCTATTTGATCTCAAAAAGCTCCTAAAACAGTCAGTGATCACTGTTGACCTCCCTCGGCTTTTATTACCGCTAATCATTTATTTAAGCTCAGTTTTTAAAACCTTAGGATGTAACTACAGCCCAGCCCATGCAGCAGTATATGAATGACTAACCTCATATTCCATCCATCCATCCATCTTTATCCGCTTTATCCGAGGCCGGGTCGCGGGGGCAGCAGCCTAAGCAAGGAGGCCCAGACCTCCCTCTCCCCAGCCACCTCCTCCAGCTTATCCGGGGAAACACCAAGGCGTTCCCAGGCCAGCCGAGAGATATAATCTCTCCAGCGTGTCCTGGGTCTGCCCCGGGGCCTCCTCCCGGTGGGATATGCCTGGAACACCTCACCCAGGAGGCGCCCAGGGGGCATCCTTGTCAGATGCCCGAACCACTTCAGGTGGCTCCTTTCGATGTGGAGCAGCAGCTGCTCTACTCTGAGCCCCTCCCGGATGGCCGAACTTCTCACCCTATCTCTAAGGGAGAGGCCAGCCACCCTTCGGAGGAAGCTCATTTCTGCCGCTTGTATCCGCGATCTCGTTCTGTCGGTCACTACCCACAGCTCGTGGCCATAGGTGAGGGTAGGAACGTAGATCGACCGGTAAATTGAGAGCTTCGCTTTTACACTCAGCTCCCTCTTCACCACGATGGACCGGTGCAGCGTCTGCATTACTGCAGCTGCAGCCCCAATCCGTCTGTCGATCTCCGGCTCCCTTCTCCCATCACTCGCGAACAAGACCCCGAGATACTTGAACTCCTCCACTTGGGGCAGGAACTCATCCCAGACCCGGAGTGGGCACTCCACCCTTTTCTGGCTGAGAACCATGGCCTCAGATTTGGAGGTGCTGATCCTCATTCCCGCTGCTTCACACTCGGCTGCGAACCGTTCCAGTGCAAGCTGGAGGCCCTCACCCGTTGAAGCCAACAGAACCACATCATCCGCAAAAATCAGAGATGAGATTCTGAGGCCACCAAAGCGAAAGCCCTCCGCCACTTGGCTGCGCCTAGAAATCCTGTCCATAAAAAATTATGAACAGAACCGGAGACAAAGGGCAGCCCTGGCGGAGCCCATCACCCACCGGGAACGAGTCCGACATTTTGCCGGCAATGCGAACCAAGCTCTTACAACGGTTGTATAGGGATCGAATGGCCCGTAGCAATGGGCCAGACACCCCATACTCCCGCAACACCTCCCACAGGACACCCCGAGGGACACGGTCGAATGCCTTCTCCAAGTCCTGGTTGGGCAAACTCCCATGCACCCTCAATTATCCTCGAGAGGATAAAGAGCTGGTCCAGTGTTCCGCGACCAGGACGAAAACCGCATTGTTCCTCTTGTATCCGAGGTTCGACTAGCGGACAAACTCTCCTTTCCAGCACCCTGGCATAGACTTTCCCAGGGAGGCTGAGGAGTGTGATCCCCCTGTAGTTGGAACACACCCTCCGGTCCCCCTTCTTAAAGATGGGGAACACCACCCCGGTCTGCCAGTCCACAGGTACTGCCCCTGATCTCCACGCAACATTGCAGAGGCGTGTCAACCAGGACAGCCCTACAACGTCCAGAGCCTTCAGGAACTCGGGGCGGACCTCATCAACACCAGGGGCTCTGCCACCAAGGAGTTGTTTAACTGCCTCAGTGACCTCGCCCCCGGAAATTGGCGGGTCATTCCCCTCATCCCCAGACTCTGCTTCCTCCTCGGAAGACGTGTCAGTGGGATTAAGGAGGTCCTCGAAGTATTCCTTCCACCGCCTGACAATTTTCTCAGTCGACGTCAGCAGCGCTCCGCCAGCACTATACACAGTGCAGGTAGAGCACCGCTTTCCCCTCCTGAGACGCCTGACAGTTTGCCAGAATCTCTTCGAGGCAGTCCGAAAGTCTTTTTCCATGGCCTCTCCGAACTCCTCCCACACCCGAGTTTTTGCTTCAGCCACTGCCCGAGCCGTATTCCGCTTGGCCTGTCGATACCTGTCGGCTGCCTCCGGAGTCCCACAGGCTAACCAAGCCCGATAGGACTCCTTCTTCAGCCTGGTGGCTCCCTTCACCTCTGGTGTCCACCATTTGGTTCGGGGATTACCACTACGGCAGGCACCAACCACCTTGCGGCCGCAGCTCAATGCAGCAGCTTCGGCAATGGAGACGCTGAACATGGTCCATTCGGACTCAATGTCCCCAGTCTCCCTCGGAATGCTGTTGAAGCTCTGCCGGAGGTGTGCGTTGAAGATCTCGCGGACTGGGGCCTTTGCTAGACATTCCCAGCACACCCTCACTACGCGTTTAGGTGCACCAGGTCTGTCCAGCGTCCTCCCCCGCCACCTGATCCAACTCACCACCAGGTGGTGATCAGTTGACAGCTCAGTCCCTCTCTTTACCCGAGTGTCCAGAACATATGGTCGCAGGTCTGGTGATACGATTACAAAATCGATCATCGACCTACGGCCTAGAGCGTCCTGGTGCCACGTGCACTTATGGACACTCTTATGTTCGAACAGGGTGTTCGTTATGGCCAAAATGTGATTAGCACAGAAGTCCAATAACAAAGCACTGCTCGGGTTCAGATCAGGGCCGTATCCGGGTGGCGGCCAGGAGCACAGGTCCTGGCGGACTGACCCCCGGCTGCCAAGACTGGCAATAGGGATCTAACCTCATATTATGGATGGATTATCTCAGTTGTTCTCCTGGCTGAAGCTTGGTCCTTTTACAGCATCCTGCCATGCGATTACATTTGTTCCTGACCACTGAGAACGCTCACGTTAACTTTTATCGAGTGGAAAAAAAGTTAGCTTGTTTATATTATGCTAACATAGCTGTGTTGCTAGCGGTCACGTAGCACATCATTATATACCAGCTAGCCCAACTTCAGTAACCCTACAAATGTCACTGCTGTTTAATTTTCTGTCTTCATTTATGTTGGAAGTGATAACAGAGCTGTACGTTTTAATTTGTTTCCAAAACCCCACAGTCAGGAGATGCTATATTGTATTTAGATAGAAGCTAGCAAGGTAACTCCCTGCTAACTTCTAACTCCGTTAAATGTCATAAATTCCGTTTTCATGGATGCCTGGATGTTAAACTCAATTGTTACACCTGGTAGAGCAGAACGCTGATCATTTTATTAAAGATGAAAGACTTTAGACAGTTTTTCAACTCTCAGTAATGCCATAGTGATCATTTGATATATGGCCCTGCAGCGAAGTTTAGGTCCAGACACGGCTAGTGACGTCAGACTGAACAACCGGATTCAGACATATGTCATTGAACACTTTGGTCAGAGCAGTTTCAGTGCTGTGGTTCTGTCTAAAACCTGACTGGAAGGCATCATCGCAGTTATTCTGTTTTCAGAAGTAATTGAGCTGTTGAGAAACTGCTTTTTCAATGATCTTACTTAAAAATGGGAGATTTGAGATCGGCCTGTAGTTGTTCATTTGTGTCTTGTCAAGATTGTCCTTTTTCAGTATAGGTTTTATTACAGCAGTTTTTAGTGGTTCCGGAAACATACCTGACATTAAAGAAAAGTTGACAATCTGTAACAGGTCTGACTCTAAAGTCTTTGAGACCTTTTTGAAATAACTTGTTGGCAGGACATCTAAACAGCAAGAGGAGTTCAGTTGACCTAAGATGTCCTCCAGGTCTTTGCTGTTAATAGGGTGAAACTGTTTTATGGTGTTTAAACAGTTTTTCGGTGGGCACAGTACATATCCTGGATCTGCTGTTGATGTACCAATTGATTGTCTAATCTTTTGGATTTTTTCTTTGAAGAATTTGGCAAAGTCATTGCAGGCCATGGTTGAATGAAGTTCAGCTGCCACTGGCACAGGAGGGTTTGTTAGCCTGTCAACTGTAGAAAATAAGTCCCGAGCATTATGGCTGTTTTTGGTGATGATGTCAGAGAAGTAGGACCTTCTTGCACTCCCCAGTTGTAAATTATAATTGTAAAGTTTTTCTTTATAGATGTCATAGTGAACCTGGAGGTTTTTTCTCCATCTGCGCTCAGCTTTCCTACACTCTCTTTTTTCATTTTTCACTAGTGTGGAGTTTCTCCATGGAGACTTTTTCCTTCCAGAGATAACCTTCACCTTAATGGGAGCAATTGTATCCATTACATTTAACATTTTTGCATTGAAGCTATTGACGAGCTCATTGACTGAACCTCTGGACAGGTCAGGTGTTAATGGGAAGACCTGGTTAAAGATCACACTACTGTATTCAGTTATACACCGTTTTGTGATCACTGCTGTTGATATATTTGTGTGGCCTGAAATTTTACTTTCAAAGAAAACACAGTGATGATCAGACAGGCCCACATCAGACACAGTAATGTTTGAAATGCTCAGGCCCTTGGAGATCAGTAGGTCAAGAGTGTGTCCTCTATTATGTGTGGCCTCTGTTACATGCTGAGTCAGCCCAAAGTTGCCCAGAGTGTTACTCAGGTCTTTAGTCCCTTTGTCCTGAGGGTTGTCCACATGGATGTTAAAATCCCCAACAATAATTACACAGTTGAAATTAACACAGATCACAGACAGCAGTTCACTGAGGTCATTAAAAAAGTCTGTGCAGTATTTGGGAGGCCTGTAAACATTAAGAAACACAACTTTGGATGGGGCCTTCAGCTGTAAAGCCACATATTCAAAAGACTGAAAACTTCCAGGAGATAGCTGCTTACATTGAAATGATTCATTAAATAAGACAGCAACCCCTCCTCCTCTCCTGCTCACCCTGGCCTCACTGATAAAACTGTAGTTAGGAGGGGTCGTCTCGATGAGAACAGCTCCACTGTTACTTTGGTCCAACCAAGTTTCAGTTAAAAACATAAAATCAAGGCTGTGCTCAGTGATTAAATCATTACCGTAATTGTCGGGCTATAAGCCGCTACTTTTTGCACAAGCTTTGAACCCTGCGGCTTTTAGTCAGGTGCGGCTTTTCTATGGATTGTCCATGATTTTTGTCATATCATAAGACAATTTGTTTTGTTTGTTCTGCTGTTGTACGGCACTACGTTGCAGAGGTGTGGACTCGAGTCACATGACTTGGACTCGAGTCAGACTCGAGTCATTAATTTTATGACTTTAGACTTGACTTGAAAAAATGTTCTAAGACTTGTGACTTGACTTGGACTTTTACACCAATGACTTAGGACTTGAATTGGACTTGAACCGGTTTACTTGAAAAGACTTGATATTTTACCCCAAATATAAAATTTAACATGCATATTATATAGAGATTGAAAATGTGACGTCATTCACGGGTAGAACCGCAAAGAATTCTGGGAACTCGTGGCAAGCGGTACTAGCGCACGCAGGCTTTCAATTAAAATCAGTTATACAGCGATAAAAAGAAACACAAAAATGTCAAGAAGCTGTTGTATTATTAACTGCAATAGCCGGTCGCATGACAGCCACGGGAAGCCGACGGGTAAAGAGATCGGTTGTTATCGGATTACGTCGCTGAAGAGAAATTGTTCGAGCCATGTTTCCGAAGAAACAAGGAGGCGACTGGATTGCAGCCATTCAAAGACCAAATATAACGTCCCAGAACACTCCAGCTCACAGGTTAGTCTGCTCCAAGCATTTCCACAAAGGTCAGTCTGCTGTTGTAGTTAATACGTCATTTTTCTTAACATAATTGGTGATATAGGTTACAAGCAAGTCTGGCGCTGAACAGAAATTGTCGCGCTATGCTCCTTTGTTTATTGTGCATAAATAGTGAATTGTCCTGACACAATATTGCGTTTCGCTTCTGTTATTATGGTACATTGACAAAAACATATACTTTTATCCACAGGATAAAACAGTTGTTTTGTATCACTAATTGCCCAGTACGATTACAGCATACAATATTATTGTCACTGCTACATTTCTGTGATGCTACCAGAAATTATTTCCACTGCTAATTAATTACCATTGAGCTCAAAGGTCCTATTAATAAACGGTTAACGAATGTGTATTTATGACGACGATTTGTGAGACTGGTAAACTTATGATACGTACGATGGTCTTTACTTTCTACACGGTGCATTTCAAGGTCCTGCACCCATCCGTCGGTAAACTGTACCTGGGCTTGTTGCAGTGACCGGAAGTTACTAAACTTCATGAGTGTATGCACTCACTCCAAGAAGCGTATAATTATAAATATGCATATAAATATGCTACGATGAGATAGCTGACTTCATCTAACTAGCAAATGTTTTCCAGGCTACGTTGGTGATGCAGTTTTTTTTTAAATGATATTTTTAAAAAAATATCATTTATTTATGTATGATATTTTTGTCATGCGATTTTAAAGCCAGTCCTACAACCGCATCCAAGAATAACATGCAGCTTATCTCAGAACTGTCGGTGAAAATTATTCTTGGAGCTAGGTTTAATTGAGCTGCATTTTAAAGAGGTGCAATTTCACAATTTGTGTATATTTTCTAAGTTCACTATTTTGTCATGTGTTGAGAAAAACACAGATTTAAAAATTACATGGTCTAATATTTACATTTAGCATAAAACTGCAACATGCTTTTTTTCGTTTTTTTTTTTAAAGACTCGAAAGGACTTGAAATTCAAAATTTCAGACTTGTGACTTTACTTGGACTTTTACACCAGTGACTTGAGACTCGACTCTGACTTGCCTGACATTACTTGAGACTTGACTTGAGACTTGAGGATAAAGACTTGAGACTTACTTGAGACTTGCAAAACAATGACTTGGTCCCACCTCTGCTACGTTGCCTGGCGGAAGGATCGGGGTTCAAGAGTGGTATGTTAGTCACATGTCCGTCCGCCAGGCAATGTAGTGCCGTACGAAGTAGCGTGAAAAACAAACTTCAAAGTAGCGCTACGCGTTCAGCGGGAGGCGTGGATGATGAGCGGCGATAAACTTGCGAAAAGCAAGTTATGCCCAACTCCACCGGTGGATTCTGACAGCGTGGAAAAGTGTGAAAACATCCGCGATCACCACCAGATTTTGAAGGGCTGGACTGCTGCATGATGGAGAGGAGGACACCGACACTGACAATGAGGATTTCTTTGGTTTTGAAAGTGACAACGAAGGAGAGAAGCGGAGAGTGGATGACGAAGCCATCCTGAGCCTGTTTGTATCCGACACTGGAGAAGAGGACTTTGGTGGTTTTAGTGCGCAGGAAGAAGAGAAAGATGGTGGTGAATGACTGACTTTTCTTCTTGTTAAAGCTGTGTCACTGCACCTGAGCCTAAAAGGTAGTCTGAATCTATTTTTCTGGTGTGCTGTAGGTTACTGTTATGTACTACATGTGCAAATATGTACCCATAACTTGTTTTTCAAAATATTAATAAAAGGGGTGTGTCTCCAAACAGCCATCTCTTTTCTGACAATTCCCTTTGTGCATATTCTCTGACATATGATAAGTCAACATCGAAACACCTGCGGCTTTTGGTCAGGTGCGGCTAATGTATGTACAAAACAGGATTTTCCCCTGATTTTAGCTTGTGCGGCTAATATTCAGGTGCGCTTTGTAGTCCGGGAAATACGGTAATTAAAAATGTTTTCCCAGCTAAAGATCTAACATTTAATAAAGCCAACTTAAGTGTTTTAGAGGCATTACTTGTCCCCTCGTGTTTGGGAGCAGTCTGTGGCACACAAGGTATGTTTACTATATTTAAAGATCTTTTAGAGTGCAGCTCTCTGTGTTTTGACCAGGCCACATGTCTCCTGTCACCTAAAAGTACAGAAATTTTAAAACCTTCTAGTAAACAGGGTCCCAGCTTCTTCCACTGCCATAATCCTCGCAGCCCAGACCCTCCACACATCACACATCAGACTGTGGAGACAGAGCATGAAGGTGGTAAAGAGGAACTAAGGGGGGCGAGGCTGGGCAATGTGACTTCGATTGCTCTGTTGAGGGTGGGGCTCGATGGCGAACCTTTAGCTGCTCTGGTGGGGGGTTTATGGGGGACAAAAAGGGATTGGGCCGGGGGGTAGATCTGAGCCCAGCATTGACCCGCTCCATCAATTCCTCAGTGAATTTCAGGTGTGGGCAGGAGGGAGAAAGGGAGGAGGAGGAGGGTGATGGGGGTGATGGCCTGTCAGGGGTTTGGGGAACTGGGGAAGATCGTGGTCCCTGGTCCTGGTCCTGGTCGTCTGTGTTGTTGAAAGAGTTGGAGGCAAATAGGGACCCCTCTTCTTGCCTCAGATGCCTCTCCTTTCTGAGGCTCTTCCCGGGTGGGGGCAGATGGAGCTCCTCCTCAAGGTTTCTGCTGGGCTTTGTCTGTTCTTGGAGTACTGTTTGTTCCTCTTTATGAGATAACTCCTCGTTTATCTCAGCCTTGGCACCAAGCACAGATGGATGACGTATGGAATAAAACAAGTTGGAGGTGAACAGTTTCACCCCTGACTTGTTAAAATTAAATCCATTTGCTTTAAACAGATGCCTGCGTTCCCAAAAAATATTAAAGTTGTTGATAAAATGCACTGAGTGGTCAGCACATGCTGATAGTACAGATATGAAGCCCAACAATCATGTTTTACAGTCCTGTGGTCTCAGCCTCAGATACTTATTAAATCACACAAAGCTCATTTAGAAACAAATAAACAAACAAAATATGCTCTCCTTCATTTCTGTCAACCACACATTTCTGAAGCTATTCACATGGTTGCTAGGCAACCTGGGCAGCGCGACGGAGGCTAGACCGTCCCATTTCACAAGCCTCACACTTCCGGCCTTAGCGGTCTTTGAGTACGCTGCCCTTGAGGACTGTTGAGGCTGCGTACTTTAAGGCTGCAGACCCTGAATTGGGATACAGCCAGCTTCTTCCCCACAGCTGTCAGGCTCCTGAACTCTGCCTCCTGACATCTGACCCACGTTAACACATGGACTGGACATACACACAGCCACAACCACCTACACACACACACACACACACACAATGGACAACAGTACCCTCAAACACACAATAATAACATGGACTGAACCACCACTCACAACCACTAGCACTTTATATAGCCTCTTAACTGCACTACTGTATAGTTCTGTGTAAATAATCATACGATAATTTTTAATTCTATAACTGTTTACAACTTGCATAGTTCCCATTTCTGTATAGCTGTATATCTCATATATGAATTTCCTTCATATTCTGTATAGTTTTTTTCACATTTATATCCTGTTCATTGCCTGTACATAGCTTGTACTCACTACAGCCTGTACATACTTATAGTTATAGCATATTCATAACATACTTCATACTGTGTGCATATTACATACCGTAATAGACCCATTTCTGTAATATACTTACATATCTATATTATTGCTAATATATATTGTAATATATCTATATCATGGCTAAAGCACTTCTGGATGGATGCACACTGCGTTCCGTTGCCCTGTACCTGTGATTCAATGACAATAAAGTTGAATTCTATTCTATTCTATTCTATTCTATTCTATTCTATTCTATTCTATTCTATTCTATTCTATTCTATACCACACCTTTTATCTGTACCACTGACAGTTCATATGCTGACATGTTGCGTCCACACCTTCTCTGTCAACATTCTTTTCCTCAAAGCACAGCTGCTGCCATTAGATTGATGATGATTGTAAAAATAAAGACCTCACCTAAGCAGCTTATATCCAGTGACTCAACAAGTAAACAAAGTAGAATTGACAAAAATAATACCCAAAATGTATAAACGCTTTCAAGTTTAAAATTAAAGATCTGAAATTTCTTTAGAGGGAATTAATGTACACATCCAAGGCCAATTCAATGGCACTTTAAATGATTTACTCTAACTGTTATAATGGAAGGAGTACCAAAGGGCTGAAATGGTCAAATATATATACAAATATCAATAAAATGCTCCTCTGATATCTATAAAATTAACATTAAATATCATGTATGTTCCGCAAGCCTGAGATAACTCACACAGTTATCACACTAGTGATCAGCATCAGCCAACAGCAAATATCATAATGTGTACTTTATGCAAATATTTTCATCTCGAAAGCTTCAACTTAAGACAGCGGCTGAGGTGCGACAAAGGATCACTATTTTTGTACTAACTTTGTCTTTCTTTTCTTTTTTACGAGTAGTGTAATTGAATATTTATCTGTTATGCTCTAGATTAAAGACTATGGTTTGTTTATAACATTCTCTACTTACCTTTAGCTGTTTTGGCAGAAAGTGGTAGCTTTATTTATACAGCTTCTCTTACTTTTTGACTTGGTCATATGCGTTCTTTTAGCCTCATTGAATTTTCAGTGTTTTTTGCATATTTTTAACCCACAATGTTCTATATGGTTTTTTTTAGTTAGAGTTTTTTTTAGAGATATGACCATATATGAGGGTGGAATTATTTTCAGCTAATGAGAAAGATCCTCTAGTAAGAAGTATTCATAAAATGTTATGGTGCAAAGCATGGACACAAATTTCAGCTAATTACTGCTGAGTAACAGGCTAATAGATTATATATTTATACGTATGTATGTATATTTGTGTGTGTATGTTTTGTGGGTTTACATAAAACATTTAAATTGTGTGCAACAGTTGTGTGGCAATTCACAAGTCAGACACAACCCCAATAACTGTTTGCACATAGTCCATAACCCCTCCCTCCCTCTCCTTTTGAAAAGTTCCTCTTTTGTTGATAGCTACATAGATAGCTTGGTAGATGTATCATACAGGTTCTTCTTGACTCATATTCCTGCTTTTGTAATTTCATCTTTTTGCTGGTAAGACACCTTAAATTTACACTCTGTCTCATCTCACACTAATCTGTACTGAACCTCCAGTCATTAAGTTTCCCAAATGTATTTTTCTCTCACTATATGTGTGTGTTTGTGTGTGTCTATATATATATATATATATATATATATATATATATATATATATATATATATATATATATATATGTATGTATGTATGTATATATATATATATATATATATATATATATATATATATATATATATATATGTATTAGAGATGATATTTTAGGTTATTCATCAGCAATAGAGTTAATACTACAATGGCACAAGTAATTCATGCAATTACACAAACCGACAGACTCTGAAAGTATTTTAAGTTCTGTGTTTTCCTTTCTGTTGGCTGTCATGCTATTTGATTCAACTTTAGGCAACACACCGTGATGTGCTCAGGAGTAGCAGCTGGTTTATGCTGGTAAATGCTATCTGTGCAAATACCATAAATACAAGAGGACATTAAACCTTCTATGTTTATCTGATTTTTCTGCCTTCCAGTGCAGTGCTCTTAATATGCTGCCAACTATAAATAATTTTAATTAAAGAGTTATCATTTCTGTTACTGTTTTCTTAAAGGCTTAGTGCTAATTTTCACATTCACTCACATTGTATTTGTTCATAGATTGGAACTCCATCAAGATGTATTTCAAAAGGGGAAAATTCAGAGTGCACATTTCCCCACTACTGAGTATCACAGCAATTGTTTTGGTCTCCATCCTTTTATGGAATTTATCTGGATATACCTTCTGTCATCAGGAGTCAAGACTTTGTGCCTGTCACAAATGTCTAACAGACAGTGATCCTTGGTTTAATGACATCATTAGTGAATCTCCTAAACCTTTTATGTCACAGAAACATAAACCCTTGGAGGAAGATTTCAACTGGTGGAAGGTAAATAATGAAAACATATTACAATAAACCTTTGTCCCACTGTGGCCATGTTAAAGTTGTTTTAACTGCCCATCCCTTGTTTATTTTATGACACCTGTGTTTACTGGTATAGCAAGAGCAGTATATTCAAGTGTGTGCTACCTCCACCCAAAAAACCAACACAAATATTCCTCCGTAATTTAGCTACGGATTAGATAAGTTTAAAAAACCTTGTTTGATACTTATCTTTCTTTCTTTTATGTTTACTCAACTCTTTATCCTTGCAACCCGTATTTCTAATTGGCTGAAGAATTGTAAAATACAATTACTTATATAGACATCTTTAAAACAGTGGTTCTTAACCTTGTTGGAGGTACCGAACCCCGCCAGTTGCATATGCGCATTCACTGAACCCCTCTTTAGTGAAAAATAAAATATGATTTTTTTCAAATTCAAGACATAGATATGTTTTTTACTGGTGCACAAAATGAGCCGTGGTGGAGGCTCTGCCGAACCCCTGAGACCGACTCACCGAACCCCTAGGGTTCGATCGAACCCAGGTTAAGAACCACTGCTTTAAAATGACAAAAGAAAAAAAAAGAAGTTTCACCACTCATCTGAGAAGCTTCTTCAGTTCTAAGAGCAACTGGTGGAGAGTCCCAGATCTGAACCTTATTGGAAGTATCCAATTGGAGGGATAATAGGTACTTTGTATCAAACCAGTGATTTATGACCCGCCGTCAAATGATGTATGACAGAAGAAGTAATAAAGGAAGTAATAAAGGTTTACGAAAGTCATAATTTTTATGAATATCATAAAATTATATAATAAACAATATAAATAATCATATGACCCAAAATATATCATCATGGAAGTATGGTGATGTAATAGGATGATAAATAGGATGTTAAATGGCCTGCATTTGTATAGTGCTTTTCTAGTCCCTAAGGACCCCAAAGCGCTTCACACTACATTCAGTCATTCACCCATTCACACACACACTGGTGACAGCAAGCTACATTGTAGCCACAGCTGCCCTGGGGCGCACTGACAGAGGCAAGGCTGCCGGACACCGGCGCCACCGGGCCCTCTGACCACCACCAGTAGGCAAACATGGGGTTAGTATCTTGCCCAAGGATATTTGGCATGCAACCAGGAGGCAGCCTGGGATCGAACCACCGACCTTCTGATTAGCGGTTGACCTGCTCTGCCACCTGAGCTACAGCCACCCACCCATGTTAAAGCCAAAAGGTTTACTTTTTTGACAAAAAAATTTCATCCTTTTTAGACAACTGTTTTTGGGGACCCGTGCGTGTGTGTGTGTGTGTGTGTGTGTGTGTGTAAAAACGTGTTAAAAGGATCTCTTCACAGCCCCCTCACCCAGTTTTCAATTAGAGATGCTCCATGTTTCAGCCATAACTGAAGAGTCCATTCCTGGAAATGGCTTGCATTACCTGGATTTAATTGACACACAACTGAGTTTAAGATTGAAAATAATGAACAGTGATGGCTCTTATCTGGCCCTTGATGTCCTGGTTGTTGTACTTTTGAAACGGTGCCGGTGCTTAAACCGGTGCTTAAAGAATGAAGAACACAAACTTTGTCCAAAAACCTCTCATGTTTAGCTGTTTTCCACTTTTTCTTTGGCCATTTTAGCCTTTTTGGCCAGGGTGAAGGGAGTATCTGCCATCAAACAAGAAGACAGCCGCATGTAACTATGACAGTGTTTGCTAGTTCACCTTACATGCATTAATTTAATAACGTGGTTAGCCTACTCAACGTAAATTACACACGAACAACATTAAGCTACTGATGCAGAGAAGAACGCTGTTGCTGCCATCATCATCTGTCATCATTTCTGCTACACTGGCAGGGCTAGGGGCCAGGACTCACCTCTTCGGGTTCTTGAGGGATGTTGCAAACTCCAGGTCCGATAACAGACACCACACCCGCAGTAGATGTGCACGGTGTGAGGTGTCGCAGGTCAAGCTATCAAATACGGCGCATTTCTCAGCTTTTAAAAAAACGCTATGCATCGCCAAGTGTTTCATCAGATTCGAGGAGTTACCTCCTTTGCACAGTACCTTAAAGCACTTGTTGCAGGCTGCTGAGTTTGAATCTTTTGCTGTGAAGTACAGCCAGACTTTTGACTTGGGCATTTTTAATCTGTAGCTCTGCTCTAAAAGAACGTACGTACCTGGCCCCACCTACTATGCTTGCTAAGGTAAAATGATTGGCTAGAATCCAAAGTGTATGACATCTCAGTAAAAAAAAAAGCACCGAAATAAAGCCCTGAAATGTGCACTGCTTTTCGGTCTGGTTACTACCGTTTATGTCAGAAGTATTTTTTGCCTGTTAAAAACATTCAATTGAAGACTCATTCCACGCAATTATTAAAAAAAACATTATAATACAGTATAGGGCAGTATAGGGCTTTGTATCTACCACTCAATTCAATTCAATTTTATTTATAAAGCACCAAATCACAACAATAGTCGCCTCAAGGTGCTTTATATTGTAAGGTAGACCCTACAATAATACACACCGCTCATTATATCTCACTCCGCTGTGATATAATGAGCTGTCACGGTCACGTAGCTTTCCGTTGCCCTGGAGGTCCACCCATTTGTAGTAGTTAGAGCAACAAAAGATGCCTGGGACAGTTCAGCCATAACTTAAATCTTTTCCTGCTCATACATGCTTGGAACGATCTTGCCACTAAAGCGGACGTGCAACGGGATATCACTGCGTGGCTCAAGCACATTCATCATAGTTTAAACCCCTTGTTTTGCACAACGTCTGCAGCTAAACACCCCAATAGCTTCTGTAATAGCTTTAGCCCGGTCGGACTGGGCAGCAAAGGGCTGCTTAAATACCGCAAACTCCTCTGCTAGCGCTGGCCATAACTAATGCTTGACAGACCCACCACGCGCACCATACACATACTTTTTTTTCTTCTTTTTCCAATCTTACGGATCAACCGTGATCCGTTACACCACTAATGAACACCCATTTCCCAACCAGAGAATCACCACAATACCACCTAATAAACCAGGCATGTCCAAAGTCCGTCAGATTCCAAGTGGCCCACAGCTTCAGTCTAATTATAACTTTCTAAGTCTGAATAAATAAATCATGAATTTAAAGGTGTAATTCTTTTTTCACCACATGGTGGCAGCACCGCCCCCCCCCCCCGCTACTTGCACCTGTGCTGCGAGCCCGCCTTTCTCTGCTCTTTTCTGCCATGGCGACTGTACAAAAAAAGAGAAAGGTTGATGGTGAGAGCTGCCGCTTTCAGGAGTGGTGGGAATTGCAGTTTTTTTTAACTGAAATTCGAGGCAATTGTGTTTGCCTGATTTGTAAAGAGACTGTTGCCTTGTTTAAGGATTTTAACATTAGGAGACACTACGAGACTAAACATGCTGCAACATATAACAAGGTAACAGGGAGTGAGCGCGCTGAAAAAGTGAAGCAACTCCAAGCTGCTCTGGCTTCGCAACAGCGATTTTTCATGCGGGTCTGTGAGACACATGAAAATATCATGAAAGCCAGCTACGAAGTGGCTATGTTAATAGCTAAACATGGCAAACCTTTCACTGAAGGTACGTTTGTCAAAGACTGTGTGTAACTCCGAAATGACAACACAGGCACGGCTTCTTCAAGACGGGCGCTTCGCTGCATTTATTGAACGCCGTGAAAAAATTACAAACATAAAACACAAAGGCTTTAAGCGCTTCAGTCTATCAAAAGTAACACTTGTGCTTTAACAACAAGAAATTACCTCGTGGCCGCCTGCCACTTCGGAGGTCCTAGAACAATAACCTTACTGTGCATTCTAAATTAAAACATAAAATAATTAGAACACCATACATTACAAATTTTCACAATATTACAATACAGTTATAGCAAATGACAAATAGCTTGTACAGTTAGTAGACTAACCAGGCCTTTGCAGATAGCTCGCTGAACTCCTTAGCGTGATTATTAAACGTGGGCTCACAGCCTATATTATCACGCCCAAAACCTTGCGATAATAGCGGTGTAACAAAACTTGTTCTTTGTGACAAGATAAACGCACCTTTACAATATTGTCCACAGAAATGTACAAGCAAGAACATTTTAACTGCTGGAACCATCTATTAAACTTCTTTATACATAAACCATTTCTGTGACACTAACACTGTGTCATGAAAATGGTGGAGAACATTTGCCCAGAGAAGAAGCAAGAATTTCTGAGTGTTTGCTTGGCACACAACACTGTATTCGCTCTAAAGCTCTGTACCACCAACAGTTTCAGCAGTTTCTGCATGACATCCTGGCTGAATATGGTGACGTAATTTATTACAATGATGTGAGGTGGCTAAGTCAGGGGTCTGCACTACAGCGATTTTTCTCTCTCAGAGAGGAAATCAGACAGTTTTTAGATGAGAAGGGACAACCAATGGAAGAACTGTCTGATCCTGTATGGCTAGCAAATCTGGCTTTTTTGGTTGACATCACGAAGTATCTGAATGCGCTGAATGTTAATCTTCAAGGAAAAGACGTAGTGGTGAGCCAACTATATGCTCACATCAAGGTCTTTGGAACCAAACTGCAACTTTTCCAAAGACACTTGTCCCTAACAGAGCCCTGTACCGCACACTTCCCAGTTTTGAAAGAGGTTATTGACAGTTTCCCAGTGGACATTAATGTCCAAATGAAGAGTTACGCAACAGCTATCGCATTTCTTTCTGGAGAATTTAACAAACGCTTTCAGGACTTTGCAGCTATCGAAAAAGACATGCTGCTTTTCTCATCTCCCTTCTCCATGGAACCTGATGATGCTCCTCCGCAGCTTCAGCGGGAGCTCATTGAGCTGCAGTGTGACGATGAGTGCCGCAGAAAACACCGGCAGTGTTCTCTTGTTGACTTTTATCGGCAGCTATAGACAAAGACAGGTTTCCTGAGGTGTGATCTCTTGCTAAGAAAATGCTGAGCTTATTTGGTTCCACATATTTGTGTGGCATTTAACACCATCATCCCCTCAAAACTTGCCACGAAGCTCGTCGACCTTGGGCTGGGAACACCAATCTGCAGATGGATTCTAAACTTCCTCACAAACAGGCCCCAGGTGGTGAGAGTCGGTAAGCACACCTCCTCATCGCTCATCCTAAACACAGGTACGCCACAGGGTTGTGTGCTTAGCCCCCTCCTATATTCCCTGTTCACACACGACTGTGTTGCTAAACATGAGTCCAACATCATCATCAAGTTTGCGGATGACACAGCCATCATAGGCCTCATCACAGACAACGACGAGACGGCGTATAGAGAGGAGGTGATGGCACTGTACGAGTGGTGTCTGGAAAATAACCTGACTCTCAACATCAGCAAAACTAGAAAAATGATAGTGGACTACCGGAAACGACCAGTCAGGGAACACCAGCCCATCCACATCAACGGTGTCAAGGTCGAAAGGGTCAGCAGCTTCAAATTCCTTGGAGTCAACATCACCGAGGACTTCTCCTGGACTCTTCACACAGACACTGCTATCAGGAAAGCTCGCCAGCGGCTTTATTTCCTGAGGAGGCTGAGGAAATTTGGCATGAACGCCAACATCACCTCAGATTTCTGGAGACTGAGCTGAGGGATGCAAAAGATGCAAACTCAGCAGCCAGCAACAAGTGCTTTAAGGTGATACTGTGCAAAGGAGGTAACACCTCGAATCTGATGAAACACCTGGCGACGCATAGCGTTTTTTTAAAATCAGACAAATGCACCCTATTTGATAGCTTGCTGCGAGACCTCACACCGAGCACATCTACTGCGCGTGAAGTGCCTGTTATCAGTCCCGGAGTTAGCAACATCCCCAAAAAACCCGAAGAGGTGAGTCCTGGCCTGTAGCCCTGCCAGTGTAACAGAAATGATGACGGATTATGATGGCAGCAGCAGCCGTTCTTCTCTGGGTCAGTAGCTTAATGTTGTTCGTGTGTAATTTACGTTGAGTAGGCTAACCATGTTATTAAATTAATGCACGTAAGGTGAACTACACCGTCGTAGTTGTTTGAAGGCAGATACTCCCTTCACCCTGGCCAAAAAAGCTAAAATGACCAAAGAAAAGTAGAAAACAGCTAAACATGAGAGGTTTTTAGACAAAGTTGGTGTTTTTTCCCCCCCATTGATTAAGCACTGCTTCCAGCCAAGAGTGATACCATAAATCCCCTATAGCTGCAGAAAAGGTTAACATTGTTGTCTTTTTACAAAAAAACAGCAAAACATGAGAGGTTTTTGGACAAAGTTTGTGTTCTTCATTCTTTAAGCACCGGTTCGAGCACCGTTTAAGCACCGGCACCATTTCAAAAGTCCCGTTTTTGTACTGGTATAAAACCTAAAACGTAAATGATACCC
Source organism: Maylandia zebra (assembly GCF_041146795.1). NCBI lineage: Eukaryota > Metazoa > Chordata > Actinopteri > Cichliformes > Cichlidae > Maylandia > Maylandia zebra. The sequence goes on from NC_135187.1 coordinate 29,556,544, forward strand.
ATCCCTAATTAGCAGTGCTAGTTAGTATAGCTCCAGGCTCAAAGGAAACAGAGCAAAAACAGTCATTAGAATTTAATGTAGCCCCCAAAAGGCAGTCTCAGTAATCTCAGCCGCAGGGAAACCAGGAAATCCACAGTTATTATTGTTCCCTGTCACACAAAACACAGCCCCCGAATAAATAGTCCAAAGTCTGAAACAGAAAAATTGTCCTTTTTACTCACCAAAGCCGGCTGCTCTAAAATCCCGGGGTCGGACTGTGGTGAGGGGCAACAACGGCGTGAGCACCACTTCCCATTTGAAGGCTGGACCGACGGGCCGAGCAGCGAAGCGGTAATGGCTGGGTGAGTGGTAGTGCCCGGGGAGCGAAGGTGAAGCTCGTTCAGAATAAAATCCTGTGCGAGCGGATTAAGTGAGCTGAGCAATCAGGGGAGACCGGGAACTAATCGCTGTAGCCGATTAGCTATAGCTTTCCCCTTATGCTGCGGGGACAGATTGATTAGCCGCTCCACGGAGTAGGTGACGTCCCTCTGGAGCTCCTCGGATGGATTAAATGCAGCGGGGTCCACAGTGGCTGGTTCCTACTGTCATGGCTCATGGGGCAAGCCATGTGGATTTTAATGAAGGACCCAAGATGCAGACAGCTTTCAGATGCAAGGGAGTTTCATTAGGGAAGTGAAATAAACATAAATACAGTGGGTATGAAACAGAACCTGAGGATAACCTAAACTGGAGACAACTAATAACAACAGACCTAAAGGTGGTACCTAAAGTGTGTGAATGTGTGTGTGAATGGGTGGATGACTGGATGTGTAAAGTGCTTTGGGGTCCTTAGGGACTAGTAAAGCGCTATACAAATACAGGCCATTTAAAGGGGAGATGCAGGGAGACTCGGGAAAACCACACAGGAAAACTATGTCTACTATGAGCGACCATCTTTGAACAGAGGCGGTGGCTCACGACACCAACTGTCTACCATCTATAATCCAGTTTTGAGATCCCTTCCCAGACACCTTAACGCCCACCCAGGAAATCACATGATAGGGTGGGGTTAGGTTTCACAATGAGCTACCCGAAACCTTGGCTGATTGTGACCTACACCCGTTTTCACACCTTGGCTCATGTGATTAGGTAGAGGATCAGTAGGGGGTCCATGTCCCTCTTGGGGGACACTCCCACGGGTCTTAAATCTGGGACTCTCCACCATTTAACCCTAGAAATGAAGAAGCTTCTCGGATAAGAAGTGAAATGTTTTCAAGCAACTCAAAGAAATCGAAGACGCTTTTCCCCCAAGCTCCTTAGACTACAATGACCTGGATGATTGAGAACCTTCACAGACATATCTCAATAATTAATAACACAAATGTGAATACGTTTGATCCTTGAAGACACTTAGAAATAGATGCTGGTGCTATCTATCAAATAACTGAAATTGAATCAAACTGAATTGATTTCATGATTTTTAGAATATTGTGTTTCTGTGACTGACAGGGGATTTCTAAAAATCACCCCGTAGTTCTTCAGCTAAGACACCTGAGTTAGAAAACACAAACACTGCAGTTGTCTTTACTCGTGAGGGCAGTCATGAACGCAAAACCTGCGACCTGCGTCTCATCACTGTCTGCGTTCTTTATTTATACTTCAGAATCAGAATCAGAATCAGAATACTTTATTAATCCCGAAGGAAATTAGGGTTATTTGTCTGTATGTCTGTGTGTGTGTGTGAACAAATAGCTTCTTATTCTAAGAACTCTGAGCTGAGGTTCCCCTTTTTCTAAATCTGTATGTTCTTACAGAAAGAGGAAGCATTAGTTGTTTATCACAGAAAAAGTACATGTCAAAAGTCATGTAGACATTTGCTTAGTGATCAATAAAAGAATACATTTCATGGAGCTGATCACATTATATAAAAACAATTTTACTTTGACAGTGACAAAAGTCAGAAAGTACGTATATTGTATGATTGGAATACTTAGAATCAGAACAATATTAATCCCTAAGGGAATTACACTATTGCGCACAGTTGCTCCAAGACAATGCAGATATTTTGTCATTAGCAGGGATAATGTTAAAGACGAAATGTGTTTTGAACAAGAGATGTGATCTGAGGTTGCAAAACTTTATTCTTTTTTCTCAGCCCTTACAGGGGGAAAAACAAAACTTCACTGTCTACAATAAAACACTAGAACATGTGTTTCAGACAATAACACCCATTGCAGATGTTGAAGAACCTCGCCCTGATCGCTGCAGGAGATGTGCAGTGGTGGGGAATTCTGGAAATTTGAGAGGATCCCAGTATGGACCCCTGATTGATTTCCATGATATTGTGATAAGGTAATAATAATTTAATGGCATTTGTCCCGATTCGTGATTGAGGTGTGAGACAAACGACTACTGGTCCAAGTGCGTCAAAACAATGATTTTATTAAACACATGTGTGGAAAGATACACAGCTCGATATTGTCAACCCAGATCTCCCGTCAAAACATACTTCAGCATGGTTTTATTATGTCAGGGTAAACACCCCTTCTCGCGTTAGACAAAACATCACATGTATAGGTTATCATTAAGTTTCCGTATTTAACAGCATTTTTCCCTATATGGTTGTCCAGCTCCTCCAGATGCTTCCTGTAGACCTCGGATCACTAGTTGCCAAGCAGAGACAAAGCAAGATGTCTTTCACTTTTACCCTAGAAATTATACTTCATGTCTATGTGTATGTAAGCATGTTAGGCATTCATTCACAGCATTCAAGTCATTTCATCAATATATCAGTTCAGACATAACGCTGAACGACATTTTTAACCTTCATTAGACTGTATACTTAACTCTATCATGAGCACAAATGAAATGTGTGTTAATAACATGATTGAAACTGTATGTTTAATAAATGGAATAAATGTTTAATCAAATGCCATTGCTCAAAGCTTAATAAAAAGATAGAAAGGAATCAACATGATATAAAATGATATAATCCCCACACATTATAACCATCATTACACAAAAACAAAACACAAAAGCTAATTTCAACAGCACTGTTCACTGACAAAACCTGAAAAGCCTAGATTCATGTCACAAAAAAATCTAAGTTTTGTTATGTTTTGTTATGCATATAATGTGATGTAAATTACAATGTGTCTAAAATGCTAAATATGTAAACTTATATATCCTTCTGTACTATTTAGAGTCAACCGTGGGATGACCAAAGGTTTTGAAAGAGATGTTGGAACTAAAACAACTCATCGTGTCATGTATCCAGAAAGTTCTACTAGATTGGACAACAAAACTCATCTTTTGTTTTTTCCATTCAAAACACCTGACTTTTTGTGGCTTCTGAAGTCATTAATTCCAGGGTAGGCCAAACATGGCTTCTGTCTTCACTTTAATTATATTTCAATTTCTTTTAAAACTTATGTTGCTAGAAACTGTACTGCTACTGTACTGGAATGGCATTATGAAATTTCAGATTTTAATAGCTTTGCAATACATTCTTAGCTAACTATAAGTAAAGGTGCAAACCAGGTTCGTCTGTTTGAACAAGCAAATTAAACAAGGTTCAAAATTTAGTTAAACCTTAAAGGGTTCAGATCAATGGTGTATATTTTGTTTGGCATTGAAATTATATATTTTAATTTTCTTTCCTGGCCCTTAAACTCATTTACACAGTGGTCCCAACAGGCCAAACGGACTGCAACTTAAGAAAACACCAGCAATGAGAAAAACGCTGCAAAAGCAAACAAAACACAACGGAAATAGAAAAAACAAAAAAAGAAATAGGAAAAAACAGATTTCCAAAAGCACCAGGGAAGTGTTTCTGGGGAGACAATTTGCAATAACCAAAATATGCTAAGTATTGCACTGGGAGATACTTAAAAGAAGTGGAGGATCTATCGGTTTTGTGAGGAAAGAAAAGATGAAAGGCAAGTGTGTTACCCTAACTATTAGCCTAAAAATCCATCATAAGTATTATATGAATCATGTTTTTTCCTATTTCTGTTTTTGTTTTTCCCATTTGTGATTTCTTTTTTCCTATTTCTGTTTTGTTTTTCCTATTTCCGTTGTGTTCTGTATGCTTTTGCAGTGTTTTTATTGCTTGTGTTTCCTTAAGTTCCAGTCCGTTTGGGCTCTCAGGGCCACCATACATTTAGCTGTAAAATGTATAGAATGTTATAAATCCTAAATGCTTCAAATAACTTAACTAAATGTTAAAAAAATGTCATTGTTTTGTTAGCTGACATAAAGGGGAAAAAGATTATTTGGGGTAGTATCTATCCACCTAATGCTGATGATCAGACTTTTAAGTGCTTTAAACAACAATATTGCCCTGGTGGGGATTTTACGGTGTCAGTGGATCCAGATCATAGTGCCACTGTAATTTGTAGGCTTGAAAACAAATGTACACTGGCGAAGGCATTTGAAGGTGGTAAACACACTGGACACAGTGAAATAATCTCCTACACAAATCCTTTGTTTACTCCAACACAGATGACTCAAGTTTATGAGCAATGCTGCAGCTATTAGGAGATATCAATATCAGGCCTATATCTCATATCCCAGCCTAATGTATGGGTAACTGAACCCCCAAAAAAGAAACTATATGTGGTTCTGTGTCTTTCCTGGGGTGTTCCCACAACTGTTTCATGGGGAAACTTGCTTTAAAGAGTGGAAACACCCACACCCTCTAGCAGATCATTACATGAAGGAACCTTTTAAAAACAAGCGCGTCCATGCTCACAGGTGTACACACGGGTGCTCACACACACAAACTACACCCTTTTTGGCTCTTACCTCAAAGCACACTGTGCGCTGTCGATATTATGTGCTGCACAATAATGTTTAATATTTAGTATTTACTGTTATATTCCCATATATCATCGTGATGTTGTTTATTGTATTGCTCTCGTTTTCTTCTGCTTGTTTTCTTTTTTCTTTCTCAACAAGTGATCCGGGTGATTGATATATGTATTTTTTTGTCTGCTTATTTAGTTGGTTTTTGTTTTTTTGCCCTTTATCCCCGTCCCTCTTCTCCGCTGCTTTTTCTCCCTCTTCCTTTCTCCCTTTTCTTTTCCTCATTCAAGTCTGTCCCGTATCTAGCAAGTGAAAATAAAAAAATAAATAAAATAAACTGGGCGATCGTGGCTCAAGAGTTGGGAGGTCGCCTTGTAATCGGAAGGTTGCCGGTTCGAGCCCCGGCTTGGACAGTCTCGGTCGTTGTGTCCTTGGGCAAGACACTTCACCCGTTGCCTACTGGTGGTGGTCAGAGGGCACGGTGGCGCCAGTGTCCGGCAGCCTCGCCTCTGTCAGTGAGCCCTAGGGTGGCTGTGGCTACAATGTAGCTTGCCATCACCAGTGTGTGAATGTGTGTGTGAATGGGTGGATGACTGGATATGTAAAGCGCTTTGCGGTCCTTAGGGACTAGTAAAGCGCTATATAAATACAGGCCATTTACCATAAACAATAAAAGGTGAATCAAATAGACCATTACGGCAAGGCTGGGATGGTCAATTTGATAAAGTAAATCCGTTGGGCATCTTTCCTCGCCTTTAGACAACAATCCTGATGGCAAAAGAGCCAAACGGGACAGGCAAAAAAAGAAAAAAAGATAAGAAAAAAAGAGTGAAAACACAAACGTGTTCTTCATCAATTCTTCTACCAGGCTCATCTTTGATTCATTTTCTCACAATCTACTTCATTTTTCTGCATACAAAAATGCCTTGATTTCCTAAGGGTCATGAATTGAACATCTTGCATTGTCCCATTGTATGTGTGGTCAAGCCTTTGACAGAATGTTAGCTTCAAACCATCCATCCATCCATTCGCTTATCCTTTTCAGGGTCGCGGGGGGCGCTGGAGCCTATCCCAGCTGTCATAGGGCGAGAGGCAGGGTACACCCTGGACAGGTCGCCAGTCTGTCGCAGGGCTAACACACAGGGACAGACAACCATTCGCACTCACATTCATTCGAACATTCACACCTATTGGATTATCCAATTAACCTATCCCCACAAGCTGCATGTCTTTGGACGGTGGGAGGAAGCCGGAGTACCCGGAGGGAACCCACGCAAACACGGGGAGAACATGCAAACTCCACACAGAAAGATCCCGGTCTGGTGTTGGAATTGAACTCAGGACCTTCTTGCTGTGCGGCAACGGTGCTAACCACCGTGCCACCGTGCTGCCTAGCTTCAAACCATGTTTCCCTAAAACAGGCACTGCATCTCCCCATTAAATCTGCTCTCTAGTTGCCGTTGGGACCATTGGGAGTAATTTAACTTACAGCTGAAGCAGTAATACTATTACTTTTAGCTGCATATCCACTTTCTTTAACAATTTGCACATTTTTTAGTGGGCTAATAAACAGGAAATATTAAAACACAATTTTGAGACACCCCACTCCCCAAGAGCTGTTTGATATTAAAATATATTCCTATGATATATTCTGGTTTTTCACATAGCTAGCAGCAACTCTTTTTTTTTTTACATGGAAAAAAGTTAAATAAATTGTTTTATGAACAACTGAACATCTTATTGTGATTCTTAAGTCTTAGGTAATTATTAGCATTTGTTTGTTAAACAATAATTTCTTTAACAAATTCAACAATATATTTTCTTTTCAACAGGGAAAACGGTGCTCCAAACTCTAACAAGATAACTAACAAAGATTTGGTGAGTATTTTAGGTTTACCTTAACAAAACTGGCAAATGTTGATGCCCAGGAAGTCCAATAATAACTTTATGCTACCATTAATTCAGGCATGCATGCTTACATAGACACACGCAGTCACTGTCCCCCATTTAGAAAGACAGAGGCGTCAGACGCTCTCACAAACCAATCCCGACATCAAAGTCGTCATTTGGAATAAATGTAATTTTTTAAAATAAGAATTATGTATGCTCCCACTAAAAATCAAGAATGTTGGATACTGTTTGTCGGCGATTTGGACAGCCCAGCGGGTGCTCCCAATGCCTTTGGAGTAGGTGAAGCCTAAGGCAAGATATGCTTCATCACATTTTCCAGTAATGCCCCCCCCCCCTCACAATGGCTCTCCCCACCCCTCAGCCTTTACTTTGTTGCAGTATTTGTTGTTTACTCTGTTCTGCATCCGGTATGTTATTGTTTTCCACAGTTGCTCATACTTGACAATTATGTGCTCGGAAGGTCATGCATGTCACTGAACAAAGCCATGCCACTAATAGTGGCTTCTTTTAGCCACAGTGGTGCTTATTTAAAGTATTTTGTATATTAGTATATTGTGCATATACTTCATAAAAGAACAATTAATAAAACTCAGATTTAAAGATTTGTCTGATTCATAACAGGTGTCGATCCTTCATCCAGCTTTCATGAAATATGTTCATGATGTCTGGCTGAGAAAGAAGGCTGCTTATCCATCCACTGGCTTCCTTGCTGTGGTTCTCAGCTTATTAATGTGTGATGAGGTATGTTCACCTTACACAATCTACTTCTACATTATAGACATACTCGAAGAAAAACTGATTAAGAAGCTGTAGTTTATGGAGTACACTTGCAAGAGAAAGCACTTCTGAATATATTTCAAGCATGAAAAATGGTAATCTTGAAGCTCCTTAAGTGGAAGGTTGATGCAGCTTTAATGAAGAATGCTATTGTAAATATGTATTCATATTGCCAACTTATAGAAATACTGTTTCTATACTGCTGTAACTGCTATGAAGCTGTAACTTTCACGAAATAATATATTCTGATGTGCCAGCAAAGCATGCCGTCATATGTATTAATATCGCTATATTTTGTAAAGTTCAAGTTCAACTTGTGATAGAAATACTGTCAACAGTATACTGGTGCATTTACAATCTGAGTCGATTAGAGATGATGCCAGTGGCAGTGATAAAACAAAAAGGAGGATGGGGATTATTTAATACTAACAGTTTCGTCAGTGGATCTCGGGATGTTAAAGGAGCTGTGGATGTCAGGTAATTTTTCATGGAGTTACAAACATGTTCACTCAGCTGGTTAACCTAAGAAATATGTATTTAACAGTAAAAAATGAGTTATCATTTATATAATATTTTAACATACAGTATTCTAATACTTTTCAAAGCAGTGCAAAAATGTTGCATCTAGCTTTTGCCTGATTAATTTAGGGCTTGCTAGAAAAAATAAAACTTAAATTTGACTGCAAGGAATGCAAGTAAAACACAGCAAAAAATAAATAAAATCAAAGATTCAGCAGCACTGAGTCCTGTCGCTCTTAAATTTATTGTCACCTGTTTAGCAGGAGTGTGGCGGGTGGAGGTTTGCCAGGTGCCGCAGCGGTCATGTCAGTGGGAGGATCCGGGGGTTTCTCTGTGAATTTAACATTCCTGTGGCAGCGTGCTAGGTGCTTGCTCAGATTCGAGGTTTAATCTTTCGCTGAAGAAAGAAGTTTTCTTCCCACACAGAGTGTACAGCGGACACTAATGTTTTTGTCACTTTTTACAGAATAAAACTTAAAGTAATGCAAGTATGTCCACACTTTAAACGCTGCAAGGTCATAGTCTCTCCCACACTCCTTATGATCTATTGTTGATCTACACATGTCTATTGCTGCCACGGGTGTCGCACATGCTTACGGCATTGTCATGAGACACTTTCACAAACAAAATCATGACAGTTTAGTAACGCAATAACACAGCGTGCTTACAGGAAAGTAACAGTAATTTAATTACATTTTTGTAATAGTAATCCCTTACGTTACTCATTACTTGAAAAAAGTATCCGGAATGCGATACTGCACATCTCTGTTGTTAATGCAACATAGATTGGAAGTGGAGATAAGGGGTGTTATGATGTGAGAGGATGATAGCAAATCAGAGGGGTTAAAGAACATTTGTAACCTTCCTCTTCTTTATGTCAGACAAAAGACATAGGTCAACAAAATTTTTTTTGTAATCATCAGAAAGCACAAAACACTTTTCTAAACCAGTTTTTCATGCTGACTTCAGTCACATGAACTTTTTGAATTATTAGTAATATTCATTTGCAATAGACTTGAATGCATTTTTTTATTAAACGGCGGGCACCAATCAAGTAAATTTTCAGTGCGAAGTCAGATAGGCAAACACTGTGTCATAGATATAATGACCAGTGTCAGTCAGCTACCACTGTACTGTACCGGCCCACCAGGTATTAAAGCCATAAAGCCTTTGAATGAAAACAAACACTGTTGTGACAGTGATATACACTGTCCTGTTGGTATATGTATGATTTCTATACATTTTACATCAGATAAAAACTTTGGTTGTAAGATTCAGATAATTATTTAATAAAAGCTTGACATTTTAAATGAGAATACAAAAGAAAAGTATTTCTTTGTGCCCCCCTCCCCCATTTCCCTCTTAATGCCCTACCTGCCCCCCTGGCAAAACTTTGCTGGACCCACCCCGGCACAGTTACTAGCTGTCAGCTACTTAGAAAAGGATCCTGGTGTTATTTGTCTCTCAGAAACAGTTCATAACTTCCCATCAACTCATTCATGCCACCTTAAAGATTAACCTGTTTCTCCGTCACCTGTTCAGGTCTGATGATTCAGCAGGGATCTCTCCTGGTTTCATCTTCATGTTTCCCTCTCACCACATATCCAAACCGATATCATGACCAGCTGCTTTTACGGCTGTGACTCCAGCAAACATCAGCTGATACTAAGAAATATTAAATAAATTCTAACAACAGCTGATCATGCTGTTGTTTATAGCGCGACATCGCTGGTTTCTTCTTTCTGGCGCAAAGTGGGAGATAAACAAACAAGAGAGAAAAGCCGATCAGCTGATCATTGGTCAGTTTCATGATTAAAGTAGCTACAGGAAAGGGAGGGAGAGAGAATGAGAGCAGCTTACAGCATAAAGACAGAGTAACTCCAGCTTTGTGTCTTTTTCCATTCTAGCTGAAATCCGGGACAAACTGCGTTCCTTTTCAGCTCAATGCGAAACGTTTTCTCTGAATACGAGACCATTCAGTTTTTTACGGGACGGTTGGCAACTCTACTAACTAAACTTATGAACAAAATAAACTTCACTATCAGCCCAGCAGCATAGAAACTCCGTCATGCTAGCTAGTACGCAGTACCAGTTATTGTAACTAAATTTAAAAAGTCAGCAAACCGAAAATAAACTACACCTAAACTTGGTTTATATCTGACCCAGATAGACTGCAGGTCATAACTTGACACTTGGACCCTCATCCACCTGCTGGCCTCTGTGGAAACTCCACCATAGCCACCACCAAACAACTGAGTTATTTTTACACATCGGCCAGCATCTGGCCAATCCACCACCATTCATTGTTTATACCGTTAAAAAAAAAAAAAATCATCGGCCAATAAAAACGAAAAATCACCATCGGCCCACCGGGCAAATGCCCGGTATGCCCAATGGCTAGTCCAGCTATGCCTCGAGGCGCTTTTTCTGGAAAGGATTCAGAAGTGTGAGTGTAGGAAGTGTATTTTCATTCACATGCGACAGCCCAGTTTCTGGTAGGAATCAAGCAGATGCTGAACTCCTTCCTTGTATGTAGCAGACTTGTGGATGCCCGCAAAGTTTTCGCAGAGCCACTTGAATGCCTCCCAAGCTTCAAACTCTGCTGTTGAGAGTTTTTTTGAAGCATTCATTCTGCAAAACTGACTTGATCTGCGCACTTACAAATATCCCTTGCTTCAATTTCGCAGCACTTATGTTTGGAAACTTTTCAGCAAAGTACTGAAAATGTAGTGAGTTCACTTTGCCCGTGGCTTTGACAAGATTCTTCATTAAGCTTCTTGATATAGAGAGGTGGCAAAAATATTTTATGCAGTTCAACCAGAGGCAGAAACTTGACATAGGCATCTAGTGGCTGCCAGTTACGCTTGACACAGTAGATTGACTGCCCACAGGCCCAGGAAACGGCAGTATTTGGTGATTTGCCTTCCCAAAAGCTTGCATTCCCATCAACATACCAGTCACCTACAGATCACTACTGGTGAGTTTTATATGCAACTGACTCAAGCAGTGTCTTCATGTTGTCATAGGACTCCTTTAGATGAACCGAATGGGCAATCGGCACACTTGGTCTGGCATTTCCATTATGGAGTAGGACTGCCTTCAAGCTTTTTTGTGAAGAATCATTGCAGAGATGACATTCAGCTCTTGTGTCTTGGAACATGCTCTTGTGACAAACTGCTGAAGAGTCCGTTGACGTCATGACAATACCACAGTGAGTCATCAGCAGTGAAGAATGCTGTCAAGTTATGACTTTGACCTCTTTACAGTAACATCCTTGGCAAGCAAATGCTTCAGCTTAAGCCTCAAAGGCAAGAAGTTCTCCTATGTCTTTTGACAGATTTAGATCATGAACGATATTGTACAGCTCTGCTTGTGCAAAAGTCTCTGGTTCTAAATAGTCATCAGGCACGTAATAAAGATCTGATGACTCTGGATTGTAACCAGATGCACCGTGACTGTGTTCCTCGTAATGTTCTACAGAATCTAATGCATCATGTGACAGTACAAGAACAGGCAATTAGTTATCATGAGAAACAGGCCTTATTTTAGAATCCAGACTGGGATATAAAGTTTTGTGCTTATTTTTGGCTGAGAATCCTGTTGTATTCACGTGACAAAAATAGCCACCGTTGAGATGATCTTGCGGTTCCCACCACACCATCAGGATTGCAAATGCCATTGCTGCCACAGATTTAGCTAGTAACACAGTCCATTGGAACAACTGTTGTAGATAACATGTGGAGCCCAAATTTATCCTGGTCACCCAGTGGACAGTCAGAGTACAATTTGCATATCTTCTTAAGGTCTGTTGTAATTGGGTGACATTGTGCTTTCATCGTGAATAAACCAGACAAGTAACAGAAACTGTCTGGATGAGTAAAGCAATATCTAGGCATGGTAACAACTTAAATCAATCGCAAGTAAGGACATGGACCGCAGCTGATGGTTCTCCTATTGCAACTTATGGGGAAAGGTTAGTGACTGCTAGTTTCCACGGTCGGGAATTCCAGTGGAACTTTGTTGTTGATGCCAGCTCAGTGCCTATCTTAGGCGCTGATTTTCTTGCTCACGGGCTGTTAGTCGATTTTACTCACAGACGTTTGATTAACGCTCTGTCATTCTTTTCGCTGCCCTGTTTTATCCGGGCCGCTAACCCCCTCATCTTGGCCAATTTGGTAGCCCCTGGGGACGTGTTTCAGCGTTTGCTGTGTTTCCGTCACTGTTAACTCCTAATTTCTGCAGCGAAACAAGGGGTTGAGCATTCCCATATCCCATGGTTGGTTCCGGTGTTTTTGCACATGCATTGCCTCGATCCTGCGAAGCTGTCTGTTGCCCGGGAGGAGTTTGCGGCCATGGAGTGCCTGTGCATTGTGCAGCATTCGAACAGTGCCTGGGCCTCTCCCATTCACATGGTGCCCAAGTCGGACAGGCGGTAGTGACCGTGCCGGGATTTTCGACATTTAAATAACGTTACGGAGAACGAACGTTACCCGATTCCCCACATCCAGGATTTTTCCACCCATCTCGCTGGGACCTCGATTTTTTCCAAAATCGATTTGGTGCAGGGGTCAGTAATACCAAGTGCTGGTACGCGCTGAGGATGTTCCTAAAACCGCAATCATCACTCCCTTTGGCTTGTTGGAGTTCCTGCGCATGCCATTTGGGTTGAAAGGTGCCGCTCAGACGTTTCCATGCCTGATTGACTCTGTTTTGTGGGGCTGCCTTTCGTTTTCGTCTACCTGGATGATATATTGGTGGCCAGCAGGTCGGTGGGCCAGCACCAGGTTTTTCAGCATTTGGTGGAACATGGCCTGATCATCAACCCGTCCAAGTGCCAGTTTGGTTTGCCGGTCCTGGATTTCCTGGGGCACCGCATCTCCGCTGACAGTGTGGTCCCATTGTCAGACAAGGTTCAGGCTGTCACAGCTGTTCCGCGTCCCACCTCAGTTAAGGTGTTGCAGGAGTTCCTGGGTATTGTCAATTTTTATAATCGTTTCGTTCCCCGGGTCGCTCACCTGTTACAACCGCTCTACGCTGTTTTAAAAGGTAAAACGTCTAAAGACCCTGTTGACTGGTCTCCAGACCGCATCTGTGTGTTTTCTGTGGGGAAGTCAGCACTGGCCAATGCTGCTCTGCTGGCACACCTGTCCCGATCAGCGGAGATCGCATTGGCCATCAACCCGTTGGATGTAGCGTTGGGCGCCGTGTTGGAACAGCGGGTCTCCGGCGTCTGGCAGCCCCTTGCCTTTTTCAGTCACACGCTCCGAGATGCTGAGCGTAAGTACAGTGTTACGTACAGAAAGTTGTTGGCTCTCCATCTCACAACACAACATTTTCGATTTTTCCGCAAGGGTCCCAGTTTTACCACGTACATTGACCATAAGCCTCTGACCTTCACCATGTCCAAGGTTTCTGATCCTTGGAGCACGTGCCAGCAGTGTCAGTTGGCGGCCATATCGGAGTTTACTACGGACATTCAGCACGTGGCTGGCAAGTCCAACCTGGTCGCTGGCGGGACAGACAGTCGGTGACGACTACGCTGCCATGGCTGCGGAGCAGTGCACCGACCCGGCCGTCCTTGCCCTTCGGTCCTCGCAGACGGGCCTCGTGCTGGAAGACACGCCAGTGTGGGACAGTCATCCATGGTTGCTGTGCATCGTGCACCTTTTCTGTGCCTGGCCCCGCGCACCACTCTCTACCAGACATTTTTGTTCCGCTGTTGCTGGGCTCTTCTAGTTTCGTTTTTGTTTGGCATGATGCCCATCAGCCCCACTTACGTCCGTTTTATGACGGCCCGTTTTGGGTTATTGAAACAGTCCCAAGCATTTTTTATTGGAATTCGGGGGACTTCATGTTCTACAGGAAGCTCCACTGATGCCGGCCCGGGCCCCAGGGTTGCTGACGGACAGTTGGACTCTGACCCTTCCTCGGAGATTGCTCCGCACCCCCGGTGCTCGTCCAGCCAATGGAAGGTTCAGCCTGTCTTTCCCGGCCCGGTGAGCCCACAGCCAGTTCTCTGACTCCCCATCTCAGCCGTTCTGGACTGTTTAAGCCCTGGGTCCTGGACTAGTGGACATTTTCTTTGGGTTTTTGCGAGGGCAGGGGTGGGGGGTGGGGCATGTGTGGTGACCCACTAGAGGGCTTCACTTCCACCCAAGCTTGGAGGAGATGTTCTGTTGTGTTTGGGTGCGATATCCTGAGTTGATGTGTGGAGGTGAATAAAGTTGTAGTGGAAAACTAGAGCTCCTGTGTCGTGTGCCCCATGCCTCCATTATGCCTTTGTTTTGTTTTTGTTTTTTTCAATTGTAGAAAATAATAGTTTAGTGTTCCAGAACTAGGTTCAACATTTTTGTCAGTGCTTTGACATATATACAGTATATTTACATGTTTCTTTGAATTGTAACTCCATGAAAAAAATGGTTCATAAAGAAAATTTCAATTACATTGGGGGGTTTTTATGCCTAAAGAGGAATAAAAAAAAACTCTGGAAAGTTTTTTTTCCATGACTGAGGTTTTCATAATTCCTGTGCAATTTGTGGCAACATTTATTTAAGTTCAATACTAAAGACTTAATGACTGTAAAAACTTTGTTTCTTTAGGTTAATGTCTTTGGGTTTGGAGCAGACAGCGAGGGAAACTGGAGCCATTACTTTGAAATCCTTAAAAACAAACGGTTAAAAACAGGAGGCCACCCAGGAGAAGAAGAATATAAAATGATTGTTAAATTACACATGAAGAAGAAAATAGTTTTTTTTAAAGGATGGTAATTTCCTTTACTTTTTCATTCGTCTCCTCATCATTTTCAAGTCATCGTCAGTGATAACCATAACTCCGTAAGAATAAATAAATTTAGTTCTAAAAAAAAAATCTGTGACCAGCAAAACCAAACAGCAAAAAACACAATTACTGAAACTGACATGCACGGTTTGGGATTGTTAGTAATGAAGACTCAGACCTCAAGAGATAATCCAGTGGTTCCCAAACTTTTATTGGCAGATATAGACAAAATACTGTTACTGTTAATCTAACTATGTTGAGTTTTTATATGCTTACACACACCCTTTCTAAATGGAGGGACAGTAACTCCATTTAGAAAGGCGTCATGGTGTAATTATTTCACGTGTAGTTTTTTTTTTCCTGTGTAATAATATTCAGCATTGCCATCAATACATTTTTTAAAAAATGCCTCTCTGTGCAAAATGGGTTCAAGAACATAAACAGCTGTGGGATACTGTTTGTCCGTGATTTGAACTGGGGGAACAAATTGTGGTTCAGACTGATATTATTTGTATCCCACTGTAACTTTACTGTATAAAGAGCTAACATCTAGGCCCCACACTTTGGGAACCTCTGTGTTAATCTATGACAATTATTAAGCACTATGTAGCAGAGATGGCGACTTGCAATCGCAAGTTAGACCTGACCAAAACAAAAACCAAACCAAAGTTTTGGGATTCGAGTCTTGAGACCTTGTCATGAATTGCTGTGTGAGGCAGGTAGGATTAGACCCCAAATTCTGTTTATTGCAACAACCCTGAGTGAGTATGCACTTATCATTTTAAATGCTGTTGTACATCAATAAAGCAAAGGTCATATAAGATAATTCATAACATTTTACAAGTGTTAGAGAGACTAATTGGTCAATAGAATATCAGTTTCATCCATTAGACTCTTGAGACTTGACTTGGACTTGAAAAAAATTGCTGGTGAATATTTCTTCTATGTAGCATGTCTACATTTTGTCTCCAAAATAAAATGAATACAAAATGCAATGCTGCTTTCAGTTTGTCACTTTTCACTCCATTACCTGATTAGACATGAATGGGTACAGTGCCATTTAGTATCAATCATGAATTCATGCCATTCACATTAAACTCCTGTAACTTGTTCATTATCAAGAAACTATGTATATATGTTTGTTGCTAAAAAGTTATTGAATATATTCTACACTCATACTGGATGCTTCCATCAGAACAGAAGGTTTGGAGATGTTCTACAACACTTCACAATCAGATTTATAATAATGAATGGATTATGTCATGGTGTCTATGTCCAACCTTTGCATGTATAAATATCTGCAGAAAACATGGTGTGGCGATGGTAGGAAGCTGAAGTACTTTGATACAGTCCAGATCAAAAGTGTAAGACTACTTGAAAAATGGTGAAAATAAATAAATAAATCATATTTTGCATGGTTGGATCTTAACAAGGTTCCAAGTAGAGCTTCAACATGCAACAAGAAGAAATGGGAGAGGGACAAAACACTTTTTTGAGAATGCAATTTATTGAAAGCAATGCTTAAACTGTGGTAGCAAATGTTCGCGAGCTTGGCTACCGTTTGGGCCAGCGCCTCCTCTTGCTGGCTCACTCGTGTTTCCGCCATGCCCCAATCCTGAGTTTCAGCACCACTGTCGACTATGCATGATGGACCCGACCACATTTTCCTGTATTCCCGGTTGTCATCTTCACAGACACCAATGGACGCAGATTTTCAGCGGCGTCCTGGACATAACAACAACAACGACAATTCAGAACCCAGTTAATTCTTCTTAAGCAGGCGAGGCACAATTACTGATGCAGCTCCAGCGTGTCCCTGCAGCGTCCCCATGGATCATGCCCTTATACAGGGACGCCATAAGACAGTCATTTGGAATTTTTTAAATGATCCCGGGGGTTATGGAACAAAAAAGTCAAGTGGAAGACCCCAATTACACTAGCACTGAGGCAGAGGATCCAATTGGCTGTCTGTCATGACACTGGACAATCCTAGACGGCACAAAACCGACTGTTTGGACTTTGCAAGAGAGCTTGGGATAGTGAAAGGTGGAATAAAGTTTCCAACATTACTGACATGACAAGCAAATCCCTCCCAGTTTGTGGACTGGTTAGACAATGAGTAATAGCAGTCACCTGTTGAAAGGACTTGTTAAAAAATCTGGCTCAGCACCCATATGGCGCGAGGCCCAGACTCCAGGAAGGAGCACGTAGAAGCCAGGCATGAGAGAGAAGGACCAGCTGCCTGATCGCCAGATGGAGCAGCTTGTGCGACGATCGGTGGGACTTTATTTTTCAGTTTCAATATTTGTTTCAGTTTAGTTTTAAGGTTGCATCGTTGTAACCCCATACAAGCGGGCCATCACTACCATTCAGCAAATAACGCTGTGCTTTGAATTAACGTTATTGTATTCCCAACTCAAAAAAGAAAGCTAACAAGGAGTATTTTAGTTTTACCTTAACAATCAGGGATATTGATATCAAAGAAATCCAGTAATAACTTTAAGCTACCATTAATTCAGGCAGGCCACAAAGTCAGCTGATTTTACTCATTGAACTGGCAAATCTCATATACAGTTGGTTTTACTATTAACCTGCTTTAGCCGAACCACCGTTGCTACAAATGTGCAAGCCGTTTCACAAGCCACCTGCACCTAAACTTTTACTTTGGGCGTTGTCGGGTATTGTTATGGTTTTTCCCAGTCGCTCACACTTGACAGTTATGCGCTTGGAAGGTCGTGAACAAAGCCATGCGACCAAAAATAGATAGTGGCTTCCTTTAGCCACTGTGGTGCTGATTTAAAGTATTTTATTGTGCGTTCACTTCAAAAAGATAAGAGAAGTTTTAATAATAAAACTAGGATTTAACGATTCGTCTGATTCATAACAGGTGACGATCCTTCATCCAGCTTTCATGAAATATGTTCATGACATCTGGCTGAGAAAGAAGGCTGCTTACTGGCTTTCTTACTGTGGTTCTCAGCTTATTAATGTGTGATGAGGTATGTTTATCTTACACATTTTGTATTTGTCCATTATGCATCTGACTCACAGTCATGGTAGTCAGACTCCAAGACACACTGACTAACCAGCAATGTCAGGAAGAAATGTATTTATGAAATGTAATTTATGAAAATGTATTTATTGTTTTTACTTGATAGTGCACCACTGATTGTGTAGTTGTTAACACATTGGATTGGCAATTGAAAGGTTGCTGGTTTGATTCCAGCTGGAGATACACATGGCCTTTTGGGGTTGTCTGAAAGGGCATCCAACATAAAAAGCTCTTCCACATCAAAGATGCAGAGCTACCCACTTGTGTCAAGCCAGAAATAGTTTTACATAACTCTCTGATAGCACTGTATAGTGATGCCTAACTTAGTACTGACCAAGTAAAGACAGGACCAGTGTTGGAGTCGAGCAGACTCAACTAACACTTTCAACTTATAAAAGCAGCGTATTCATGTCCATGTAGGGGAGAACAGTGTGATGTGACCTTTGAGCCGAATATATTATAAATATATTTGCATAATAATAATGTAAATATATTCTAATTATCCTTTAACTTCGCATTT
Source organism: Maylandia zebra (assembly GCF_041146795.1). Taxonomy (NCBI): domain Eukaryota; kingdom Metazoa; phylum Chordata; class Actinopteri; order Cichliformes; family Cichlidae; genus Maylandia; species Maylandia zebra. Next base: position 29,574,885 of record NC_135187.1, read on the forward strand.
TTTCATGGAATATATAGGTGTGTATATCTAACCCCAACTTAGACCCTCGGTCAGGAGTCATCCACTATATTTGTCCATGGGCTAAAATTTTCTCAGCAGATACTGTGAGGGTCAGATGCTCTTGTAAAATAAAATTTATATTTTATCTTGGGCACCAATTGCATGTTAGCCTTTGTCAGCATTAACAGACTCACATTAACTGTACTGCAGCAAGCAACTAGGGGGCATACCCTGAAAAGGCCCAAACTGTTGCTCTGACATCTCAATACTCATAGTACTAACCAAACTTCAAATGAACAAGAGAGGATAACAAGTACATCTCTGCAGGCTGCCTGGACAGTCTCCAAGCATAATTAGCCATTTACAAGCTAATGTGAGGAAGGTGATGCCTCTGGCCCAGGTGGCTCTGTTGATGTTGTTGAAACCACAACTGTGCGCTACTGTGTGTGTCCTGCAGGCCACCAGCTGACATTCACTGCCCCAGGTAATCAGAATATGCAAGTTTGATTGTTAATAAATTGTTCCAAGTCTTATCAATCAGGGAACAAAAACATAAATCCGTATGGAAAAAGGTTATTTATTTTATACACAGTTATTAATGCTAACACAAAGCTAGCAGTGAAGAAATGAACAGCAACATAGGATTATACATTTCTATCCATATTCTTTTCTTTTGCAGAGTCATTGTCACCACAACGTTTTTGGCTTCCTATTGGCCAGTGGTGGGAAGTTGGGTGAGTGCCAAAAGTTCTTCTTATCTCCTATTCCTAACCTATTTTTCTTGACCTCAATGACATTTTCATTGAGTAGAAGATGGACTGCAAAACACCCATCTAACTTTTCACACCATGCTCTGTTGTTTTATGCAGGACATTTAACGAAGAAAAGCCTATGAAACATATACATTCAATACAAAGGTTGCAATTATAAACAATAAGGACCATTAAGGGTCAGATTTACTGAAGTCTGCAGGAGCCAAAAGCCTTCTCTGGACATTTAAAAGCTACTGTGTTTAGTGAGAGGCACAGTGTCAATTTGTGACTGTCAGTTGTGAATAGCACTATGTATTCATTAGAGTTTGACTTAAGTAAGTCTGTCCAATAGCATATAACATTTCATAAATTGTATTTATTATATTTAGCTTCTGTATAACTCCTTCCCTACTCCCTGTTTAGGATTTTTGTGACTGCAGTAAAATACCCTCCATCCATTACTTATTTGAGCAGAACTTTACTGAAGTAAAAATTAATCCTAAGACTGCAATACAGCAAAGGACTTTACTAATGAACACTGATTATAAAGAAAGTTAATCACATTTTTATCAGTTAATAGAGATCATAATCTTGAGCTTATCAAGCATTCTGTGTTTTTATGGAAGGCAGCAACTCAGTAATAAATAGTTTTGTTCCAGCGGTGTAATGCTCAAAATTCAGCTGTGAGTTTAGAAAACTGTTAAGAGCTATAACTATATCAGGAAGTTATGGCATGGAATGGAAAACACAGTTACAGTTAACATTTATAGATCTGCACAACTTTGTCTGTTGTTTTAATCAATGGTCGCATGGTCCGGCACAAAGAATTGGGCGACAGCATTTTCTACTTTCTTTTCATAAAAGATGGTGCAAATTATCCTATGCTAATTTAGTTACATGTCCAACAAAGTGGACATGTAAGACAACCATTCACACTCACATTCACACCTAGTGGCAATTTGGATTATCCAATTAACCTATCCCCACAAGCTGCATGTCTTTGGACGGTGGGAGGAAGCCGGAGTAACCGGAGAGAACCCACGCAAACACGGGGAGAACATGCAAACTCCACACAGAAAGACCACGGCCTGATGGTGGAATTGAACTCAGGACCTTCTTGCTGTGCGGCAACAGTGCTAACCACCGTGCCACCGTGCTGCCACGCAAATAGCCATAAATAAATTGATATTAATTGATATTTGTTATTAGAATTCATTTTTCTGATGGGAGCGGGCTTGTTCAGGGTGGTATGCATGTAAGCTTCTGTAGTGCCAATGTGGATCAGCAGGGGAGCTGGCTCCAGGGAGGTGTACTTGTCTTCACCCCAGAGGAAAGGGGACAATCTCCTGGGTCTGGGGGTGGATTGCCCATTAACTAACAGGATTAGTTAATAATAGCAGTAGTGTCAGTGGATCTCAGGATGTTTTAAAGGAGCTGTGGATGTCATATGTATTCTAATACTTTGCAAAGTAATGCAGTCTAGTTCCTGCCCGATTAACTACAGGCTTTCTAGGATTTTCTACAGGGGGGAAAAAAGGAACATACTCTTCAGTATTACTGAAATTTACAGCACTTAGGTATGGAGGTCCAGGAGTGATAAAATTAATTGGTACCACTTTACAATAAGTCTCCCCTTATAGATGCTAATAAATAGTTTATAGCTATATTATTAATTAATCTGTAAATGCTTTATAAACCATTATTAATGGTTTATTATGCATTAGTCAAGGGTGAGAAAAAGAAAAAAAACTGACCGGTTTCTTGCCAAATAGTGAGCCAAATGTGTTCACCTATATATTTCATCTAGAGTTGCTATATTAAACATTTCAGACTAAGTTACTATCCTGTAAGCACAATCAGCATTTGTAAACATATTTTTTATCATATAAAATTGTACTTCATAAATGCATTATAAATATCCACAACTATCAATCGGAGCTTTGTTGTAAAGTGTAAAGCATAAAACCATTTATTAATGAATAATAAATATTTATAAATGCCATATGGGAGACTTATTGTAAAGTGTAAAGCATAACACCATTTATTAATGACAAATAAACATTTATAAATGCCAAATGGGAGACTTATTGTAAAGTGTAAAGCATAACACCATTTATTAATGACAAATAAACATTTATAAATGCCAAATGGGAGCCTTATTGTAAAGTGTAAAGCATAACACCATTTATTAATGACAAATAAACATTTATAAATGCCAAATGGGAGCCTTATTGTAAAGTGTAAAGCATAAAACCATTTATTAATGACAAATAAACATTTATAAATGCCAAATGGGAGCCTTATTGTAAAGTGTAAAGCATAACACCATTTATTAATGACAAATAAACATTTATAAATGCCAAATGGGAGCCTTATTGTAAAGTGTAAAGCATGACACCATTTATTTATGACTAATAAACATTTATAAATGACAAAAGAGAGTTTTGTTGTAAAGTTTAAAACATGTCAACATTTATTTATGATCAACAAACATTTCTAAGTATTACTGGGCATAACTATAAAAAGTATAAAGCACCAACAGTTATTTAGCATTGCTAAACTTATATACAAGCCCTTTAAAGATAGCTAAAACTATATTAAGGAAACAAATCCCATCCCTAAATTCACCACTGGCATAAAACAAAGGAAAATTATAATAATTATAATATAATAAATTATTATACCTTAACTGAAACTGCACAGCTGTATTATTTACTCTACACACATTTATACAAATCAAAACATAAAAAAAAACTATAAAATAAACTAACAGGTAAATCTCTTAGTTGTGTGGAAACTCAACACATATGTGAACAGATCTTTGAAAAATGATTGGTTTTGCAGATCTTTTCTTCAGTTCAATATGCTCAAAAAACAAAACCACTTAGAACAAATTAGGGTTTCAGACAGATTTCCCTCTTTGAATTGGAAGCAAAGTACCAGCGGCCTTCATACTTTCTATTTTGTTTTTTACTTCATCACTGCCTTGAATTGCAGCCTCACATCGCTTAGCAAAAGCTAGTACCGTCTCTCCACTAGGCCTGTTGGACAGTAGCTCCTGGTAGACATTGGGGACCGCAATAGCAAGCTCCCCAACTGATGAAGTGGACACAACAGTGTTCCTGTCGAGCCCATGCTTCTGAAAAGCTTTGGTCATGGTCTTCGTCTTTGGAAATGTCTTGAGGAGGGATTTGTATCGCTGCACAATGTCATTTGGCGTTTGAACTAAAAATGAAAACAAAGCAAACTAGAAAAATTTGCATTTCCTGCGAAAATGCTGTGTGGATGCCTTAACGCTGAAGATGTCTGCTGAAAAAAGCTGAAAAAATAAAAAAGCAAAGAATGTTGCTCTGAGCAGGATTCGAACCTGGCCCTTCTGGTACTCAAGGCAGGTTCTCATCTCACTGCGCCAACATCTTTCTGACAAAGAAGAGGTGGAGAGACTGATAATTGTGCTGAAATGAGCAGAAGAGGCTGAGAATTGCGCTGATAAGAGGTGAATAAGAAGAATTTCTGCTGAAAAGAGTTTAATCAGCAGAATTTCTGCTGAAAAGAGTTGAATGAGCAGAATTTCTGCTGAAAAGAGGTTTTTTGCTGAAAACAGCTTAAAAAGCTTGGATTTGTGCTGAAAACAGCAGAAAAAACTGAAAATTGTGCTGATAAGCGGTGAAAAAGCTGAAATTTGTGTTGAAAAGAGTTAAAAAAGTTTAACTGTTAAGTGAAAGAAATGTTGCCACAACCTGGATTTAAACCCGGGCCTCCTACTCTGAGAACGGCTGCTTATCTCACTGAGCTAAAACATGGCTCAGCCAAGCAAGCAAAACTTGTGATCACACTGATAATGTGGTCCTATTCAGCAAAATGGGCCAAAAAATGACATAAAAAGCTTAATATCTGAAAAAGTATAAAAGTTATGACTACCAAAAGTCATAGCAGGCATCAGGAGAAAGAGCTGAACAGTTTAGAGTTTGAATGGTGAAAAACGGCTGAAAACTGAGGGAGTAGTTAAGCGGCAAAGAAAGTGGCAACTTGAAGAATAATAAAGGATAAAGAATAAAGAGAAACATCCACATCCACACAATAATTTTGTTATAGAAAATCATCATGTGAATAAGGTGTACATATATACACACACACACACACACACACACACACATATATATATATATATATATATATATATATATATATATATATATATATATATATACATATAAAACCTATATTAATTCTGATTGTAAGGCTGTTACATTACTAGTTCAAGTTGGAGTTATGATCTTATGAACTATGAAATTGAATCAGTCAAGTTAGACTTGGCTGAGCTGAATTTGGAACCAGATCTCTTTAGGAATGAACTAGCACAACACTTAAAGTTAACTGACTAAAATCTTTTAATCAACACAATGACAATAAGGGAACTTCACTGGGATTGATAAATTATCTAATGTTTATTTGAAGACTGTAAAATAAAAACAATGTTCATGGAACAAGTCTAGTTTCATACTTGTAAGGGATGATAGCTGACTTCGGAGAAAATCTCTCTCTCCTTCCAGTTCTTCAATTCTCTTCTTTTGCCATTCCAGTTTCTCCTTAAGAAAAGTCAGTTTCTCTCGCTCCTTGTTAAGAAGGGCAGTTGCAGTAGGGGCAGGATTAGAAGAAGAATCTAAAGAACAAACAATTATTAAATTACAATACTAAAATAATTTATAATCTAAACTTGGGAAACTCAAATAAAATATTGATTAAAAACGGTTACAACTTGAATTTATAAAAAGCCACTTTGTAAAAATTATGTTATATACACCTGTGGTGGTTCAGGCATTTCTAAAACAAGGCAAATAATTCTTATGTGTACTGCCTTACCAGGGTGTTTAATATAAATTTAATGATGCACATAAACAAAACTAAAAATATACTGTACAACTAAGTGATATAAATCGTTTGGAGTAACCAATAGTAATAGAGCTATTCACATGTTATGTGATGTTAGTTAGCCACTGTAGCTAGCAGCCAAATGGCTCGGTAGCTAGCTAGCTAGCATTATACTCACCTTCATGTCTAACTGCTGACATCGTTGGCTTAGTGCAATCTAGATCATCCAGTCTCTGCTTTTTGTATCTCTTCGAACGTGTGCTAACTGTGTAAGTCACAGACGCACACAAATTTTTATCTTCTGCTCCATCCATGGCGCAAGAACTTGAACGAGCGCCTTCAGTGTTTCTGTTCGTGCTCCACTGCCTGTCGCGCTCTGAGAGGAGGGGCTTTCTTTAATAAAGTTAACTGTGATTGGATGGTTGTATAAGCTCCTCTGCGTTTAAATTAAATTTGTTTTCCCTCCCTTTGGCGGCAGAACATATTTCTTTAGCATGAATCCAGCGGGTTAGATCTACATAACAAAGTCGGAGATAGGGCTGGGCGATATGACCCAAAATTCATATCTCGATATTTTTTAGCTGGATGGCGATATAAGATATATATCTCGATATTTTTTTTAAGCCATAAAGTAAGAACAAAAAGAGAGTTCTTAGTTAAAGCTGTGTCCCAGATGTCACACAGGCACTTTTATTAACATACAGCACAGATGTACATGAAAAATTACTCAAAAATAAATTATGAGCATTCATTAAATAATAATGCTCCATAAATAAAATAAAACAATGTTGTTTTTGTGCATAACAAAGAGCTCACAATTGGGCAGTCAAAATGTAAACTAAAAGACGCTGAGCGTAATAACAAAGACAGACAGATTTCAAAGCAGCTCTATTTCCAAGTTTTACTGCGTGACTGACAGCCTGGAGTTTGAAATCCACTTCATAACCACGTCTCTTACAGGTGCTATTTATGGTCCTTATACACACACAATACGGTAATATTACGTTGAAGCACAGTACGTATCACTCCGCGAGGCTCCTCGGTAGCCGTAATGCGCCGACAATCTATCAAGCAGTGCAGCTCCGTAGCTGACCAAAATCGTACTCAAACATTTTTGACAGATTGCTGAGCGCCGCATACCACATAAAATCGGTTCACGTCCATCAAGCACAACCAGAATTCATACATAAGGCGCGCTGTCAACTTTTGAGAGAATGAAAGGATTTTAGACTATGCAGCCCGTAGGGACTAGCGCGGTTAGCTCGTTAGCATGGTTAGCTCGTTAACACGTTGACGCCGTCCAGCCCCACGCATGGGGCGATGCGCAGTAACTCGTTAACGGAGATTTGCCGTGTCCATCTTGTCGCTGCCTGCACGTGAAGCGATGGGGGAGGAGGGGGAGTTGTGTTCAGTGAAGGATAGAGGCGAGGAGGAGTAATGTTGCGTAGAGACAAAAGTAGACGAAAGAGAGGCAAACTTGCGGCTCCACAACTATAATTATAACGTAACATAGACTATATCGATATAAAGGATATTGTCACATCTTATATCTCGTATAAAAATATATCGATATGTTTTAAAAACTCGATATATCGCCCAGCTCTAGTCGGAGATACATTATAACAGGTGAGACAATCCTCTTTTTTGCGTGGGACTATTTTTGATTATAGGGCTTGTTTTATATAGCATGTGAAGTTCTTTAACTCTGAACCGATTTGCACTAGACTCCCAAAGAGTATTTTACGGTGTTTCGAGGTGATAATAAAATAAATTACTCATTTTTTCCCACCAGAATGTCTCTGGGAATGAGATTGCGCGCCAGAATAGAAGGAAAACAAACTAAATATAAGGCACTAAGGCTCATTAAATGGCTGCAGAAGAAACACCTGCTAAAAAAGAAGCTTAGATGTCCTGTTTGTCACCATAAGATGAAAATGATTTCCGTGGTGAAGAAAGACCAATATATGTGGTATGTATAATGCATGATAATGTAGTGCATGTAGTAAATATAACAAAATATTTCGGTTATCAATGCAAGAGGGAGCATTAACCTCTTTTCATTATTATTTTCTTCATACTTAATTTTGTGATTATCTTTTCAATTAATGCTCTTGTTTAAGGGTCCATTTCTTTACTTAACTCATTTGTATGTTCTCAGGTGCTGCAAAAGAGCAAGTCATAGGAAAGTTTCCAGAACAATTAGAACTGGCTCCCTCTTTGAGAAATCAAAAACATCTCTTTTCAGTTGGATGAAGTTCATTTACAGGTATATGTAGATGTAGACATTAATAGCAATGCACCTTTCATAATTGAACACCAATACGAGACTTGTGAAATAAAATTAGGGCCTCAGAAAGTAATAATTGCCTGGATTTCTATCACAGATTTTCACAAGGGCTCAGGCTCAGACAAATAGATATGATCGATGATGAAGTGGCTGGCAGCTCCAGAACACTAAGTAGCATGGCAAGACACATTCGACATGTTTGTATACGTGCAATTAAAAGACACAGAATAAACAATGGACACCGTCTTGGCGGTGACAGAGAATTTGTGGTTATAGATGAAAGCTGTCTCCGTCATCAGCGAAAGGTTGGTAAACTCTCAGACAGGTTTGTTAGAATCAATGCAGATCTGAATGTGTCCTCTAAACATGGAAACCTTTACCATAAGTAAAAAAAATTAGTAGAAGCAACCATCTTTTTGAATGTTTCTTTGTAGATATTCTGTTTAATTTTATTCTTTTTGTTTTCAGTATGCACGTGGACGCTTTCGAAATGCATGGAAAAGGAAGAAATGGGTATTTGGAATGATGGGAATTAAAGACAAAAGGCGAAGGCTTGTGTTAAAACTTGTTGAAAAACGATCAAGGCGCCACCTTGTTCCTCTGATCAGACAGCATGTTAAGTTGGGTAGTGCCATTATCAGTGATGAGTGGAGAGCCTACAAGAATGTTTTGACAAACATAGGGTACAGACATTACACTGTAAATCACAGCAGGTGGTTTGTAGATCCTCAATCTGGCAGTCATACACAGCATATCGAAAGGGCTTGGATGACCATCAAAGGACATGTCCGTAGACTAAGAGCAAATCGCACTGAGAAGTTGCTGGAGGAACACCTGATGGTTCTTGAGTGGTCATCTTGGCTTGGTTCGCGACACCCTGATGGACCACTGGGACGCTTATTTAAGGACATACAAAAAATATTTCCAGTTTGAATCAGTCTGGCATGAACTTTTTTTGGAGTGGGTGACTGTTTGGTGTTTTAAAAAACACATTTAATGTTACATGTGTTACTCTTACAATACATTTTTGACAGTAGTTAAATGTTATTTCAAGCACTGATTGTAATTTAGGTCTAAGTGTTATAAATGGTGACATTATACATTTAAGACTCACTTTTGGCAATTAAATGTTTATTAGTGATTAATAAATGGTGTTATGCTTTACACTTTACAATAAGGCTCCCATTTGGCATTTATAAATGTTTATTTGTCATTAATAAATGGTTTTATGCTTTACACTTTACAATAAGGCTCCCATTTGGCATTTATAAATATTTATTATTCATTAATAAATGGTGTTATGCTTTACACTTTACAATAAGTCTCCCATGTGGCATTTATAAATATTTATTATTCATTAATAAATGGTTTTATGCTTTACACTGTACAACAAAGCTCCGATTGATAGTTGTGGATATTTATAATGCATTTATGAAGTACAATTTTATATGATAAAAAATATGTTTACAAATGCTGATTGTGCTTACAGGATAGTAACTTAGTCTGAAATGTTTAATATAGCAACTCTAGATGAAATAGGTGAACACATTTGGCTCACTATTTGGCAAGAAACCGGTCAGTTTTTTTTCTTTTTCTCACCCTTAACTAATGCATAATAAACCATTAATAATGGTTTATAAAGCATTTACAGATTAATTAATAATATAGCTATAAACTATTTATTAGCATCTATAAGGGGAGACTTATTGTAAAGTGGTACCAATTAGTTAAATAAACATGCCATGAAATAATTAAACATTTTATTAATTAATTAAAATGCAAATCACCTAAATAATATTTGAATAATTAAATAAATGGCCACTCTGAAGACATTTAATAAATTATTCATATCAAATTTTATTTAATTATTAGTAAATGGCCTGTATTTGTATAGCGTTTTACTAGTCCCTAAGGACCCCAAAGCACTTTACACATTCAGTCATCCACCCATTCACACGCTGGTGATGCCAAGCTACATTGTAGCCACAGCCACCCTGACAGAGGCGAGGCTGCCAGGCACTGGTGCCACCGGGCCCTCTGACCACCACCAGTAGGCAACGGGTGAAGTGTCTTGCCCAAGGACACAACGACCGAGACTGTCCAAGCCGGGGCTTGAACCAGCAACCTTCCGATTACAAGGCGAACTCCCAACTCTTGAGCCACGATCGCCATATTTTTGCATGTTTTAATTAATTATATATTATTATTATTTGACCACAATTAATTATTTAATGACATGTTATTTAATTAATTTTGGCATTCAATGACAGCTCGACGGACCCTCAGTTTACCTGCATATATCCTGTTCATGATTTTATAATTAATTACATATATAATATAATTATAATATATAATATAAATAAAATCAGAAATAAATAATGTATTTGATGTGTTTTACATTAAATTAATGGCATTTAATTAATCAATTCCAATTTCAGGCTAATCTGTTTCTTATATTTTACTGGTTTAGAGTTATTCCAGATTCTGACTGATACTGCTGTCTGATATGACACGTTTTTCATCCTGTGACCAACCACTCATATACTCTAGCTTACAATGAGGGTCAAAGGTCAGACTGCAGTAAACAACCTTGTACATAAACAGTGGCATGAAAGATTATCTTTCTTCTTTTTGCATTTGTTACATGCTATATGTTTCAGATTGTGAAACTAATTTCAATATTAGACAGTAAAGTAAATGCAAAATGCAAATTTTGTGTATGATGATTTAATTTGGTAAGGAAGCAAAAAACAAATTATCCAACCCTGACCCTATGAAAAATTAATAGTCCAGCCAATACAGAGTTTGAGTTGAATGTAATAATGTGACAAAAGAAAGCAAATGTTAGGCATTTGTTACCATCTTTAAACCAGATGCTTAACAAAAACCCATATTTACAGATATATACAGATGGCACATGTTATTGCACAAATTATGTTTTATAAACATTTCGTTAATTTTATTAAATAATAGATCATTCATCAGTCAAAAATAATGGATTGCATTTATATAGCGCTTTTTGAGACCCTCGACGTGCTTTACAATTCCACTATTCATTCACTCTCACATTCACACACTGGTGGAGGCAAGCTACAGTTGTAGCCACAGCTGCCCTGGGGCAGACTGACAGAAGCTGCCATATCGTGCCATCGGCCTCTAATGGCCAACACCAGTAGGTGGTAGGTGAAGTATCTTGCCCAAGGACACAACGTCCAAGACAGACAGAGCAGGGGATCAAACCGGCAAACCCCTTAAAGCTTGGTCCCCTCAAAAAAGTACATATTTCACACCTTTGATTAAATACTGTCAAGGGCTGAGTGAGCGGCTGGTGTTTTTCCATTCCTGGGTGGGATCCTGGACACTCACCTCTTCCTCATTCAGTGGCAATCAGCATGGCTGCATTTAAGCTCGGCATGGTCATCTCTCCTTCGTTAGTCCATCAGGTACCTATGGTAACAACACGGCCACAATTCCTTGTTATTTAGCTATTGCTTTTTGCATTCTTACCTCGTCTCCTTGTGTCTAAAGCTTGCCTTGCATCCACTCTCAACCTGACTCTGTCTGCAACCTCATGCCAGCCTCACGGCATCACGGGCATCGGCGGAAAAAACATTAATATTACAGATAATAATAAAACATTAAAACATAAACATTATAATACAGACTTATAATTTGGACCGATGTTTTTTCGAAATTCTTTACGCGAAAAGTGAGCGCGAGAGCCCTCGGTGCGCCTGCTTGCTGCTGAAGTCAAAGTAAACTTTATTGTCATCTCCGCTACATACAGTCCAGTATATAGAGAGACGAGATGATAAGGCTCCAGTTACAGCAGTGCAAGAAAACAAACAATAAATATAAGAAGAGTAAGAAAATAAATATACACTTTAGCACTAGGGGTAAAGGGGTCAGTAACAATTTGAATGGTAAATGGCCTGTATTTATATAGCGCTTTACTAGTCCCTAAGGACCCCAAATCGCTTTACATATCCAGTCATCCACCCATTCACACACACATTCACACACTGGTGATGGCAAGCTACATTGTAGCCACAGCCACCCTGGGGCGCACTGACAGAGGCGAGGCTGCCGGACACTGGCGCCACCGGGCCCTCTGACCACCACCAGTAGGCAACGGGTGAAGTGTCTTGCCCAAGGACACAACGACCGAAACTGTCCAAGCCGGGGCTCGAACCGGCAACCTTCCGATTACAAGGCGAACTCCCAACTCTTGAGCCACGATCGCCCCACAAAATTTACAATTTACAGTTTGATGATTTAAAGTCTCACACACGTCGAAAGGGGGGGCTGCTGCTTCCAAATAGAGCACATTTCATTTATAATGTTGTAAATCCAAGCCCATTATGGATTCATGATTTGAATCCTGGGTTGTGTGGAATCCCAGAAATACACCTTAGACAAAGCGAATCTGTGAACTAAGGTGTAGGTCTGTTAGGTTATGTTGTGGTGATCGTCGAGTTGGGGGACTTATATTCATACTGAAGTGCGAAATTAAAACCAATGGAAGATGGACAAGAAAAGTTGAAACCCATCAGGTGCTCAGTTTAGAAAAAAGAGAAAAGAAGAGGAGGAGAAACGAGCAAAAGATGCAGGTAAGCAGATGTGTCATTGGATAATGGCATGTATCCTGAAACAATCAGAATCAGAATACTTTAATATTAATCCCCAAGGAAATAACGTGGATTGCAGTTGCTCCAAGAAGAAATGGTAAAAATAGTAACAGTAACAGACTAAACTCCAAACATTAGTCATTGTCACCTTAGTTTTATTGTTGTTGGCGATATTCACCTGGAGTCATTCACTCTCACTGACAATCACTTATACACGCGAGGAACTACTTGGATTACGGTGGTCCTGTTTGTCAATGTACGACTCTTCTAATGCTCGGACAGATGTGATTCTTGGTGAGGATTTATTTTACCGGTCAAAGACTAATTTTGGAAAGCCCCGCCGCTTGAGAAAACGCGGAAAGAAAGGCGGCGTGCGTCAGCATGTAAGAAAACTTCGGAGGAAGAATCGTGTTCCTCTGCCTTCTATGATTCTGGCCAATGTCCAATCTCTTAGGAACAAAACGGATGAATTACAAGGAAATGTGCTTCATCTACAGGGAGGCTTGTCTGATGGCACTTACCGAGACATGGCTGACCGATATGGACAGTGACACTTCACTGCGAATCAGCGGCTTTGGGACCCCTGTCAGATTGGATCGGAACTGTGGAGTAACACGCAAATCTCACCGAGGAGGGGTTTGTTTGTATATCAACCAGGGCTGGTGTAATAATTTTACTGTGCGGGAGCGGTTGTGTCTTCCTGACATCGAGCTCCTTTCAGTATCTGTCAGGCCTTTTTACTTACCGAGGGAGTTCCCTCAAATTTTTGTCACTGTTGTTTACATTAATCCTAAGGCTGACGTTAAAGTTGCTGCCGATGCCATTTTTAAAGTGGTACACAATCTGCAGACTCTCTCACCGGATGCTCCTAATTTTATTTTTGGTGATTTTAACAATTGTAATCTTAAGAAATCACTGAACAATTTCTTTCAATATGTCACTTGTCCTACAAGGAATAACAAAACGCTGGATTTGTGTTATGGACCAATTAAGGCGGCATATAAGTCTGTGGCTGGACCTGGACCTGGTTCTTCGGATCACAATGTTATTCACCTCCTCCCTGCTTACAGATCTGTGATTAGGAGGGAGAAGGCCTGTGTGAAGCGGACTAATGTCTGGACAAAAGACAGTTGTGTTGCCCTTCAGGGGTGTTTTGATTGCACTGACTGGTCCTTGTTTCAAGAGAGCACTTCTGATTTGGATGAACTCACCGATGTGGTGTGTAGCTACATCTCTTTTTGCAAAGACTCTGTGGTTCCAGTCAGAGAATTTAAGACTTTCCCTAATAACAAACCATGGCTCTCTAAAGATATTAAGGATCTGATTCTTAAAAGGAAAATTGCTTTTAACGAGGGAGACGTTCCCACTATGAGAATATTGAGGAAGGAGGTGAGGGCTGCAATAAAGATCGCTAAGATGAGGTACAGAAATAAGATTGAGGCAGAACTCAGCAGTAACAACCTGAAAAGAGCTTGGCTTGGTATGAAAATAATGGCAGGGCTACACATGAAAGGTAAAAGTAGCATTACCTTAGAGGGGTTTACCTCTGACAAACATCTGGCAGACAGTCTTAACAGTTTTTACCTTCGTTTTGAGAACTTTGACTGTTCTAGGCAGACCAGCACACTGAGGGAAAAGACTATCACTCCCCCATCTATTTGTATTGATGAGAGGGGGTAGCTAATCTTTTTAGACACACTGAAAGCAAGAGTCCTGGACCTGACAACATCTGTGGACAGCTACTGAGAACTTGTGCTGATCAGCTGTGTGGGATTTTTCACCATATCTTCTCACTTTCTTTAGAGCTACAGACAGTACCTAAGATTTGGAAACATGCTATGATTGTTCCTGTTGCTAAGGGCAGTTCTCCTAAGGCACTGAATGATTTTAGGCCTGTGGCTCTGACTTCTTTAGTGATGAAGACATTTGAGAAGATAATTAAGAAGGAGATTTTAATGCAGGTTGAACACCATCTTGACCCCTTCCAGTTCGCCTATAGAGCAGGGAGAGGTGTGGAGGACGCTGTTGTCATACTCCTGCATCTCTTGTATAAGCATCTTGAGGCCCCCCACACCCATGCAAGATTATTATTTGCTGACTTTTCGTTTGCATTTAATACAATTCAACCCCTCTTACTTGCGGACAGGCTTTACAATCATTTCAAGCTTGACACTAGTCTGGTCGGCTGGGTGACAGACTTTCTGATCAATAGGTCAGAATGTGTGAGGGTGAATCATGTATTTTCTGATGACCCCAGGGTTGTTGCCTCTCTCCTCTTCTGTTCATTCTGTACACGAATGAGTGTCGCAGCAATTTCACAAACAGACACATCCTGAAATTTGCTGACGACACAGTAATCGTCAGTCTTCTAGTGGGGGATGAGTCAGGCCATGGACAGGTTGTAGATGATTTTGTGAATTGGTGTGATGAGTCCTTCCTTTCACTTAATGTGTCAAAAACTAAAGACATGATTATTGATTTTAGGAAGTCCTCTTATTGCTCATTACCTACTATCATTAAAACTGCCGATATTGGGATCGTTGAGAGTTATACATATCTAGGTGTGGTACTTGACCATAAACTGTGTTTTGAATCTCATGCTGATGCCACTACTAAAAAAGTTCAACAAAGACTGTTCTTTTTAAGGAAAATGAGATCTTTTAAAGTCTCATCTGAGATGTTGTCTTTGTTTTATAGAAGTTTTATCGAATCTGTGATGTCTTTTTGTATTGCTGCCTGGTTTGGTAACCTGACGGTGAAGAATAAGAATCGGTTGGGACTTCTGGTAAAAACTGTGTCATGGTTCGAGTTTTTGAGGAGGAGACAAACGACTGCATGGTCCTCAGTAGATGTCAAAATAGTGGTTTTTATTATACACATATATATGTGGGGAAGATGAGCATCATAAACCTTTCAGAGCTGATCTCCCCCGAACAACCATGTCACAAGGCTTTTATTGCAATGATGACTTCAAGTCACATGATAAGTATCAGTCAGTTCTCAGAACTCAAGAAGTTCTCCTTATATGGCCATCAACTGCTACTTTAGAAACAAACAAGTGTGTATTATGTTGTGCAGTTTTGTGAAAGTATGTGCAAAGAGAGACTGTCCTGAGACGACCTCCCTGTCCTTAATAAGTGTGTGTGTGAACGTGCTTGTTTTACATAACTATGTGCATGTTGTTATTCGCCTGAATATGTGCAAGTGAATGGAATAGGCCCTACTGGACCCACCAGCTCGAGTGGTGTGGATACAATGATGTGCAACAGCTTAAGCAGATAGAAAGAATGATACAGAACAACAATAGACTGATTAAAGTGATGATAATCTGTGTACATTAATATCTTGCTCAGATTGACATAGATATAAATCAAAGATTATTCTGTCAACTGATTCGACAATGCTAAATGATTGATTAATGATAGTTCTGACTATAAACTGTCACCATAAGAATACAAAATAAAATATCTCTTGTCCACAACTGCTAGCAAAATTTCAGGGCGCTGGCAAGATGGACTTTTGGCCATTTACAATAGAAATGTGCTTAGAAAGGCTCATTCTATTATTAATTGTGTGAACCATCCACTTCACAGTGAGTTTGAGTTTTTGCCTTCTGGCCGCCGTTTTAGAGTACCTCCGAGGAGGACCAAAAGACTCCAGGTCTCTTTTATCCCTACTGCGACTTGTCTCCTTAATGGCAAATAATTGTCCTTGAACTTTCTATCATTAATATTGTTATTATTATTTTATAGTATTGTTCTGTTTATTTTTATCCTTCTGCTGCTAAACTAATTTCCCCTTGTGGGACAATAAAGAAATTGAATTGAATTGAATTGAATTGAATTGAGCCAGCATAAGAAGTGGTCCTGTCTAGTTTGGTTTATCCTTTATGTGGATAACAGGTGGTCAGAACAACAAAAACAAAGCAACAAAACACATTCAAACATAACACTGGGAGAGCACTGAGAGAGTACTGCAAAAAAATTCATTTCATTTGTTTATGGCTGTAGCAGGGCCTCCTGTGAATTTGACCTTGTGAGAGTGTGTCCCAGCATCTTTCCTGCCTCAATTGTCACACTTTTTGTTCACCTGACTCTACTCAGCAATTAACATGGAATACCTAAGTGCAAAGAGCCTTGTTGGTTTGCAGCTAGTGAGCTGTGTGTGTGATGACTGCTTGCTCTTTTTTGTTTGTTTGTTGATTTAACCTTTTAACTTATTTTTCAGTTTAGTGACCAACTCCTAGGGTTTTGTGTTGTTTTCTTTCTTTAAAGGTGAAAGCAGCTTGCCTGTTGCCTCTAGTTTAATTAGTAATTTAAATGTTAATAAAAATCTAATTTGTGGACATTTGATTCTCTAAATGTAAAGATACATATCATATAGAATAATTCCATGTAGAATAGAACAGAATAGCCCTTTATTTTCATTGTGCATGTACAATGAAATTATGTGTGATCCATGCCAACTATAATATATACAGTCTAGAGGAAGATATACATAACCTGAGTAAAGCACACTATGGAGGGAAAAGTGCTTGGAAACAGTGTAAAAGGACTTAGTCTGAGTATAGAGTCCGTATGTGAGTGGCCTGAGGGTTATTTAGACTATGGCTCAGATAGGTGAGGTGGGTGGGGTGTGAGGGGATAGTGTTTGTTAACAGTCTGAGTGGCCCAAAGGAAGATGCTGTTGTGAGTCTGGAGGTGTGGGACCTGATTAACATGAGGTGCCAACCAAAGGGCAACAGGTCAAACAGGTTGTGGGTGGGGTCACCTGGGATGGACCTGGTTTTTCTGAGGCAGGAGGCAGTGGCAGAGGGCAGCCAGTGTTTTTCTGGGCAGTGTTAATTACCCTCTGTAGAGTCTTCCAGTTCTCAGTTGCCCATGCTTACCAAACACCCGGGAATGTGAAGGGCACACTCTCCACTGAGGAGTGGTAGAAGGCCAGCAGCAGCTTCCGGTACAAATGATTCTTCATCAGGTCACAGAGGAAGTGCAACTGCTATTAGGCCTTCATTACCAGGGTGTTGGTGTTGTGGGTTGGGGTGACATTAGCAGAGAGGGGGTTGCCCAGAACTGAAGGTGGAGACAGAATCCACCCGGCCCAGACAGTGGACCATTATGTTTTTTTTAAGGACGTTCATCTTCAGGTTATTTCTGAGCATCAGCAGGACAAGTTCTCTACCTCCACCCTGCACGCTGTCTCATCTCCATCAGAGATGAGCCCAACCACGGTGGTGTCATCAGCATACTTGACGATGATGTTGGTTGGGTGGGTTGGTGTACGATGAGATGTAGGTGGATTGCATGGAGCTGGAGTGAAGAGAGATGGAGATGGGAACATGGGTTACACAAGGGCATCTGCAATGGAGAATGACAAATGTGCAGTGAGATTTAAAGTATTGCCATGAATGCTGGCCTGGAGAGGTGTGGGAGAAGGTGATTGGACCAGTGATGACACAAACAGCTTGACAGAGTGATAAAGCTTAGATTTAGCCAGCAGCATTTGGGAGTGGACAGATGTGTAGCCATAGATCTTCCTCACTGAACTTACGCATAAGCTTCATTTATTACCTTATACTTGATGTCTGGCATCTAAAACAATCATTTTTGCTATTTTCCTTTTCACCTTTTCAATTCCTTTATGAGCAGTTTATGGCTGGGATTGCTTGTTTTGTCTGCACGGGTCCTTGTGTTACATTACATTGACTATACCATGTGGTAGAGTAGAGGAAATTCCTCAAAGGATCAAGCAATGGAGATCAAGCATTTTTTTAATTTTTTTTTTATAAATTTTATTTTCAGTCACAGCAGCATGTTAACAACAAAACATTGAACATACAGTAGTTTGCTGTTCAGTAGTTACAATACCCCAAAAGATAATAGAAATAGAGAAGGAAAAAACAAACAAACAAACCAAAGAAACCCCTACAAAACAACAAAAAACAAACAAACAACAACAAACAAATATAAAAATAAAATGTATAAGGGACATTCAGTGTACAGTTAACTATGATAGTGATATAGAGATATGGCATCCGGTCATGATAAGGTGGTCATTTTAAATGTTTCCATGTACATCAGGAATGGCTGCCATGCCTTAAGAAATTTGGCGGTTGAACCTGCCAGTGTATATCTCATCTTTTCTAAATGTAAAAACCTCATGAGCTCCGCAAGCCACTGTTCATGTGTGGGAGGAGCTTCCTGCTTCCATCTTAAAAGTATAAGGCGCCTTGCGATAAGTGAAGCAAAGGCAATAAAATTCGAATAGCATTTTGGCAAAGTGATGTCTTGAGGTATCACCCCAAAGATAGCCGTTAGAGCAGAAGGATCATATTTAACGTTATACATCTCTGACAGAGTGTTAAATATAGACACCCAATAGTTATGAAGATTGGGGCATGTCCAAAAGGTATGAAGGAGCGAACCTGTTTCTGCTTTACATCTGTTACACAGAGGGTCAGCTCCTGGATAGAACTTGGCTAACTTTTCCTTGGAGATATGTAATCGGTGTAGGACCTTAAATCGAAGGAGCCCATGCCTGGCACATATCGAAGAAGAGTGTACCCTCTGGAGAAAAGATTGCCGGAGCTCATCTGTTATAGTCATCCCAAGGTCTTTCTCCCACTGTGCTTTAAGGATGAAGAGAGAAGGAGATTGAAGATTTAATAGTATAGCATAGATTTCTTTAATCGCCCCTCTCTTATGAACGTTTATATTAATAATTTTATCCAAAGAAGTTTCCTCAGGTAGTTCCGGAAATGAAGGAAATCGACTCTTTACAAAGTGACGAATTTGTAAATAGCGGAAAAAAGGTTGCCGAGGAACATTAAACTGCTTCAGGAGCTGCGTGAATGAGGCAAAAATCCCATCTACAAAAAGGTCTTTGATATTTCTAAGGCCATTACTTTCCCATATTTTAAAGGCCGAGTCCATCATGGAGGGTGGGAACATATGATTTGAGCAGATAGGTGCTTTAATTGACATTAAGTGTAACCCCAACCTTTTCCTACATTGCACCCAGATTCTGAGCGAGTCATACAACAAAGGGTTACGTTTATAGGTGTATAGTTCTAATGGGAGAGCTGAACTCAACAAAGCTGATAGGCAAATTTCGCCACAATTGGATGACTCAATTTGGAGCCAAGCTGGAGTCTCTGTAGTAACATTACTCATCCAGTACAGCATATTACGAATATTTGCTGCCCAATAATAAGACTGAAAGTTTGGCAAGGCTAATCCACCCATTGGCTTAGTCCTCTGCATGAAATCTTTACGAATTCGTGGACTTTTGCCATTCCAAATAAATGCAGAGATATGCTTATTCAGTGTTATAAAATACTTATTGGGTAAGTAGCATGGGATACATTGAAATAAATAAAGGAACTTGGGTAGTATGTTCATTTTGATAGAATTGATGCGGCCAATTAATGACAGTGGTAAATTGTTCCATCTCTGAAGATCTGTCTCAGTATTTTTAAGCAGCAGGACAAAGTTTCTTTCATAAAGATCTTTGTATGAGTGGGTAACCTCAACCCCCAGATAGGTCACATACCCCGATTTAACGTTCAATTGAAAATCCGAAAATGAAATCTTTCTGGCTATAGAGTTGACACAGAGAAGTTCACTTTATGCAGGTTCAACTTGTAACCTGAAATATTACCAAAACATTCAAAAATGGCAAGAGCACAGGGAAGAGAGCATAAAGGCTCTGACATATACAGCAGGAAGTCATCAGCATATAAGGATATTTTGTGCTCCTGGTCACCTCTGAAGATGCCCTTAATGCAACTGTCAGCTCGCAGTTTAATCGACAGTGGTTCAATTGATAATGCAAAAAGAAGAGGGGATAAGGGACAACCTTGTCTCGTACCACGGAGAAGTGGGAAATAAGAAGAGAATAACGAATTTGTTCTAACACGTGCCATAGGTGAGGAGTAAAGTAACTGAATCCATGAAATGAAATTAGGGCCAAATCCAAATTTATGTAGAGTATAAAACAGATAATCCCACTCCACCCAGTCAAATGCCTTCTCAGCATCGAGTAATAAGGCAATTTCAGGGGTTGTAGTTGACTTGGTGTGTAATATGTTTAAAAACCTGCCCAGGTTGAAAAAACCATGCCTACCCTTCACGAAACCTGTCTGATCTGGAGAAATTAACAATGGTAGATATTGCTCTAGCCTGAGAGCAAGTGTTTTTGACAGTATTTTTAAATCTACATTTAAGAGTGATATAGGACGATATGATGAACACTCTAATGGATCCTTATTTGGCTTCAATAGGAGTGAGATGGTCGCTTGTCGAAGCGTTAGGGGAAGACATTTTGAAACCAATGACTCAATGAACATGTCTCGTAATAAAGGTGATAAACTGTCTTTAAAGGTCTTGAAAAATTCAACCGGATACCCATCCGGACCCGGGGATTTGCCATTCTGCATTGAGCTAATCGCCAATTTAATTTCTTCCACTGTATTTTGCTCCTCCAATTGGTCTCTGAATGCCGGGGTTAAAGTCGGAACTGTCATTCCATCAAAAAAAGCCTCAAACAGTCCAGGCGTGTTTAAAGATTCAGAATAATAGAGACTGGAATAGAATATTTTGAAACTCTCATTTATTTTTTGTGGTGTAGTGGTGACATGTCCAGATTCAGTCCTAATTTCAGGGATTATACGAGTTGCTTCTGATTTACGAAGCTGATGTACTAAAATTTTAGATGCTTTTTCTCCGTGCTCATACCATCTTCCTCTAGATTTAAGAATCATAGACTCTGACTGCTGGGTTGAGATTAAATTAAATTCAGTCTGTAACGTTAGTCTTTTATACAAATCTGGAGAGGGGGTTGTAGAGTGTTGCTCATCCAATTGCGAAATAAGGTGTATCAATTCAGAAAGACATTTCCGTTTCTGTTTTCTAGTATATGAACAGTATGATATAATATGGCCCCGTAAGAATGCTTTTAAGCTTTCCCAAACCGTAATATAGGCCATGCCAGGCGTAATGTTTGTTCTTATAAAGATATCAATTTGTTTGGAAAGATATTCCACAAACTCCTTATCTGACAAAGAAAGAGGATTGAGTCTCCAGGAGTGCACAAAGGGTTCATCCGGGAAGCCGAGTTCCAAAACAAGTGGACTGTGATCAGATATTACTATGCTATTGTATTTACAAGTCTTGATATTGGGAAGCAATTTTTTGTCAACAAAAAAGTAGTCTATACGAGAATACGTTTGATGCACTGCAGAAAAAAAGGAATATTGTTTAGTGGAGGGGTAGAGAAATCGCCACGCATCAACAGCCCCATAGGTTTGTAAATATGACTGTAACACTAATGAGGATTTAGGGAGTGGAAGTCTTTTATCTGAGGAGCGATCTAGTACTGGATCCATAACAGTATTCATGTCCCCTCCAAGGATCAATTGGTGTGTATTGATCTGTGGAAGGGAATTAAGAAAGTCATTGAAAAAAGTTGAGTCATTCCAATTCGGAGCATATACGTTTGCTAAAATAAGTGAAGTATTAAACAGGGACCCTGTCACAACTACATAGCGACCATTTGGGTCAGCTATTGTGTGAGAGACTATAAACGGAGTATTCTTATTAATCAAAATTGCTGCACCTCTGGCTTTACCATTGAATTTGGAATGAAAAATTTGTCCAACCCAATTTTGTCTTAATCTGGCATGATCTGTATGCTTAAGGTGTGTTTCTTGAAGAAACGCTACATGTACTTTAAGATAAAGAAGATGAGAGAGTACCTTATTTCGTTTCACTGGGCGGTTCAATCCCTTCACTAATAAAGTTAACATGGCAGCCATTACTCACAGCAGTTGAAGTGTCATCAACAGAAGTCATCACCATATAAGTACATGATGAAAAAGGCGGTTCCAAACGCAAATACCAATCCTATCATGGGTGCACACTGAAATGTTGTTGTTAACAATAATCTGAGCAAATAATATACAACAAAAAAGAAAAAAAAACAAAAGAAAAAAAAGAAGTAGATAAGTCCCTCCCACCCACCTCCCCGTGTTCAGTGTTGTCCCCAAACGACACACACCAATTTCCCAAAGCTCCCCAGCTTCTATTAAGAGTCCTATTCACCTTATTCATAACCACAGCCCCACATGAGCAGAAGCATCTGAACTATGAATCACACATGTAGTCCAAAATATATTCAAATTAGAAAGTCACAAAGTCCAACATAATAGAGTAAAATAATTAAGAGAAGGAAAGAGAAAAACTCCCACGTCGCATTTACCCGTAACCGAAAAACGGACCTGTTTCACTTCTCATCAAAGCTGACCCCGGAGTCCCTTTTAAGTGACAAGTACTGGAATATAGTTAACCTCCCAGGAAACAAGGGCAAACTCACCAACATCTGAGATTTCTAAATGAACATTGAACATGAAACTAAGCTAAACCAAAGATCGTCCGTTTATTGATTGACAAAAATATAGTCACGATGGTACGAAAGTCCCGGTGGTTCTTATGAAATGTCATTCGGGAGATGACTCAAACTTGGAGTCAATGAAATCTTTCACTGCTTTAGGAGAGTCGAATACCTGTGTTTCTCCATTAAACGAGATCCGAAGCCGGGCAGGATAAAGAAGACCATAGCGAACTCCGTCTTTTTTCCGTAGTAGTCCCTTCACCTCGCTGAAAGCAGCCCGGCGTCTGGCCAGGTCGGCGCTGTAGTCAGGAAAGATGAAGATCTGCTTCCCTTGAAACTCCAGCCAGCCTTTCTGTCTGGCTAAGCGCTGTATCCGCTCCTTCTCCTGGTAGTAATGAATGCGAACAATGAACGGCTGCGGTCGTCCTCCCTCCGTCGGCAACGCAACCGCCGCCCGGTGAGCTCTGTCCAGGATCGGAGCCTGCTCCAAACCGCCGGGACCACCCAGTACAACGTGCAACAGATCAGCAACAAATTTAGTGGGATTCCCTTGTTCGGCTCCCTCCGGCACTCCTAATATACGCAAGTTGCATCGTCTTCTTCGCTTCTCCAAGTCGTCCGTTTTCAGCAGCAACTTCTTGTATTGGTTACTCAGATCTGCGAAACATGTCTCCATAACTTCTAGCCGCTTGTCCAGATTATTGAAGCCTTCTTCGTGTTCGCCCAACTTCTCAGTACATTCGTCAAGAGTGGTTTGGATGGGCGAAATGGCTCGTTTAATTTCGTCCCGTAGGTTGTCATTTTCCTCTTGAATCACTTCTTTGACAATGTCGCGGAAAGCTAGCAGTGTCGCTGGGTCAACGGTAGTTTTGCTAGCGGTCCCTGAGCAGCTAGCCTGCGCTCCTTTAGCAGACTGCTTAGGAGGCATTTCACTTAGAGATAAGGCAAAAAGACGGAAAGAACAACAGCTAAAACAATGCTGACTTTCTTAATAGAGCTTAAGAAATCTCTGAATTGGGCCACAATAGGTGAACCATAAAGTAATTTAACAGATAAATGAGATCTCGTGGTTTGCGCGTCTACTCCATAACGCGCCCCCTAGCGGCCGGTTTCGTCCCAGTGACGTGATGAAGGCTGTCCCAATTTGAAGGGTAGGGGTGTCCAAATTCATAGGCTGCATCCTCCTGAGGACCCATCCTTTGCGGTCTACGTGGGCTGGGTCCTCAGAAGGTCGGGTAGACCTTCAGGTAGACTGGAGTGAGGTAGACCTTGAGCTCCCGGCTAGCTATCGAGCTGGTAGATAACAGACGTCTCCGAAAACGTCGGAGCACTTTTGCAAATATGCAATGTCTTGATAAACCAAGCAGATACTTGAAGTTTGCACAACTACATTCTTGCCTGAAAATATGTTAAAAGTTTCTTTTGTCACCCAGAAAGAATAATAAGAGTAATATTAAAACTTAAAAGTGGCCGCTATTGTTGGAAAATGGAATTGGCTTTAAAATACTTTAAAATATATGCAGTTCAATAGTTGACCTTTATCTTACAGAGAATGTGATGATTTTATGGATAATTAAAGTCAGGCATATATCCACAAACACAACAAGCTGAAAGTCAGTGAATGCTGTTTGTTTTGTAACGGAGCGGAAAGGCTGATTTTATTTCCAAGATGTTTTGTGTTTTTAAAAGGAAGGAAACCTTCCTCAAAACGGGCAGAGCAGTGGAGCTGCCAAGGGAAGCACACAATTTAAACTGTAAGATTAAAAATATAATTTATTATATTTAAATAGTTAAAAATGTAAAATGAATTAAAAGGGGTAACACAATAAAAAGCAATAAAACACAACATTAAAAGTCCAGTGGCATCCGCCACGATATAAAAGTCACAAAGAACTAACAAAGTCCAGCGAAGTGATGTAAAAGGGAAACCCAGCGGAGTCCTCGCCTTCCTCCCCGCATTCCGCGTCCTGGTACGCTGAAGAAAGGGAGGGAGCGGCAGTCACTATTCTTTTCGGCAATTTTCATTCAATAAAAGGGGCTAAGTCGAAGACTTACCCCAGGTGGGCAGAGCTCTCAACTCCGCCCGCCGCTTCTTTAAAACTGCAAATCGGCACCAGCTGTCTCGCCGCCTCTGCTCTCCCGCAGTGCACAAGCTGGGCTCTCGTTACTACTGCCGTCCGCCTGTTCGCTCCGCGTCCCTAGTCGCTGGTGCTGTCCGTCCTCCTCTTGAACGCCAAGCTCCACCAGCCCCTTCGGCTTGCAGGCGCCGCCGCCGCCGCCTGGCACCACTTACTCCTGGCCGTCTCTCAAGCCTCTCGGTCCAACTCCTTCCTGTGGTCTGTCAGGCCCTCTTATTGGCCTCTCTCGGATCTCTCGCAGGTGTGATCAGTTTATTATCAGGTAGGGGCGGAGTCTTTCCAGGACAAGTCACCAAATAAATACCATTAAAACATGCAGTAAAACTCATAAAAACAAACCAGTGTACAATATCAAAACATTAAAAAGGTAAAACGCAGCAAAACATGCACAGTAGACAAACTTAGATGACTTGTCCCTTTCCAGTTTGCAGTCCTGAATATCACGGCACAAGCAGGATTCACTGGACAGTTAATGTTAGCTATGTTATATTGCTGCCTCTGTTCGGTGGTGTCGAGCAAAACGGACTTTAACGTGTGTTTGAACGAGCTGACGGTTCACTCGTTAAGCTGAAAGAAAGATGCTTTAATCACAGGAGTCGCACATGTGTCGACTGTACCAGCTGGGAACTCTTCTTGTTGAGCACTCGTAATAACACAAACACTAAATCCTCCTTCTCTTGTGCTGTTTTGTAGCAGTATCTACACCTGAGACTGTCACCTGTCTGTCTGTCCTGCACTCTCTCTCTCTCTCTCTCTCTCTCTCTCTCTCTCTCTCTCTCTCTCTCTCTCTTTCTTTCTCTCTGATAGTGGAATAAAAGTATGAACATGTATTTATAAGTTACACTTGTGTTTGAATCCTGCAGCTTATCACACATTTGATTTCCACGTGTGACAACTGCAAGTGTCCAGAGTGAGGACAGACTGAGGGACCCACTGCTGCACATCATCTGTGAGGCTTTGCACCCCTGATGATCCACCAGGACAAACTCAGCAGTGTGTGAGGAAGAGGAGGAGGAAGAGCCAGCAGCAGCTGACAGATGGAGAGAATAGACAAACTGTTCCCTGTGTGTGAAGGACTGCTAGAAAAGTTTAACATAACTAATTGTCTGTCCTGAATCAGTCTTGTTAGGTAATGTTCAAATAATTTTGTCATCCCAGTGTTTTCA
The DNA here is from genome assembly GCF_041146795.1 of Maylandia zebra. Lineage (NCBI taxonomy): Eukaryota > Metazoa > Chordata > Actinopteri > Cichliformes > Cichlidae > Maylandia > Maylandia zebra. Next base: position 29,601,117 of record NC_135187.1, read on the forward strand.
GTGTGGGAGAAAGTACTCAGGGCCTTCAAGTTACACACTATGAAAGGCAGCAACAAGTTTCATGTTCAGAAACCTAAAGTATGTATCAGCAGCAGAATGGAGCTAAAAATAAATCAAATCAAATCAAAATTTATTTATATTGCACATATTAAAACAACAGTGTTGACCATAGTGCTTCACAATCAGTAAAAATAAATGTTTGTTTCAGTTCTATGAAGCTTTGAGTATTTTGGATTAGTAGCACTGCTGTGTTTGTTGCATCATATTGCTGTAATTGTTTATATGCTTTATACATTCTGCGGTAAGTTGATCTATAGTGTCACATCATATTCTGTAAGGATGTTATGTGTTTGGATACCTTCTGTCCAGTTTGACCCATTTAGCAGGAGTCACCCTGTTTAAGGCTCTGATATCTATTCTGTATGACTTAAAGCAGTTATGACATGGTATGATTTTCTGACCCAATAAAGGAATATTTAATATATCAGTCTACTCTTCATTCTATCAGACACAGTTATCACAGCTCGTACATTTCCTTTTTATACATATATGTAAGCATTGAGCTAAATTTAGTAATGCCAACATACTGAAGGAACAACATTTGTCTCTTATATATAATACATCTACACTGTCAAAGATACTTGAGTGTCTTTGAGTGAAGGTGATAGGACATATAAATAGCTGCAACTTGAATCTTTACTGCAGCTCGGTATTTGACACAGAGTTCACTCACATGAATTTCCCTCACATGTGCTGTACCAGTGTACCTGCACATGTGATGTGACAATAGAAGTGATTTGATTTGAGAGTTCAAACTCACTGCTGTAATAACTAATAATGATTAATATAATAACTATAATATTGGCCATATCATATTTACACTGACTTTAGTCTCATGAACAACATTGACTATTTGTTATTTACTAGCTAATCTTATATGAATGTTCAGTACAGATATGAAGCCCAACAATCATGTTTTACAGTCAATTCAATTCAATTCAATTCAATTCAATTCAATTTTATTTATATAGCGCCAAATCACAACATAAGTCGCCTCAAGGCGCTTAATAGGTACAGAGAAAAACCCAACAATCATATGACCCCCTATGAGCAAGCACTTTGGCAACAGTGGGAATGAAAAACTCCCTTTTAACAGGAAGAAACCTCCGGCAGAACCAGGCTCAGGGAGGGGCGGCCATCTGCTGCGACCGGTTGGGGTGAGAGAAGGAAGACAGGATAAAAGACATGCTGTGGAAGAGAGACAGAGGTTAATAACAGATATGATTCAATGCAGAGAGGTATGTTAATACATAGTGAGTGAGAAAGGTGACTGGAAAGGAAAAACTCAATGCATCATGGGAATCCCCCGGCCGCCTATGTCTATTGCAGCATAACTAAGGGAGGATTCAGGGTCACCTGGTCCAGCCCCTAACTATATGCTTTAGCAAAAAGGAAAGTTTTAAGCCTAATCTTAAAAGTAGAGATAGTGTCTGTCTCCCGAATCCAAACTGGAAGCTGGTTCCACAGAAGAGGGGCCTGAAAACTGAAGGCTCTCCCTCCCATTCTACTTTTAAATACTCTAGGAACAACAAGTAGGCCTGCAGAGCGAGAGCGAAGTGCTCTAATAGGGTGATATGGTACTACAAGGTCATTAAGATAAGATGGGGCCTGATTATTTAAGACCTTGTATGTGAGGAGCAGGATTTTGAATTCAATTCTGGATTTAACAGATAGCCAATGAAGGGAAGCCAAAACAGGAGAAATATGCTCTCTCTTTCTAGTCCCTGTCAGTACTCTTGCTGCAGCATTTTGGATTAGCTGAAGGCTTTTCAGTGAGTTGTTTGGACATCCTGATAATAATGAATTACAGTAGTCCAGCCTGGAAGTAATAAATGCATGAACTAGTTTTTCAGCGTCACTCTGAGACAGGATATTTCTAATTTTAGAGATGTTGCGCAAATGGAAGAACGCAGTCTTACATATTTGTTTAATATGTGCATTGAAGGACATGTCCACAGTCCTGTGGTCTCACCCTCAGATACTTACAGTGGGGCAAAAAAGTATTTAGTCAGCCACCGATTGTGCAAGTACACTTCAACTGTGAGAGACAGAATGTGAAAAAAAAATCCATGAATTCACATGGTAGGATTTGTAAAGAATTTATTCGTAAATCAGGGTGGAAAATAAGTATTTGGTCACCTCAAACAAGGAAAATCTCTGGCTCTCACAGACCTGTAACGTCTTCTGTAAGAAGCTTTTCTGTCCCCCACTCGTTACCTGTATGAATGGCACCTGTTTGAACTCATCATCTGTACAAAAGACACCTGTCCACAGCTTCAAACAGTCAGACTCCAAACTCCGCCATGGCCAAGACCAAAGAGCTTTCGAAGGACACCAGGAAAAGTATTGTAGACCTGCACCAGACTGGGAAGAGTGAATCTACAATAGGCAAGCAGCTTGGTGTGAAAAAATCAACTGTGGGAGTGTGATGGCATCAGCCACACAGGGGTAAATTAGTCCATTTTTCACTTTATTAGTTTGCTTTGCAGTTTTCTTCATTAATCATTTGGTTAAACCTAACACTGGTATTATGAGGCGCGCACATAGTAACATTGTGTGGTTTTTCTAAAATGTTTTGTTATATTAATTATGTTTCTCTTTCTTTGAGTTACCTGGGTTTGGGCGGTGGCTGTTTCCTGTCTGGGCAAAAGGCGTGGCTGCTCAGCAGGACCAACCATGGGCTTACCAGGAGCAGGGGTGTTTTAGGTTTAGTTAGGTTATTCTGTGCTTAGTTAATATTAGTGTGTGCTTTTTGTTTTTTTTCCCCCCTATTGTGTTCAAATGGTTTGGCCAAATCATTATAAAAGCTACCCTCATGTGTCTTTGTAATTAGGTCAGTTTGTGAGTTAAGTTGTGTCTCACTTTGTTGTTTAAGTTTCTGGAAATTACTTTTTGTAGAGTCAGAATCAGAATACTTTATTGATCCCTGGGGGAAATAATTTTTTGTTACAGTGCTCCATTTTAAACCAACATTAAGACAAGACGGACAATACACTAACTAAGAATAGTATAATATATATATATATATATATATATATATATATATATATATATATATATATATATATATATATATATGTGTCACTCATAAATAAATAGTTGGAAAAGAAACATGTGTAGCTGTAGTAGCAAACAGTGTGTTAAGTGGATGCGTTGTACAGGGAGATGGCCACAGGCAGGAATGATTTCCTGTGTCGTTCAGTGGTGCTTTTCGGTAATCTCAGTCTCTCACTGAACGTGCTCCTGTGACTGACCAGCATGTCATGGAGTGGGTGGGAGGTGTTATCCAACATTGTCTTTATCTTGGACAGCATCCGCCTCTCCGACACCACCTTGAGGGAGTCCAGCTCCATCCCCACAACATTGCTTGCCTTATGGATTAGTTTATTAAGTCTGTTGGCATCTGCGACCCTCAGCCTGCTCCCCCTGCATGCAACAGCATAGAGGATTGCACTGGCCACAACAGACTCATAGAAAATCCTCAGCATTTTCTGGCAGATGTTGAAGGACCTCAGTCGCCTCAAAAAATAGAGACGACTCTGGCCCTTCCTGTAAAGTGCTGTGGTGTTTTTAGCCCAGTCCAGTTTATTGTCAATGTGTACTCCAAGGTATTTATAGTCCTCCACAATGTCAACATTGAGCCCCTGGATTGAAACAGGGGTCAAGTGTTTATTTAGTTGACCTGTTTTATGGGCCTGCTAAGTATGGTTTTGAATTTTGTTAATTTTGGACTTTTTGAGGGTTAAAATAAAGAAAACCCTTTTTGAAGATATTTTTTTGCCTGTGTCCTCTTTGCTTTGGCTGCTTGGTCCCTCACAGGGAGCAATCATCAGAAAATGGAAGACATACAAGACCACTGATAATCTCCCTCGATTTGGGGCTCCACGCAAGATCTCATCCATCAGTAACACACTACAACGGCAGGGAATCAAATCCCGCAGTGCCAGACGTGTACCGCTGCTGAAGCCAGTGCATGTCCAGGCCCGTCTGAAGTTTGCCAGAGAGCACATGGATGATACAGCAGAGGATTGGGAGAATGTCATGTGGTCAGATGAAACCAAAGTAGAACTTTTTGGTATAAACTCAACTCGTCGTGTTTGGAGGAAGAAGAATACTGAGTTGCATCCCAAGAACACCATACCTACTGTGAAGCATGGGGGTGGAAACATCATGCTATGGGGCTGTTTTTCTGCCAAGGGGACAGGACGACTGATCCGTGTTAAGGACAGAATGAATGGGGCCATGTATCGTGAGATTTTGAGCCAAAACCTCCTTCCGTCAGTGAGAACTTTGAAGATGAAACGAGGCTGGGTCTTCCAACATGACAATGATCCAAAACACACCGCCCAGGCAACAAAGGAGTGGCTCCGTAAGAAGCATTTGAAAGTCCTGGAGTGGCCTAGCCAGTCTCCAGACCTCAACCCCATAGAAAATCTGTGGCGGGAGTTGAAAGTCCGTGTTGCTCGGCGACAGCCCCAAAACATCACTGCTCTCGAGAAAATCTGCATGCAGGAATGGGCCAAAATACCAGCTACTGTGTGTGCAAACCTGGTAAAGACCTATAGTAAACGTTTGACCTCTGTTATTGCCAACAAAGGTTATGTTACAAAGTATTGAGTTGTATTTTTCTTATTGACCAAATACTTATTTTCCACCCTGATTTACGAATAAATTCTTTACAAATCCTACCATGTGGATTCATGGATTTTTTTTTCCACATTCTGTCTCTCACAGTTGAAGTGTACCTCTGGTGCAAATTACTGACCTCTGTCATCATTTTAGGTGGGGGAACTTGCACAATCGGTGGCTGACTAAATACTTTTTTGCCCCACTGTATTAAATCACACAAAGCTCATTTAGAAACAAATAAACAAACAAACAAACAAAATATGTTCTCCTTCATTTCTGTCAACCACAAGTTTCCAGCTATCATTGTTCCTAGGCAACCCGGGCAGCGCGACGGAGGCTAGACCATCCCATCACACAAGCCTCACACTTCCGGCCTCAGCGGTCTTTGAGAACTCTGCCTCCTGACATCTGACCCACGTTAACACATTGACTGGACATACACACACCCACAACCACCTACACACACACACAGTGGACAACAGTACCCTCAAACACACAATAATAACATGGACTGAACCACCACTCACAACCACTAGCACTTTATATAGCCTCTTAACTGCACTACTGTATAGTTCTGTGTAAATAATCATACGATAATTTTTAATTCTATAACTGTTTACAACTTGCATAGTTCCCATTTCTGTATAGCTGTATATCTCATATATGGATTTCCTTCATATTCTGTATAGTTTTTTCATATTTATATCCTGTTCATTGCCTGTGCATAGCTTGTACTTACTACAGCCTGTACATACTTATAGTTATAGCATATTCATAACATACTTCATACCGTGTACATATTACATACCGTAATAGACCCATTTCTGTAATATACTTACATATCTATATTATTGCTAATATGTATTGTCCATCCATCCATCCATCTTCATCCGCTTTGTCCGGGGCCGGGTCGCGGGGGCAGCAGCCTAAGCAAAGAGGCCCAGACCTCCCTCTCCCCAGCCACCTCCTCCAGCTTATCCGGGGGAATACCAAGGCGTTCCCAGGCCAGCCGAGAGATATAATCTCTCCAGCGTGTCCTGGGTCTGCCCCGGGGCCTCCTCCCGGTGGGACATGCCTGGAACACCTCACCCAGGAGGCGCCCAGGGGGCATCCTTGTCAGATGCCCGAACCACCTCAGCTGGCTCCTTTCGATGTGGAGCAGCAGCTGCTCTACTCTGAGCCCCTCCCGGATGGCCGAACTTCTCACCCTATCTCTAAGGGAGAGGCCAGCCACCCTTCGGAGGAAGCTCATTTCTGCCGCTTGTATCCGCGATCTCGTTCTTTCGGTCACTACCCACAGCTCGTGGCCATAGGTGAGGGTAGGGACGTAGATCGACCGGTAAATTGAGAGCTTCGCTTTTACACTCAGCTCCCTCTTCACCACGACGGACCGGTGCAGCGTCCGCATTACTGCAGCTGCAGCCCCAATCCGTCTGTCGATCTCCGGCTCCCTTCTCCCATCACTCGCGAACAAGACCCCGAGATACTTGAACTCCTCCACTTGTGGCAGGAACTCATCCCCGACCCGGAGTGGGCACTCCACCCTTTTCCGGCTGAGAACCATGGCCTCAGATTTGGAGGTGCTGATCCTCATTCCCGCTGCTTCACACTCGGCTGCGAACCGTTCCAGTGCGAGCTGGAGGCCTTCACCCGATGAAGCCAACAGAACCACATCATCTGCAAAAATCAGAGATGAGATTCTGAGGCCACCAAAGCGAAAGCCCTCCGCCACTTGGCTGCGCCTAGAAATCCTGTCCATAAAAATTATGAACAGAACCGGAGACAAAGGGCAGCCCTGGCGGAGCCCATCACCCACCGGGAACGAGTCCGACTTATTGCCGGCAATGCGAACCAAGCTCTTGCAACGGTTGTATAGGGATCGAATGGCCCGTAGCAATGGGCCAGACACCCCATATTCCCCCAACACCTCCCACAGGACACCCCGAGGGACACGGTCGAATGCCTTCTCCAAGTCCACAAAACACATGTAGACTGGTTGGGCAAACTCCCATGCACCCTCAAGTATCCTGGAGAGGATAAAGAGCTGGTCCAGTGTTCCGCGACCAGGACGAAAACCGCATTGTTCCTCCTGTATCCGAGGTTCGACTAACGGACGAACTCTCCTTTCCAGCACCCTGGCATAGACTTTCCCAGGGAGGCTGAGGAGTGTGATCCCCCTGTAGTTGGAACACACCCTCCGGTCCCCTTTCTTAAAGATGGGGACCACCACCCCGGTCTGCCAGTCCACAGGTACTGCCCCTGATCTCCACGCAACATTGCAGAGGCGTGTCAACCAGGACAGCCCTACAACGTCCAGAGCCTTCAGGAACTCGGGGCGGACCTCATCAACACCAGGGGCTCTGCCACCAAGGAGTTGTTTAACTGCCTCAGTGACCTCGCCCCCGGAAATTGGCGGGTCATTCCCCTCATCCCCAGACTCTGCTTCCTCCTCGGAAGACGTGTCAGTGGGATTAAGGAGGTCCTCGAAGTATTCCTTCCACCGCCTGACAATTTTCTCAGTCGACGTCAGCAGCGCTCCGCCAGCACTATACACAGTGCAGGTAGAGCACCGCTTTCCCCTCCTGAGACGTCTGACGGTTTGCCAGAATCTCTTCGAGGCAGTCCGAAAGTCTTTTTCCATGGCCTCTCCGAACTCCTCCCACACCCGAGTTTTTGCTTCAGCCACTGCCCGAGCCGCATTCCGCTTGGCCTGTCGATACCTGTCGGCTGCCTCCGGAGTCCCACAGGCTAACCAAGCCCGATAGGACTCCTTCTTCAGCCTAGTGGCTCCCTTCACCTCTGGTGTCCACCATTTGGTTCGGGGATTACCACCACGGCAGGCACCAACCACCTTGCGGCCGCAGCTCAATGCAGCAGCTTCGGCAATGGAGACGCTGAACATGGTCCATTCGGACTCAATGTCCCCAGTCTCCCTCGGAATGCTGTTGAAGCTCTGCCGGAGGTGTGCGTTGAAGATCTCGCGGACTGGGGCCTCTGCTAGACGTTCCCAGCACACCCTCACTACACGTTTAGGTGCACCAGGTCTGTCCAGCGTCTTCCCCCGCCACCTGATCCAACTCACCACCAGGTGGTGATCAGTTGACAGCTCAGCCCCTCTCTTTACCCGAGCGTCCAGAACATATGGTCGCAGATCTGCTGATACGATTACAAAATCGATCATCGACCTACGGCCTAGAGCGTCCTGGTGCCATGTGCACTTATGGACACTCTTATGTTCGAACAGGGTGTTCGTTATGGCCAAACTGTGATTAGCACAGAAGTCCAATAACAGAGCACCGCTCGGGTTCAGATCAGGGAGGCCGTTCCTCCCAATCACGCCCCTCCAGGTCTCGCTGTCGTTACCCACGTGAGCATTGAAGTCTCCCAGCAGGACAACAGAGTCTCCAGGTGGAGCACCCTCCAGCACCCCCCCCAGGGACTCTAAGAAGGCTGGGTACTCTGAACTGCCACTCGGCGCATAAGCGCAGATGACAGTCAGGACCCGTTCTCCGACCCTAAGGCGCAGGGAACAAACCCTCTCGTCCACCGGGAAAAATCCCAACGTACCGGCAGCAAGCCGAGGGGATATTAGGATGCCCACCCCAGCCCGCCGCCTCTCACCAGGGGCAACTCCAGACTGAGACAGAGTCCAGCCCCTCTCCAGGAGACTGGTTCCAGAGCCCAAGCCATGTGTAGAGGTGAGCCCGACTATATCTAGCCGGTACCTCTCAACCTCCCGCACTAACTCAGGCTCCTTCCCCACCAGAGAGGTGACATTCCATGTCCCTATTGCCAGTCTTGGCAGCCGGGGGTCAGTCCGCCAGGGCCTCCGCTCCTGGCCGCCACCCGGCACACAATATGTATTGTAATATATCTATATCATGACTAAAGCACTTCTGGATGGATGCACACTGCGTTCCGTTGCCCTGTACCTGTGACATGTGCAATGACAATAAAGTTGAATTCTATTCTATTCTATACCACACCTTTTATCTGTACCACTGACAGTTCATGTGCTGACATGTTGCGTCCACACCTTCTCTGTCAACATTCTTTTCCTCAAAGCACAGCTGCTGCCATTAGATTGATGATGATTGTAAAAATAAAGACCTCACCTAAGCAGCTTATATCCAGTGACTCAACAAGTAAACAAAGTAGAATTGACAAAAATAATACCCTATTGCAAAACGTATAAACTCTTTCAAGTTTAAAATTAAAAATGGAATTAATGTACACATCCAAGGCCAATTCAATGGCACTTTAAATGATTTACTCTAACTGCTATAATGGAAGGAGTACCAAAGGGCTGAAATGGTCAAATATATATACAAATATCAATAAAATTCTCCTCTGATATCTATAAAATTAACATTAAATATCATGTATATTCTGCAAGCCTGAGATAACTCACACAGTTATCACACTAGTGATCAGCATCAGCCAACAGCAAATATCATAATGTGTACTTTATGCAAATATTTTCATCTCGAAAGCTTCAACTTAAGACAGCGGCTGAGGTGTGACAAAGGATCACTATTTTTGTACTAACTTTGTCTTTCTTTTCTTTTTTACGAGTAGTGTAATTGAATATTTATCTGTTATGCTCTAGATTAAAGACTATGGTTTGTTTATAACATTCTCTACTTACTTTTAGCTGTTTTGGCAGAAAGTTGTAGCTTTATTTATACAGCTTCTCTTACTTTTTGACTTGGTCATATGCGTTCTTTTAGCCTCATTGAATTTTCAGTGTTTTTTGCATATTTTTAACCCACGATGTTCTATAGGGTTTTTTTTTTCAGTTAGAGTTTTTTTTTAGAGATATGACCATATCTCTTTTTTCAAGATGGCGCCAAGTATGGCAGCCTTGTCGCGAGCTCCCCCAAGCAACAGCTTTTTTCTGTGTTTAATTTTACTTTTCCTTCATTTTTTCACGAGTAGCACATGTCTCCTTGTGTACGACCGACAAACCTTACTGGACATAAAAGACGATCTTTCTTATAACTTTCCGGAGTTCAAGTTTTGCAACACGGACGCTCCGTTTGCAGACCCCCCATTCATCTCACCTGAGACGCCTTTGTTCTCTGGCCCTGGAGGCCGCAAACGCCGACGCAGAGGGAGAAGATCTGGCGTTCTGGTTCGACTGAGACGGCGCACTAACAGACCACCGTTACCCAGTTTATTACTGGCTAATGTGCAGTCTCTGGAGAACAAGCTGTGCGAGCTTCGGGCACGGATCTCATTCCAGCGAGAGATGCGGGACTGCTGCGTGATCTGCCTCACAGAAACCTGGCTATCGGACAAGGTACCGGACTCCGCAATACAACTACCGGGGTTCTCCGTGCATCGCGCGGACAGGTCACAGGATCTTACTGGGAAAAGCAGAGGCGGTGGTGTATGTTTCATGATCAACAACAGCTGGTGTGATTATGCGAACGTGCACCCGGTCAAATCCTTCTGCTCACCGGACCTGGAGTACCTGATGATTAAGTGCCGGCCATTCTGGCTACCGAGGGAATTTACAGCAGTGATTATTACGGCTGTTTACATTCCCCCACAAGCCGACACTGACCGAGCACTCAGGGAACTGTACAGCGCGATCAGCAGCGAGGAAACCGCACACCCAGAGGCAGCATTTATCACAGCCGGAGAAACCTGAAGAAAGTCTCACCCAAACTCCACCAACACATCCATTTTAACACCCGTGGAGATCGGATACTCGACCACTGCTACACCTCTTTCCGGGATGCGTACAAAGCCCTCCCCCACGCCCCATTCGGCCAATCAGATCACCGCTCCATCCTGCTCCTGCCCGCCTACAGGCAGAAGCTGAAACAGGAAGCTCCAACCCGGAGGGCGGTGCACTGTTGGACGGACCAATCGGAGTCTGCGCTGCGGGACTGTTTTGATCACGCAGACTGGGAAATGTTTCACGTGGCTGCTAGGGACATTGATGAATACACAGACTCAGTCTGCGGATTTATCAGGAAATGCGTGGAAGATGTCGTCCCATCCAGAACAGTTAAATCCTTCCCAAATCAAAAACCCTGGATTAACGGAGATGTTCGCGCGGCACTGGCGGCACGGAGCACCGCTTTTGCCTCCGCGAACACATCGGACTACAAACACGCACATTACCAACTCCGGAAGACGATCAAAGCAGCCAAACGTGAGTACAGGGACAGGGTGGAGCAACAGTTTGACAACTCTCGGAGTATGTGGCAGGGACTAAACACGATCACAGACTTTAGAGGGAAAACCAGCACACCGCAGACCACGGCCTCTCTGTGTGAGGATCTAAACGTATTCTACGCTAGATTCGACACAGCGAACACCATGAGACCGGACAGTGTGCGCGCCGCGGATGACGTCAGTGCGCACACTGTGTCTGAGGAGGATGTGCGGAGGTGCTTCAGGAAGGTGAACACACGCAAAGCTACTGGTCTGGACGGGATTCCCGGCGGCGTCCTCAGGTCATGCGCGGCTCAGCTGGCTGGAGTGTTCACGCACATCTTCAACCTTTCCCTCTCTCTGTCTGTAGTCCCAGCCTGCTTCAAAATGGCCACCATCGTCCCTGTACCCAAATCCTCCACCATCTCCTCATTGAACGACTGGCGACCTGTAGCCCTGACCCCCATCGTAAGCAAATGCTTCGAGAAGCTGGTCAGGGACTTCATCTGCTCTGCACTACCCGACTCACTGGACCCTCTACAGTTCGCATACCGCCACAACAGGTCCACTGATGATGCCATAGCCCTGACACTACACACTGCCCTGTCACACCTGGAGAAGAGAGACACGTATGTGAGAATGCTGTTTGTAGATTACAGCTCAGCATTCAATACCATCGTTCCCTCGAAGCTGGACAGGAAACTGCAGGATCTAGGACTGAGCAGCTCCCTCTTGTTACCGCGCCAGATCCGCGGCCCCGAACCGTAGTAAGGAAACCTCTGGCAGTTACTTGAAGGTTCCGTAACTGACTTGCAGCCGGCAACAGCTTACTATACAGGTCAACTCCGCTAGCAAGAAGATCGAGGGAGACGTAGGAAACTGCTTTACCGAACCTTTATTTCTCCTCCAAGGTACGAACACCGCGTACAGTGGGCTGAAACAGTTTACTCACAGCCAGTGTTGGGAAGGTTACTTTTAAAATGTATTCCGTTACAGAATACAGAATACATGCCCCAAAATGTATTCTGTAACGTATTCCGTTACGTTACTCAATGAGAGTAACGTATTCTGAATACTTTGGATTACTTAATATATTATCGTGCTTTTTACAACAACGTGAATGTACTATTGCTGTGTGATTTATTACTATTACTGAAGGTCCGCGACTCCGAACTGTAGTAAAGGGACCTCTGACTAATACGGCGGGGTCCCTGTCGGCCGAAAAATAGCTTTACTTTGTTGTGTGGGTCAATTTTTCTTGCGAGAGACAGAGAGAGGCGTTGAAAGACTGCTCCAACGGAACTTATTGTTTTCGGAGGAAAACACGAACACGGTGTACAGTCGAGTCTTAATAGCTTACTTACAACTGGGCTCGTCAGGCACTCTTCTTGGCTGCAGTGGTTATTATTATATTTACATGCTTCCAGCTCCCGTTTTTCCTCGACGACAACTCGTACCTTTCCACTCGCCTTTTTCTCCCTCCTCGCGCTCACAGACACATAACGTGTATGGCAGTGCATTCTCCCTGCAACACGGACTATACTGCCCATGATGCTACATTCTTTAGAGCTATGCTTGTAGCATTCTGCCTGTTAGCTTAGCACAACAACAACAACGAAAAGGCGCTCTCTCACCCAGGAAACACACAGTCGCAGAAAGAGAGAGGGAGAGCGTCGCCCTGTAACCATGGCAACCGTAACGCTGCCGCCTGGAACGAAAGAACGTAGCTGTCAAACAAAACCCAAACAGTCCTGACCCGCGACAAAATGAAACAGGAAAGTACCGCAGTGTAATCCATTTATTTCAACAAAGTAACTATATTCTGAATACCACCTTTTTAAACAGTAACTGTAATGGAATACAGTTACTCATATTTTGTATTCTAAATAAGTAACGGCGGTACATGTATTCCGTTACTCCCCAACACTGCTCACAGCGGGCATCGCCGATACAACTCTGGCTGTCAAGGGAGTTATTACATTCCTTTTATTTACTTTCTCTTCGTCTCTTCTGTAGTTAACCGTTACTCTTCCTTTTTCCTTCTTTTTTTTTGCTCTCCGCCCCGCACACATTTCCCATCAGGCTCATCCTTAAAGGGCCATGCCTGTAACACTCTGCAGCTGGATCCTTAGCTTCCTGTCTGACAGACGCCAAGTGGTCAGACTGGGCAGCATCACCTCATCCCCCGTCACACTGAACACTGGTGCTCCACAGGGGTGTGTACTGAGCCCTCTCCTGTACTCACTCTACACCTACGACTGCACAGCCACTAACAACTCCAACATCATTGTGAAGTTTGCGGACGACACTACAGTGGTGGGTCTTATCACCAACAGTGATGAGACGGCTTACTGGGAGGAGGTCAGCGCCCTGACCCACTGGTGTCAAGACAACCATCTCACCCTCAACGTCGCAAAGACAAAGGAGTTGATAGTGGACTTCCGGAGGTGCAGAGAAGTACACACCCCCATCACCATCAACGGCGCTGCTGTGGAGAGAGTGAGCAGCTTCCGGTTCCTTGGTGTACATCTGGCTGAGGATCTTACGTGGTCAGTACACACAAACAAAACAGTGAAGAAGGCGCAGCAGCGCCTCTTCTTTCTCAGGAGACTGAAAAGATTCGGCATGAGCCCCCGCATCCTCAGGACCTTCTATCACTGTGCCATTGAGAGCATCCTCACTGGATGCATCACCACCTGGTATGGCAACAGCACCGCCTACAACTGCAAAGCTCTCCAGCGAGTAGTGCGGTGCTCTGAACGGATAATTGGAGGTGAGCTTCCCTCCCTCCAAGACATCTACAGGAAGCGGTGCCTGAGGAAAGCGGGGAGGATCATCAAGGACTCCAGTCACCCCAGCCATAAACTGTTCAGACTACTTCCATCAGGAAGGAGGTTCTGCAGCATCCGGTCCCGTACCAGCAGACTGAGAGACAGCTTTTTCCATCAGGCCATCAGACTGCTGAACACTTCATAGACACCTCAGCTTCACTACTGGAACTTTAACATTATGCACTCCATACTGTACAGTAACGCCACTGTTTTGCACATGTCTCACTCTGTATATTTTATTTTATTTATTTTATATATTCTATTTATTGTTTACTCTATTTAATTTGTAAAATATGTGTACACACACACACACACACACACACACACACACACACACACACACACACACGTAGAAAAATATTTAGTATACACATCCAGAAATGCATATACTATTATACATTGTACATATATTTATTAGTTTCAGATGTAGCCATTCTTGTATTTTGCTTGTTTACATTATTGTATTTTGCACAACTCTGTTGCTTGTGAAGCTCGCACACAAGAATTTCACTCACATGTGCTGTACCAATGTACCTGCACATGTGATGTGACAATAAAAGTGATTTGATTTGATTTGATTTGATTTGATATATGAGGGTGGAATTATTTTTCAGCTAATGAGAAAGATCCTCTAGTAAGAAGTATTCATAAAATGTTATGGTGCAAAGCGTGGACACAAATTTCAGCTAATTACTGCTGAGTAACAGGCTAATAGATTATATATTTATACGTATGTATGTATATTTGTGTGTGTATGTTTTGTGGGTTTACATAAAACATTTAAATTGTGTGCAACAGTTGTGTGGCAATTCACAAGTCAGACACAACCCCAATAATTGTTTGCACATAGTCCATAACCCCTCCCTCCCTCTCCTTTTGAAAAGTTCCTCTTTTGTTGATAGCTACATAGATAGCTTGATAGATGTATCATACAGGTTCTTCTTGACTCATATTCCTGCTTTTGTAATTTCATCTTTTTGCTGGTAAGACACATTATAATTTACACTCTGTCTCATCTCACACTAATCTGTACTGAACCTCCAGTCATTAAGTTTCCCAAATGTATTTTTCTCTCACTATATGTGTGTGTTTGTGTGTGTCTATATATATATATATATATATATATATATATATATATATATTCATCAGCAATAGAGTTAATACTACAATGGCACAAGTAATTCATGCAATTACACAAACCGACAGACTCTGAAAGTATTTTAAGTTCTGTGTTTTCCTTTCTGTTGGCTGTCGTGCTATTTGATTCAACTTTAGGCAACACACCGTGATGTGCTCAGGAGTAGCAGCTGGTTTATGCTGGTAAATGCTATCTGTGCAAATACCATAAATACAAGAGGACATTAAACCTTCTATGTTTATCTGATTTTTCTGCCTTCCAGTGCAGTGCTCTTAATATGTTGCAAACTATAAATAATTTTAATTAAAGAGTTATCATTTCTGTTACTGTTTTCTTAAAGGCTTAGTGCTAATTTTCACATTCACTCACATTGTATTTGTTCACAGATTGGAACTCCATCAAGATGTATTTCAAAAGGGGAAAATTCAGAGTGCACATTTCCCCACTACTGAATATCACAGCAATTGTTTTGGTCTCCATCCTTTTATGGAATTTATCTGGATATACCTTCTGTCATCAGGAGTCAAGACTTTGTGCCTGTCACAAATTTCTAACAGACAGTGATCCTTGGTTTAATGACATCATTAGTGAATCTCCTAAACCTTTTATGTCACAGAAACATAAACCCTCGGAGGAAGATTTCAACTGGTGGAAGGTAAATAATGAAAACATATTACAATAAACCTTTGTCCCACTGTGGCCATGTTAAAGTTGTTTTAACTGCCCATCCCTAGTTTATTTTATGACACCTGTGTTTACTGGTATAGTAAGAGCAGTATATTCAAGTGTGTGCTACCTCCACCAAAAAACACCAACACAAATATTCCTCCATAGTTTAGCTACAGATTAGATGAGTTTAAAAAACCTTGTTTTATACTTATCTTTTTTTATTTTATGTTTACTCAACTCTTTGTCCTTGCAACCCGTATTTCTAACTGGCTGAAGAATTGTAAAATACAATTACTTATATAGATATCTTTAAAATGACAAAAGAAAAAAAAGAGTTTCACCACTCATCTGAGAAGCTTCTTCAGTTCTAAGAGCAACTGGTGGAGATTCCCAGATTTTAACCTTATTGGAAGTATCCAATTGGAGGGATAATAGGTACTTTGTATCAAACCAGTGATTTATGACCCATCGTCAAATGCTGTATGACAGAAGAAGTAATAAAGGAAGTAATAAAGGTTTACGACAGTCATAATTTTTATGAATATCATAAAATTATATAATAAACAATATAAATAATCATATAAATAATCACCATACTTCCATATAATCATGGGCAGGGCTAGGGGCCAGGACTCTCGTCTTCGGTTTCTTGGGGGATGTTGCTAACTCCGGGTCTGATAACAGGCACCACACCCGCAGTAGATGTGCTCGGTGTGAGGTCTCGCAGCAAGCTATCAAATACAGTGTCAAAGGAGCTTGCAAAGAAAAGCGTCTGTCACATGGTGGGGACTCTCCACCATTTGACCTTAGAACTGAAGAAGCTTCTCGGATGAGAGGTGAAACGTCTTCAAGCAACTTAAAGAACTCCAGACGCTTTTCTTTGCAAGCTCCTTTGACTACGATGACCTGGATGACTGAGAACCTGCACAGACCTATCAAACACAGTGCATTTCTCGGCTTTTAACAAAATGCTATACGTATACCGGTACCCATTCCTAATTGTGGCACAGTGGTATGTTATGATTTGCCCTTTCTTTCAGGGGAAACTGGATGGTCGCTACATTAATACTAACCGCTCAGTATTTCACTTCAGAACACATCTTGATCATTGTTTTAGTTTTCTATCTCCAGTTTGATTTGATTGGCTCTGTATTTTGAAAGCATGCTGTTAGAAGTCAAAATTGATCTGTCCACCTACTGTTCTCCAATCTTAAAAGGAGGGCAGTGACCATCTCTACTGAAAAAACAAAAAAACAGAAACCAAACAAACAAACAAACAAGATATATAGATATCTATCTATATGGATATCTATATCTCAGTTAAATCAGCTGATGCATTAGGTACAGTGGTTTGTAAAACATGAGTTTTTCATACAGCTTAGTGTTGCTCTGTCACACCATCCTTGTGTTGGACAATATTTTAGTACTGTATATGTGCTTTTGTGGGAAAACTTCATTATCTGTCATGTTAAAGAGCAGTAAAACATTTAAGACTCCCCTTTCCCCCCCCCTCACATAAAAATTTACATTCCTGTTAAAAAAAAATCAAAATAAATTACTTTGGAGACCACTGCTGCAGCATTTCATACATGTACAAGAGAATAAAAACGATCAGCGTGTTTGTAAGGAAAACAACATGAGGAATCTAATGACGATTGACCTTTTAGTACATGGTGTCATGCACTTTAACTGTGTTCACCACTAGATGTCAGGTTTGTGCTTCTATTCAATCAGCAGTCTAATTCTACAACTCACTGGTGACGATAATGATAACTTGGCTGTTTCCTTTTCCTGGTTACCACAGTATATTAAATATGTTGCTATAAGAGTAGTTTTAAACACAACATGTTCAAATAGTGCAAGCTATAATGAAAATATTGGCAGATTTCAAACATAGTGACAACAGATCAACAGATATTGACATCCAAAGGCTGAAGATAGAAAGTGAGTCGAAATCTTAATTTTAGACCTGTTACAGCTAGACTTAAAGTCTAGCTAAAGAGCAAACTTAATGGGTGTGATACTGTATTGTTGATCACTAATACTCACTCTCTTATATGGTTCAACGCCCCCTCAGGTATCCCATTTGCCTCTCTTCTGTCCAGTCCACAAAGGCTTTTGCATTACTGCAGTTCTGAGTTACGTTCTTTGATGTAAATACATTTACATTGCTCCAAATGCACATGCAATGCTCATAAAAAACTGTAGGTGGCGGAAGTTAACCACAAATAAAGCACAGTTGCTGTTGTGCTGTTCAGCTATATTTGAAGGACCAAGAATGTATCATACTTGGTTTGCAGCTCTTTTACACCACTGTTGTACTTTGACAACCTGTAGGTATAGTGAAGGCCTGGTGAGGTAGTATTTCTTTTTTCCCTGTAAAAACCTGACTTGTCAACCACTTTTTCTAGTGAATATACTTTTAAATACAATTACAATGTAAATTTGATATAAATGACATTGAAAAAACACTTAGTTACAACTGTGTTATAATGTATTACCCAATATTCTCATCACACTACAGGACACCAACAGAATCCCCCAAGTAACCTAGAAGATAATATAATAGGGTCAATATCCATGGGTACATTTACAACTGTACAATCTCCTTAAAAATGCCCTGCCAAGTTAGCTCTGTAGCTGGCATGGAGTTTAGCTGCAAACAAATGTCCTTGCATGATTCACCTGTGTGCTTCATCCCCCACAAAGTAGTAGCACACCTTTTTTGGCTGTGTGTTGACAGCCATCATCTCAGAATTCCTCGGTTTAAACAAGGACACATATTGATTCAAGATCACACACCGAAAGGTTGTAGTTAAGCGCAGGGTTCAGCAGTCTTTGTGAGAACATGCACATGGAAAAGAGAGAGAGAGAGAGAGAGAGAGAGAGAGAGAGAGAGAGAGAGAGAGAACAACAAAACAAAAAACAAAAAACCGGAAAGACCAGAAAATGGGTATTTGTAATATAGTCACTCGTGTTATTACATTTGGCAAACTAGAACACTGTGTTCAATAATGACTTTATATTCTACTTGCAGCAATGCAAATTAATGGTTCGAAATCAGTCAGCTTGATGAGGGAGTTTCTACTATCAAAGGAACACATCTAAAAATGTTTGAGAGGCTGACATGCAGAAGTACATTTTGGGAGTGAAAACTACTGTAAAAAACAAAACAAATCTAAAACTGATCAGGACTGTGTTAGGGCTTGTTGAGCATGCAGGTTTCATCCAGAGAAGAACTGGTTTATACATTTTTTAAAACTACAGTTACATTATTTCCTGTGCTGCTTTGTTGAAAGACCTTAAATGGATTCACACCTTTTTACCTCTTACCTCTGTGCTTACTTCTTCTACAAGAATGACATATTTTTGATCTGTTGAATGGTATGTTTAATGACGTCAAAAGGTTAAAAGTAATGAGAAGCACTGACTCAGAATGATAACACATTGAAACATACTTTGAATGCTGCAGCTGAAATGCGAAAATGAGTAGGTGTAACAAAGCAGGACAAACATGCCCAAACTGGAAAGACTGGGAAAATTACACAGTTGGTATTTGTAATTATCACGCTTGGGCACTGCAGAAGAAAGCGCAAGCAGCTTTCCTAATCGTGGAAAAAGTTCTTTTCAAGTTTCAATTCAATTCAGTTTTATTTATATAGCCTCAAATCACAACAAAGGTCGCCTCAAGGTGCTTCTTGAATGCTGAACGGTCTATAATCAGCATTCGAGGATCTAATGTGTCCGGGATGGCTTTTTTGACATGGGACATGACTATGCTCTCAAAACGACTATGACTATGCTCTCAAAACACTTAATTACAGTTGGAGTGAGCGCGATGGAGTAGTAGTCATTCAAACCGGTTATGTTGTTTTTCTTTGGGAGGTGCACTACGGCGGTGGACCTGAAGCATGTAGGTACAGCTGACTGGGTGAGGGACAAATTAAAAACATCTGTAAACACCTCAACCAGCTCTGTAGCACAGAACCTCAATGCATGGAGGTGTTTTCAGCCAGAACCTTGACAACCTGTTGGCATAGTGAAAGCCTGGTGAGGTAGTATTTCTACGATGAAGATCAGGGTGGAACATCACATCAACAGGCTTTGCATTTTCATTTTTTTAAGAGTTGCTAATACACTGAAAAGAAGAACCTAAACTTTTAAATAATCTCTTACTGTAGTCAAAATATGACACCAAAATGATCACTAGTGATACAAGTTAAGTTGCAAGTCAGTTAACTAATTTAAAAAGTTCTCTCCTCTGAGGTGTTGCTGTAAGCACGCACACTCAAACGCAACAGAAAACCATGCTAAGCCCTTGGGCATCTTGCTTTCATACAGAACTTCCTACATAACATTCTACTACACCACTAGCATGTCACTGTGACTATGATGTGATACTACACTATCATGCTTTATGCCAGTGGTTCTCAAACTTTTTTTGCTGCGCCCCCCTTTGTTTTACAAGAAAAATGTTGCGCACCCACGCACGCACACATCCTCCAACCACACACACCCATATTTTGCTCCATTGCGGTTTATTTCACACCTCAAACATTTAGTAAACAATTAAGCAAATACAAGTAATCTGCAATAAATTACAGGTAGTAAGAAAATAAACTACTAACTCTTTTATGCTACGTGCACACCTACACAGGTATTTTTGAAAACACAGCTGTTTCGTCCACACGGAAACGGCGTTTGGAATCACCGAAAACTGAGATTTTTTTAAAACTCCTTTTTTGCGTTTACGTGTGGACGAGGAATACAGAGTTCATCACGCAACGTCAAAGGTATGTGCCTTTTTTCACGTCATGCTGTGCGCCACGATATTGTTTACATGAGATGAATTGCAGAATGGCAGATAGAGACAAAATACTGTTAATCTGACTATCGTCAGGTTTTACACGCAGTTACTGTCCCTCCATTTAGAAAGGCAGAGGTATCACGGATCATGGTGTGATTATTTTACATGTAGTTGTTTTTTTCCTGTGTAATAATATTCAACATTGCTATCAATACATTTTTCAAAAAATGCCTCTCTGTGCAAAATAGGTTTAAAAACATAAACAGCTGTGGGATACTGTTTGTCCGTGATTTTAACCGGGGGAACAAATCATGGCACGAACAGCCTGATATTATTTGTATCCCACTGTAACTTTACTGTATAAAGAGCTAACATCTGCAAAATGTATGGAGTAGTTAATCATTACAAGACGTGTTTGTGAACTAAAAATCACGAATGTGGGATACTGTTTGTCTGTGATTTAAACAGCCCAGCGCTGCTCCCGACTAAGGGAAAACCAATTCTGCAGGGAGACCTACCTTGGCACTTGTGCAGGTGAAGCTAAAGGGCAGATATGCTTCACCATATTTTCTAGTCTTTGGCTTAGAATGAAGTTGGTTTGGAAACATATTCAGATATGCTTCATCTCCTGCTTTGCGTTTCTGTAGGCTCCACGTGCTAACAGTGTCCAAGCGTTTTTGTTTTTTTCCCCCCTTTTCATCCCTGCCATGGCTCTGCCCTAGTGGGCGGGTCTGCTTTATGCTATCAAGCTAGAATAGTGTAGGTATAAAACAATATCTTTAGTGATGGGGATTTTTTAAGTCAAATTATAGTACAAATATATGTAATCTATTGGTATCACTTGACTGGTTTTCAACAGTAATACATTGGAATAGTTTTATGGTGAATGTTTTATACTTTCTGTTCCACACTACAGGATACTCTAGTGCACAAACAACTGAAGTAACACATTTTTTTTTCAAAACCCGGACCAGAACCTATTCGTAATTTATTCGTAAATCAGGGTGGAAAATAAGTATTTGGTCAATAAGAAAAATACAACTCAATACTTTGTAACATAACCTTTGTTGGCAATAACAGAGGTCAAACGTTTACTATAAGTCTTTACTAGGTTTGCACACACAGTAGCTGGTATTTTGGCCCATTCCTCCATGCAGATCTTCTCGAGAGCAGTGATGTTTTGGGGCTGTCGCCGAGCAACACGGACTTTCAACTCCCGCCACAGATTTTCTATGGGGTTGAGGTCTGGAGACTGCCTAGGCCACTCCAGGACTTTCAAATGCTTCTTACGGAGCCACTCCTTTGTTGCCCGGGCGGTGTGTTTTGGATCATTGTCATGTTGGAAGACCCAGCCTCGTTTCATCTTCAAAGTTCTCACTGATGGAAGGAGGTTTTGGCTCAAAATCTCACGATACATGGCCCCATTCATTCTGTCCTTAACACGGATCAGTCGTCCTGTCCTCTTGGCAGAAAAACAGCCCCATAGCATGATGTTTCCACTCCCATGCTTCACAGTAGGTATGGTGTTCTTGGGATGCAACTCAGTATTCTTCTTCCTCCAAGCACGACGAGTTGAGTTTATACCAAAAAGTTCTACTTTGGTTTCATCTGACCAGATGACATTCTCCCAATCCTCTGCTGTATCATCCATGTGCTCTCTGGCAAACTTCAGACGGGCCTGGACATGCACTGGCTTCAGCAGCGGAACACGTCTGGCACTGCGGGATTTGATTCCCTGCCGTTGTAGTGTGTTACTGATGGTGACCTTTGTTACTTTGGTCCCAGCTCTCTGCAGGTCATTCACCAGGTCCCCCCGTGTGGTTCTGGGATCTTTGCTCACCGTTCTCATGATCATTTTGACCGCACGGGATGAGATCTTGCGTGGAGCCCCAGATCGAGGGAGATTATCAGTGGTCTTGTATGTCTTCCATTTTCTGATGATTGCTCCCACAGTTGATTTTTTCACACCAAGCTGCTTGCCTATTGTAGATTCACTCTTCCCAGTCTAGTGCAGGTCTACAATTCTTTTCCTGGTGTCCTTCGAAAGCTCTTTGGTCTTGGCCATGGCGGAGTTTGGAGTCTGACTGTTTGAGGCTGTGGACAGGTGTCTTTTATACAGATGATGGGTTCAAACAGGTGCCATTCATACAGGTAACGGGTGGGGGACAGAAAAGCTTCTTACAGAAGACGTTACAGGTCTGTGAGAGCCAGAGATTTTCCTTGTTTGAGGTGACCAAATGCTTATTTTCCACCCTAATTTACGAATAAATTCTTTACAAATCCTACCATGTGAATTCATGGATTTTTTTTTCACATTCTGTCTCTCACAGTTGAAGTGTACCTCTGGTGCAAATTACTGACCTCTGTCATCATTTTAAGTGGGGGAACTTGCACAATCGGTAGCTGACTAAATACTTTTTTGCCCCACTGTAAATGGTCTGTGTGAAGATGATACATTGATTACTCTGGATGGTGTGATTCACGTGGGGGGATAGGCATAAAAGCGTGGGAAAGAGATGGGTTCACATAACAGACACCTGTCTAGTCTGTGTGAAGATATGATACATTGTTTCATCAGGAACTTGATGTCATGTACAGGCAGGCAGGATTGGACCCAAACACAGGACTCATAGAGGCAAAACATGAACTTGAAGCAAGCCAAACAGAAACCTAGATTGGAAAGCTAGAACCCAAATGCACAAGAAACAACGTAACAAGAAGAACTAACTGACAGGGACTAAAATACACTGGGGGGCACATGAGGAAATGAGGAACAGGTGGGCACACACCTGGGACTCATTGGGCTAGACAAGACAAGGACGTAAAGCAGAATACACTAACATGAGACAAGACCTTCAAAGTAAAACAGGAAATCCACAGACTGAACTCAGAGACAATACTAACACAGTACAGGGACCGGAGGGTCTCGAGACATGACTGACTAGGGAATAAGAGAATAACACGAGGGCAGAATTAAACCTAAGAGCTACAAATCACAACCCAGAAGAACAAGAAATCAGAAACCAAAACCCTAGTACTCATGAACAATAGAAGTAGGAGGATCAGCACATAAGCGCGGGAAAAAAGATGTGTACTCGCAAAAGACATTGTTCAGTCTGAAATGTGTGAGTGAGTGAGTGAGTGAGTGAGTTGGGGAGGTGTATGGGGATGTTTTCTGTCTGATGGATGAATATAGTCTGGATACCCATGGGTGTCATTATGGTGGTCACATTTGACTGGGAACACCACAGGTGTAAAAACACTTAAGTTTCAATGAAAGAGGTGATCATAAATCTGTGGAGGATATCATAAGGCCTTGAGGCAATCAGATGTAAAACCTCTCGTGCAATGCACCAAGGGAAAAATCTACTTGCATGTCATATCCAGCCTTTACATTTCTTCTGCCAGTTATTATTTTAGCAGATATAAACAGTAAACAAAAAACAAGAGAAACACCCCAATGAAAAGCAACAGTTTCAGCTGTTTCCATGAATTCTGGTGATGAAGCGTCTGTGATGATGGCTTTCTTCTCCTGCTGTTATGGTTCAAAATATTGGGGATGGAGACAAGAGAAAAAACCATAATAACAACACTGGTCCGGCCGGGTTAAGTCAAACGATGATTTTAATGAACACACGCGTGGGAGATGGACACCGTATGCAGACAGCCTCAGATCTCAAAATGGTGGAGCATTGATCAAACTCTTATAGCCTCTGGTGCCCCCACCTTATCATAAAAGCCTAAACATTCACATGCTTTTCTCTCACACGGCGCCTAAGCTATGACCTTGGCTCCCCGTTTATCTGCTCCTGCTGAGATGGGGCAGAAAACTCCAGTATATTCTGTTCTCTTCTAATCAGACAAATAAGGCGATGACTTTCTGCAAACAGTATTTCTTATAACATCATAAAACAATATCATTCATCCACAATAAATCAGCAGTCTAATGTAATGCAAATCAGTTTAACGAATGCAATAGTTATCAGCTTCTTCTAATTCAGGAGAATAATGCAAACTAAAACTACATAATAATTCACAATCTTTAGTTACGGATATAACATGGCATAAAATAATATTATAATCTAACACTGCTCACGCATGTTCTTATGAAAGGTGAACGTCCTCACAATCATTCTTTATAGGACCAGACCAAATGCAGACTTTATTCAGTAGGATCTCAGTAATGACACTTGTGTACGGGAATCGGAGCTCACTAAAAAGAATAGTGAATCGATGCCCTTTAGGGCCATGTTTATTTTGCAGTCAGTTCAGTTTTACATTCAGTTTAATTTTATCTATACAGTGCCAAGTCACATAAACAGTCACTTCAAAGTGCTTCATATTGTGAGGTAGACCCTACTACTTCTACTACTACTACTAATATGATTCCTTTGCTGCATTTTCTAAGATGTTTAAGTTCAGGTTTTACTGTTTAGTCTTGAGTTTAGTTCTTTTTGCCTTTAAGTTTATTTCTAGTTGGTGTTTTCTTTTTTTTTTCTTTTTTTTTTCCTCTCTTATTTTTTCCTCTTGTGTTTGCAGGTTCACTGACTTTAACAACAGTCCTATAGTTTAAATGTTCTCTTTATGATTGGAAGACATCCTTCATTGTCCCTCCTTTTCTGTCATATGCCCATGAATGGAGGCAAACTTTACCTCCAAAACACAAAACTGAACAGTCTTCAGATGGTGTCTAGCTTACATTTTCTTCATAGCCGAGTCTGCTTCTTGTTAGTTTTGCACTTATGTCTCAAGTAACCACATGAGTATTAGCATTCCAAGCCCCAGATTATAGCTGCATGGTGGTATGCAAGTGCAGCTGATCTGATGAGTATGTGCTGGGCCAGTGTGTTGTTCCGGCATCGGCCGGCATCATTTCTCCACAGTTTTGTTTTTATAGCATGTGTGCCTCTGTGAGGGGTGGTGGGGGGAGCATGTGATGCCATACACCAGTTGTTTGGTGCTCTGCACCTGCTGCACTCATCAAAGTGAACAGACAGGTTTACTGGCCGGCCCCAGGCTTGACCCTGTGCCACTGGACTCTGTTCATCCACAAATGAGAATTGAGATTGGCTCAAACCTCCAAGTGTTACGAGCTTATGTGTAGGCATTTACCCAGTTAGCAATACATGCATACATACATACTTTGTTCTGTTTTATTGGATACATGTTTGATCTACTTTGAAGAACAGCAAGGGTTTATAGTGTGTTTCATCTCTAGAAAACAAATATTCAAATTAGAAGATTGATTTGTTTCTTTCAAGGAAGCAAAAATTTCATGTTTCTAAAAAATTATTTTTCTTTTGAACACTGAGTCAAAATAACACACCAGATAAATATTTGTTAACATGCAGATATTATCCGACAGGACATATATCTGCCGATACACTTGCTCTCTGATGTATCCATCGGTGTGTGAATGGTAGATAGAAAGCAATTCTGCATAAGAAGGGCTCGTGTGATTGGGTAAATGAGACATGCTGTATAAAGCGCTGTGAGTGTTCTGGGAGAGTAGGGAAGTGCTATACAAGAATTGCAGGTTGACTGACTTTAACAACAGATTTCCATGCTTTTAAGCATAACTTCTCATAACTTTATCAAAGGGAAAGGATTTCTCTGGTGTGCATTAATCTTAGCTGTAGTCTAGGCTAATTAGAGCCATTTCTACTTCTTTAAAATCCTTTCATCACTCTTCTGCAGCCTGAATGAGAAACTTTCCTGACCCCTGTCTCCTCAGCTCAGCATGATTTGTGATTGTGCTGTCTGCTGTCCGCACTGTGTTAGGCAGCTATCCATTCTGGGTCTTCTAATAGTCTGGCTTTACTCTAATTGTATGATTAATGTTTAGGTTAAGGGTGATAGAAACCTCTGAAGTTGGCCAATGCATGGAAATTAATAAAGGAGTTCTTTAACACAAGATCTCTGTAGATACTCAAGTGCCATGGATAATCTCTGACCGATTTTTAGCATGAGTGAAAAGGGAATTATTGTGCTCCTTTTCAGCTCTGTATTTTTATTCTTGGCCCCTTCTAAAGTAGTTTTGTGTGATTCATAGTTATAAATAATCCTATTTTTATCTCTTATTCGACCCCAGTGCAGTCTCTTGTTTCTTCAACACTCTGAAACAAGCCCTTTCAGCTCCTTTCCCCCTCCATTTAAGATAACTTTCTTCTGATTGGCTGTCATTTGTAAACATAAAGGTTGTACACCATAGAGCTGGGGACTTCAGTGCCAGAACTGTGTGCCTAAGGTGTCCATAATTTTATTGTCTGCAATCACGTTGATTATAGTCAGTCTGAATCTCCAGTAGTGTAACATGGGCTTTAATAAGAGCAGTGGCTGATCATGGAGTCTGTCTCAGCTCAGTTGTCTGCTCTTTATTCGGCAAACAGTAGAGAAGCTGCAGAAATGGATCTGCATTAATGCAAAGTACAAAAGTAACTATGCACTGTATCTATTTGAACTGATGTTTCTCCTTTGTCTGCTCATGAGTTGCCTTAAGCTACCTCGTAATGTTGTATAATGTGAAGACAACGGACAATGTACCCCTAAAGAAAGGATAGCCAAATCATTAAGTAATCATTTCTCGCGTGAAATCGTCCTCCTCCTCTGTTACTGATTCTCTCTCGGTCTCCATCTCTGTTTTGTTTTCCTCCCTAGTTGGTGTTTTCTTGTCTCTGTCTCATCACTGTCTCCTGTGTCGTTCCTCTCTTTACGTTTTATTCCATGTCTGCTCTGTCTGCGTCATGTGTCTTTCCGTGAGCTATCTAAAGTCTAAATGAATCACTTTACAATACCACATCTGACACCTCCGCATTTGCAAGTCTCAAGTCAGCATTTCTGCTTTACTGGAACAGGAGGAAAGTTAAGAACATAATGACACAAAGACATGTTGTCAGGTGTGGTGCAGAAACGTCTTGAACTGGAAACTTTTGTCTCATCCTCATGCGTCATGCTGATGTCACCGTGAGACATTTCATTGACAAAATCTTTCTTACATATCAAACAAAGCAGAGATATGATCAGTTTAGACACAATTCATAGGATGTTCTGTGTAATCAATTTGAGGAGCAGTAAAAGGCCAGCTTTTGGTCCAGATTAAGCACAACCCCCCCCACCTTACCGGAGTCTTTGTCGTGGTTCTGGCAGCATAAGGTCCGGCCCAGACAAGTTCAAATTACGCTGACGTTGATCTCAAAGCAAAAATATTCAGCTTCACCTCAAGGTCAAGATCACAGTTATTGTTTTTCTGAGAATCTTGTCAATGTTATAACTCAAAAGGAATTGCATTACCTTGGATTAGGGACAAGGTGCAGAGTGGGACTAGGACCAGGGACACTGCATTTCTGCCTTATTGCCTATTCACACCATGAACTAAACTGGCACTCTTAGCCTGGATTTACTTACAAATCATGCTCATTGCAACAACATGTTCACACACCCATAATAAGACTTGACATACTGTTCTGGGACTTTCTAAAAACGTTCCTCCTACTAAGAAGGGCGTAGTACAATGAGAGTTCTAAGAACTTGGGTGGAGGTTTAAGGGAAAAAAGTAGAGGCATGTCGAGAGGTGTGATTACAGGTGTGGATATAGCACACAAAAACATGATTAAAAAGAATCACCTTGAACCCACAACATGAATAACAAAAACACAGGAACGTGCAGTGATCACATGTCCTGCCTTGCAATGTTGATTTAGTTATTGTTTGTTACTCATGTTCTTCAAAAAAATAAAAAAGCAAAACATTATTACTGTCACAGTCTACAGGGTCAAGTTTGAGTTTCTTTTCCTATCTGACTTTTTCTGTTTTTTTCTCTTGTACTTTGGTTCAAGTTTTATATCCTCTCATTATCCATTATTTATATTTAAGTTTTCAGTTTCCCTCTGCCTTTTGTCATGTCCTCCTTCACATTTTCCCTCTTTGAAGGTTTGTTGATTTTGTTTCTTTGTTTTTATACCTTCCTTAAATTCTGCAGTAATTTTGTTTTATAGTTTAACCTTTGTTTATGAGTCCTGTGTAATCAAAAATTATTGGTTCATGACTTCATTATGAACTGCACTAACATGCAGTACCATGATCAACTTCTCCCTTGTAAAAAAGGCAGCCACCTCTGTGACACAGAACTTTTTTTATGAATCTTGCTTCACAGTGAAACCTTTAATAGCCATGCTCTGCTTGCTTGTTTTGCTTTGAATAGGATTTGCACTGCTACTTTACTGTGGCAAGCATAAGCTTGTCTTTACTGGAACTTGTGCAGACTTGTGTAGAACTGGTTTGTATTTGCATGTGGTGTATTTTAGCAGTTTGTCAAGGCATTAATGTTTTATTTGCTTTTTTCTACAGCTGTTTATTTTGTCTTCATTTATTTTGTTTTACGTTAGTTTTATATTATTTCAAGTGGACCTTTTGCTATATTGGTCCACTTGATTGTCATAGTTTATTTGCTCTTTATAATTTATTTTTATTTGAAGTTATTACAATCAGAAAGGACAGAACTCGAGGACAGAAAAGAGAAACAATATGACTAAAGAGAAGTTGGGAAGAGAGTTAACAGAAGGAGAGGGAAAGAAAAATCGAGGAAAAGAGGGATAGAGAGAAAAGACACTGAAAATCTGCTTCTCTATTTGCTTTGCAAAACAGGAAAACAGCAGAGAAGGGAAACTACAGCAACAACCAACATAAGCATAGGTAACAGTAAATAATAAATATTGAATCTTATTGAGTGGCACACAAAGCCAACAACACATGAGATGCTTAAAGGCAGCAGCCAACCAAGATAGTGTGTTTCTGTGAGTACCTGTTTGTACACCTGTGTGTGTGTGAAAGAGCAGGTAGTCACATTTGACCATTGTGACTGTATTTATTCATAATGTCTATTCTGTGTTATTTTCATGAGATTCGTAAGCATGAGATTGTTGTTTTTCCACAGGAAAATGCAAAAAAGGATATTATGTGCTATTAAGGACATGACAATGTGATATTCTTCTTCTTCTTCTTATCATTATTTATGGTACTACATTCATAAGCTCATATCAAAAATAATCTGACATGGATACATGATTTCCTTCCATGTATGGTTTTCATGGGTTAAACAGATCATAAATAAACCCTCCCAGGTAATACTACACTGGCTGTTGCACAGTTAACAGACAGGTTTTTCCTCTTTTCTCAATTCTGACAACAAGCCAAACAATTCAGCTTTCCTAGAACCAAAAATAAACCTCACTAACACCATCAGGGCATTTGAATAGTAGCTCACCAATTCAACTTGCTCTATCGTTCACAGACTCTCTGCCTACTTGCTACTTCCTTTACTTTTGAAGGTAAGAGAAAATATATTACATTTAACACTATTAATTACTCATGACAAGCTTTATAAAACCTCTTAAAAAAACCTTATTCAGATGTTGTTAAATATATACATTTAAAAAACATGTTAGCATTATAGTGTGGCTGAATTGTGTCTTTCTGATTGATTGTTTAGCATTCTCTTGCGTTCTGTACATAGATTTTTGTTTAGTGATGAATAAGTTAGTTGTTTATTTTCTTTGTAAATAATGCATCTGGGAGGCCAGCAAAATAAAGTACACACACTGAACGTTTCCTGACGATGCCTGCATTTTTTCAGGAGAGGACCCCACGAAACAAATAATTACAACTTTTAATTTTAATAATAGGGTACGGTCACTTATTTAGAGTCCTCTTTATATTTATGAGACTTATGTTTCTGGAGTCACTGTTGACTGTCTACTAAACTGCTGAATCACTCACACACTGAAATATGCATATTGTACGCTTTAGTCAGTAGTTAATAGCTATTATTATGCATGAAAAATAGTCTTAAACTGAAAAACTTTGTAACTAGCTGTTGGGTCTGCACCTCAGCAGGCCCTCTAGTTCAGATGTTATTCCTGTGAAGAAAGCAAATGTTACGAAATCAGTTTTACCCCGGTTCTTTTTATTCCTCGGGCATCCAGAGATGGCACCAGAACTCAGTAGTCATTTTCACAAAACCTTTATTCATCTTTATTCATCTTCATTTAAGCATGCATCTTCTAGAAGTGGAGACATGCAAGGCCGGTGTCCCTCTGCAAATCTTCCACTCTTTTGTTTGTTACAGTCAGCTTTATAGAAGCGACCCCATCATAAAACCCCCATGGAGTGCTTGTATGAGCACGTACCCATATGTCTATGTGAGTGCACGTGAGTGACTGTATGTGCGTACCTGTGTGTATGTGTGAGTGCACGTGAGTGAGTGTTATTAAATCCCAGTTCTTTTGTATTCTTTACAGCCAAAAAAGACACAGCTCATAGTGGTCTTTTACTTTAAAAATGGCGACTGAGCAGTGAGCACACACAGAAACGCCTGCTCAAATCAGCCAGTCTCAAGCAGAAAACAGGAAGCCAGGTTATTTATGTACTTCTCGACGTCACATACACTTTAAGTTTCGATCAAACACTCTGCTTAGTTTCACTTTCTGCCTGCAAAAGCATTTAATTTCCTGTCAGTCCCTTTTGGCACAGACTGTACTCAGAGTTAGGCCTCTCGTATCTAAAACAACATAATCAGCAAATACGCATTCAGATTATATATTCAAACCCCAACAGTTTCCCCTTTTCGTCTTTTTTAAAAGCCGACGTAAACCCTAATTATTCCCATTAAGTTTACTTCCATGTGAGAATAATAGCTAAAATATAACAAAAGAAATCATATCAAAAATGAAACCTTTCAATTGCCCAACCCTTTAGGTCCTCCGTCCCCTCAACGAGTTGTACACTTTCAATGTTCCCTTATTACTATAGCATAATTACTTGTATCCACAACAAATAAATCAAACAAATAAATCAAGCCCTTATACAGCACCTCGCGTTTACGCTGGGCTGTGAGCTATCATTGCTTCTCTTCCTACCATCCCCTTTTGACCCCAGAGTCACAATTTAACCCCACTTCTGCCTTCCCTCACTGCTCCAATCCAATCATCTATAATTAACTTTATCCCCTAAAGGGCCCATATTGCTCTTCATTATTTTTATGGCCACATTTAGCCTTAACAAGCCTTTAATATCCTAAACAACAAATTTCCTTGAACATTCGTGCTCTGTGCTTCTTTTGTGGTCCCGTTCGGTCCGGTGCTTCCAGGATTCTCGCCAACCTGCTCCTTCTCCTGTAATGGACAGAAAAGGAAAACGCCTCTCTCTGCTATGCCTCCATAACCTATTATGTTCATCAATTGTTCTCTTAATTCTTCATACTTGGTTCAACCTATCATGTTCTTGGGTCTATCATTTATACATATATAATCTGCAATTTTATTCATTTGGGTAAGCTACACTATTAACAACCCTTGACACTCCAAAAACAAAAAAAACCTCTCTTCTTCTCTTATCTGATCATCTCAAGTACGTCCTGTACTCAACTTACTACTTTAAACAAAGACAAAGCAAACTGTTTTTCACCTCTACCCCAGAAACTAATCTACGTCATGTCTGTGTCTGTAAGCGTGCATTAAAAAAAACTGTTGGTATGCAAGTACAAAAGTTTCCAAGCGAAATGTGTCTTAACTCTGACCTACAAGTGAACCTTCATGTTATCTGTGTCTAGAAGCATTTTGTTTTTACATTGACCGTTTACTTATTCTACTAAAAAAAATCAAAGAGAAAACAAAACAAGCATTTTCAATCAATTAAGTTTAAGCATAGAAGCAATTACTTATGAGTAAGTTTTATTAGAGCTAAATTATCAAACACCCAGAAAATCATAACATGATCACAAAGCCCCTTATTTCAAATTAAACCCAAAATCACCCCTTCTTGACACACTTCGTGTGTCACTAAAGACCAGCTACTGAAACAGAAAATACTGAAAATACTTCACCACCTCTTATAAAATTAATAGAAAAAGCTTAGTCAAATTATTTCTCTAAAACCCTCAGCAATTCTCCCCTCGGGTAAATTTGCTCCGGGCTTCCAAACCTGTGTTTAGGAATAAAATCAGTTTAATCATCATGTTAAATCTTTTAAACCCCTGGCTCCATTCAGAGCTGCCTAGAAACAACACCTGTGTGTTAACACTAACTTCATTTTTTTTAAAACCCACATTTCCCATTTGTAATACCTGTGTTATAACAAAACTTAAGACAGAACAGTTATCAGTCATGTTCTTCGTACAGCATATTTTGATTTCATTTTGCTCCTCTTAATGTAACGGTACATTTTAATTTTACTTTATCAGACTTAACCAAAATATATGTGCTTTCCTTACTTTGCTCCTGTTTTAAAGGAAAAAACCTTGGTCACTTGGTTGAATCACAGATTCTCAAACCTCAAAACAATGTGCATCTTTAATCATTCATCCAAATAACAATTTTACACTTCACTTATACATTCACATATTTACATATAACACTGACTG
Source organism: Maylandia zebra (assembly GCF_041146795.1). Taxonomy (NCBI): domain Eukaryota; kingdom Metazoa; phylum Chordata; class Actinopteri; order Cichliformes; family Cichlidae; genus Maylandia; species Maylandia zebra. The sequence goes on from NC_135187.1 coordinate 29,633,834, forward strand.
CCAAGATAAATTATTTCCATCACATCTTCACTTCATCTTCAAAACCTTAGTACCGGCACACCTAACTTTTCGACTATATTAAAAGCCTCTAAGCCCAGGTTCGTCCACCTTGCTGGTCAATTACAGCTGTCATCTGTCCGAGACAGCGGTCTGACTTCTAAGCCCTATTTTAATTTATAAGCGCTTCCCGCAGCTCGACAGGAAGTCCCACTTATCGGCATATAAACTTACACCTTAAAGCTTTACTTAAGGCTCACCTGTCAGCCACGTTGAAATGGTCACGCCCGAGGCCCCGCCCCTGTCGGTCAAAAAGCGCGGTAAGGAAGTGGTCAATGACCACTTGGTTTTTAACGGGTGCCCGAAGTTCTGCGGTTACCAACCGGGCTAACTGGATGCCGCCAGGGATGACCATGCGTCCACGATCACCAGTCACTGCCACACGCTGAGCAACGACGCTCCTAGGAATCGTCCTTCCCGTCCTAAGTAATTTAAATCATGTTAAAAGCATCACTGTGGACTCTAACCGCCAGTTTATTATCTGATGCCTGAGTCCAACTCTGCTAATCAATACAGGGATAAATCCATCCCTTAACCAAATATCCTAACCTAAACTCTTTTTCTTGGCTGACGTAACAAACACACATATCCCACCAACTTCAAACATACGTCACAACAATTAAATATCAACCCCAATATTAACAACAATGTGGTTTCATCCAATAGCCCCCCTCACCATTCAACAAGCTAGGGAGGACAATAGAAATAAAAGAATGTCTCTGAGCATACAGTTTAAGGCAAGGCTTACAAATTTAAGTACAATAATGGCAACATTTAATAATTTCAACCTAACATTAGCCATGAGTCATACTGGTCACAAAATAAAGTACAAATCTAGAACTAATTTAACACATTATTACGAGTCCTTTCCTCTGTAGCTTGGACAGTTAATGCGTTGGCAACTTTAAAATGCATCCACACCTTCTCTGTCAATATTCCTTTCAACTAAGCTGATGCCTCAACAGCTGGTGATTTGAAAAACATTGACTTATCTAAGCGATTTATATCTAATGGCTTAACAAGTAACATAGTGGAAATAGCACAAATAATACCCTAAAATTCCTTGAAACGTAAAAATATGAATTTTACAAGAGAGAACTAACATGCCAATTAGAGAAGCTAGAGGAGGTGGCCCAAATTAAATAATACATTCCATTTATAAAGCATGTAAGGGAAAAAAATAACACAATGTCACAGACTCCAGGCACAGAGACATCCATAAAGACAAGTGATGAGGGATGAGGACTGCTGGATGAGAACAAAAACACACAAGACACACATGGTTAGAATAAATACCACAAGTTTCACTGAAGGCCTAATCACTGTGAGTTGAAAAAATAAAAGTTTGTGCTGCAAACTGGGTTTGATTTGTTTATAAATTAGTGCAATAGATCAGCCGTAGAGTCTTTTGCTCCAATGAGGGCATTTGCAGCATCATCAGAATCTATGCCACATCATACAGGGAGTACAGAATTATTAGGCAAATGAGTATTTTGTCCACATCATCCTCTTCATGCATGTTGTCTTACTCCAAGCTGTATAGGCTCGAAAGCCTACTGCCAATTAAGCATATTAGGTGATGTGCAACTCTGTAATGAGAAGGGGTGTGGTCTAATGACATCAACACCCTATATCAGATGTGCATAATTATTAGGCAACGTCCTTTCTTTTGGCAAAATGGGTCAAAAGAAGGACTTGACAGGCACAGAAACGTCAAAAATAGTGAGATATCTTGCAGAGGGATGCAGCAGTCTCAAAATTGCAAAGCTTCTGAAGCGTGATCATCGAACAATCAAGCGTTTCATTCAAAATAGTCAACAGGGTCGCAAGAAGCGTGTGGAAAAACCAAGGCGCAAAATAACTGCCCATGAACTGAGAAAAGTCAAGCGTGCAGCTGTCAAGATGCCACTTGCCACCAGTTTGGCCATATTTCAGAGCTGCAACATCACTGGAGTGCCCAAAAGCACAAGGTGTGCAATACTCAGAGACATGGCCAAGGTAAGAAAGGCTGAAAGACGACCACCACTGAACAAGACACACAAGCTGAAACGTCAAGACTGGGCCAAGAAATATCTGAAGACTGATTTTTCTAAGGTTTTATGGACTGATGAAATGAGAGTGAGTCTTGATGGGCCAGATGGATGGGCCCGTGGCTGGATTGGTAAAGGGCAGAGAGCTCCAGTCCGACTCAGACGCCAGCAAGGTGGAGGTGGAGTACTGGTTTGGGCTGGTATCATCAAAGATGAGCTTGTGGGGCCTTTTCGGGTTGAGGATGGAGTCAAGCTCAACTCCCAGTCCTACTGCCAGTTTCTGGAAGACACCTTCACTGCAAAAACTCAAAATCTTACCAAGTATATTTGTCTTATTTCTAGTCAAAATTATCTCATTACACTTAAAATAAGACACAATCAGCTACAGGGCAACATTTCAGTAAGCTAAAGGAACTTGTTTCAAGACAGTGAATCTTGAAACTAGAGAAAAACTAGAGATTTTTCACTTGTTCCACTGGCAGATTTTTTCACTTATTTTAAGCTAAAATATCTTGTATTAAGTGAAAAAATCTGCCAGTGGAACAAGTGAAAAATCTCTAGTTTTTCTCTAGTTTCAAGATTCACTGTCTTGAAACAAGTTTCTTTAGCTTACTGAAATGTTGCCCTGTAGCTGATTGTGTCTTATTTTAAGTGTAATGAGATAATTTTGACTAGAAATAAGACAAATATACTTGGTAAGATTTTGAGTTCTTCAAGCAGTGGTACAGGAAGAAGTCTGCATCCTTCAAGAAAAACATGATTTTCATGCAGGACAATGCTCCATCACACGCGTCCAAGTACTCCACAGCGTGGCTGGCAAGAAAGGGTATAAAAGAAGAAAAACTAATGACATGGCCTCCTTGTTCACCTGATCTGTACCCCATTGAGAACCTGTGGTCCATCATCAAATGTGAGATTTACAAGAAGGGAAAACAGTACACCTCTCTGAACAGTGTCTGGGAGGCTGTGGTTGCTGCTGCACGCAATGTTGATGGTGAACAGATCAAAACACTGACAGAATCCATGGATGGCAGGCTTTTGAGTGTCCTTGCAAAGAAAGGTGGCTATATTGGTCGCTGATTTGTTTTTGTTTTGTTTTTGAATGTCAGAAATGTATATTTGTGAATGTGGAGATGTTATATTGGTTTCACTGGTGAAAATAAATAATTGAAATGGGTATATATTTGTTTTTTGTTAAGTTGCCTAATAATTATGCACAGTAATAGTCACCTGCACACACAGATATCCCCCTAAAATAACTAAAACTAAAAACAAACTAAAAACTACTTCCAAAAACATTCAGCTTTGATATTAATGAGTTTCAATAATAAAATTATTCCTCAAAAATACAACTTGCCTAATAATTCTGCACTCCCTGTACATTTGCCTCATGGAGTCTAACACTGCTATTTCTAAGGCTTCTACTGCAGGGTTAGGAATTGTGGTCAGAAAGTCTCTAGTCTCTCACATAGCAACAACCTAAGACTGGATACCAATGCTGCAGGAGACTGTTAAGATAAAGACGAGACCTTTCTGGGTTGTTTACTCCAGGAATGTACTGAATCAGCACACAGGGGCCAATAGAAATAAAGCAACTTTGTAGTTCAGTATCAAAGTCAAGGGCAAGAACAGTTTAAGCAGGCAATGGACAATGAACTTTCAGTCAGTTTCAAGAAAGTTCTGGTAAACATCGTGTGACTCAGGAGGTGAAAGCAGGACTTGATTCAAACCAGCTGAGGACTGCACCTGGCTGTCGCTGCCTGAGCAGGGTCAGTGCTCTGCGCAGCTGCTGTCTCTCTCATGTGTGCCAGAGGCCCAGGTGTCTGCTGGTTCTGTGACTCTTCTCGCTTGGGTGTCCGAGGAACTGCTCCAGCCTTAAGTCTTCGCTGGAGGGTCCGAGGAGCTGCTTCAGCCTTCGCTGGAGGGTCCGAAGATCTGCTCCAGCCTCCTGCTTCCGGTTGGGGGTCCAAGGAGCCTGTCTGGCCATCACCGTCACCTGTGGCTTCCACGCCGTCGCCCGCAGTGCCACCACCTGTGGCTTCCATGCCATCGCCTGCAGTATCATCCTCGCCTGCAGCTTCAGCCTCGCCTGGCCCTGCGGTTGCCATGCTGCTGCCTTTTCCACGGTCAGCACCTCAACATCACCGGCCACCTTCCAGGCCGCTGGTGGGACTTCATCGCCGTCATGGACAACTCCTGAACAGCCTCCTGAAAGGTGTCGCTGCCGCGGCCTTCCGCCTGGCCGGCCTCTGGATTTGTTCTGCCCACGTCGCTGCCGTCTTCCACGCAGCTGACCTCCGAGAAGTCTTTGTAATGAATTAGTGAACTGGCGACCTCCAGATGGATTTTTCTTTTTCACTTTAGCTAGCTAACAGTGAAGAACCACCTAGTGTGAAATAGTACACCATCTCATTGGGTTTGTCACATAAAACCCATTGCTGCAGCCAGGGTCAGTACCGAATTAACCACCATAAACTGCTTTTTATTTTTATTTTTTTGTTTTCCGCTGAGTTATCAGCTATGTCACTAATAAGCTTACATAAATGAATGTCTATAACCAGCAACCAACCAACCAACCTAGTGGCATTACTTTCTCTACTGGCAGAAGACACCACTGGACATGCTCTAAAATGTAACATTAAACACTCATTCATAGACAATGTTAAATCTATACAGTTTTTTTTTCTTTTCTTTTTTTTTTTTTTACAGTAGATTCAAATGAAACTCAATACATGTAGTTTTTTAGCTTGGTTTTCAGTCCATCTGGTCACAAAGTGATGTAAAAATATATAACTTTTTACCACTAAACTGATACCACACCTTTTATCTGTACCACTGACAGTTCATGTGCTGACATGTTGCATCCACACCTTCTCTGTCAACATTCTTTTCCTCAAAGCACAGCTGCTGCCATTAGATTGATGATGATTGTAAAAATAAAGACCTCACCTAAGCAGCTTATATCCAGTGACTCAACAAGCAAACAAGATAGAATTGACAAAAATAATACCCTATTGCAAAATGTATAAACTCTTTCAAGTTTAAAATTAAAAATCTGAAATTTCTTTAGAGGGAATGTACACATCCAAGGCCAATTCAATGGCACTTTAAATGATTTACTCTAACTGCTATAATGGAAGGAGTACCAAAGGGCTGAAATGGTCAAATATATATACAAATATCAATAAAATGCTCCTCGGATATCTATAAAATTAACATTAAATGTCATATATATTCTGCAAGCCTGAGATAACTCACACAGTTATCACACTAGTGATCAGCATCAGCCAACAGCAAATATCATAATGTGTACTTTATGCAAAAGTATTACGTAATACTACAAATATTTTCATCTCGAAAACTTCAACTTAAGACAGCGGCTGAGGTGCGACAAAGGATCTCTATTTTTGTACTAACTTTGTCTTTCTTTTCTTTTTTACGAGTAGTGTAATTGAATATTTATCTGTTATGCTCTAGATTAAAGACTATGGTTCGTTTATAACATTCTCTACTTACTTTTAGCTGTTTTGGCAGAAAGTGGTAGCTTTATTTATACAACTTCTCTTACTTTTTGACTTGGTCATATGTGTTCTTTTAGCCTCATTGAATTTTCAGTGTTTTGTTGCATATTTTTAACCCACAATGTTCTATAGGGTTTTTTTTAGTTAGAGTTTTTTAGAGATATGACCATATATGAGGGTGGAATTATTTTCAGCCAATGAGAAAGATCCTCTAGTAAGAAGTATTCATAAACTGTTATGGTGCAAAGCGTGGACACAAATTTCAGCTAATTACTGCTGAGTAACAGGCTAATAGATTATATATTTATACGTATGTATGTATGTATATTTGTGTGTGTATGTTTTGTGGGTTTACATAAAACATTTAAATTGTGTGCAACAGTTGTGTGGCAATTCACAAGTCAGACACAACCCCAATAAAAGGTAGAAAAGCCAAATGGCTGCTCTCGGGGGCTCTTGTTTGCACATAGTCCATAACCCCTCCCTCCCTCTCCTTTTGAAAAGTTCCTCTTTTGTTGATAGCTACATAGATAGCTTGATAGATGTATCATACTGGTTCTTCTTGACTCATATTCCTGCTTTTGTAATTTCATCTTTTTGCTGGTAAGACACATTATAATTTACACTCTGTCTCATCTCACACTAATCTGTACTGAACCTCCAGTCATTAAGTTTCCCAAATGTATTTTTCTCTCACTATATGTGTGTGTTTGTGTGTGTATATTTAAATATGTATACATACATATATATATATATTAGGGGTGCAATGATACTCGTATCGATACTGAACCGTTCGATACAGTGCTTTCGGTTCGCTACGCATATGTATCGAACAATACAAAATTAGCAATTTATTTTATCGACTTTCCTTCTGACGATGCTGTCTGTGTTGAGCGCTCAGTGGATCTACACTCGACAGTGCAGCCTAGGCGGAGTAGTCGATCGCAGATTCAGTGAGCGCAGGGCAAGCTAGCAAGACAGAAGTTAAGCTCTCCTTGCAACATGGCAAATTGAACCACCCCACCCTCATTCAGATGTGGCGTTTGGAATTATTTTGGTTTTCATGTGACGTATGACCCTGGAGGTAAGCGCGTCATGGACTAAAGTAAAACAGTATGTTGGATGTGCCATGCAATGCTCAATTACATGGGTGGGAACTAGTGTGTTAGCGCAGTTAGCTCGTTAACGTGTTGGCCGTCCAGCCCCATGCACGGGGCGATCCACGGTAGCTCGTTAACGGAGATTTGCCGTGTTGTGGTGTTAACATCATTTCAACGAGATTAACGCTGACAGCACTAGTGGGAACACAACGAATATGACTGCACATTTACTCCAACATTATCCTAGTGCAAAGACAAGTGGAAGCACACAAAAACAACAAGCACGCATGCTACAAACTTTAGCCGAGTCATTTAGACAGCCGTTAGTACATGATTCTCCTTATGGGGACCTGATATGTTTAATATGCTGCTGAGAATATAGCCCAGAAAAAACGTATAGTATAGCTTTTATTTTGGAAAGAGCCATTTCTCTGTAATAAACTCTCTTTTCCAAAGACCAGAGCAGCATACGACAGAAGAAAGAGAAGAGAGAAAGAAAGACCAGGAGGGGACCAAAAAGAAAGAAACCTCTGTTTTGAGTTTCTCCGATGATAAGGAAGCTGAGGAGTCTACGTTTAAATTGAAGAAGTCATCTGAGAAAGCAGTTCTGTTCCAAATTAGGAAGAAGGAGGCTCCGCCTGCCAAGACCATCGTCAGCACAGGGGCTGGTGGTGCTGTCTCATCATCTGCTTCACCCAGGCAAGATTATAGCAGTCAGACGTCACGATATTCTGTGGAAGATGACGACGAAGATGATGATGATGAATACAAGGATAATGGGAGCAATGATGACAGTGATAGCGATGAACGTGGAGTGGGATCTCCTTCAGCCAGCTCAGCCTCAGACTCTAGCAGTTCTTCTATACGCCCGTAAATATCCCCAATGCTAGAGAGATCGAGGCAGCCAAGAGACGGCGTCGTGCCAATCAAACCCAGAAAGAATTCATTCCCCTCAGTAGAGATGGCCAGAGTTCAGCTGGCAGCACACTAGATCACTACAGCAGGGAAGATGAAGATGACAGAGTCGATGATGATGATAATGAGCTGGATGATCACGAGAGGAGAATCGAGTTTGCCCCACGGATGAGGAGCATCAGGGAAAGAATTACTGAGAAACTTGGAGAAAGTGATGGCAGTCGGTCAGGGACTGATGGGGAGGAGCAGGAACTCTGGGAAGAGACACAAATTGGGAAGGGAGTCAAAAGACGACCAGGGGAGCAGAGCCCATCTAGCAGTGACTCCAGCAGCTATAGCAGCAGTAGCATAAGCAGGCGAGATAGAGGAAGACAGAAGAAGAAATCTGCAGGAGTCAAAGTTCCAAAGATGCTTCCTCCTGTCACTGTCTCAACGGTCAAGAGAAGGATCGCTGGAAAACTTGAGTCGTTGAAGGAGGTGTACAGAGCACGCCAGGCAGAGCTCAGAAGGATGGAGAGCGATGTTGAGGGTGCTAAAACCTCGTTGGAGAATCTGGAGGAAAGCTCCTCAGAGAAGCAGCTTAAGTTTTACAGGACCATGACGACTTATGCCCACAACATGGTGGAGTGTTTGCAGGAGAAGGTTGTTGAGATCAACTCTCTGGAGCTGCAGTTGCACACTCTGCTGTCTGACCAGATGGAGGCGCTGTTGGCTCAGAGACGAGAGAAGATTAAGGAGCAGGCAGACCACCTGCAGCAGCTTGGCTATAACACAGCAGAGCAGAGTGCAAGTTCAGCCAATGGATCAGAAACTCAGTGTGAGGTAAGCGTCGGTGTTAAAACTGAGGAAGACTTTGATATGGCTGAAGACACATAACCTTCAGCAGAAGAGCAGGAGCAGCTGCAGAACAACATAGCTGACATACTGTTGAGGTCTAAGGCAGACTTTTCTGATGTCCAAGAAGACTTCTGCAGTGTTAAAAAGATTCTGTCTCGCTTTGAAGAATGGAGGGAATGCTACTCGGAGTCCTACCACAATGCTTATATCTCTCTGTGTCTGCCCAAGTTGCTGAACCCCATCATCAGGCATCAGCTGCTGGCATGGAAGCCTTTAAAAGATACCAGTGGAGACTTTGAAAACCTCCCATGGTTCACAGCAGTGGAGACCTTTTGTCATGGACATGGCCACGAAGAGCTGGAGCACACAGACAGACAGACGCTGTCCAGCGTCATAGAAAGGACCGTCGTACCCAAAATGACTGCTTATGTGGAGCTGGTGTGGGATCCCATGTCCCACCAACAGTCTGTCTGTCTGACTGATGTGTGCCACAGTCTGAAGGAGGACTATTCTATCTTTGAAGGAGAGCATAGCAAGCCAGTCAAGGCATTCACAGAGGCTCTGGTTCGCAGGCTGAGAAGCTGTGTAGATGAAGATGTCTTTGTTCCCCTGTACCCCAAAAAGTTTCTTGAAGAGGCGTCTTCACCTCAGCGTCACTTCAGAGATCAGCGGTTCTGGACAGCTGTAAAACTCTTAGGCAATATGGGGAAGTGGGATTTACTGCTCCCCGAGTCTGTATTGAAGGAACTGATGCCTACCCCATGCCTCGAATCGAGGACTTGCTGGAGAAGATCGGAGCGGCCAGGTACATCACCACCTTGGATCTGTACAAAGGTTACTGGCAAGTGCCACTGGAGGAGTCTTCTCGACCGTACACCGCCTTCAGGACACCTGCCGGCCTGTTCCAGTTCACGGTGATGCCATTTGGCCTACATGGGGCACCGCCCACCTTTCAAAGGCTGATGGACAAATTACTACAGGGGTGTGACCCCTATAGTGCCGCCTACCTGGATGATGTAGTGATCTTCAGCAACACCTGGGAGGAGCATCTGCAGCACCTGTCCGAAGTCCTGGGAAGAATCCATAAGGCAGGGTTGACCCTCAACCCCTCTAAATGTGAGTGGGCACGGCAGGAGACCCGCTACCTTGGCTACCAAGTGGGCAGAGGTGAGGTGCGCCCGCAGTTGGATAAAGTGGAAGCTATCCAGAACTGCCCTCGGCCTCGCACCAAAAAGGAAGTCCGGTCTTTCCTGGGGCTGGTTGGCTGGTACCGAAGATTTGTGCCCCAGTTTGCAACTATTGCGGCCCCTCTTACTGCGTTGACCAGCAAGGACCAACGGAATCCTGTCATATGGACAGCGGAATGTGAACAAGCCTTCAAAGGGCTGAAAACCTGCCTGTGTACGACCCCAGTTCTCAGGAGCCCAGACTTCAGGAAGAGATTTCTGGTCCAGGTGGATGCCTCCAAAAGCGGCCTGGGAGCAGTGCTGGCCCAAGGGGACCCTGGAGATGAGCATGCGGTCCTATACCTAAGCCGCAAGCTGCTGCCACGGGAGACCAACTACTCAACGGTGGAGAAGGAGGCCTTGGCTATTAAGTGGGCACTGGAGAAACTCAGGTATTATTTACTTGGAAGAGAGTTTGAGCTGGAAACTGATCATCGAGCGCTCACCTGGATCCATTCCATGAAGGACCATAACAGCCGACTGACACGCTGGTACCTTTCACTGGAGCCTTTCAGATTCATCATCCGTCACAGACCAGGCAAGCTCAATGTAGTGGCAGATTATCTCTCCAGGTTGCCGCACAACGCCAACCTCCGGGTGGAAGGGGATGATGTGACGGAGTTACACCGTCCCGGGCCGCAGACAGCTGATCTGGGCGCATACACGCACCACCACCATTAGTTTCTACAATTACCGTGGCTGCGCGTCTTTTCGTCGACCGGGCAGATAAACGAAAAAGGGTGAGAGGTATATTTTGAGCAGCGCAGAGGGTGGCCAACATATTTTCCCACTTACCTTTAATAAAGCCGGTCGCGGAGACTCGCTGTGATCGCCGATTATACGGGGGTTATGCAAGCCGATGGTATGGTGTTCCGGGGTTTAAATAGTGGGTTCGCGTGCGCTTGAAAGGTCACGTGAACTGCATTATTTTTTGGTTTGTTTTTTATTATTGTGAAACACTGTAGGCTGCCTGGAATTGGCCATAAATGTCTGTATATACATATATGTATTGTAGGAATACAGCGGGAAATAAGCTAAGGGGGGAAAGATTGTTTGGTTTGACTATTACGCCTAGTGGGAGGGGCTATGGGGTATAAAAGAAGGCGGTCAGGGCCTACCTGGGTTCTTTTCCAGTGAGATGTTACAGAGAGGGTAACATGCAGACTGTGTTTTGTATATAGATGTTTGTTTTGTGTTGACTTAAGTTAGTTTCCTATTTTCTTTGTAAATAATCTTTTGTGCACCTGGGAGGCCGGCAGAATAAATTATCCACACTGAATGCTTTCTGACTACGCCTGCATTTGTTCGGGAGAAGTTTAGGAGAGGACCCCGCGACATATATACATATATATATATATATATATATATATATATATATATATATATATGTGTGTGTGTGTGTGTGTGTGTGTGTGTGTGTGTGTGTGCTGAGTATAACCTGGAAATCCTGGGGTCAAAATGGGAGATGCCCCCAAGGGTGATGGAGAATGACCGAGCTAAGATCCCTAAGATCCTGCGGGACTTCCAGATACAGACGGACAAAATGGTGGTGGCCACCAACCGGACGTGGTGGTGGTAGACAAACATGAGAAGACGGCCGTAGTGATCGATGTAGCGGTTCCGAATGACAGCAACATCAGGAAGAAGGAACACGAGAAGCTCGAGAAATATCAGGGGCTCAGAGAAGAGCTCGAGAAGATGTGGAGGGTGAAGGTGACGGTGGTCCCAGTGATAATCGGAGCACTAGGTACGGTGACTCCCAAGCTAGGCGAGCGGCTCCAGCAGATCCCGGGAATAACATCGGAGATCTCTGTCCAGAAGAGCGCAGTCCTAGGAACAGCTAAGATACTGCGCAGGACCCTCAAGCTCCCAGGCCTCTGGTAGAGGACCCGAGCTTGAAGGATAAACCGCCCGCAGGGGCGTGCTGGGTGTTATATATATATATATATTAGACATGATATTTTAGGTTATTCATCAGCAATAGAGATAATACAACAATGGCATAAGTAATTCATGCAAATACACCAACCGACAGACTCTGAAAGTATTTTAAGTTCTGTGTTTTCCTTTCCGTTGGCTGTCATGGTATTTGATTCAACGTGATGTGCTCATAATGTAGCAGCTGGTTTATGCTGGTAAATGCTATCTGTGCAAATACCATAAATACAAGAGGACATTAAACCTTCTGTGTTTATCTGATTTTTCTGCCTTCCAGTGCAGTGCTCTTAATATGTTGCAAACTATAAATAATTTTAATTAAAGAGTTATCATTTCTGTTACTTTTTTCTTAAAGGCTTAGTGCTAATTTTCACATTCACTCACATTGTATTTGTTCACAGATTGGAACTCCATCAAGATGTATTTCAAAAGGGGAAAATTCAGAGTGCACATTTCCCCACTACTGAATATCACAGCAATTGTTTTGGTCTCCATCCTTTTATGGAATTTATCTGGATATACCTTCTGTCATCAGGAGTCAAGACTTTGTGCCTGTCACAAATGTCTAACAGACAGTGATCCTTGGTTTAATTACATCATTAGTGAATCTCCTAAACCTTTTATGTCACAGAAACATAAACCCTCGGAGGAAGATTTCAACTGGTGGAAGGTAAATAATGAAAACATATTACAATAAACCTTTGTCCCACTGTGGCCATGTTAAAGTTATTTTAACTGCCCATCCCTTGTTTATTTTATGACACCTGTGTTTACTGGTATAGCAAGAGCAGTATATTCAAGTGTGTGCTACCTCCACCAAAAAAAACCAACACAAATATTCCTCCGTAGTTTAGCTACGGATTAGATAAGTTTAAAAAACCTTGTTTTATGCTTATCTTTTTTTATTTTATGTTTACTCAACTCTTTATCCTTGCAACCCGTATTTCTAACTGGCTGAAGAATTGTAAAATACAATTACTTATATAGATATCTTTAAAATGATAAAAGAAAAAAAAGAAGTTTCACCACTCATCTGAGAAGCTTCTTCAGTTCTAAGAGCAACTGGTGGAGAGTCCCAGATTTTAACCTTATTGGAAGTATCCAATTGGAGGGATAATAGGTACTTTGTATCAAACCAGTGATTTATGACCTGTCGTCAAATGCTGTATGACAGAAGAAGTAATAAAGGAAGTAATAAAGGTTTACAGCAGTCATAGTTTTTATGAATATCATAAAATTATATAAAAAACAATATAAATAATCATATAAATAATCACCATACTTCATTGGTATGGTGGAAGTATGGTGATGTAATAGGATGATGAATAGGATGTTTGGATTTTAAAGCCAAAAGGTTTACTTTTTTGACAAAAAAATTACATCCTTTTTAGACAACTGTTTTTGGGGACCCGTGCGTGTGTGTGTGTGTGTGCATGTGTGTATGTGTGCATCTATGTGTGTGTGTGTGTGTGTGTGTGTGTGTGTGTGCGCGCGTGCGTGTCTGTGTGTAAAAACGTGTTAAAAGGATCTCTTCACAGCCCCCCTCACCTAGTTTTCAATTGAGAAGAAATGTTACATGGAGATGCTCCATGTTTCAGCCATAACTGAAGAGTCCATGCCTGGAAATTGCTTGCATTACCTGGATTTAATTGACACACAACTGAGTTTAAGATTGAAAATAATGAACAGTGATGGCTCTGATCTGGCCCCGGATGCCCTGGTTGTTGTTATCAATTATCCTTTAAATACCATTTTCGCACAGTGTGAGGTTACTCTGGGTGACAGGTTGATATCCCAAGGCCAGTTCAACTCATCCCTGTCCTCCCTGTGCCGCAAAAGGAGGCGCACCTCGCAAACGGAGGGCGCCCTTACTCAGCCTTCTGCCTCCAGCAGAGCTGTCCCTCGGACCCTCCAGCAAAGACAGGTGAAGGCTTAAGTGGCCCCTCGGACCCTCCAGTGGAGATGAACGAAGGCTGGATGGGTCCCTTGGACCCTCGAAGTGCCACGAAAGGCAGCGCTAACAAGGTGCAGTTCTCAATTGGCTTCTTAGCCTCCAGGGATCTAGAATCAGCTAAGGGCAGAGGGCTAGCCTCTGGGGAGGCCCTGGAGAGAGTAACTGTCTCAAACGTAGCCAGTTCATGAGAAACAGCACAGGTTAATATGAAATTTTCTCACTGCATGGAATGAATTGGCAAGACTGGTGCCCGAATGGGTGGCTGAGCTACTGGGGACACTAGAGACTGAGCTGAGGGAAGCTGTAGGTCAGCTGCCTGAACTGAAGGCTGTTGACTGAGCTACACCTTGAGCAGGGGATGAACAGTTCTCAGAATTGTCAGTCTTTACATTAGCAGTGCTAGTTAGTATAGCTCCAGGCTCGAAGGGAGCAGAGCAAAAACAGTCATTAGAATTTAATGTAGCCCCCAAAAGGCAGTCTCAGTAATCTCAGCTGCAGGGAAACCAGGAAATCCACAGTTATTATTGTCCTCCTTCACACAAAACACAGCCCCCGAATAAATAGTCCCAAAGTCTGAAACAGAAAAATTGTCCTTTTTACTCACCAAAGCCGGCTGCTCTAAAATCCCGGGGTCCGACTGTGGTGAGCACCACTTCCCATTTGAAGCCTGGACCGACGGGCCGAGCAGCGAAGCGGTAGTGGCTGGTTGAGTAGTAGTGCCCAGGGAGCGAAGGTGAAGCTCGTTCAGAATAAAATCCTGTGCGAGCGGATTAAGTGAGCTGAGCAATCAGGGGAGACCGGGAACTAATTGCTGTAGCCGATTAGCTATAGCTTTCCCCTTGTGCTGCAGGAACAGATTGATTAGCCGCTCTACGGAGTAGATGACGTTCCTCTGGAGCTCCTCGGATGGATTAAATGCAGCGGGGTCCACGGTGGCTGGTTCGTACTGTCACGGCTCATGGGGAAAGCCATGTGGATTTTAATGAGGGACCCAAGATGCAGACAGCTTTCAGATGCAAGGGAGTTTCATTAGGGAAGTGAAATAAACAGAAATACAGTGGGCATGAAACAGAACCTGAGGATAACCTAAACTGGAGACAACTAATAACAACAGACCTAAAGGTGATACCTAAAGTGTGTGAATGTGTGTGTGAATGGGTGGATGACTGGATGTGTAAAGCGCTTTGGGGTCCTTAGGGACTAGTAAAGCGCTATACAAATACAGGCCATTTAAAGGGGAGATGCAGGGAGACTCGGGAAAACCACACAGGAAAACTATGTCTACTATGAGCGACCATCTTTGAACAGAGGCGGTGGCTCACGACACCAACTGTCTACCATCTATAATCCAGTTTTGAGATCCCTTCCCAGACACCTTAATGCCCACTCAGGAAATCACATGATAGGGTGGGGTCAGGTTTCACAATGAGCTCACCCGAAACCTTGGCTGATTGTGACCTACACCCATTTTCACACCTTGGCTCATGTGATTTGGTAGAGGACCAGTAGGGGGTCCATGTCCCTCTTGGGGGACACTCCCACGAGTCTTAAATCTGGGACTCTCCACCATTTAACCCTAGAAATGAAGAAGCTTCTCGGATGAGAAGTGAAATGTTTTCAAGCAACTCAAAGAAATCGAAGACGCTTTTCCCCCCCAAGCTCCTTAGACTACGATGACCTGGATGATTGAGAACCTTCACAGACATATCTCAATAATTAATAACACAAATGTGCATACGTTTGATCCTTGAAGACACTTAGAAATAGATGCTAGTGCTATCTATCAAATAACTGAAATTGAATCAAACTGAAACTGAATCAGAACAATATTAATCCCTAAGGGAATTACACTATTGCGCACAGTTGCTCCAAGACAATGCAGATATTTTGTCATTAGCAGGGATAATGTTAAAGACGAAATGTGTTTTGAACAAGAGATGTGATCTGAGGTTGCAAACTTTATTCTTTTTTCTCAGCCCTTACAGAGGGAAAAACAAAACTTCACTGTCTACAATAAAACACTAGAACGTGTGTTTCAGACAATAACACCCATTGCAGATGTTGAAGAACCTCGCCCTGATCGCTGCAAGAGTTGTGCAGTGGTGGGGAATTCTGGAAATTTGAGAGGATCCCAGTATGGACCCCTGATTGATTTCCATGATATTGTGATAAGGTAAGAATAATTTAATGGCATTTGTCCCGATTCGTGATTGAGGTGTGAGACAAACCACTACTGGTCCAAGTGCGTCAAAACAATGATTTTATTAAACACATGTGTGGAAAGATACACAGCTCGATATTGTCAACCTAGATCTTCCGTCAAAACATACTTTCAGCATGGTTTTATTATGTCAGGGTAAACACCCCTTCTCGCGTTAGACAAAACATCACATGTATAGGTTATCATTAACGACAGTTCTACAACTTTCCGTGTTTAACAGCATTTTTCCCTATATGGTTGTCCGGCTCCTCCAGATGCTTCCTGTAGACCTTGGATCACTAGTTGCCAAGCAGAGACAAAGCAAGATGTCTTTCACTTTTACCCTAGAAATTATACTTCATGTCTATGTGTATGTAAGCATGTTAGGCATTCATTCACAGCATTCAAGTCATTTCATCAATATATCAGTTCAGACATAATGCTGAACGACATTTTTAACCTTCATTAGACTGTATGCTTAACTCTATCATGAGCACAAATGCAATGTGTGTTAATAACATGATTGAAACTGTATGTTTAATAAATGGAATAAATAATAATAATAATAATGGATTGGATTTATATAGCGCTTTTCAAGGCACCCAAAGCGCTTTACAATATCACTATTCATTCACTCTCACATTCATACACTGGTGGAAGCAAGCTACAGTTGTAGCCACAGCTGCCCTGGGGCAGACTGACAGAAGCGAGGCTGCCATATCGCGCCATCAACCGGCGACCGGAATCAACATGATATAAAATGATATAAAATGATATAATTCCCACACATTATAACCATCATTACACAAAAACAAAACACAAAAGCTAATTTCAACAGCACTGTTCACTGACAAAACCTGAAAAGCCTAGATTCATGTCACAAAAAAAATCTAAGTTTTGTTATGTTTTGTTATGCATATAATGTGATGTAAATTACAATGTTTCTAAAATGCTAAATATGTAAACTTATATATCCTTCTGTACTATTTAGAGTCAACCGTGGGATGACCAAAGGTTTTGAAAGAGATGTTGGAACTAAAACAACTCATCGTGTCATGTATCCAGAAAGTTCTACTAGATTGGACAACAAAACTCATCTTTTGTTTTTTCCATTCAAAACACCTGACTTTTTGTGGCTTCTGAAGTCATTAATTCCAGGGTAGGCCAAACATGGCTTCTGTCTTCACTTTAATTATATTTCAATTTCTTTTAAAACTTATGTTGCTAGAAACTGTACTGCTACTGTACTGGAATGGCATTATGAAATTTCAGATTTTAATAGCTTTGCAATACATTCTTAGCTAACTATAAGTAAAGGTGCAATCCAGGTTCATCTGTTTGAACAAGCAAATTAAACAAGGTTCAAAATTTAGTTAAACCTTAAAGGGTTCAGATCAATGGTGTATATTTTGTTTAGCATTCAAATGACATATTTTAATTTTCTTTCCTGGCCCTTAAACTCATTTACACAGTGGCCCCGACAGGCCAAACGGACTGCAACTTAAGAAAACACCAGCAATGAGAAAAACGCTGCAAAAGCAAACAAAACACAACGGAAATAGAAAAAACAAAAAAAGAAATAGGAAAAAACAGATTTCCAAAAGCACCAGGGAAGTGTTTCTGGGGAGACAATTTGCAATAACCAAAATATGCTAAGTATTGCACTGGGAGATACTTAAAAGAAGTGGAGGATCTATCGGTTTTGTGAGGAAAGAAAAGATGAAAGGCAAGTGTGTTACCCTAACTATTAGCCTAATAATCCATCATAAGTATTACATGAATCATGTTTTTTCCTATTTCTGTTTTTGTTTTTCCTATTTGTGATTTCTTTTTTCCTATTTCTGTTTTGTTTTTCCTATTTCCGTTGTGTTCTGTATGCTTTTGCAGTGTTTTTATTGCTGGTGTTTCCTTAAGTTCCAGTCCGTTTGGGCTCTCAGGGCCACCATACATTTAGCTGTAAAATGTATAGAATGTTATAAATCCTAAATGCTTCAAATAACTTAACTAAATGTTAAAAAAATGTCATTGTTTTGTTGGCTGACATAAAGGGGAAAAAGATTATTTGGGGTAGTATCTATCCACCTAATGCTGATGATCAGACTTTTAAGTGCTTTAAACAACAATATTGCCCTGGTGGGGATTTTACGGTGTCAGTGGATCCAGATCAAAGTGCCACTGTAATTTGTAGGCTTGAAAACAAATGTACACTGGCGAAGGCATTTGAAGGTGGTAAACACACTGGACACAGTGAAATAATCTCCTACACAAATCCTTTGTTTACTCCAACACAGATGACTCAAGTTTATGAGCAATGCTGCAGCTATTAGGAGATATCAATATCAGGCCTATATCTCATTTCCCAGCCTAATGTATGGGTAACTGAACCCACAAAAAAGAAACTATATGTGGTTCTGTGTCTTTCCTGGGGTGTTCCCACAACTGTTTCATGGGGAAACTTGCTTTAAAGAGCGGAAACACCCACACCCTCTAGCAGATCATTACATGAAGGAACCTTTTAAAAACAAGCGCGTCCATGCTCACAGGTGTACACACGGGTGCTCACACACACAAACTACACCCTTTTTGGCTCTTACCTCAAAGCACACTGTGCGCTGTCGATATTATGTGCTGCACAATAATGTTTAATATTTAGTATTTACTGTTATATTCCCATATATCATCGTGATGTTGTTTATTGTATTGCTCTCGTTTTCTTCTGCTTGTTTTCTTTTTTCTTTCTCAACAAGTGATCCAGGTGATTGATATATGTATTTTTTTTGTCTGCTTATTTAGTTGGTTTTTGTTTTTTTGCCCTTTATCCCCGTCCCTCTTCTCCACTGTTTTTCCCCCCTCTTCCTTTCTCCCTTTTCTTTTCCTCATTCAAGTCTGTCCCGTATCTAGCAAGTGAAAATAAAAAAATAAATAAAATAAACAATAAAAGGTGAATCAAATAGACCATTACGGCAAGGCTGGGATGGTCAATTTGGTAAAGTAAATCCGTTGGACATCTTTCCTCGCCTTTAGACAATAATTCTGATGGCAAAAGAACCAAACGGGACAGGCAAAAAAAGAAAAGAAGAAAAGAAAAAAAGAGTGGAAACACAAACGTGTTCTTCATCGATTCTTCTACCAGGCTCATCTTTGATTCATTTTCTCACAATCTACTTCATTTTTTCTGCATACAAAAATGCCTTGATTTCCTGAGGGTCATGAATTGAACATCTTGCATTGTCCCATTGTATGTGTGGTCAAGCCTTTGACAGAATGTTAGCTTCAAACCATGTTTCCCTAAAACAGGCACCGCATCTCCCCATTAAATCTGCTCTCTAGTTGCCGTTGGGACCATTGGGAGTAATTTAACTTACAGCTGAAGCAGTAATACTATTACTTTTAGCTGCATATCCACTTTCTAGTGGGCTAATAAACAGGAAATATTAAAACACAATTTTGAGACACCCCACTCCCCAAGAGCTGTTTGATATTAAAATAT
The DNA here is from genome assembly GCF_041146795.1 of Maylandia zebra. NCBI lineage: Eukaryota > Metazoa > Chordata > Actinopteri > Cichliformes > Cichlidae > Maylandia > Maylandia zebra. Next base: position 29,653,102 of record NC_135187.1, read on the forward strand.
ATTCCTATGATATATTCTGGTTTTTCACATAGCTAGCAGCAACTCTTTTTTTTTTACATGGAAGAAAGTTAAATAAATTGTTTTATGAACAACGGAACATCTTATTGTGATTCTTAAGTCTTAGGTAATTATTAGCATTTGTTTGTTAAACAATTTCTTTAACAAATTCAACAATATATTTTCTTTTCAACAGGGAAAACGGTGCTCCAAACTCTAACAAGATAACTAACAAAGATTTGGTGAGTATTTTAGGTTTACCTTAACAAAACTGGCAAATGTTGATGCCCAAGAAGTCCAATAATAACTTTACGCTACCATTAATTCAGGCATGCATGCTTACATAGACACACGCAGTCACTGTCCCCCATTTAGAAAGACAGAGGCGTCACACACTCTCACAAACCAATCCCGACATCAACGTCGTCATTTTGAATAAATGTAATTTTTTAAAATAAGAATTATGTATGCTCCCACTAAAAATCAAGAATGTTGGATACTGTTTGTCGCCGATTTGGACAGCCCAGCGGGTGCTCCCAATGCCTTTGGAGTAGGTGAAGCCAAAGGCAAGATACAGTGGGGCAAAAAAGTATTTAGTCAGCCACCGATTGTGCAAGTTCCCCCACTTAAAATGATGACAGAGGTCAGTAATTTGCACCAGAGGTACACTTCAACTGTGAGAGACAGAATGTGAAAAAAAAAATCCATGAATTCACATGGTAGGATTTGTAAAGAATTTATTCGTAAATTAGGGTGGAAAATAAGTATTTGGTCACCTCAAACAAGGAAAATCTCTGGCTCTCACAGACCTGTAACGTCTTCTGTAAGAAGCTTTTCTGTCCCCCACTCGTTACCTGTATGAATGGCACCTGTTTGAACTCATCATCTGTATAAAAGACACCTGTCCACAGCCTCAAACAGTCAGACTCCAAACTCCGCCATGGCCAAGACCAAAGAGCTTTCGAAGGACACCAGGAAAAGTATTGTAGACCTGCACCAGACTGGGAAGAGTGAATCTACAATAGGCAAGCAGCTTGGTGTGAAAAAATCAACTGTGGGAGCAATCATCAGAAAATGGAAGACATACAAGACCACTGATAATCTCCCTCGATCTGGGGCTCCACGCAAGATCTCATCCCGTGGGGTCAAAATGATCATGAGAACGGTGAGCAAAGATCCCAGAACCACACGGGGGGACCTGGTGAATGACCTGCAGAGAGCTGGGACCAAAGTAACAAAGGTCACCATCAGTAACACACTACAACGGCAGGGAATCAAATCCCGCAGTGCCAGACGTGTTCCGCTGCTGAAGCCAGTGCATGTCCAGGCCCGTCTGAAGTTTGCCAGAGAGCACATGGATGATACAGCAGAGGATTGGGAGAATGTCATGTAGTCAGATGAAACCAAAGTAGAACTTTTTGGTATAAACTCAACTCGTCGTGTTTGGAGGAAGAAGAATACTGAGTTGCATCCCAAGAACACCATACCTACTGTGAAGCATGGGGGTGGAAACATCATGCTATGGGGCTGTTTTTCTGCCAACGGGACAGGACGACTGATCCGTGTTAAGGACAGAATGAATGGGGCCATGTATCGTGAGATTTTGAGCCAAAACCTCCTTCCATCAGTGAGAACTTTGAAGATGAAACGAGGCTGGGTCTTCCAACATGACAATGATCCAAAACACACCGCCCGGGCAACAAAGGAGTGGCTCCGTAAGAAGCATTTGAAAGTCCTGGAGTGGCCTAGCCAGTCTCCAGACCTCAACCCCATAGAAAATCTGTGGCGGGAGTTGAAAGTCCGTGTTGCTCGGCGACAGCCCCAAAACATCACTGCTCTCGAGAAGATCTGCATGGAGGAATGGGCCAAAATACCAGCTACTGTGTGTGCAAACCTGGTAAAGACCTATAGTAAACGTTTGACCTCTGTTATTGCCAACAAAGGTTATGTTACAAAGTATTGAGTTGTATTTTTCTTATTGACCAAATACTTATTTTCCACCCTGATTTACGAATAAATTCTTTACAAATCCTACCATGTGGATTCATGGATTTTTTTTTCACATTCTGTCTCTCACAGTTGAAGTGTACCTCTGGTGCAAATTACTGACCTCTGTCATCATTTTAGGTGGGGGAACTTGCACAATCGGTGGCTGACTAAATACTTTTTTGCCCCACTGTATGCTTCATCACATTTTCCAGTAATGCCCCCCCCCTTTACAATGGCTCTTCCCACCCTCAGCCTTTACTTTGTTGCAGTATTTGTTGTTTACTCTGTTCTGCATCCGGTATGTTATTGTTTTCCACAGTTGCTCATACTTGAAAATTATGTGCTCGGAAGGTCATGCATGTCACTGAACAAAGCCATGCCACTAATAGTGGCTTCTTTTAGCCACAGTGGTGCTTATTTAAAGTATTTTGTATATTAGTATATTGTGCATATACTTCATAAAAGAACAATTAATAAAACTCAGATTTAAAGATTTGCCTGATTTATAACAGGTGTCGATCCTTCATCCAGCTTTCATGAAATATGTTCATGATGTCTGGCTGAGAAAGAAGGCTGCTTATCCATCCACTGGCTTCCTTGCTGTGGTTCTCAGCTTATTAATGTGTGATGAGGTATGTTCACCTTACACAATCTACTTCTACATTATGCGTCTGACCGACACTCATTGTAGACATACTTGAAGAAAAACCGATTAAGAAGCAATTTCACAAACTAATATATTCATGTAATGTAAATTATGAAAGTATATTTATGGTTAGTACTTTAAGTGCACCTTTGATTGTGTAGTTTTTAACACTTTGGACTGGCAAGTGAAAAGTTGCTGGTTTGATTCCAACTGGAGAAACATATTGTTGTTTGGGGTTGTGTCTGAAAGGGCATCCAACATAAGTTATTCCCATTCAAACGTACAGAGCTACCCATTTGTGTCAAATAGGCAGCCAAAAATAATTTTATGCAACTCTCAGATAGCACTGTATACAAATGCCAAACTTTCAAACTGATCTAATACCAAGTAAAGACAGGACCAATGTTGGAGTCAAGGAGACTCAACTAATACATTGCACTTATAATTGCAGCGTATTCATGGCCAAAATTTCAATTACATTGGGGGTTTTGTATGCCTAAAGAGGAATAAAAAAAACTCTGGAAAGTTTTTTTTTTCCATGACTGAAGTTTTCATAATTCATGCATGAAAGGGCTAGGAGTGCAATTTGTGGCAACATTTATTTAAATTCAATACTAAAGACTTAATGACTGTAAAAACTTTGTTTCTTTAGGTTAATGTCTTTGGGTTTGGAGCAGACAGCGAGGGAAACTGGAACCATTACTTTGAAATCCTTAAAAACAAACGGTTAAAAACAGGAGGCCACCCAGGAGAAGAAGAATATAAAATGCTTGTTAAATTACACATGAGGAAGAAAATAGTTTTTTTTAAAGGATGGTAATTTCCTTTAGTTTTTCATTTGTCTCCTCATCATTTTCAAGTCATCGTCAGTGATAACCATAACTCCGTAAGAATAAATAAATTTAGTTCTAAAAAAAAAATCAGTGACCAGCAAAACCAAACAGCAAAAAACACAATTACTGAAACTGACATGCACGGTTTGGGATTGTTAGTAATGAAGACTCAGACCTCAGGAGATAAACATCTGTTAATAGAATCATCTATTAATAGAATCATCTGTTAATCCAGTGGTTCCCAAACTTTTATTGGCAGATATAGACAAAATACTGTTACTGTTAATCTAACTATTTTGAGTTTTTATACGCTTACATATACACACCCTTTCTAAATGGAGTTACTGTCCCTCCATTTAGAAAGGCAGAGGCGTCATGGTGTAATTATTTCATGTGTAGTTGGGTTTTTTTTTTCCCTGTGTAACAATATTCAGCATTGCCATCAATACATTTTTCAAAAAATGCCTCTCTGTGCAAAATGGGTTCAAGAACATAAACAGCTGTGGGATACTGTTTGTCCGTGATTTGAACTGGGGGAACAAATTGTGGTTCAGACTGATATTATTTGTATCCCACTGTAACTTTACTGTATAAAGAGCTAACATCTAGGCCCCACACTTTGGGAACCTCTGTGTTAATCTATGACAATTATTAAGCACTATGTAGCAGAGATGGCGACTTGCAATCGCAAGTTAGACCTGACCAAAACAAAAACCAAACCAAAGTTTTGGGATTTGAGTCTTGAGACCTTGTCATGAATTGCTGTGTGAGGCAGGTAGGATTAGACCCCAAATTCTGTTTATTGCAACAACCCTGAGTGAGTATGCACTTATCATTTTAAATGCTGTTGTACATCAATAAAGCAAAGGTCATATAAGATAATTCATAACATTTTACAAGTGTTAGAGAGACTAATTGGTCAATAGAATATCAGTTTCATCCATTAGACTCTTGAGACTTGACTTGGACTTGAAAAAAATTGCTGGTGAATATTTCTTCTATGTAGCATGTCTACATTTTGTCTCCAAAATAAAATGAATACAAAATGCAATGCTGCTTTCAGTTTGTCACTTTTCACTCCATTACCTGATTAGATGTTGAAGACTTGATGAATGGGTACAGTGCCATTTAGTATCAATCATGAATTCATGCCATTCACATTAAACTCCTGTAACCTGTTCATTATCAAGAAACGAAGTATATATGTTTGTTGCAAAAAAAGTTATTGAATATATTCTACACTCATACTGGATGCTTCCATCAGAACAGAAGGTTTGGAGATGTTCTACAACACTTCACAATCAGATTTATAATAATGAATGGATTATATCGTGGTGGCTATGTCCAACCTTTGCATGTATAAATATCTGCAGAAAACATGGTGTGGCGATGGTAGGAAGCTGAAGTACTTTGATACAGTCCAGATCAAAAGTGTAAGACTACATGAAAAATGGTAAAAATAAATAAATAAATAAATCATATTTTGCATGGTTGGATCTTAACAAGGTTCCAAGTAGAGCTTCAACATGCAACAAGAAGAAATGGGAGAGGGACAAAACACTTTTTTGAGAATGCAATTTATTGAAAGCAATGCTTAAACTATGGTAGCAAATGGTCGCAAGCTTGGCTACTATTTGGGCCAGCGCCTCCTCTGGCTGGCTCACTCGTGTTTCCGCCATGCCCCAATCCTGAGTTTTGGCACCACTGTCGACTATGCATGATGGACTCGACCACGTTTCAACACTTTTCAGCATTTTCCTTTATTCTCGGTTGTCATCTTTACTAACACCAATGGACACAGATTTTCGGCGGTGTCCTGGACATAACAACAACAACGACAATTCAGAACCCAGTTAATTCTTCTTAAGCAGGTGAGGCACAATTGCTGATGCAGCTCCAGCGTGTCCCTGCAGCGTCCCCATGGATCATGCCCTTATACAGGACACCATAAGATAAGATAAGATAAAACTTTATTAATCCCACGGGTGGATTCCTCTGGGAAATTCGAGTCATTTGGAATTTTTTAAATGATCCCGGGGGTTATGGAACAAAAAAGTCAAGTGGAAGACCCCAATTACACCAGTACTGAGGCAGAGGATCCAATTGGTTGTCTGTCATGACACTGGACAATCCTAGACGGCACAAAACCGACTGTTTGGACTTTGCAAGAGAGCTTGGGGTAGTGAAAGGTGGAATAAAGTTTCCAACATTACTGGCATGACAAGCAAATCCCACCCAAGATGTTTTCTACACGGACTGGTTAGACAATGAGTAATAGCAGTCACCTGCTGAAAGGACTTGTTAAAAAATTTGGCTCAGCACCCATACGGCGCGAGGCCCAGACTCCAGGAAGGAGCACATAGAAGCCAGGCATGAGAGAGAAGGACCAGCTGCCTGATCGCCAGATGGAGCAGCTTGTGCGACGATCGGTGGGACTTTATTTTTTAGTTTCAATATTTGTTTCAGTTTAGTTTTAAGGTTGCATCGTTGTAACCCCATACAAGCGGGCCATCACTACCATTCAGCAAATAACGCTGTGCTTTGAATTAACGTTATTGTATTCCCAACTCAAAAAAGAAAGCTAACAAGGATTTGGTGAGTATTTTAGTTTTACCTTAACAGACAGGCATATTGATATCAAAGAAATCCAGTAATAACTTTAAGCTACCATTAATTCAGGCAGGCCACAAAGTCAGCTGATTTTACTCATTGAACTGGCAAATCTCATATACAGTTGGTTTTACTATTAACCTGCTTTAGCCGAACCACCGTTGCTACAAATGTGCAAGCCGTTTCACAAGCCACCTGCACCTAAACTTTTACTTTGGGCGTTGTCGGGTATTGTTATGGTTTTTCCCAGTCACTCACTCTTGACAGTTATGTGCTTGGAAGGTCGTGAACAAAGCCATGCGACCAAAAATAGATAGTGGCTTCCTTTAGCCACCGTGGTGCTGATTTAAAGTATTTTATTGTGCATTTACTTCAAAAAAGATAAGAGAAGTTTTTGGCTTCCTATTGGCCAGTGGTGGGAAGTTGGGTGAGCGCCAAAAGTTCTTCTTATCTCCTATTCCTAACCTATTTTTCTTGACCTCAGTGACATTTTCATTGAGTAGAAGATGGACTGCAAAACACACATCTAACTTTTCACACCATGCTCTGTTGTTTTATGCAGGACATTTAACGAAGAAAAGCCTATGAAACATATACATTCAATACAAAGGTTGCAATTATAAACAATAAGGACCATTAAGGGTCAGATTTACTGAAGTCTGCAGGAGCCAAAAGCCTTCTTTAGACATTTAAAAGCTACTGGGTTTAGTGAGAGGCACCGTGTCAATTTGTGACTGTCAGTTGTGAATAGACTATGTATTCATTAGAGTTTGACTTAAGTAAGTCTGTCCAATAGCATATAACATTTCATGAATTGTATTTATTATATTTAGCTGCTGTATAACTCCTAAGTAAAAATTAATCCTAAGACTGCAATACATTAAAGGACTTTACTAATGAACACTGATTATAAAGAAAGTTAATCACACTTTTATAAGTTAATAGAGATCATAATCTTGAGCTTATCAAGCATTCTGTGTTTTTATGCAAGGCAGCAACTCAGTAATAAGTAGTTTTGTTCCAGCGGTGTAATGCTCAAAATTCAGCTGTGAGTTTAGAAAACTGTTAAGAGCTATAACTATATCAGGAAGTTATGGCATGGAATGGAAAACACAGTTATAGTTAACATTTATAGATCTGCACAACTTTGTCTATTGTTTTAATCAATGGTCGCATGGTCCGGCACAAAGAATTGGGCGACAGCATTTTCTACTTTCTTTTCATAAAAGAAAGTAGAGCTAAAACTAAGGCGAGGTTTCAAAGCTGTGTGCCGGTGATTGGACATCAGCCGCTGATGAAGCTGGTTCGCCTAAAAAGTGCTCTGTAAGGAAACAAGCTCCAGCAGCTCTGCGCTCGGGGAAAACACTATATTTACTTATCTTGTGCAGAAAAATGCACTGACATTGCTTTATATTGAGCACTGGCTGCCCAGTTAAACTGTGACTATCACCAGGTAACGTAGGCGTGTTTCTTGAATTAGCAGCAGGTGTTAAACAGCTGACAGATGAGGAGGAGGATGCATGCAGGTAAACTGAGGGTCTGTTGAGCTGATCGCTGGTTTCGTGAGAAAAATGTCAGCTCGTTCTTTATGTTACAGAAGCACAGAGACACAAGACCAGGCGGAAAGAGACGATCGTTCGGTGAAAATGAGAATCTGTGAATGCAACATGTGGAACACGGAGAGTGGAATATGTAAACAAACCGGTTAACGTAACCCCCTCGGTGCACTCTGCATGCTGACTGTTAGCAGAGCTAGTGAAATCTCTGAAAACATCTGAGCACTTTTGCAAGCATGTTCTATGTTGACAACCTGACCAGACATACGGCGCGACATTCGCGGCTAAAACACTGTTAAAAGTGTAGCTGGTGACAGAAAAACGGGGTATTTTAAAACTACACCACCACTATTGCTGCCTGTGATTTGATCTGCATTCTGGGATACCTGGCTGCCCCAAGTCAAGCAATCGATTATCTAGGATCGACCTGTTTTGACTTACTTTGCACGGCAACCAATCAAATGTTAGAGAAGATGCATGGGCAGCGTTAACCCCGCCCCCTGAGTTTGATGGGTGAGGCTGACAGATAAAATTATTTCAAGATGAGAGCCAGGTGCCAGGACTGCCAAAATGAAATAAATAAATATATCATTAAATAATTGATTAAACGTGTCAATAATTAAGTAAAATGTGAAAAACATAAATAATTAATTAAATGTGTCAATAATTAATTAATTAAATGTGTCAATAATTAATTACATGTGTCATAAATATTTATTTAATTAATTAATTCCAATTTTAATTAATTATTGCCACATTTAATTAATTATTTAATGGTGTATTTAATTAATTCATTATGGCAGTCCTGGCGCTCCATATAATTTAGCCTTTTGTTTATTTATTATTTTACTTTTTCTCCTTTTGTATTTATATGTATTCAGTCGGGTCTGTTTCCAACCCTTTTTAAACTTCAGTCGGCTGATAATACAATCCGGTTTCTACTTTGATCTCTAATTTTTCAGTTCTCCCTTCAGGTTTGATTTCCCATGCTTGGAAAAGTCTATACTCTTCCATTGTTTTTTAATGCTTTTACTTCTTTTTTTCTTTCTGTCTCTCCCATCTGTCTGGGTGGTGGCAGCCACAGTGGTTGCAGCATTCTGTGTCGGGTGTTCTCTGTGTCTTACAGTCACGTGCAAAATGTCCTTCTTTTCCACACTTCCAGCATGTAGTGCTAAAGTCACTGTTTGGTGTGTGTCTCTGTGTCTTACAGTCACGTGCAAGGTGTCCCTTTTTTCCACACTCCCAGCATGCAGTGCTAAAATTACTGTTTGGTGTGCACTATGCATTCCTCTCCCTTTCTTTTGGATTATTATCAGATGTTAATTTTGCTTGTTAATTCTCCATTTTCAAACATTTTGCTGGCCCGTCACTGGCACGCTTGACTTCAGAGTGGTTTACTGATACGGCCTTCGACTTCACTCTAAAAGTGAAGCGTTTTATGAGATGAAACTCAACCATTCTCCTTTGTCACCAGTACGTGAGCCTCAGCAAAGAAAACAAAAAACAGAAGTAGTTCAGCAGTGTATTGTGCTATAAAATCAACTTACTTCCAGACACATACACACATAGACATTTGCGCACTTTTACAATTTGTTACGAAGTAATTACGGCTACCTCTAAAACCTAAGTCTAATTCCGATCCTTACGGCGAATCCTAACCTATTTTAATTTATTACAAAGTAATTGCGGCTACTTCTAACGTATTTTACGCGTTTCTTTAAACCTTTGCGGCGGGAGAAAGAAAGAGGGAAAGAGAAACAGCTGAGAAGAGGGACGGGGGAGAAGGGCAAAAGACAAAAACCAACAGAACGGGCAGGAAAGAAAAAGAAGAAAAAAAATGCATATATCAATCACCTGGATCACCTGTTGAGAAAGAGAAAAGAAAACAAGCAGAAGAAAATGAGATTAATACAATAAACAACATCACGATGATATATGGGAATATAACAGTAAATACTAAATATTAAACATTATTGTGCAGCACGTAATATCAACAGCGCACAGTGTGCTTTGAGGTAAGAGCCAAAAAGGGTGTAGTTTGTGTGTGTGAGCACCTGTGAGCATGGACGTGCTTGTTTTTACCAGGTTCCTTCATGTAATGATCTGCTAGAGGGTGTGGGGAGCCACAGCTCCATCCTCCAGGGCATGAAGCAGGTATGGAGGAGATCAAGACTCCAGACATCCAGAGGCCCCCAGAACACAAGAGACCAAGGAAGACCAACAGAGGGGCAGCTGCGCCACTATCCCAGAAGGAGCTGAGGAGAGTCCCAGATGAGGGGTCACTCAGCAGCCGCGGAGCAGAAGCCAGGGGGGGGGTTGCAGTGATGTGCCCGTGAGCTCCGTCGGCAGCCAGCTGTGCCAGTGTGACCAGGCCAAGAGGCCGAGGGCACCCCACCCTCGAAGTGGCCCGAGCGAGCCCCAGGCTCCAGGCCCCGATAAGCAGCCACCGAGGATTGAGCTGGTGTGTACCTTGGCGCCCATCCCCGGACACAAAGAACCACCAATGCACCGATGTCTGAGGGCGTCTGCCACTGGCAGGGGAAGTGGTGGGGGGAGATAGGCCTCCATACCTTAGAGGGCCTGAGATGTCCCCAGAGAGGTGGCGTCTGGTACCCAACCTGACATATAGACACAGGCATACAGGCACACACAGATACAAACATCCATTCCCACCCTCATGCTCTCATATGCAAAAACACTCAACCAACGTGGAGACAGACATAGAGAGACACTGTACACACAATCACACTCCCCAAGCGTACTCTAAGAACCGGGTTTAGGTACCCTTGCCCCTGGAGGGGGAAACTGCACCCAGACCCAGGTGGTGTTACCCTTTTCCCTGTGGCCCCACACTCCAGACCCCAGTCAGACGGCCAACTCCTCCTCCTGGCCCCCCGCTCCAGCAGGTCGCAGAGAACGGGTGTGTGAAGACTCCAAACCTCCCTCCGCCTGCTCATATGTAGTGTTGATGAATGTGTGTTCTAAGGTGCATTTAAAACCCAGGAGAGCATGGAGCTACCTGCCAGAGAGCAGCAGGTAAGCGCATAGCCCCTCCTGATAGCCTTCAGTGTCTACGTGTATTAAAAATTGAGAGGTGGGCAACGAGGCCAGGGGTGCGGTGTACACCCTGAGGGTCTTTTGGAGTCCGTGTAGCGTGCCCACCCCCAAGATCCTATATGTATGTGTTATGAGAGTGTGAGTAATGTGAATGTCTAAGTTGTGAGATAAAATTGAGGCACAGGCAGCAGCCTTTACCCCAAGGCCCTGATGTGTGGGTGATTGTGGTAGAGCGGGAAGAGGGAGGCAGCTGGAGATGGGGAGGGAAGGAAGGGAGGGGCAAGTGACCCCTCCCTGGGGCCAGCTCCCCCGCTGACCCCAGTAGGCATCCCCGTACTCCGCAACCCGCCAGGGAAAGGGGGCCCAGGCCCATCCGGACCGGGATCCAGAACAGCAGCACCGCCCATCCCCACAGAGCCCACCTGACCCCACCACATAGAAAACTGCACCCACCCCGTCATCCACTCATCTTCCAGACTACACAAGACAATAGACGCCCAGGCTGAGATCTTCCTCCACCTCTCCTGTATCTCCCCTCCTGCAGAGTGAGTTCCTGAAGAGAGGAGAGCTCCTGCAAGATGTAACAACCTCCCCTACCAGTTGAAGAGCCCCCCAGGTGGCTCGATGCACTGGCGGCACCCTGCGCCTGGGCCGGGCCCCAATACACCCATACACCCACCCGCCCACAACCCCAGCAACATACCAACCAGGACCCAAGCCCCCGAGGCCCAGCTAGGGCCCCAGCCCAGAGACGGAGCGCCCCCAGAAGCTCAGGCCCGTCCCGGACCCACCCAGGGGCAGCCAGGCTACCAGGTCAGTAACCCACGTCCGTCAGCACAGACCCTCCCCTAGCCCCGCTGCACGCAGCCACGAGGAAACCGTCACCTAAGAGCCAACAGAGCCCTTAATAGGCCATGACCGCTACCCCGGGTTGAGCCCCCCAAGGAAGATGCCTCCGGGAAACCCCCAGACGCCCTAAGCCTGTCCCTACCCCCACACCAATCACAACAGCGAAGGTGGGACCAAACTATGACCCCCCACCCCCACTAGGCGATGGAGCTAATCAAAGGAACCCAGAGCAATTGATCTGATGTGGTAGCAGAGGTTGTATTAACACTAATGTAATATAATAGATAATTTCTATATTGGTTAGAATTAAGATTATTTTTATTTTTCCAGTTCATGAGGACTGTTTTCTTGGCTATGCATAGGGCAGTGAAAACCATATGGGCTATATTCTTATCTGTAGTGACATTATCTAAGCTGCCCAACAAACACACTAAAGGGGAAGTTGGAATGTTACATTTCAGACACTTTGATAAGTCTTCACATATCTCACGCCAAAACTTCTGAACTGGTGGACAGAACCAAAGAGCGTGGATATAATTGTCCGGTGAATTGGTTTGACAGTGTGAGCAGTTGTTGGTAGATGTAAAGCCCATCTTGAACATCCGATGACCTGTATAGTGCACTCTATGTAATATTTTGTATTGAATTAATTGAAGACTGGGATATCTAATTAGATGAAAGGTTTTTAAGCAAATCTGAGACCAGAAGTTTTGGTTTAAGTTAACTGATAAATCCGCTTCCCATTTTGCAATAGGAAGTGATATTGATTCATCTGTTTTAGAAAGCATTCTGTATATTTTGGATAGTAATTTGGGGGTTTTAAGAGTAAGAAATTGAACCCATATTGTGTAACTAGTCTGTCCAATAAAACAAATTCTGTTCCTTCTAATATATGTTCTAAATATTTGATTCCTTTACCACTCCAATCTGAAAAGTTTATCATATTATTGTTTTGTAATATGTCAAGGTTGTTCCAGATAGGTGTACGTTTGCATGGGATTAATGAAGACTGTCAATTTTAGAAACTCCCACCATGCTGTCAGAGAAGAGCTGATGCTGACGCTTTTGAAGCATTCATGTCGTTGGATGTTTGAGCTGATAAATGGTAGATCTGAAATCTCTAGATTATTGCAAAGTGCTTGTTCTACATCTAGCCAAGGTTCATCTAAGAGGGTATGTTTTAGCCATCCTGAGATAAACTGAAGCCTGTTGGCTAAGAAGTAGTGCTGAAAGTAAGGCAGTTCTAGTCCTCCTTTATCCTTGGTCTTTTGTAGTGTTTTTAAGCTTATACGTGGGGGTTTATTTTTCCAAATGTGACAGGTGAGACCTGGAGACTTGGGACCGCCCCTGGTGGGCGGAGCTGGTCTTCACTCCTTTCATAAGCGCAGGTGTGGGCAATTGGGTATTCCTTTGCAAACCTGAAGCTGCGAGTGCTTGGTCCGAGTTGGGCAAGTTGGTGTTTCTTAACTATGAAAGTCTGATACGCGTCCTCCCCTAAACTTCTGTTAGAACGGTAGGTTACACAAAAATGTACCACTTGAGCTCTGGCTGTTGGCAGAGGTTTACAGTTATTTGCACCCTTGTAGGTGGGAAACATTGCTCCCGTGAGAACGGTATAGTGGACTTCATCGCCACTGACCCACATTTATTAGGGTGTGACACAAACTTGTGGACAGGTAACAAAACCAATTCAGTGGAGGAATATTCCTGTGTTTTATTGTCCAGCTAGTGATCTCCTGCCTTTTATTCACAGAGTACCGAGCTGCTGCTTTGCCAGGTGGATTTCTGGCTGCGGGCAAAGGACCCGACACATCAGTGTGTTTTAATTTGTTTTAAACTGGTGTAAGTCGACGGACTGACTGCTGCGGCTGTCGATGGTTTTGTTTTTTTGTTTTACTTTTTTCTGTAGGCACCACAGATATTGATTCGCAGGCGGTGAAGGCGCTGCAGGTAAAACAAATCCTTTTTTTGCCTCCCCGCTTTTGCATGCACAGCGGGGGGCCCGAGTGAAGACGGCGCTGAAGATTTGCCTTTTTTTCTATAGTGTTTTACCCATTTGGGGTCATGTGTGAGTTGCCGTCCATTTTTAACCTGTGTGCTATGTCGATTTGTTTTTAAACTGTTCCCCGCAGCGCTTGTCCTGTCTCACGGGCAATCGTACAGTTTTATCGTTTTTAATAAGGTAACGTTTTTAATTGTTTTTAGGTGCTGCTGTTACACTGTTTCTTTTATTTTGTATTAAAAATTAAACTCTTTTAAACTGACTGTGCGCCTACGGCTCTGTCCTATTTTAAATAGGTACCTACCACGGGTCACAAACTGGCGTTGTCAACAGAATGAGCCTCTAGGTGTGCACAGCGATTAGTCAGTTGGTTTGTGTAAAATTCTTTTTTTGGGTGTGTGTTTTAAACTGTTTTATATTTGTATTTATTTATTTATTTATTTTTTAGGCAAAGCAGCAGCTGGTAAATCCTGGTGGTAACAAAGTATAATCTGCATTTAAACACAGTAGGCACTTACTGTTGAGGGTTTTTATTTTTTTATTATGGAGTCCCAATCAGGCATTTCTAGCCCCTGTAGACCTCATGACTCTACCCCTATGGAGGGCTCTCCTCGAGAGAGGCTGGTTTATATCCCTAGAGAGAGGTCGTGCCCCCTGTTTAGTGGAACTGGGGAAATTAGTGTCCAAAGTTGGGTGGAGGAAATAAAATCTGTGATGCGCACTCGTAGACTGGCCCCTGTTGATAGAGCCCATTATGTCTATGATCATTTGATTGGTGATGCTCGTGAGGAAATAAAATATAGGTCCCAGCAAGTAAGAGAAGATCCAGACTGCATTTTTGATATTCTCCTTAGCCAGTATGGTTGCCCCATGTCCTTTATTGCTGTTAAGGAAGCTTTTTATGCAAGAAGGCAGCAAGAAGGAGAGTCACTGAGGGAATTCTCCCATGCATTGTTTTCTCTCATGGACAAAATGATTCAAAGTTGTCCAGAGAGGCGAATTCCTGAGGCTGCTAGACTGCTTTCTGATCAGTTTGTAGAGGGTGTCCGGGATGGAAATTTGAGCCGCGAGCTTAAAAGGATTGTTCGCGAACATCCAGATTGTGACCTCCATACTTTAAGAGATGAAGGCCTCAGGTGGGAGCGGGAAGGCAGAGTAGGAGTAGAACCCGGCCGGTTCAGGACTTATTCTGTCCCAGCAGTCTACAGCATTCAGCATACAGGACAAATAAAGGGGCCAAGGGATACTATTGGGTCAGAATTAGCAGAGGTTAAGGAAATGTTAAAATGGCAGCAGGCCCAGATTGATCAGCTTACACATGAGTTGAGAGTTGCCCATACATCAAGTAAGTCTAGGTTCACGCAGAGAGGAAGGCAGGTTATTTGCAGACGGTGTCAGAAACCTGGCCATTTTGCTAAAGACTGTGATAATGAGAGGGTAGTAGCCTTTGAATCTACAGCCCCTAGCAGGAGCTCATCTGGGCAGGGTACGTTTTCCATGCAGGCGGAAAACTAGCACCCTCTGTTATGCTGAGCCACATATCAGATGGGGACATAACTGGCTCCAACAGTTGTAATGCTCAAATGTCTGGTCCCCCACCCAAGTTGGTAGGCTCCTGTCCAAAGGTTACCATTAATATGGGAGGGGTAGATGTCTCCTGTTTATTAGACACTGGATCCATGGTCACTACCATCACGGAGAGTTTTTTTGCCAAACATTTTAAGAACTGGGGTCCAGAGAAACTGAAGGCATGCCATTGGCTGCGGTTACGGGCAGCTAATGGGCTAGATATTCCCTATGTTGGCTACCTGGAGCTTGATTGCCAAGTGTTAGGGAGGCAAATACCCAAGCGTGGTGTGTTAGTTGTTAGAGATCCTTTGGAGCCCAGCCCCAACTCAGAAACATGTGGAGTACTCGGCATGAATGTGATCCGTGAGTGTTATAGGGAGCTGTTTTTGGAACATGGCTCTGCTCTTTTTGACCTTCCTTTAGTGCAGGAGGATCCTTGGCAGCAGGCTTTGCAGCGTTGCCATACAGCGCAGCTACAGCCTGAAGCACAGGTTAGTGGCCCAGTGAGAGTTAAGGGTAGAAGAAAAATTTGCATCCCCGCAGGCACAATGAAATTTGTACCAACTACATGTCGGAAAGCCCCTTCAGCACACACTGGAATAGCGCTTTTCGAACCATTAGATGCCGGTTTGCCTCATGGTCTCCTTTCTTCTCCAGCTTTGGTCCAGGTGGTCAGTGGCACTGCATTTATCCCAGTTACCAATGTGGGATTAACTGAGGCCATTTTGCCACCTCGCAGTCAGCTTGGCACCTTGTGCCAAGTTGAAATTGTCAGCCAATCGGATGGCTTGACCAGGCTCTTGGAAGATTTGGGAGAGGAAAAATGTGTTACCATGGCAACCCAGAGTGTGGAATCCAACCCTCTGAAAACTGCAATTAATGCAATTGATCTCTCAGCCCTCACTGTACAGGATCAGGACAGGGTAAGGGCCCTTTTGCGTGACTACCAATCTGTTTTTTCTTCTCATGATGGTGACTTAGGGTGTACCAATTTAATGACTCACGAGATCCCACTTTTAGATGAGACTCCGGTCCACCAGCGGTATCGACGGATTCCACCTTCAGAGTATGAGAGCGTTAAGGCCCATATTCAACACCTGTTGGAGAGTCAGGTGATCAGAGAAAGTTGTAGCCCTTTTGCATCCCCAATCGTGGTAGTACGAAAGAAGGACTCCAGTATTAGGCTTTGTGTGGATTACCGTCTGCTGAACTCAAGGACTAGGAAGGATGCTTTTCCCTTGCCCCGAATTGAGGAGTCCTTGGATGTGTTGTCAGGTGCATGTTGGTTCTCTACCTTGGACTTGGCTAGTGGCTACAATCAGGTCCCTGTTGCTGAGCCAGACAAAAAGAAAACTGCTTTCTGTACTCCTTTTGGGTTATTTGAGTTCAACCGCATGCCGTTTGGTCTCTATAATGCACCAAGCACCTTTCAGAGATTGATGGAGCGAATGTTTGGTTCCCAGAATCACCAGTCTTTGCTGTTGTACTTGGATGATGTGATTGTCTTCTCTACCACAGTAGACGAGCATATTCAGCGCCTAGGAGCAGTACTGGAGACCTTGCGGGTACAAAACTTGAAGGCCAAGTTGGAAAAATGCTGTTTTCTGCAGACAGAGGTAAAGTACCTTGGGCATGTGATCTCCAAGGACGGGGTAGCCACGGACCCAGACAAAATATCTGCGGTGTCTAATTGGCAAACTCCTAGCTCTGTTGCTGAATTGAGATCATTCTTAGGGTTTGCTAGTTATTATCGCCGCTTTGTTCCAGGTTTTGCATCCCTAGCTGCTTCGCTCCACCAGCTGGTGGCCGAACTGGCTGGGACTAAGCACAAACGCCCCTCCAAGCGTGCATTGCAGGAAGTTTGGACCGAGCAGTGTGAAAATAGCTTTCAAGAGTTGAAAGCTCGGTTGGTGCATTCCCCCGTATTGGCTTATGCTAATTTTTCACAACCTTTTATCTTGGAGGTTGATGCCAGCCACTGGGGTCTGGGGGCAGTGCTTTCACAACAGCAAGCTGATGGCAAGGTGCGTCCTATAGCTTATGCTAGTCGAGGGCTAAAGCCCACGGAACGTAACATGTCCAATTACAGCTCCATGAAACTTGAATTCCTAGCCTTGAAATGGGCTATGACTGAAAAATTCAGAGAATATTTGCTGGGTAACAGGTGTGTTGTCTATACAGACAACAACCCCTTGAGCCATCTGACTACAGCAAAGCTTGGAGCTTTGGAACAGCGCTGGGCGGCTCAGCTCTCTTCTTTTGATTTTTCAATTAAGTATCGTCCGGGTCGTACAAATGGCAATGCAGATGCTTTGTCCCGACAGTGTCAGCCATCCGATCAAACTGTGTCTTTAGAAACACTGCTTCCTGGTACTTCCCTTCCAGACTCTTTAGTCCAAACAGTTTTACCACCCCAGCAAGTAATCCAATCTATGATTTCGATTTTACCCTCTCATTCACTTGCAGACCTTGCTACTTTGCAGAGGGAGGACCCCACGATTAGTGGTTTTTTGAAGTTTTGGCGCAGAGGAACTGGCCCTACTCGCCAGGAGAGAAGAGATTTGCCAGCAGCAGTGCTGGAAATGTTGCGCCAGTGGAGGAAACTGGTAGAAAAGGAGGGCGTCCTTTATCGGCAGATCTTTCAGCCAGATGGGGGGGAACCAGTGTGCCAATTAGTGGTCCCTCAGAGTCTCAAGAATGAGGTTTTACATGGCTTGCATAATGACCATGGTCATCAGGGAACTGACAGGACTGCAGACTTGATACGCAAGAGGTGTTATTGGCCAGGTATGTCTAAGGAGGTTCAGGATTACTGTCAGCAATGTGAACGTTGTGCGCAGGCTAAAGCAGTTTATCCCAAACCTAAAACAACCATGGGTCACCTCATGGCTGCGAGGCCCAATCAGATTCTGGCAATTGATTTCACATGCCTTGAACCCTCCGTTGATGGCCGTGAAAATGTATTGATTCTTACTGATGTGTTTTCAAAGTTCACTCAGGCCATTTCTACTAAGGATCAAAAGGCAACTACTGTGGCCAGTGTTTTGGTTTATGAGTGGTTTTATCGCTTTGGTGTTCCCTCTAGGATTCACTCCGATCAGGGGAGGAGTTTTGAAGGAGCATTAGTTCAGCAGCTATGCCAGTTATATGGTGTGGAAAAGACTCGCACCACTCCTTACCACCCACAAGGTAATGGCCAGTGTGAGCGTTTTAATCGGACTCTGCATGATCTGTTGAGAACCCTGCCTCCTGAGCAAAAGCGTCATTGGCCCATGTATTTACAGCAGCTCACCTTTTCTTACAATACCACAATCCATCAAACTACGGGTAAGTCACCCTATTTTCTTATGTTTGGCCAAGAGCCCCAGCTCCCAGTTGACTTCCTGTTAGGCAGAGTGGAGGAACCCACCCACGGCCCGGTACACACTTGGGTCCAAGAGCATCAGAAACGTCTAGATGTAGCTTATAAAGGTGTGAGTAACCGCACCAAAGCAGCAGCGACGCTGCGTGCAGATCGTCAACCTGCCCCAGCTTCTGACCCCTTGCCATTGCATCAGTTAGTGTATTTGAGAGATCATAGCATTCGGGGACGGAATAAAATTCAAGATTTTTGGGACGTTACACCGTATTGTATTGTCCGTGCCCCTGCTGATGCTGGTCCTGTGTATACAGTGGCCCCACTCAATGATCCAGAACAGAAAAGACAGGTTAATAGACAATTTATCAAGCCGATCCCTGCTGATATCTGTGAGAAAATAAGGGCAGAGCTCCAGCAAACTGCTAACCCTAGAAGTTCACCTGACCGGTTACCCCCGTCTGAGGATGAGGGAGACTTTTATGTGTGGCAACGAAGGGAGTCCCCAAGAGGTGACCCCCAAAGTGTACAAACTGATTCTGCACCTTGTTCCCAACAACTCCCAGAAGACCTGGCTATAGTAATGAGGCCGCAGTCCAGAAGGACTGAGCCTGGTACCCTGACTCCACAGTGTAGTGTCCCCACTCCATTAGCTGAAAGTGGTACAGTTAGAAGAACGACACGCTCAACAGCTGGCCACCATTCCAATCCACACCATCTGCCCCAATCAGCTGAAGCCAGGCCACCTAGTGTACATTCAGTTACAGCTTTTTATAGACCGTGGCTTTAAGGTTTCATTGTCGGGTCGCCAATGCAAAAACCAGGGGGGAGAATGTGACAGGTGAGACCTGGAGACTTGGGACCGCCCCTGGTGGGCGGAGCTGGTCTTCGCTCCTTTCATAAGCGCAGGTGTGGGCAATTGGGTATTCCTTTGCAAACCTGAAGCTGCGAGTGCTTGGTCCGAGTTGGGCAAGTTGGTGTTTCTTAACTATGAAAGTCTGATACGCGTCCTCCCCTAAACTTCTGTTAGAACGGTAGGTTACACAAAAATGTACCACTTGAGCTCTGGCTGTTGGCAGAGGTTTACAGTTATTTGCACCCTTGTAGGTGGGAAACATTGCTCCCGTGAGAACGGTATAGTGGACTTCATCGCCACTGACCCACATTTATTAGGGTGTGACACGAACTTGTGGACAGGTAACAAAACCAATTCAGTGGAGGAATATTCCTGTGTTTTATTGTCCAGCTAGTGATCTCCTGCCTTTTATTCACAGAGTACCGAGCTGCTGCTTTGCCAGGTGGATTTCTGGCTGCGGGCAAAGGACCCGACACATCAGTGTGTTTTAATTTGTTTTAAACTGGTGTAAGTCGACGGACTGACTGCTGCGGCTGTCGATGGTTTTGTTTTTTTGTTTTACTTTTTTCTGTATCAGTAGGCACCACAGATATTGATTCGCAGGCGGTGAAGGCGCTGCAGGGAAAACAAATCCTTTTTTTGCCTCCCCGCTTTTGCATGCACAGCGGGGGGCCCGAGTGAAGACAGCGCTGAAGATTTGCCTTTTTTTCTATAGTGTTTTACCCATTTGGGGTCATGTGTGAGTTGCCGTCCATTTTTAACCTGTGTGCTATGTCGATTTGTTTTTAAACTGTTCCCCGCAGCGCTTGTCCTGTCTCACGGGCAATCGTACAGTTTTATTGTTTTTAATAAGGTAACGTTTTTAATTGTTTTTAGGTGCTGCTGTTACACTGTTTCTTTTATTTTGTATTAAAAATTAAACTCTTTTAAACTGACTGTGCGCCTACGGCTCTGTCCTATTTTAAATAGGTACCTACCACGGGTCACACAAAGGAATTTGGACATACATGAATCTGGAGATCTGAACCAATCTTGTGGCGGTTTAGTTGGGATCATTGAGAATAAATAATTTATTTTTGGTAAGACCATCATTTTTATAGCGGCAACCCTTCCCATGAGTGATATGGGTAGACATTTCCATCTAGCCAGATTGCCTTCTACCTTCTTTAAAAGTGGGACATGGTTTAATTTAGTTAGATCTGCAAGCTTGGGAGAAACATTAATACCTAAATATTTTATATTTCCCGATTGCAGTGGTGCAGAAGAGGAATTATGGAAGGAGCAATTAATCGGAAGGACTGTAGATTTTGACCAGTTAATTGAGTAATCTGATATTCTTGCAAAATAATATTTTTAACCAGTTAATGAAGGAGGATCCAAAACCAAATTTGTGTAAAGTTGCAAATAGAAATTTCCAGTTAAATCTGTCAAATGGTTTTTCTGCATCTAAAGAAAATATTGTAGTTTCAAGGTTTTTACTGTATGAGTAGTCTATCAAATTAAGTAGTCTACGTGTATTTGTTGATGAGTGCCTACCTTTTATGAAACCAGTTTGGTCAGGATGAATTAAGAGGGGGGTTATTTTCTCCAGTCTCTTTGAGAGAGCTTTGCAGATTATTTTAAGGTCTACATTTATAAGGGATATTGGACGATAGCTTGAGGGATATACAGGGTCTTTGCCTGGTTTTAGCAGGAGATTAATGTTTGCAGAATTCATATTTGATGGAAGTCTTCCCTTTTCTTTAATTTCCAACAACGTTCTGTAGAAAACTGGTGCTAGAATCGACCAGAATTCTTTGTAGAATTCTGCAGGAAAGCCATCCGGACCTGGAGCCTTATTATTGGGCATACTTATCAGGGCTTCCTGGAGTTCACCTGGTGTCAGTGGTGAATCCAGTGCCATTGCTTGAGTGTCCAATAATTTTGGAAGAGTTATGTTGTCCAAAAACTGATGAATTTCTTTTTTAGATGGGTTTATTTGTGGTGAATACAACATTTTATAGAAATCCCTGAAAATGTTGTTTATTTGTATCGGATCATATATTGTGTTCCCAGATGAATCTTGAACAGCACATATAGTTGTTTTTTCTTTATTTATTTTTAGCTGGTTTGCTAGAAATTGACCGGATTTATTACCATGTTCATAATTTTGTAGGCGTAGTCTTTGTACTAAGAATTTTGTTTTTTTTAATCAATTATCTCATTTAATTCTAGTTTTGTTTTGCGTATTTTCTTCAATGTTTCCTGATCTTGGTGGGACGTGTAGGCTTCTTCTAGTGATTTGATGTTTTTTTCTAATTCCTGAATATTTTTGTTTTCTTTTTTCTTTTTATGTGATGAGAAAGCTTCTAGCTGACTCTCAGGTGTGACAGGTGTGCCAGCAGGAAAGAGTAATAATAACATGCATCCTGAGGTTTGTCATGCAGGATTAAAGGAGCCAGACTTTGTTCACACAGCTAGGATTGTATTTTACACTGACCCTGGGTCAGTATAAGTATCATACAGTTTAAACGAAGCACTGAAACTTGCATATATTTATTAGAGATGCGTTGAAGCTAATCGAGATATTTGCTGTCAGTCTGTGGCTGCGATTAAACACTTTACTGGAAACTTTATTAACCAGTAACTTCATCAGTCATGACAGAAGCTAATATTTCTGTGCTAACTTCGTTTAAACAGTAACAGCTTTACTACAATATAAGCTAACTTTTACATCGTAACTTTAAGCTAGCACCATAAGGACGGTAAAATACGTAATAATATCTACAAATGCATCTTAAAGCTGTTATATTAGCACTCGGTGTATTACTAACATATCCACATTAACATTATTGACTTTTAATAGTCATTCTATAAATGCTGTCCGTTTAAATGGCCTTACCTGTAAACACTGCTGTATCCAGCGGATTCCAGCCAGAGTGGATTCTGGAGTATTCCCATGCTCCTGTTAGTGATCCTCCATCTGGATGGATGATAACAACCTTCTGAACAATCTAGCAGGAGATGGCCCATATCTATGGGATTGATTTCTGCTAATAACGCCTGATGGATTGATAACAGCCGAAGCGGGTGAATAAAGTCACCCAGTCGCTAGCTGTGCCATTGGCCAGCATACACCACTCCCTCCATAAATGCAATAAATGATACAAAAACAATAGCCTATTAGTTGTTTACATTATTTAATATAGTGTGTTCAGTATACGTCACTACTCCAGAGGGAGTGTTCGCCCAGGGCGCCAAACAGGCTAGGACTGCCACTGAGTAGGCGGTAGGGTAAACTGTCTTGCCCAAGGACACAACGACCAGGAAAGAGAGTCCAGGGCTTGAACTAGCAACCTTCCGGTTACAGATGCGCTTCCCAACCCCCTGAGCCAGCGTAAGAACTGGTCCGGTCTAGTTTGGTTTATCCTTCATGTGGATAACAGGTGGTCAGAATAACAAAAACAAATCAACAAAACACATTCAAACATAACACTGGGAGAGCACTCGACAGCCACTTTGAGTACTGCAAAAAAAATTCATTTCATTTGTTTATGGCTGTAGCAGGGCCTCCTGTGAATTTGACCTTGTGAGGGTGTGTCCCAGCATCTTTCCTGCCTCAATTATCACACTTTTTGTTCACCTGACTCTACTCAGCAATTAACATGGAATACCTAAGGGCAAAGAGCCTTGCTGGTTTGCAGCTAGTGAGCTGTGTGTGTGATGACTGCTTGCTCTTTTTTGTTTGTTTGTTGATTTTACCTTTTGACTTATTTTTCAGTTTAGTGACCAACTCCTAGGGTTTTGTTTTGTTTTCTTTCTCCATCCATCCTCATCCGCTTTATCCGAGGCCGGGTCGCGGGGGCAGCAGCCTAAGCAAAGAGGCCCAGACCTCCCTCTCCCCAGCCACCTCCTCCAGCTTATCTGGGGGAATACAAAGGCGTTCCCAGGTCAGCTGAGAGATATAATCTCTCCAGCGTGTCCTGGGTCTGCCCCGGGGCCTCCTGGGAAATGGGACATGCCTGGAACACCTCACCCAGGAGGCGTCCAGGGGGCATCCTTGTCAGATGCCCGAACCACCTCAGCTGGCTCCTTTCGATGTGGAGCAGCAGCTGCTCTACTCTGAGCCCCTCCCGGATGGCCGAACTTCTCACCCTATCTCTAAGGGAGAGGCCAGCCACCCTTCGGAGGAAGCTCATTTCTGCCGCTTGTATCCGCGATCTCGTTCTTTCGGTCACTACCCACAGCTCGTGGCCATAGGTGAGGGTAGGGACGTAGATCGACCGCTTCGCTTTTACACTCAGCTCCCTCTTCACCACGACGGACCGGTGCAGCGTCCGTATTACTGCAGCTGCAGCCCCAATCCGTCTGTCGATCTCCGGCTCCCTTCTCCCATCACTCGCGAACAAAACCCCGAGTGAGCACTCCACCCTTTTCCGGCTGAGAACCATGGCCTCAGTGGTGCTGATCCTCATTCCCGCTGCTTCACACTCGGCTGCGAACCGTTCCAGTGCGAGCTGGAGGCCCTCACCTGATGAAGCCAACAGAACCACATCATCCGCAAAAATCAGAGATGAGATTCTGAGGCCACCAGAGCGAAAGCCCTCCGCCACTTGGCTGCGCCTAGAAATCCTGTCCATAAAAATTACGAACAGAACCGGAGACAAAGGGCAGCCCTGGCGGAGCCCATCACCCACCGGGAACGAGTCCGACTTATTGCCAGCAATGCAAACCAAGCTCTTGCAACGGTTGTATAGGGATCGAATGGCCCGTAGCAATGGGCCAGACACCCCATACTCCCGCAACACCTCCCACAGGACACCCCGAGGGACACGGTCGAATGCCTTCTCCAAGTCCACAAAACACATGTAGACTGGTTGGGCAAACTCCCATGCACCCTCAAGTATCCTGGAGAGGATAAAGAGCTGGTCCAGTGTTCCGCGACCAGGACGAAAACCGCATTGTTCCTCCTGTATCCGAGGTTCGACTAGCGGACGAACTCTCCTTTCCAGCACCCTGGCATAGACTTTCCCAGGGAGGCTGAGGAGTGTGATCCCCCTGTAGTTGGAACACACCCTCCGGTCCCCCTTCTTAAAGATGGGGACCACCACCCCGGTCTGCCAGTCCACAGGTACTGCCCCTGATCTCCACGCAACATTGCAGAGGCGTGTCAACCAGGACAGCCCTACAACGTCCAGAGCCTTCAGGAACTCGGGGCGGACCTCATCAACACCAGGGGCTCTGCCACCAAGGAGTTGTTTAACTGCCTCAGTGACCTCGCCCCCGGAAATTGGCGGGTCATTCCCCTCATCCCCAGACTCTGCTTCCTCCTCGGAAGACGTGTCAGTGGGATTAAGGAGGTCCTCGAAGTATTCCTTCCACCGCCTGACAATTTTCTCAGTCGATGTCAGCAGCGCTCCGCCAGCACTATACACAGTGCAGGTAGAGCACTGCTTTCCCCTCCTGAGACGCCTGACGGTTTGCCAGAATCTCTTCGAGGCATTCCAAAAGTCTTTTTCCATGGCCTCTCCGAACTCCTCCCACACCCGAGTTTTTGCTTCAGCCACTGCCCGAGCCGCATTCCGCTTGGCCTGTCGATACCTGTCGGCTGCCTCCGGAGTCCTACAGGCTAACCAAGCCCGATAGGACTCCTTCTTCAGCCCAAACATAGTAATACAAACATAATAAAAAAACAATATTTGTCTCTTATATATAATACATCTATATATACACTTTAAAAGATGTTTGTCTTTGAGTGAAGATTTAAGGTGATAATATAAATAACTGGAACTTGAATTTTTACTGAAGCTCAGTATTTGATACAGGGTTCAAGTTCACTCCTGTAATAACTAATAATGATTAATATAATAATAACTTTAATATTTAATATTGGTAATATTACATTACCAAAGTGAGATGACTTTAGTCTCATGAACAACATAAGCTAATTATTATTTACTAACTAATCTTAAAATGACTGTTTAGCACAGAAATGAAGCCCAACAATGTTTTTACAGTCCCGTGGTCTCAGCCACAGATACTTATCAAATCAAATAAAGCTGATGTAAAAAAAAAAAAAAAAAATGAGCAAAAGATTTTCTCTTTTATTTCTGTCAATGCTGTATGAAACGTTTCCAGCAGTCGATGTCATGGTTGCTAGTGTAACGGAGCGGAAAGGCTGATTTTATTTCCAAGATGTTTTGTATTTTTAAAAGGAAGGAAACCTTCCTCAAAACGGGCAGAGCAGTGGAGCCGCCAAGGGAAAGCACACAATTTAAACTGTAAGATTAAAAATATAATTTATTATACTTAAATAGTTAAAAATGTAAAATGAATTAAAACAACCTTGGCCAAGGAATAACACAATAAAAATCAATAAAACACAACATTAAAAGTCCAGTGGGATCCACCACGGCATAAAAGTCACAAAAAACTAAGAAATCCAGCGTAGTAGTAAAAGAGGGAAACCCAGCGGAGTCCTCGCCTTCCTCCCCGCATTCCACGTGCACTGAAGAAAGGGAGGGAGCGGCAGTCACTATTCCTTTCGACAGTTTTACTTTATAAAAAGGGATAAGTCAAAGACTTACCCCGGGTGGGCAGAGCTCTCAACTCCGCCCGCCGCTTCTTTAAAACTGCAATCGGCACCAGCTGTCTCACTGCTTCTGCTCTCCCGCAGTGCACAAGCTGGCTCTTGTCGTTATTGCCGTCTGACTGCCCGCTGCGCGTCCCTAGTCGCTGGTGGTGGCGCGTCCCCAGTCGCTGGTCATCTCCTCTAACGCCCAGCTCCACCAGCCCCTTCGGCTCGCAGGCGTCGCCACCTGGCACCACTTACTCCTGGCCGTCTCTCAAGCCTCTCGGTCGACTAAAAAACTCTTCCTGTGGTCTGTCAGGCCCTCTTATTGGCCTCCCTGGGATCTCTCGCAGGTGTGATCAGTTTATTATCAGGTAGGGGTGGAGTCTTTCCAGGACAAGTCACCAAATAAATACCATTAAAACATGCAGTAAAACTCATAAAAATAAACCAGTGTACAATATTAAAATATTAAAAAGGCAAAACGCAGCAAAACATGCATAGTAGAAAAACTTAGATGACTTGTCCCTTTCCACCCCGTGACACTAGGCAACCAGGGCGGGCGGAGGCTAGACCGTCCCATTTCACAAGCCTATACAAGCCTCACACTTCTCGGTCTTCAAGGACTAGTCCCACGTAGACCACGAAGGCCGCGTCCTCCAAGGCTGCAGACCCTGAATTGGGATACAGCCTACGAACACCTGTGACACCTGAGGATCACATGTCTAATGTGGAAAAAAGGAGTGGCAGGAGGAGGAAGAGTGTGATCAGGTAATCAATGCTTCACAATTACATCTTTGAAGTAGTGTTCATGCAATGGCCAGAAAGGGACCCAGCAATGCCAAAAAAGTGTATTTTTAAGTTGCATGTCATTCATCCATCAGCTAATGTCTGTCGGTGTCAGTCTAAAGACACAACCACACATGAGGCAGTGTAGGTAACACTAGAGGGAGGAGGTTTATCAAAAGGCCAAACATACAAGTGGAAATGAGGAAGTGCTGCATGAAAACAGATGAAAAAACATTTGGTTAAGAATGTTTTTAGTTACAAAATGTTAAACTAATGAATCCAGCCACATTTTTCTTCTATTTACAAACGGGTGATGGAGTTCCATTTTCCTCACCCATTCAAGAGTCACCCATAGCGTGCAACATTAGCTGTACACACACAACACTATGGGAACACTAAGGTTACATGGAATGTGCATGACGCTGGCTCCAGAGATCAGATGTTAAAGACATTTAACCAGCTTAAGAAACTACAGGCAGATGTTGTTTGCTACATATGAACTTAAAAACTTGCTACCAAGATGGCGCCGCGTATGGATGCCCTGGTGCTTCAGTGCGTTACTTTTGTCTTGTTTTTGTGCATTTCTTCTGTGTCTGGGAACTCCTCTGGATACTCGTACACCAGAGAAGAGCTCCTTAACTGCAGGACTACAACGCCTGTGGATTTATTTCCAATATTTGTCGCATCTGCGGCAGATTTACTGCTGACTCTGATCAGGAAAGTGAGACGTCGAAAGAGAGGTAAGCGAGCCGGCGTACTCGTGCGTTTGAGGAAACGCGGACTGAGAACGGCCCTTCCTGGGATCTTCCTCTCTAATGTACGCTCACTCTGGAATAAGATAGACGAACTGGCCCTGATGAGAAGCATGAACAGAGACTTTGCCTCCTCCTGTGTCTTATGTTTTACGGAGTCGTGGCTCAGTGAGGACATCCCGGACTGCGCGCTCAAGCTGGAAGGCTTTCATCTGCTGCGCGCGGACCGGCAGGCTGCTCTCTCCGGTAAAACCAAAGGTGGAGGTGTCTGCTTCTACATCAATAGTGGCTGGTGCACAGATGTAACAGTGATTGCTCAGCACTGCTCTCCCTCTCTGGAATATCTTTTTATTCACTGCAAACCGTTTTATTCTCCGCGGGAGTTTGCTTCATTCATCCTGGCCGCTGTTTACATCCCGCCAGACGCGGATGCGCAAGCAGCTCAGTGCGCACTCGCAGAGCAGATTCTCCACACGGAGCGGACATACCCGGACTCTCTCATCATTGCTCTTGGGGACTTTAACAAAGCCAATCTGAGCCATGAGCTTCCGAAATACAAGCAGTATATTAAATGCCCGACCAGAGAGGAGAGGACATTGGACCACTGCTACAGCACGATCAGCGGGGCCTATCGCGCGGTGCCGCGCGCTTCACTCGGACTTTCTGATCACGTCATGATCCACCTAATCCCCGCGTACAGACAGAGGCTGAAGCTCTCCAAACCTGTCATGAGGACCAAAAAACTGTGGAGCAACGAGGCTGTGGAGGAGCTTCGCACGTGTTTGGAGACCACAGACTGGGACACAATGAAGGCTGCTTCTAACAGCTTGGACGAGTTTACGGACACTGTCACCTCCTATATCCACTTCTGTGAGGACAGCATTGTGCCATCACGCACCAGGGTGAGTTATAACAATGACAAACCCTGGTTTACTCCTAAACTCAAAAAGCTGTGGCTGGAAAAGAGTAAGGCGTTCAGAAGCGGAGACAGGGACTGCTACAGAGAGGCCAAGTACAGGTTCACTAAGGAAGTGGACATTGCCAAACATCAGCACTCTGAGAAGATGCAGCAGCAGATCTCAGAGAATGACTCGGCCTCTGTGTGGAAAGGTTTTAGGAATATTACAAACTACAAGCCTAAAACCCCCCACTCCACTGATGACTTGCTCTTAGCCAACACCCTTAACGACTTCTACTGTCGTTTTGACGAGCCATCAGGCAGCCTTCACACCTCCAACGACCCCAACAATAGAGGCACTTTGGACACTCATTCCCCCACCTCTCCCCCCTCCATAGAGCCATCACCACCTTCAAACTGTTCACCTGCAACACCCGCCCCCTCACCCCACACAAAAGAGGATTTCACACCACCTCCTCCGACCACAACTCTTCATATTCATGAAGCAGATGTGAGGAAGCAGTTTAGGAGTCTGAATGCTCGGAAAGCTCCCGGCCCAGACGGTGTGTCTCCTGCCACCCTCAGACACTGTGCAAACGAGCTGGCCCCAGTGTTTTCTGGCATCTTCAACTCCTCACTGCAGGCATGTCATGTGCCTGCCTGCTTTAAGTCCTCTACCATAATCCCTGTCCCCAAGAAACCTAGGATCACTGGACTAAATGACTACAGACCGTGGCTCTGACATCTGTGGTCATGAAGTCATTTGAGCGCCTAGTTCTCTCCCATCTCAAGACCCTCACGGCCCCCCTCCTGGACCCCCTGCAGTTTGCATATAGAGCCAACAGGTCTGTAGACGACGCCATCAACATGGCCCTACACTTCATCCTGCAGCATCTGGACTCCCCAGGAACCTACGCCAGGATCCTGTTTGTGGACTTCAGCTCTGCCTTCAACACCATCCTTCCAGACCATCTCCGAGGCAAGCTTTCCCAGATGAATGTGCCTGATCCCATCTGCCGGTGGATCACTGACTTCCTGACGGACAGGAAGCAGCACGTGAGGCTGGGGAAGAATGTCTCGGACTCCCGGACCATCAGCACCGGCTCCCCTCAGGGCTGTGTTCTTTCTCCTCTGCTCTTCTCCCTGTACACCAACTGCTGCACCTCCACCCACCAGTCTGTCAAGCTAATCAAGTTCGCAGATGACACCACCGTCATTGGGCTCATCTCTGACGGGGATGAGTCTGCCTACAGGAGGGAGGTTGAACGTCTGGTGTCTTGGTGCAGCCACAACAACCTGGTGCTGAATGCCCAGAAGACAGTGGAGATTACTGTGGACTTCAGGAAGCACACAGCCCCACTCCCCCCCATCATCCTGACTGACACCCCCATCACCTCTGTGGACTCATTCCGCTTCCTGGGTACCACCATCACCCAGGACCTGAAGTGGGAGCCCACCATCACCTCCGTCATCAAGAAAGCCCAGCAGAGGATGTACTTCCTGAGGCAGCTGAAGAAATTCAACCTGCCAACACGGACGATGATGCAATTCTACACTGCAATCATCGAGTCCATCCTCACCTCCTCCATCACCGTGTGGTACGCTGGAGCCACTATCAGGGACAAACAGAGACTGCAGCGTGTTGTGCGCTCTGCTGAGAAGGTGATTGGCTGCAGACTCCCATCTCTGCAGGACCTGTACACCTCCAGGACATTGCGGCGTGCAGCTCGGATCTCAGCTGACCCTTCTCACCCTGGACACAGTCTGTTTGACCTGCTCCCCTCAGGCAGGAGGCTCCGGTCCATTCGCACCAGAACCTCTCGCCACAAGAACAGTTTCTTCCCCTCTGCTGTTGGACACATGAACAATAACCACATGACTGTCCCCGCCACTAACACATGACCCTACGCTGTGTCACTGCATCATTTCATGTCTGGCACTGATCACCACCTGCACTCATGTATATATCTTTCTACGTAGCACTCATAATTCTTATTCTCATGCATATATGTTTGGCACTGATCACCACCTGCACTCATGTATATATCTTTCTACGTAGCACTCATAATTCTTATTCTCATGTATATATCTCATGTATATCTCATGCACATATCTTTCTTTCTATATAGCACTTTAATTCTTATTGTCTGCACTGAAGCACCGCAGCAATTTCCTAATGTTGTAAACCTCAACATCTGGCAATAAACCCATTCTGATTCTGATTCTGAAAACATCTGAGTTTCCTAATGTGTTCACTGCCTCCTATAACTCTTGCCAATGGGAAGTAGCAATTTTAATACATAAAAATATTAATTGCACAGTACTCAACACAGTTATAGATCCAGAGGGTAGATTTCTAATCATTAAATTAGCTATACTTAATACAAAAGCTATGTATTGTAAGTATATATAGCCCAAATGTTGATGACCCTTCGTTCTTTCACATTTTTTAGTGCACTCTCTGAACACCGAGATTGCGCACTTGTTCTTGGGGGCGACAGCCTTGGACTAAATCAATGGTTCCCAAACTTTTTCTGCTGGGCCACCCTTTGTTTTACAAGAAAAAATGTTCACACACCCCCCCCCCCCCCCCCCCCCCCCCCCCCCCCTCTGCGCGCACACATCCTCCAACCACACACACCCATATTTTGCTCCGTTGCGGTTTATTTCACACCTCAAACATTTAGTAAACAATTAAGCAAATACAAGTAATCTGCAATAAATTACAAGTAGTAAGAAAATAAACTACTAACTCTTTTACGCAACGTCCGCACATACATGGGTATTTTTGAAAACGCCGCTGTTCCGTCCACACATAAACGGCATTTCGAATCACCGAAAACTGAGATTTTTTAAAACTCCTTTTTTGCGTTTACGTGTGGACGAGGAATACAGACTTCGTCACCCAACGTCAAAGGTATATGCCTTTTTTCACATCACACTGTGTGCCATGTTATTGTTTACATGAGATGAATTGCAGAATGGCAGATAAACAGTATTTTGTCTCTATCTTCAGGTTTTACATGCTTACATATACACATGCAGTTACTGTCCCTCTATTTAGAAAAGCAGAGGCGTCACGGTGTCATTGTTTTACATATAGTGGTTTTTTTCCTGTGTAATAATATTCAACATTGCTACCAATACATTTTTTTTAAAAATGCCTCTCTGTGCAAAATGGGTTTAAAAACATAAACAGCTGTGGGATACTGTTTGTCCGTGATTTGAACAGGGGGAACAAATTGTGGCAGGATCAGCCTGATATTATTTGTATCCCACTGTAACTTTACTGCATAAAGAGTTAACATCTGCAAAATGTCAGGAGTAGTTAGTCATTACAACAAGTGTTTGTGAACTAAAAATCAAGAATGTGGGATACTGTTTGTCCGTGATTTGAAGAGCCCAGCCCGTGCTCCTGACAAAGGGAAAACCAATTATGCAGGGGAGACCTACCTTGGCACTTGTGCAGGTGAAACCAAATGGAAGACATGCTTCATGTGGGGCGATCGTGGCTCAACTCTTGAGCCATGAGTTGGGAGTTCGTAATTGGAAGGTTGCCAGTTCGAGCCCCAGCTCGGACAGTCTCGGTCGTTGTGTCCTTGGGCAAGACACTTCACCTACCGCCTAAAAGGGCCGATGGCGCGATATGGCAGCCTCGCTTCTGTCAGTCTGCCCCATGGCAGCTGTGGCTACAACTGTAGCTTGCCTCCACCAGTGTGTGAATGGGTGGATGACTGGGTGTGTAAAGCGCTTTGGGGTCCCTAGGGGGGACTAGTAAAAGCGCTATACAAATACAGGCCATTTACCATTCACCATGTTTTCTAGTCTTTGTCTTAGAATGAAGTTGGTTTGGAAACATATTCAGCTATGCTTCATCTCCTGCTTTGCATTTGTGTTGGCGCCCTGTGCTAACAGCGTCCAAGCATTGGTTTATTGTTTTTTTTTTTTTTCCCCTTTTCATACCTTGCTCCCCCTGCAATGGCTCTGCGCCCGCTCTAGGCCCCACACATTGGGAAGGTCTGGACTAAATGAAGAAATGGACAGGCTCAATATAGCAGGAACTAAGCGCAGTTGGCGGTCCACAAATATAATTAAACAGTTCATAAATGACTTTGGTCTTTGTGACGCTTCCTTATCCCAACCATAATGAATATACTTTCTTCTCACATGTCCATCACTCCTACTCTCCTCTGGATTATTTCCTAGTCAGCAGTTCACTGCTGATTAACATTTCAGACACTGAGATACACCCATGCTCCTGTATCTTTAATACTAAAACATAAGAATAATAAATCATCGCTTAAAGATGAAGAATTTATGAAATATTTTAAGAAAGAGTATTTAGACTATAATGACACTCCTGGAACATCAGCATCTTTTCTCTGGGAAGCAGGGAAAGCTGTGATGAGAGGTAAAATAAATTCTCATCACATAAAAAAGAAAATAGAAAACAAAAATATCCATATACAGTATATTTATTAGAAAAAAACCCCATCAAATCCTTAGAAGCAGCCTACGTGTCCTGTCAGGAACAGAAAATTCTGAACAAAATTTGTAAAAGATAATTAGAATTAAATGATTAATTATTAATAAAAACCAAAAACCAAACAGTTTTTAGTACACAGACTTTTGAACATGGTAACAAACCTGGTCAATTTACAATAAATAAAGAAAAAAGACTATGTCTGCTGTTAAAAGATCTGGGAACACAGTTGTCAATAGAAAATTGTACTTAGTAGTCAGTATAATCTTTTAATAATATAAGTTTACATATGGTAGTGATAGGATGTGCGATCCTTAATAGTCTGCAAAGGCTTTGTGTGCATTCCAGAGTGCTCTAGCATTCACAACCACATCCTGGGAGCATGGGAAATGTTGTACCTTCTTTTATTTTCTTTATGGTAGGATAAACGTAGCTATGTCAGTTTTAGTCTAAGTGCCTTTTTTACATATAGATGAACTGTTGGATTTTCCAGACCAGCAGGTTTAGGGAAGTCGTTTATGGGGTCACACTCTGACACACACATGCACACACACACACATACATATACACCTCCACATTCCAATGTAAGGAACAAACACCCACTGATGTATAAATAAAGACCAGGGCAGTCTCAGAGCTGCGAGTCCCTGAGCCGTCACTCTTGTGCGAGAGCTCAGAGCTGCCCTTGCTATGCAACAAGTAAAGTGTTTTAGAATATATCTCTTAACAACAGCATATGACCATGCAGGGCTCGCAAAATTTCAAAATCCCTGGTAGCCCTTCGGGCAGGAACTCTTCAGTTTTTGGTAGCCCAAAATAAATTTAAGTAGCCCGAATAAAAAAGAGAGCAATTTTTTGATTGATGTTTTGTTTCCTGTTTTGTTTCCGTTACAATATTATACATTAAAGTATAATATTGTAACAGAAACAAAACATTAATCAAAAAATTGTTGAAACACAAATTTCAACATTGTATAAAAATTACAATCATCAACTCAAATACTTGGTTCTAATTGAACAGAAATTTCTATGAACTTGTAAGAACTGTGTAGAACATGAATCAGTCTGTGTCAGATCCTGAATTTGAAATTTCCACTGAAGTCACGGGTAGGGATGGGTACCGGTGTCCGGTGCCATGATGGCACCGGTTCTGACATAAACGGTAGTAACCAGACCGAAAAGCAGCGCACATTTCGGTGCTTTATTTCGGTGCTTTATTTCGGTGCTTTTTTTTTCTGAGCTGTGATACACTTCTAGCCAATCATTTTACGTTTCCGAGGATAGTAGGCGGGTCCAGGCACGTACGTTCCTTTAGAGCAGAGCTACAGATTAAAAATGCCCAATGCGAAGCGGTCAAAAGTCTGGCTGTACTTCACAGCAAAGTATGCAAACTCAGCAGCCTGCAACAAGTGCTTTAAGCTGATACTGTGATACTGTCAAAGGAGGTAACACCTCAAATCCAATGAAACACCTGGCGACGCATAGCGTTTTTTTTTTTAAAAGCCGAGAAATGCGCCGTATTTGATAGCTTGCTGCGAGACCTCACACCGTGCACATCTACTGCGGGTGGGTTGCCAGTTATCGGACCCAGAGCAACATCCCCCAGAAACTCGAAGAATACAGTCCTGGCCCCTAGCCCTGCCAGTGTAGCAGAAATGATGACGGATGATGATGGCAGCAGCAGCCGTTCTTCTCTGCGTGAGTAGCTAAATGTTGTTCGTGTGTAATTTACGTTGAGTAGGCTAACCACGTTATTACATTAATGCAGGTAAGGTGAACTAGCAAACATCATCATAGGTACATGCGGCTGTCTGTTTGATGGCAGATACTCCCTTCACCCTGGCCAGAAAGGCTAAACTGACCAAAGAAAAAGAAGGAAACAGCTGAACATGAGAGGTTTTTGGACAAAGTTTGTGTTTTTTCCATTGTTTAAGCACTGCTTCCAGCCAAGAGTGATACCATATATGCCCCATAGCTGCAGAAAAGGCTAACATTGTTATCTTTTTACAAAAAAACAGCTGAACATGAGAGGTTTTTGGACCAATTTTGTCTTCTCCATTCTTTGAGCACCGTTTGAGCACCGCTGTTCCAGATCTACTGGCGTTTAGATCTACTGGCGTTGGTCGAACAGATGTGTGGCAGTCTTGCGTTTCAGGAGCTGCTACCGACAAACCAGCAAAAAAACGCCAAATGTGTCATCTGTGACACTTGTGAGGTTATGTCAAACACACTCCGTCAGTTTATTAGATTAACCACACTTATACAGACTGTATATAACAACCAACTCTAAAATGTTTGTTCGCAGAGAAAAGACACAGACAGACTACGCTAATGACATGTGATGTTACAACACTAGTGAAATATTAGTGTAATTTCATTCATTTCAAAGGTTTATTTGCATGACGCACAAACAGACACAATTGAAAGGTACAAATGTGCATGACACGAATTCAAACGTGCTGCAGATGTGTGTCACAGGTTGATCTGGCTGTAGGCTGTGGCACTTGGCCAGAGGTGGCGCTGGTTGACTCGAGTCCATGTTAGTGCACAAAGTAAACTGCTCGCTTTAGTTGTAAAGCAAAAACGCTGAAACCGGAGAAATAAACCGTGTGAGGGGAACGATAACGACGACAACAGTTTCCCGATCGTTTACTCTTGCTGTCCTGTGAACAACATCGGCGTGGTGTTAATTGTTTGCTGTTTTCGCGATTGCGTCGCGCATGAGGATATCGCTAGGTAAACTCGCCACATTTTTATACATTTTGTTGTTCAACAGCATCAAGAATGACGGAGTGTGTTTGACATAACCTCACAAGTGTCACAGATGACACATTTGGCGTTTTTTTGCTGGTTTGTCGGTAGCAGCTCCTGAAACGCAAGACTGCCACACATCTGTTCGACTAACACCAGTTGATCTAAACGCCAGTAGATCTAAACGCCAGTAGATCTGGAACACCGCCACCGTTTCAAAAGTACCGATTTGGCACCGGTATCGGATAAAATCTAAACGATACCCATCCCTAGTCATGGGTAAGAGGCAAGTGGAACCAAGATCTAGGCCATTTGCTTTTTGAAGTTTGCAAAGACTGCTAAATTTTGCCAGTGGTAGTTCACTCTTTGCAACATAGTACGCTGTTCTAAACAGATTTTTCAGGTTTATTTTTAGTATGTTATTTGCAATTGGTGTTTGTTCCGGGAAAGATATTGCAGACTGAGCAATAATGCATTTCTTGCATTTCTCATGGGTTCTAATGGGGGCCTTCCTTAAAATTACTGGCCCCAGTAACAAAGGCGCTTGTCGACTCAGAAATCGAGGGAAAACCAACAACACACCCGGCAGAACATTATGTTATTTACACGGGTGCACATAAGTGGTCCGCATGTGCGCATTCGCTGTCAAAATAAAAGACGCGCACCAGATAAGAAGTTGCAACGCGCGTTTGCGTCCATATAAAAGGCTCTGTTTTTGTCCGCTAGAGTGGGATTCTCACGACACATTCTGCACCAAGTCTCTGTGTGTTCATCATTTGTTTGAAGCCAGCTCACCTCCTGCAACCATCCGAGAATACGCGCTTCTTTTGTGGTTCGGACTCCTTCTGACATTTCTTTGGAGGTGGAGGAAAACCAAAGCAATTGCTTAAAGGAGCTTGCTTCTTCGACATCTTTAAGAGTTCTAAACAAATGTCTGTCCTCCTCCAGAAAATCTTTTGTATGCAAACACGTGTTGCAACTTCTTATCTTGTGTGCTTTTTTTTATTTTGACAGCGAATGTGCACCAACTTTGGCAATGGCACCGTTCATCCTGCCAAACAGAAACAATTCAGACAATTGTTCGTTGGTTCAGTTTACATTGTGTTACGATCCAATTTTGTGTTAGGCGTGACTGTTATGTGTTTCCTGTTTTACTTTGAAGGTCTGTCTTATCTCAGTGTGTTCAGTTTACGCTTCCTTGTCTCGTCAGTTCCGATTTGCCCCAGCTGGGTTTCCCTCCTGTTGTCCATTCCCTGATTGCTCCCTCTATGTATTTAAGCCCTGTGTTTCAGTTTGTCAGGGGTTGTGATCATTGTGGTGTTGGTATCGCAGTTTGTAAATAGCTGTAAATAGATTTGTAAAGTCTATTGCGCGTTCTGTTCACCTTGTATATATTGTTCACTGCAGCAGCCTAGTAGGCGTGAGAAGTCATTTTTGTTGATTAAGTTTTCTCCTGTTTTTCATGTAGCGAGTTAGGTAAGGGAATTGTCTTTTGTTTGGTTTTCAGTTTAGGTAGGAAAGCATAGGGACCATTAGGGAGTTTTGTTTGTTATTTTTGGCACTGCTCACTGCTGAAGCAAATAAATGGCTGCTTAGCATTTTAAAAGATACTATTGTTTGGGTTCTTGTTTTGGGTGGAGTGTGGTGGGCCAATGTTTTGTTGCGTTCAAGACACGCCTAGACTTAGAACGTAACAATTGGTTTAATTGTAATGTTCAAAATCAGTCGCTAGTTCAGGCAATAGCATTCAAATTGAAGGCAGTGTGATATACCTTTCATTTTATCCTGCTTTTCATTCATTTTTGTCATATAGCAGCCTTTGTGCAAGTATTTCCAAAATGCATTCCCATAAGGTCCAAGAGGGTTTTTTTTTTTTTTAATAGAAGTTTATTTACGTCACTGAAAAAACATGTGCATTTAACAACTAAAGAAAGTTTTCGTGTATAAATGAATAAAAGAAAATTGGTTATTATTGCAAGGTTTAGACTTAATAGCTAGAACTTTCAACTTTTGAGTAGAAATGACATTTGCTAAATATTTAGTCATTCAGATTCTATAATCCAAATCACTTAATGATTTGATTCCTTATCAGTTCTCTTATTGATTCTCATTGGGTTTGCTCCACTAAGTGACATGTTATACTACTTTCACTTGACCTGAAATGCACTGTCTCTTAATTACTATTTAAGAATATGAAGCTAATGACTACAGTTATACACACAAACCCAAGATGAAAACAAGTACAAAGAAAAAAAAAAAAAAAGCTCTTCTTTTGGCGACAGATGTTACAAAGAGCTCCCACAGTCTCAATCAAAAGTTTAAGACCACTTGAAAAATGGCAAAAAAAAAATCACATCTTGCATGGTTGGATCTTTACAAGGTTCCAAGTAGAGTCTCAAGATGCAACCAGAAGAAATGAGAGTGAGACAAAACATTTCTTTGAGCATGCAATTTATTGAAAACAACGCTTCAACTGAAACCGGCTGTTTTACAGCTGATCAAAAGTTTAGGACCACATGCCTTTAAAAGACCAAATCTGTGCAAAAATGTGGATTCATTGCCATTTTCTGTCAGGTAGTCACACTGTCATGATGTTCTGATGGCAAAGGCAAAAAACATTCTCTTTTTAAATGTGGTTGGGCTGTTGAACTGCATAAGCAGTGTCTCTCACAGCATACCATCGCTGCTGAGGTGGGACGCATTTTCAAGTAGTCTTTAAAAAAAAGATAGGGGAACAGGCCTCACAGTGACAAAAGGCTGCTTCTGCCACCACCACCTGTGGCGATATAAGGATGAGGCGGAGGAAGATGAAGTAAACATGGTTAAAAATAGATTAAGAAGGGAGAGATTCAAGGATTCAAGTAAAATGAATGGCTACTTAGGGCACGAGGCATTGCTAATAGCTAAAGCAAAGCTTTTAATTTTCGTCATATGCTTCACTGCAACTAAGAAATAACATTTGTACCAGTCTGATTAAAACCTGTTTCAATATTTATAATCAAACAAAATTAAATATATGCATAATGTTAATGCATGAGATATATAGCAAGATCATGGTGCAAAAATGCCAGAGCTGATTCTGAATTCAGTAGCATTTAATTTGGATCATAAAATACTAGGCATCAACTCATTCAGTGACCACTTGTTCTTCAGTGATAGAGGTTTTGGCGAATGGAGAGGACCATATCATTACGAAATTTCTCTTCTCTCTTCCAAGGGGATAATTGGGGATAATATAAAAATATTAAATATTTTCTGCTAAAGTTAGAAATTAACATTTTGTCTGGAATACATTCATTTTCTGTTTAAAATAGATTAATTTCACTGTCTGTGTTTCAATTTTGTAATACATGCGGTGATATGAAAAAGTGTTTGCCCTCTGTCTGGTTTTTGTTTTCTGCATATTCGTCACCCTTACTTCAGACAACAGAACACATTTTAATTTCAGACAAAGATATTAACAGAGTAAATTAACAAAAGATAAATACAAACATTTCATTAAAGGGAAAAATATCATATCATATTAATTTATTGGAATTTAGGACCACAGAAATGCACTTTAGGATAACAGTGACTTCCTGAGATGAGTAATAATAATCAAATCGACTTTTCTCCAGATGGTTTAGTTTGCGTGTATAGCGAGCTATTACTGCTGGGTCATTTTTTTGCAATGATAACACCACAAAAGCAGTTGTAAAAACAAACCAAAAAGCTACCATCATGAGTAAAACTGAGCATCACACATTGTCTCATATACACTGAAAAAAAATACAAATGCATTGTTTTTGCTCCCATTTTTCATGAGCTGAACTCAAAGATCATAATGCTAGTGCTAAGGTTATGCTAAGGTTATGCCGCAAGTTTTGTAAGGTGCTTTTGTGACATTTAATGGATCAGATTACATTTTTTATTTCTCTCCAATATCCGATCCAGTAATTTAGGTCAGTATTGGACTGATACTGATACGTAACATCGGATCAGTCCATCCCTATTGAATGATGTACTTTCATAATTTCTTTAATTGGGATGGATGCAGAAGCGGTGGCATAAATGTGGCCTCTACAGCTACCTGTCCAGCCTTAGCCTTACTGCTCTGACTGACTGACTGTTCTATGTTTTTGCTTCGCTCCCTCCAACATCCGATTCTTTACAAAATCTCTGACCTGTCTAATATTTGTGAGAAGTCCTTATTGTTTTTTCTTCGAGTGCTGCATGGATAGTACTGTAGTTGCCATTGTAATTTCTGTCCTACCTGTGTCCACTAGAGGCTGGCAGGTGACCTGCAGTACTACCCTCCTTCCACCAGATGGAGCCAGATACTCCTACAACTAGTTGGTATTAATTCACTTTTTCTTTTTGGAATTACACTGTTTTGTATCCATGCTGTGGCACCTTACATTTTTTTTTTTTACCAGATGTGGAGTGATTCTTAATCACCCCCCCCACCCAAAAAATTCTAGTTACACTTCTACTTACATCTATCTATCTATCTATCTATCTATCTATCTATCTATCTATCTATCTATCTATCTATCTATCTATCTATCACAAAATATGTGATGTGGGCCAAAGGCTAGCATAGCCTGTAACGTTATTATGACAGACACATTTTATGAGTTGACTTGACGCTAAGTGACTTTCTTATATCCAGGTTCTTCCTTTTTGCTGCCATCCTCCGCTCTTCCTTGCAAGTACTCGAAGTGCAGGCTTGCCGCTGCTAAAACTAAACAGAGCTCCTGAAAGGCACAGCCAATCACATTGGCCATATTTGTCACATGAGGTAGGACTACAGTAGAGAACGTAATTTAACTCTTAGTAGTAGGTGAATGAGACGCTGACAGATTGTTTTTTTTTTCTTTCTATCGGTTTTGGTTTTCTTTCCTTGAAGAAAACAAATTATTGGGGGGGACAATTCAATAATAGCTGCATATTCCGTCCATGCCAAATCTATGCCCTTGATTTACTTAGTCCCTAAGGACCCCAGAGTGCTTTACATTACATTCAGTCATCCACCCAGGAACATGTTATCTAATGTGTTAAACTAATTGTTTTTTAAAATGTAACGAGTCGAATTTTGCAAATGTAGCGGAGTAAAAGTACAGTTTCTTCTTCAAAAATGTACTCAAGTAAAAGTAAAAAGTATCGTGCAAAAAAGGTACTTTAAAAGTACATTTTTTTTCAAAAACTTACTCAAGTAAATGTAATGGAGTAAATGTAACTCGTTACTACCCAGCTCTGGTGGTGGACTATTCAAATGAGAACCAAATGTGCAAATATGGAAACTAAGAGTAAGCCCAAAGGAAAACAATAACAAAATTATATTTATTTTTTAAAAAGTATTCATTGTTTGCTCCATACCAAGTGGGTAGAATGCACAAACATCACATAAGTACAAAAAAGGGGTTAGTGTTGTCTTGTATTATGGTACTTGAACTGAAAAACTTGAAAAACTGCTCTTCAGTTAAACTTTCATTGTGATGCTGGTCTTAGGTAACCAAAAATTAAATAACATAAAAAGGAAAAAAAGGATGATTTTTTTTTTTACAAAATGAAAAAAAAAGATCCCAACCCATATTGAAATTCCACAAAGAACTGTCTACTTGAGGCAGATTAAAATAAATTTTTAAGTTAATGAATGAAAAAATTAAATACATGCAAATACTCTTTCAATGTTGAATGTGCATTGTCAGTAAAATGATTGCATTAAAAAACAAAAAAACAACAACAGGCAGATGTCATATGTCAGATGTCAGATGTCACGATGTCATAAGTCACTGGACACTGTGAACATCCATGGTCACCACCAGTGTTGGTCAAGTTACTTGAAAAAAGTAATCAGTAACTAATTACTGATTACTTCCCCAAAAAAGTAATCCTGTTACTTTACTGATTAATTATTTTCAAAAGTAATTAATTACTTAGTTACTTAGTTACTTTTTAAAAACACGATTTACAACCTGAATAGGTGATAAAACGATAGATCTTTCAGCCCAATTCTACTTTTCCTACATAATCCATCATACAAAATGTCATCAAATGGAGAAGTTTCTTTTTAAAACTTGTTTTATCAGTTTTAATCTTTTACCTTTATGCATCAAGCAAAAATTTAATTATATGCAACATTCTCTGACTGGAAGAAATTTGTTTAATATTTAAACCTATTTTCTGCACATTCCAGCACATAATTTTTTTTGTGTGTGTTTACACTCACTCTTTCAAATAGATGCAAGTAAAACACAGCAGAAAATAAATAAAATCAAAGACTAGCGGTCCTTTTGCTCTATTTTCACCTGTAAAGCAGCAGTGGGGTAGGCGGAGGTTTACCCTGGTGCAGGTGTGCCGCGGTGGTCAGTGGATTCGCGAGTTTCTCTGTGAATTTCCCATCACGTCGTTGCGCACTCGGTGCTTGCTTGGAAGTTTAGGGGGGGGGGGGTTGCTGTAAAAAGAAGTTTTCTTCCCACGCACAGCGGACACTAATGTTTTTGTCACTTTTTATGGAATCAAACTTAAAGTAAGGTCAGTACTTCCACGCTTTAAACGCTGCACGCTCATACTCTCTTCCACACTCGATATATTATCCACTGTTGATCTGCAGACAGCTGTTGTCACAAACGTCGCACTTGCTTACGTCACTGTCATGAGATATTCTCGCAAAAAAATCACGGTTTTAGTAACGCAGTAACGCAGCATTCCTACGGGAAAATAACGGTAATCTAATTACCGTTTTTGCAATAGTAATCCCTTACTTTACTCGTTACTTGAAAAAGTAATCAGATTACAGTAACGCGTTACAAGTAACGACTGGATGCGTTACTGCCCATCTCTGGTCACCACTTCATGCATAATGGAGCTTCCATGTGTATGAACATGTGCAGGTATATATGTATGTATATCTATACATATGTATATTTAGTGTGTACATGTGTGTGTGTGTACATGTCTATAAACAGGAATAGTAGTGGTACAATAGCTATATCAAGCTATATAGTTTATGTCTTCCATATTTCCAACCATATCCATAATCACATACTGTGTATGCTACCATTGTATATAGTGTATTATCTTACTTTTTTTTCATTGATTGTACTTATTGTATTTTTGTATTTCCTTCTGATATCTGTACCTGAGCTGAGGTGACGCAAAAATTTCCCCGTTGTGGGATCAATAAAGTCTTATCTTATCTTATCTTATCTTATCTTATCTTATGAGTCAAGAAAAACTTGCATGATGTAATTATCAAGCTATATATGGCGCTATCAACAAATAAGGAACTGTTCAAAAGGAGAGGGAGGAAATTGCTTAGTTTGTTCCGGCACATCACATGGCCAAAAAGAATGCATTGATTCAAATGGTTTGGGTGTTAAAATGCAAATTCTAGCTAACACAGTTAGCATGCAGCATATGAGTGTGGCAATGTGCTAATAAAACATGTAACAAAGTAAAGGAAAACATAAATTGCTTAAATAAAGCCACTACATGCTGCCAGAACAACAACAACTGGATATACTTATTCATACTTAGGAATCTGTTATTAAATGCTTCTTTCAAGACTTAAGGGTAAGGGGTTTGTCCTATTCAGAAATATACATTTAATTTATTGATTTATTTATTTTAAACAAAATAGTAGTTAGGTCTCTGCTCTTTTTATTTATTCATTTATTTTTGTTGTTTTTTTGGAAAATGACAACCACTGTTATAAATAAATTATTTAAACCCTGGAAGTAGTTATTTAATATTTATTTAACTTAATGTTATGTGATGCTTTTGCATGAAGACACATTATAATGTTTGCTGTTAGCTCATGTTACTCAGTAGAGTTCAGCAGGCATATTATGTTTAATGTTAATTTTTCTCTCAAGTGAAACACTGCAAATGTCACTGAGGAAGTGTTGCTTGGAATTCTTCTTTTAATTCCTTTTGTTTTCATAGATCCAAATTAACAATAAGCTGTTCATAACATTCCCAAAAAAATTCAACAAAAACCCATGACTGTAGAGCAGCTAAAATCCAAACAAGAATTGGACATAAATCCCCTCAAACTGGTCTCATCATTTCTTACAAGATTATGAACTATTGTTGAATGAAAAGAATGAAGTGACTGGATCAATACTTGGGCAGGACCCTGTTTGCATCACATTGTAATAGACATGGAACCTCTTTGACATAATTTCTTGTGACCTCTGTCCACTGTTGTCACTGTGTTGAGATCATCACTCTTGCTGTGATCTTTCCTAGAATTTAACCAAGACATCTTGACATCAAAACCTTACCAATTCTCTATAAAAACAGTTTTGTAGTGTTGTATGATGTGTTTGAGTTAACTGCATCAATGTACAGTAATATTGTATGTCTAAAATCTAGGATGAAATTGTGTTCATTTTCAATTACTCCGTAAAAACATGGTGAAATTAACATGGTTACAATCTGTATAATACACAACATACACAACAAAAAAAGGCTAGACATGTGTAGCTTATAAACCTTTGTGTAACGTTTG
Source organism: Maylandia zebra (assembly GCF_041146795.1). Taxonomy (NCBI): domain Eukaryota; kingdom Metazoa; phylum Chordata; class Actinopteri; order Cichliformes; family Cichlidae; genus Maylandia; species Maylandia zebra. The sequence goes on from NC_135187.1 coordinate 29,697,141, forward strand.
TTCCTAATTAGCCTAACAATGTCCTGAGAAAGTGCTTTACTAATAACTCCTTACAAAGCAAATTTGTTCCTTAATGACACTTTAGAGGTTTAAGACTTTTTTGGTTTTATGCCATTATTTATAACATTGTGTGACTATATGACTGTAACATAAGTTAAAGGGCAAAAATGTCTGGTGTTTTTTAAGGGGGAAATGTAGATTTTTAGGGATTGTGCAGCAGCCCTATATTGTTGATAAAAAGAGTTTTTTTCTCATGAGAGTAATCAGTGTTGCCATCCATCAGTCTTGTCCTGGTTGTGATTTCAGTAGAAGTCAAGAAATAGTCAACTCCAATCAAGAAACAACTTAATGATACTTCACTAACCTTGAGTAGATTTTCATTGTATTAGAACTAATTTTCTTGTTGCAGTGCATTCATTTTCTACAATTAACAATTCAAAACATAGAAAAGGGCTTACATTTAGTATATTTACCTTACTTTGGGGGCTTAATAGATTCATTTCAAGTAATTTTTTATCTAAAATTGAGCTTTTTAAATGTTGTTTAACTCTCTTGAGTTCTCAAATGTAATAATTTTTTTCTGGATTAAAAAGTCTTATTTCAAGATTTCTTATTACGTGAAATCAGATTGCTGCATAGGACAGATAATTCTTAGGTAGGTTGCATAGTTTTTCTATGGTGAGTGTAAAGCCTACCTTTGAAATTATAATGGAGACTTTACCAGGGTGCAGTATTTGCATTGAAAGCTGAAATTATTAATTACCTCTAGTGAGAGTTTTCATTTTGAACTTAGAGACTGAAGAGAGATATAATGACTGACAGTCAGTGTCAGGGTATTGGTAACACATGTGCTGTGATGGAACTTCTAGTCAAATTTCTGTTGAAATGAATGTTGACAGAGAAGGTGTGGATGTGTCAGCACACAGTCAATATTAGACAGGATATATATATATATATGTATATATATACTTCCATGTTAAATTTGTAGCTGTAAATGAAAACACTGCAACCAGTCATGTGTACTGAAAGGACATTTTCTATTGTGGCAATACCATCAACTTGTATAAAGACATGAAATTATGAAAAAGGGGGAAGAGGGGAGGAAGGAAATCGTTCAGACAGACACAAATGGCCAAGACAGAGCTCAGAGAGGGACTCAAGTCTATCAGCCCTTTCAGAGATGAGAATATTAACCTTTGTATGGTGTTCGGGTCTGTGAGACCCAGTTTCATTTTTTTTTTCAAAAGAAAAATTAAACAATTAATTATTTTTTCAACCTGAAATTCATTCATTTGGCCACGGAATCCCTGTGGGATGCAGAAACCGGCAAGAACCTTTCCGTGCATCAATGTCTCTGAAAAACTACCACAAAATTTCCAGGATTATCCGTTTTGATAACCGAGACGACAGACCAGCTCGACGGCAGAGAGACAAGCTAGCTGCCATCAGGACAGTGTGGGATAAGTGTGTGCACCACCTCCCCCTGTTTTACAACCCTGGGCCTAATGTCACCATTGATGAGCAGCTGATCCCATTTAGTTGTGAAACATATTGCTTCACGTGTAAATGTGTTGTGTCTTTCCACTCACTCCACTTGATTATAACTGATTAATTTTTTTTATAACATTTTATAAAAAAAAAAACCAAAAAAAAAAAAACCCGAGAAGCACATTAATTCCTAAATGTGATCTAACAAAGGTAAAGGGAAACAATTAACCATGTTTGCTGTTCATATGGCTTGTAATTGGGATGAAGTAAACATCTGTTTAGTAATTTAACGTAAAATTGTTTGATAGTGTTAATTTGGAAAGCCAAAACTCTAGCGGGTCCACCAGACCCATGAACACTGGCTGAGTAACACCACACAAGGGTTAAATATGTAGCTCACGTAGGGATGAACGTAATTTTTCAGTCTTAACCCATGTTCGGTTCTTCAGTATTACTCAATGTTAGTGTTATTGTTGCTACTTTAGCAGACTGACAACCTAAAAACTATATTCAGGTCTTCAAATAATATATTCATCCCACTGAATTCTGTTAAATAAATGAATTCATTATTTTATTGGAGATGATAATATATATAGCTCAAACATGAACATGAACAGAAGCAGTTCCAAAGTGCTACAAAGACACATTTATATTACAGGTCTTCAAAAAAAGACAGTTTCAAAACACAAGATAGCTGACATGTGTGTTTTATTGTGTTAACTAATTATCCTGGAAAGTCAAAATCAAAATGATTTAGGTGTCATTAAATTGTGTTCAGATTTGGCAAAGTGACACATCGATCTCCTACATAAGGTGCCTTTATAAGTTGAAAGTATCAGTATTTGTACTGGTATTGGTATCAGCAATACCATTCGTATATTTACTTGGTCCTGGATAAATTGCTGTATCACACACAACTAGTCTTAATCACACACAAACACACTCATTACCTTTTTTGCTTATTGTGGCACAGTGGTATGTTATGATTTGCCCTTTCTTTCAGGTAAAGGGGAAACTGGATGGTTTAGTAGTACAATAATACTAACCGCTCAGTATTTCACTTCAGAACACATTCTGATCATTGTTTTAATTTGATTTGATTGGCTCTGTATTTTGAAAGGATGCTGTTAGAAGTCAAAATGGATCTGTCCACCTACTGTTCTCCAATCTTAAAAAGAGGACTTTGGAGGGCAGTGACCATCTCTACTCAAAAAACAAAAAAACTGAAACTGTCATGAAATTAATATCATTAGTATCCTTATTTTCTTATTATATTGTTTTATGTACTTTAATAATGAAGGCTTGTAGAGCAAGGCCACGTTTGACTCACAAACTAAGTGCTCAGCCAGACTGAAAAACAGGAAGTTTTAGTGCACAGGCATATTAATAGATAAGACACAGAAAAGAGGAGCTTTGCCATATAAGCAATGTTTGAAACTGTGTGACGTGTAGAGTACCAAAATAAAACCTATATGAGGCACAGTTTATAATTCCAATGTTAGAAATCCTGCAACTGGCGTTTGGGCTGTGCAGGGGTCTCTCTCTTCCGGAAGATGATTGAATAAAAAGAAATATAAATGTTTTAACACACTATTAGTCGGTTTTCTCTGTTCTGTTCATGGGGACAAAAGAATCAGGGTTTAATAAAACCAACCAAACAAGATATATAGATATCTATCTATATAGATATCTATATCTCAGTTAAATCAGCTGATGAATTAGGTACAGTGATTTGTAAAACATGAGTTTTTCATACAGCTTATTGTTGCTCTGTCACACCATCCTTGTGTTGGACAATATTTTAGTACTGTATATGTGCTTTTCTGGCAAAACAGTACATTTGTGAACTTCATTATCTGTCATGTTAAAGAGCAGTAAAACATTTAAGACTTTAGCATGCATCAAGACATTTAAGACTCCCTTTTTTTCCCCCACACATAAAAGTTTACATTACTTAAAAAAAAAAATCAAAATAAAGAATTACTTTTGAGACCACTGCTGCAACATTTCTTACATGTACAAGAGAATAAAAATGATCAGCGTGTTTGTAAGGAAAACAACATGAGGGATCTAATGACGATTGACCTTTTAGTACATGGCGTCATGCACTGTAACTGTGTTCACCACTAGATGTCAGGTTTGTGCTTCTATTCAATCAGCAGTCTAATTCTACAACTCACTGGTGACGATAATGATAACTTGGCTGTTTCCTTTTCCTGGTTACCACAGTATATTATTAAATATGTTACTATATGAGTAGTTTTAAACACAACATGTTCAAATAGTGCAAGCTATAATGAAAATATTGGCAGATTTCAAACATAGTGTCAACAGATCAACAGATATTGACATCCAAAGGCTGAGGATAGAAAGTGAGTCGAAATCTTAATTTTAGACCTGTTACAGCTAGACTTAAAGTCAAGCTAAAGAGCAAACTTAATGGGTGCGATACTGTATTGTTGATCACTCATACTCACTCTCTTACATGGTTCCATCCTTTCCCCCCCTCAGGTGTCCCATTTGCCTCTCTTCTGTCCAGTCCACAAAGGCTTTTGCATTACAGTTACGTTCTTTGACGTAAATACATTTACATTGCTCCAAATGCACATGCAATGCTCATAGAAAACTGTAGGTGGCAGAAGTTAACCATAAGTAAAGCACAGTTGCTGTTGTGCTGTTCAGCTATATTTGATGGGCCAAGAATGTATCATACTTGGTTTGCAGCTCTTTTACACCACTGTTGTACTTTGACAACTTGTAGGTATAGTGAAGGCCTGGTGAGGTATTATTTCCTTTTTCCCTGTAAAAACCTGACTTGTCAACCATTTTTTCTAGTGAATATACTTTTAAATACAATCACAATGTAAATTCGATATAAATGACATTGAAAATACACTTAGTTACAGCTGTGTTATAATGTATTACCTAATATTCTCATCACACTACAGGACACCAACAGAATCCCCCAAGTAACCTAGAAGAAAATATAATAGGGTCAGTATCCATGGGTACATTTACAACTGTACAATCTCCTTAAAAATGCACTGCCAAGTTAGCTCTGTAGCTGGCATGGAGTTTAGCTGCAAACAAATGTCCTTGCATGATTTATGGAGTTTAGCTGCAAACAAATGTCCTTGCATGATTCACCTGCGTGCTCCATCCCCCACAAAGTAGTAGCACACCTTTTTTGGCTGTGTGTTGACAGCCATCATCTCCGAATTCCTCGGTTTAAACAAGTACACGTATTGATTCAAGATCACACACCGAAAGAGGATTTTTAAGGTTGTAGTTAAGCGCAGGGTTCAGCAGTCTTTGTGAGAACATGCACATTGAAAAAAGAGAGAGAGAACAACAACAAAAAAAACCCAAAACAGGAAAGACCAGAAAATGCACGAATGGGTATTTGTACTATAGTCACTCGTGTTATTGCATTTGGCAAACTAGAACACTGTGTTCTAACTTTGACATTTCCCATACGGTAAAAAAACACATTTTAAAATACATTTTGAAATATATTTCAATATATACAAAAAATGGCCAAAACATATATGTGCTAAAATACATTTTAAAATATATTTATATATTTTGAAATATATTTAAAAAAATATATTTATAATATATTTTGAAGGAGCTGGAGGAGGTGGCTGAGGAGAGAGAGGTCTGGGCCTCTTTGCTTAGGCTGCTGCCCCCGCGACCCGGCCTCGGATAAAGCGGATGAGGATGGATAGATGGATGGCTTCATTTAGCAAACAGATATTTCTGTTTATATAGATACAGATATTAATACAGATATATTTTACGCATAATTTTACCTCTTTTTTCCCCTCTAGATGGAAAGTCTATCCAGTTCACATTACAGTAATGCTAACACCCCCTTTGGTCGTCTCTCCTTACCCTCCAGCATTCATAAATCTGTTGACCTTCTTTGTCTGAGACCAACCACTACAATGCATCATCACCTATTTGTATTGGTAACTTACTTTACAACCTATTTTAATAGTTGCAAAGTAAGTTACTTGTGCTGTATGCAATTTTAGATACACAGAAGTCTTCACTTACTATATGTGGCTGTCATAGTGTCCTTATCAAGGGCAGTTCTTCACTCTGCGCCGATGTCCGTTTTGCTCTGTCCTCCTATAAAAAGCATGAACATTTGAGTGTTTGACTAGTTTTAGATTTCCAAAAATCTGATATTTGTACAACTAAACATTTGAACAATGATATGCTATTGAGAGATACTTTTATGGGTACTTTTTGGTAAAGAAACTGGTGACAGAGGTGTAGGCTTTTTAGAGTACTATTAGCTAACCATTTGAACTAACTTTCAAAGCTGTTTACCTTTTAAATTGCTGTGGATCAAAACCTCCAGTGGGAAGGCGGCCATTAGAAAAACATGCACCATTGAACCTGAAAATAACAAAAACAAACAAAAAATAGAACACTATATGAGAGTCAGGTAGGGTAATAAATCTCTTCTGAAGCAATATAGTTCATTTTTGGTGAAAAACAAAACATTCCTCTAAAATATATTTACTGACATCAGCAATGAACATCATGATTGTAATTATTTCCTTTTTAGTACATCTACTGCTGTGTGCATGTGTCAAGCACTACGACTGTATCTATGCATATAAATTCACCATATATATCCTGCAAAAAGGTTTTGTTATAGTCAGAAAAGGCAAACAAACAAAGGCATTCAATCAGAGGTGAGAAATTAATTGGGAATATCAATTATAGGTGAACTATTCTTTACCTACTAGCAATCAAGCTTCTTTAACCAAGAAGCTTGAAATATTTGAATGTAAAATAAAATAAATAAATAATATAATATATATAGCCCCTCCTGCTAGCCCTCAATGTCTACGAGTATTAAAAATTGAGAGGTGGGAAACGACGCCAGGGGTGAGGTGTACACCCTGATGGCCTTTTGGATTCCGTGTAGCGTGCCCACCCCCAAGGTCCTATATGTATGTGTTATGAGAGTGTGAGTAATGTGAATGTCTAAGTTGTGAGAAAAAATTGAAGCACAGGCAGCCAGAAGGGGACAGAGGGGGGGATGCCTCCCCTGCACCCTGGTGACACACCTTTACCCCAAGGCCCTGCATGTGTGGGTGATTGTGGTGGAGCGGGAAGAGGGAGGCAGCTGGAGATGGGGAGGGAAGGAAGGGAGGGGCAAGTGACCCCTCCCTGGGGCCAGCTCCCCCGCTGACCCCAGTAGGCACCCCCATACTCTGCAACCTGCCAGGGAAAGGGGGCCCAGGCCCATCTGGACCGTGGCCCAGTACGGCAGCACAGAGCCCGGGACAGCCCATCCGACCCCACCACAGAGAAAACTGCACCCACCCCGTCATCCACTCATCTTCCAGACTACACAAGACAATAGATGCCCAGGCTGAGATCTTCCTCCACCTCTCCTGTATCTCCCCTCCTGCAGAGTGAGTTCCTGAAGAGAGGAGAGCTCCTGCAAGATGTCACAACCTCCCCCACCAGTTGAAGAGCCCCCCAGGTGGCTCGATGCACCAGCGGCACCCTGCGCCAGGACTGGGCCCCCATACACCCACCCGCCCACAGCCTCGGCAACACACCACCCAGGACCCAAGCCCCCGAGGCCAAGCTAGGGCCCCAGCCCAGAGACGGAGCGCCCCCAGAACCTCACGCCCGTCCCGGACCCACCCAGGGGCAGCCAGGCTACCAGGTCAGTAACCCACGTCCGTCAGCACAGACCCTCCCCTAGCCCTGCTGCACGCAGCCACGAGGAGACCGTCACCTAAGAGCCAACAGAGCCCTTAATAGGCCATGACCGCTACCCCGGGTTGAGCCCTCCAAGGAAGATGCTCCTGGGGAACCCCCCAACGCCCTAAGCCTGTCCCTACCCCCACACCAATCACAACAGCGAAGGTGGGACCAAACTATGACCCCCCACCCCCACTAGGTGATGGAGTTGATCAAAGGTGCCCAGAGCAATTGATCTGATGTGGTGGCAGAGGCTGTATCAAGACTAATGTAATCTAATAGATAATTTCTATATTGGTTAGAATTAAGATTATTTTTATTTTTCCAGTTCATGAGGACTGTTTTCTTGGCTATGCATAGGGCAGTGAAAACCATATGGGCTATATTCTTATCTGTAGTGACAGTATCTAAGCTGCCCAACAAACACACTAAAGGGGAAGTTGGAATGTCACATTTCAGACACTTTGATAAGTCTTCACATATCTCACGCCAAAACTTCTGAACTGGTGGACAGAACCAAAGAGCATGGATATAATTGTCCGGTGAATTGGTTTGACAGTGTGAGCAGTTGTTGGTAGATGTAAAGCCCATCTTGAACATCCGATGACCTGTATAGTGTACTGTATGTAGTATTTTGTATTGAATTAATTGAAGACTGGGATTTCTAATTAGATGAAAGGTTTTTAAGCAAATCTGAGACCAGAAGTTTTGGTCTAAGTTAACTGATAAATCCGCTTCCCATTTTGCAATAGGAAGTGATATTGATTCATCTGTTTTAGAAAGCATTCTGTATATTTTGGAAAGTAATTTGGGGGTTTTAAGAGTAAGAAATTGAGCCACACTTGGTGGTGTTTGTAGTTCAACATGACGCAGTTTAAATTTCTTTTTTACTATGGATTTAATTTGTTGATATTCTAAAAATCTTTTCTTGTTGATCCCATATTGTGTAACTAGTCTGTCCAATAAAACAAATTCTGTTCCTTCTAATATATGTTCTAAATATTTGATTCCTTTACCACTCCAATCTGAAAAGTTTATCATATTATTGTTTTGTAATATGTCGAGGTTGTTCCAGATAGGTGTACGTTTGCATGGGATTAATGAAGACGCCGTCAATTTTAGAAACTCCCACCATGCTGTCAGAGAAGAGCTGATGCTGACGCTTTTGAAGCATTCATGTCGTTGGATGTTTGAGCTGATAAATGGTAAATCTGAAATCTCTAGATTATTGCAAAGTGCTTGTTCTACATCTAGCCAAGGTTCATCTAAGGGGGTATGTTTTAGCCATCCTGAGATAAACTGAAGCCTGTTGGCTAAGAAGTAGTGCTGAAAGTTAGGCAGTTCTAGTCCTCCTTTATCCTTGGTCTTTTGTAGTGTTTTTAAGCTTATACGTGGGGGTTTATTTTTCCAAAGGAATTTGGACATACATGAATCTGGAGATCTGGACCAATCTTGTGGCGGTTTAGTTGGGATCATTGAGAATAAATAATTTATTTTTGGTAAGACCATCATTTTTATAGCGGCAACCCTTCCCATGAGTGATATGGGTAGACATTTCCACCTAGCCAGATCGCCTTCTACCTTCTTTAAAAGTGGGACATGGTTTAATTTAGTTAGATCTGCAAGCTTGGGAGAAACATTAATACCTAAATATTTTATATTTCCCGATTGCAGTGGTGCAGAAGAGGAATTATGGAAGGAGCAATTAATCGGAAGGACTGTAGATTTTGACCAATTAATTGAATAATCTGATATTCTTGCAAAAGAGTTTATCAATGCAATTACCCTAGAGAGATTGGTTTATGAGGTTTGGAGAAAAAGTAACACATCATCCGCATAAAGGCTGATTTTATGTTCCACGTTTTTGCATTTTATGCCCTTAATTACTGAATTCTGTCTAATTGCTGCTGCTAGTGGTTCAATAAAAATTGCAAACAGTGAAGGGGAAAGTGGGCATCCCTGCCTGGTGCCCTTCAGGAGACAGAAGCTGGAGGATGTTTGGTCATTTGTTTTGACACAAGCTGTTGGGGAATTATATAATATTTTTAACCAGTTAACCCTTTAAAACCGGTCAGAGTGGGCACGCTCCGTTTTGCTACTATTTTTAAATCCCGTTAGCACTGTAACCACGTGAGCTAGCGCAATAATTTTTTTTGCATATGAAACCGGAGGAATTGTACTTACATCTTATGCCATCAGCTTGTCCTAGGTCACAGTTTCCTTCCACATATAGCTTTGCAAAAACTGCATAAAAAGCACTTGCAGCAACAAAAACATAATATTCCAGAAACACGCTTTGCCGATCCGATCAGCTGTTCATAACACTTCCTACGTCCATCAACACGAACTATCGCACATCCGCCATGACCTGCCCGAAACCGGAAGTGACGTCATTTTCGCGGAAATGTAGTTTTTTTTACCATCAAGGCCTCATGAGCCTATACTGGTGTTTTTAAAAGTTATGTTTGACTTTATGACTTTCTGTGTCGTTTCTGGGATGCTTAGGACTCATATTGCACTACTGGAAATAATTTATTTTGATGCATATGCTGCTTTTTTGCAAATTTGCACTATAATATTTATTTTCATTTTTCCTGCAGTGTATAGAAATTGGTGTATTTAAAAAATAAAACTATGAAGACACTCAAAATAAATTTCCTGTGGTGGTAAACTATTTTGTGCAACTGTTTTGTATTTACAGTTTTGAGGGATAAGCCTCTTAAATTTCTCTAACTAGAAATATATGTTAAAAAACAAAAACGATTTTCAATTTTTTTGTAGTTTATTGCACTTTTTTGCAATTTATGTAATTACTATGCACTTAATGCATGCATATTATTAGGTTGTAGTGGTTGTATTGATGTATAGCAACTTGAAATGCTCCCAAAAATGGCTCTACAACATGTAAAAATATAATATAAGCTCTGGCAGACTTGGTTCTATGGTAGGTCTTAAAGGGTTGAGGAAAGAGGATCCAAAACCAAATTTGTGTAAAGTTGCAAATAGAAATTTCCAGTTAACTCCGTCAAATGGTTTTTCTGCATCTAAAGAAAATATTGTAGTTTCAAGGTTTTTACTGTATGAGTAGTCTATCAAATTAAGTAATCTACGTGTATTTGTTGATGAGTGCCTACTTTTTATGAAACCAGTTTGGTCGGGAAGAATTAAGAGGGGGGTTATTTTCTCTAGTCTCTTTGAGAGAGCTTTGCAGATTATTTAAAGGTCTACATTTATAAGGGATATTGGACGATAGCTTGAGGGATATATGTGGTCTTTGCCTGGTTTTGGCAGGAGATTAATGTTTGCATAATTCATATTTGATGGAAGTCTGCCCTTTTCTTTGATTTCCAACAACGTTCTCTAAAAAACTGGTGCTAGAATCGTCCAGAATTATTTGTAGAATTCTGCAGGAAAGCCGTCTGGACCTTGAGCCTTATTATTGGGCATACTTATCAGGGCTTCCTGGAGTTCACCTGATGTCAGTGGGGAATCCAGTGCCATTGCTTGAGTGTCTAATAATTTTGGAAGAGTTATGTTGTCTAAAAACTGATCAATTTCCTTTTTAGACGGGTTTATTTATGGTGAATACAATCTTTTATAAAAATCCCTGATTCCCTAATTTTGTAAGCGTAGTCTTTGTACTAAGAATTTTGATTTTTTTTAATCATATCTCATCCCCCTGACCCACTGGTGTCAAGACAACCATCTCACCCTCAACGTCGCAAAGACAAAGGAGTTGATAGTGGACTTCCGGAGGTGCAGAGAAGTACACACCCCCATCACCATCAACGGCGCTGCTGTGGAGAGAGTGAGCAGCTTCCGGTTCCTTGGTGTACATCTGGCTGAGGATCTTACGTGGTCAGTACACACAAACAAAACAGTGAAGAAGGCGCAGCAGCGCCTCTTCTTTCTCAGGAGACTGAAAAGATTCGGCATGAGCCCCCGCATCCTCAGGACCTTCTATCACTGTGCCATTGAGAGCATCCTCACTGGATGCATCACCACCTGGTATGGCAACAGCACCGCCTACAACTGCAAAGCTCTCCAGCGAGTAGTGCGGTGCTCTGAACGGATAATTGGAGGTGAGCTTCCCTCCCTCCAAGACATCTACAGGAAGCGCTGCCTGAGGAAAGCGGGGAGGATCATCAAGGACTCCAGTCACCCCAGCCATAAACTGTTCAGACTGCTTCCATCAGGAAGGAGGTTCTGCAGCATCCGGTCCCGTACCAGCAGACTGAGAGACAGCTTTTTCCATCAGGCCATCAGACTGCTGAACACGTCATAGACACCTCAGCTTCACTACTGGAACTTCAACATTATGCACTCCACACTGTATATAAATGCCACTTGTTTTGCACATATTCAACTCTGTATATTTTATATATTTTATTATTATTATTATTATTATTTTTTTTTTTTTTTTTTTTTTTTTTTTTACTATTTAATTTGTAAAAATGTGTATACACACACACACACACACACACACACACACACACACACGTAGGAAAATATTTAGTATACACATCCAGAAATGCATACACTATTATATATTGTACATATATTTATTAGTTTCAGGTTGGCCATTCTTGTATTTTGCTCGTTTGTGTTGTTGTGTTTGCACATCTCTGTTGCTTGTGGGGCTCGCACACAAGAATTTCACTCGCATGTGCTGTGCCAGTGTGCCTGCACATGTGATGTGACAATAAAAGTGATTTGATTTGATTTGATTTGATTTAATTCCAGTTTTGTTTTACGTATTTTGTTTAATGTTTCCTGATCTTGGTGGGACACGTAGGCTTCTTCTAGTGATTTGATTGTTTTTTCTAATTCCTGAATATTTTTGTTTTCTTCTTTCTTTTTATGTGATGAGAAAGAAATTATTTTACCTCTCATCACAGCTTTCCTTGCTTCCCATAGAACAGATGCTGAAGTTCCGGGATTGTCATTATAGTCTAAATATGAAGTCCACTCTTTTTTAAAATATTTAATAAAGTCTTCATCTTTAAGCAGTGATGTATTAAATCTCCAGTTTTTACTTGCCGTAGTATTATTCTTGTGCATTAGTGTTAAAGATACAGGAGGATGATCGCTGACGGCTATAGGGTGAATCTCAGTGTCTGAAATGCCACTCAGCAGTGAGCTGCTGACCAAAAAATAATCCAGATGAGAGTAGGAGTGATGAATATGTGAGAAAAAAGTATATTCCTTACTGGTGGGGTGAAGCAATGCCAGTGCCCACGGATGTCACGTCTCTACAGCGCTTCCTCGGTATGGTTAATTACCTTGGGAAATACATACCAAACCTTAGTGAGATTGCCGCACCCCTAAGGAAACTAACCCACAAGGAGACTGCGTGGTGCTGGTTCCCACAGCATCAGGAGGCTTTTGACCACTTCAAATCATGCCTCTCCAGCCCGCCAGTATTGGCGTATTACAACGTCAAGGAGCCAATCACACTGACATGTGATGCATCATGCTATGGACTAGGTGCCGCATGTTTGCAAAATGGCAGACCAGTGGCCTTCGCCTCGCATGCTCTTACTGACACAGAGACGCGATATGCTCAGATAGAGAAGGAGCTCCTCGTGGTGGTGTTCACGCTGCCCGGTTGAATACACTGATTATGAAATGATGACAGTGAGCTACATTTCCACTGCTCGCCTGGAGGAGCTAAGACAGCACAAGATGATGTGCTATAAGCGCTCAGCACAGTCATTCAGCGAGGATGGCCCAGCAGAGAGAGCCAAGTACAGCCCGCTCTAGCTCAGTTTTTTCTATATAGAGATGAGCTCACCATGGAGGATGGGATCATCATGAAAAGCCACAAAACTGTCATTCCCCAGTCCCTGCACAAAGAGTACATCAACATCGTACACATAGGCCATCCAGGTACCGAAGCAACCAAGCGCATAGCTAGGTGATAGGTTTGTAGCTTGAACCCATCCGCTGGAACGTTGAAGACAATATAATTACACTGCAAAGCAAGACACAAGTAGGCAAAGTTCTTCATGTTACTCATGCATGAGGGAGTCCTGCCTGGAGCCGAGTGTCGTTCCACCACTTGACCTCCGTCAGACTCTCAGCCAGGCTCCCCATAGCACTCCTTTTATTGTGGTTACATGAATATGCATAGGGTCATTAACATATGACATCTTACATAGGCATACATGTGAACAAAGAATACTGTGTATGTGTGTGTGTGTGCGTGTGACGTCAAGGTGTGACCCTGTGAAGACTCCCCAAACGCTGGTGCCAGGAGCGGGTCCATCTGAACAAAAGGCTCTTATACTTAAACAGATATACGTGTGTTTGCTATACCATATATCAGCAAGAGAAGATACGACCTCTCCTAGGAGGTGTGTGATCTATGCCAGAACACTCTGTAGAGGGAGTGAACGCACTCCCCCTTCATGCTACTCAGAGCCGTTACAGACCTCCTAGGATGAGACATTCTTTCAATCTACAAATGATTATACACTTCTAAGTATATGTGGGTAAATATTTCTAAGCATAAATGACAATCAACAATACAAAACCTAACACTAGGAGTGTCATCCTTTGGCCAGCAATGTCAAAAACAATGTCAAAACATCGCAGAAGAACTGCTCTCTTGCACTGTGTGTAACAGCACTAAGATACAGCAGCAGAGAGAACCGCTACAACTGCACCCTGTTCCAGACCTCCCATGGTCAACGGTGGCTGCTGACATTTTTACCTGGCATGGAAAACAATACCAGTTCCTTGTAGATTCCTATTCAGGATGGATTGAGATTGACCTTCTCCGTGACTTGACCACAGCAGCGGTCATCTCCAAGTTAAAGAGACACTCTTCAGTTCATGGCACACCGCACACGCTCCTCACTGACAATGGCAGACAATACACTAGTCAAGTTTATTGATTTTGCAAAACAGTGGGACTTCACCCATTCGACCAGCAGCCTAGAGTTTCCACTGTCAAACGGTCTTGCTGAGAGAGCGGTGCACAGTGCAAAACAGCTCATGGAAAAATCTCACCGAGATGGAACCGACGTGTTTCTTGACCTCCTAAAACTTAGAAGCATTCCCCGTGACACACAACTAGGCTCCTCTGCTGAACGCCTCATGTCTCTCGTCAGACACGTGCGGGCATTCCTGTGTGCAGCAAGCTGTTGGCATCCATTGCAAAAGACACAGGACAGATATGTGACCGGCTTTGCGACAAAAGACTCAGACTGAAACGTCACTATGGTAAGTCCAGTCGCACGCTACAGTCGTTGCAAGAAGGACAAGTGGTCCGTGTCGATGGAAGAACCTACAGGAGGAATTGCCGCCACATCCTCCCAGTGGCAGAACCGCCGCCGCCACCACTCCATGACTATGACCCTGAGTGCCAGGGCAATAACCATTCTACAATGGACAGTTCCACACTCACACCGCAATCACACACACGCTCAGATGAAGATTCACAAAACACATCCTCTCCTCAGCCCCAACCTGCTGTGCAGGTGCCCGGCCAGACCATTGTGAACCAGACACCATACACTACACGTGCAGGTCGCATCTGGAGACCCAACCCAAGATACATGTAAATGGAAAACACTAGGATGCCTTAGGTGTAATCAGTTTGTTGAAATATGATGCTTGCTGGCTATTTGCATTATTCATAATGTTATGTTAAGGTTATGTTAAGGCCTCTGTCAGTGCGCCCCAGGGCAGCTGTGGCTACAATGTAGCTTGCCATCACCAGTGTGTGAATGTGTGTGTGAATGGGTGAATGACTGAATGTAGTGTGAAGCGCTTTGGGGTCCTTAGGGACTAGAAAAGCGCTATACAAATGCAGGCCATTTCAAGGTGTGGGGTTACTCCGAGCAAAAAACATTGTTAAGTTAAAGTTGTGTTAAGAAGCACTGTTTAGAAACTTGTGAGTGAATTAGTTTTGTTAGGTGCTACCAGCTAAATGGGGAGGATGTAGATCATTGGTTAAATGATCACCAAGCAATATTTGTTTGTGCAGACCTGCCATAACTGTGGGGGATGAGTCCAACCGGAATAGTATGGTGGGGGGAGTTTTGTCCTTCTGGTGCGGTCAGTGTGTTTTGTCGTGTGCTGAGTACGCATTAAAGTTTTACAGCGGACTAACATCGAAGGTGATTATTGGCTCGTCGCATCACACGAGAGTGCTACAGAAAAAAACCCTGAAACATTCCAATCAAACCATTGACGGAGAGTGACGATGTTAATTCTGCTATGATATCACACTTAAGATGCAATTTGATACTGGTAAGTTAGACAGATGTTAATGCAAGTTAGTGTGAGTGGATAGGGAAAGAGTGTAGCAGATTCTTATCTGATGTGAAGTTAATACAGCCACGGACTGATGTCGGGGTTGCGGTAAAGTTGTCCGTACACGTACAGCCGGTCCACAGCGATGACAGCGCGGGAGCCCTTCTGGATGAAGCCGTGTCTGATTGGGAAGAGGACCCTGTGTCATTCCAGGATCTCTTTGGGGAACTGGTCGTTCACGCGATGTTCTTGACCGTGTCCTCCAGCAGCTTCAGGTGGGTTTTGATGAAGCTTTTTACCTTAGTCTCCGCGTCCTCTCCAGCGGCTTCTGGAATACCAGAAAATACGAGATTATCACGCATGCCACGAGCTTGTAGATCAATAACTGTTTCTTTTATTTTTTTATTTTCTCTGTTTAGCTGGGTAACATTGTCTGTGAGACATTTCACCGACTCCCTTAGCGTGGCATTTTCAGCAGTGAGTGTTTCCACCTGCTGCTGGCTGAACTCCAGGGATTTTCGCAAGGATTTAAATTCCCGGTGAAGAATCTCCACCAAGGAAAGCCTTGCATCAAAACTGGACAATCGTTGGTCGATTGACTCCAGTATGTCGACAATATCTGTGCCGGCTGGCGATGTTGTGCCGGGGGAATCTGCTGGGCGAAGTCTTTTCGACGACGGCATCTCAGGTTTGCTGCACTCTGGGCCTTCTTCATAGTGATGGGATTTCCGGCTCTTTTTAGGGAACCGGCTCATTCGGCTCGGCTCACTAAAAAGAGTCGGCTCTTTCGGCTCCGAACCGGCTCTTTAGGTTGTTTTGTTGCTTTAATTAATTTGTTATTAACAACAATATAAAATATAGAATGCTCAGACCTCTACATTAGAGAGACCAAACAGCCACTTCACAAGCGCATGGCACAACATAGAAGAGCCACCTCCACAGGACAAGACTCAGCTGTCCATCTGCATCTTAAGGATAAAGGACACTCTTTCAAGGATGCAAATGTTCACATTTTGGACAGAGAGGACAGATGGTTTGAAAGAGGAGTGAAAGAAGCCATCTATGTCCACTGTGAGCGACCATCTTTGAACAGAGGCGGTGGTTTATGACACCAACTGTCTGCCATCTATAATCCAGTTTTGAGATCCCTTCCCAGACGCCTTAACGCCCACTCACATCCTGGGCCATCTGACCTCAGGAATTCGCATGATAAGGTGGGGCCAGGTTTCACAAGGAACTCACCCAAAACTCTGGCTGATTGGGACCCACACCCAGTTTCACACCTTGGCTCAGTTGATTAGAGGATCATCAGGGGGTGCTTTTGTCCCTCTGTGGGGGGATACTCCCACTAGGTTTATATCTGGGACTCTCCACCATTTGACCTTAGAACTGAAGAAGCTTCTCGGATGAGAGGTGAAACGTCTTCAAGCAACTTAAAGAAGTCCAGACGCTTTTCTTTGCAAGCTCCTTTGACTACGATGACCTGGATGACTGAGAACCTTCACAGAGATATTTGTGAATGATTATTCTACCTGGACCAGCTCTTTATCCTCTCCAGGATACTTGAGGGTGCATGGGAGTTTGCCCAACCAGTCTACATGTGTTTTGTGGACTTGGAGAAGGCATTCGACCGTGTCCCTCGGGGTGTCCTGTGGGAGGTGTTGCGGGAATATGAGGTGTCTGGCCCATTGCTACGGGCCATTCGATCCCTATACAACCGTTGCAAGAGCTTGGTTCGCATTGCCGGCAATAAGTCGGACTCGTTCCCGGTGGGTGATGGGCTCCGCCAGGGCTGCCCTTTGTCTCCGGTTCTGTTCATAATTTTTATGGACAGGATTTCTAGGCGCAGCCAAGTGGCGGAGGGCTTTCGCTTTGGTGGCCTCAGAATCTCATCTCTGATTTTTGCAGATGATGTGGTTCTGTTGGCTTCATCGGGTGAGGGCCTCCAGCTCGCACTGGAACAGTTCGCAGCCGAGTGTGAAGCAGCGGGAATGAGGATCAGCACCTCCAAATCTGAGGCCATGGTTCTCAGCCGGAAAAGGGTGGAGTGCCCACTCCGGGTCGGGGATGAGTTCCTGCCCCAAGTGGAGGAGTTCAAGTATCTCGGGGTCTTGTTCGCGAGTGATGGGAGAAGGGAGCCGGAGATCGACAGACGGATTGGGGCTGCAGCTGCAGTAATGCGGACGCTGCACCGGTCCGTCGTGGTGAAGAGGGAGCTGAGTGTAAAAGCGAAGCTCTCAATTTACCGGTCGATCTACGTCCCTACCCTCACCTATGGCCACGAGCTGTGGGTAGTGACCGAAAGAACGAGATCGCGGATACAAGCGGCAGAAATGAGCTTCCTCCGAAGGGTGGCTGGTCTCTCCCTTAGAGATAGGGTGAGAAGTTCGGCCATCCGGGAGGGGCTCAGAGTAGAGCAGCTGCTGCTCCACATCGAAAGGAGCCAGCTGAGGTGGTTCGGGCATCTGACAAGGATGCCCCCTGGGCGCCTCCTGGGTGAGGTGTTCCAGGCATGTCCCACCGGGAGGAGGCCCCGGGGAAGACCCAGGACACGCTGGAGAGATTATATCTCTCGGCTGGCCTGGGAACGCCTTTGTATTCCCCCGGATAAGCTGGAGGAGGTGGCTGGGGAGAGGGAGGTCTGGGCCTCTTTGCTTAGGCTGCTGCCCCCGCGACCCGGCCCCGGACAAAGCGGATGAAGATGGATGGATGGATGGATTATTCTACCTTTCTAATGTGACGTTGTTGTCCCTGGCTCTCTTTCTCTCTCTCTCTCCCTCTCGCTCTGTTCCTGTGCTACTGCCACTGTAACTACCGCCCCTCCCCCCTCTTCCCAGCGCAAGCACAAGGCTCGCGTGCGGAGTGAAGCGGAAAAAAGTGCGAGAGAGGGTGAGAGAAAGAAAAAAAAACATTAAAAAAAACCACGGCTCGCGATAAGGAGCCGGTTCGTGTCGTTCACGTCAAAGATCAGGCTCTAAGAGCCATTCACTACTTCTTCATCACGAGATCCTGGAAGCACTGATCAATGTAATCTTGGAGAGCCTCTAAACTCTCCCCGTTGTTCTCCAGGGTTTTGGAGATGATTTAGACAAATGTTGTTAGTTATAAGACAATTGATAAGTGTATTTGGTAATACTGAAGCTTAAAGGAATTTGTTCAAATGTAAACTACCATTCGCTTTAATTTACCGCCCAAATTTTCTGGCGTCTGACGTCAGTTACAACATGAGTCGCTTACCTTGTCTGTCACTTCCGTCACTTACCTCTCACTTCTTAAATGTGATTTAAATTAGTGTGGTAATTCAAGATTCAAGAAGTTAATTGTCATCTACACTGCAAAACACAAATGGTTACGCTGAGCGATGAAATTCTTACTTTGCGAGTTCCCTTCACACAACTAAATAAACAACTAACTAAAGAATAAACTTAACTCTAACCATAAAAAGAATAAAGCGGGTGCTATGTACACAAGAGTAGGGTGTAATTAAAATTTTAAAGGGCAAGTAGTTATGCAGCACTGTCACAGTTATTAAGATATTCCAAATGTGATAATTGCTTATATTGTATGAAGTTGTATTAAATGTTCAATAATTGCAAATGTACAGGTCAGGTTATTCAACAATAGTCAGTGGATAACAATTAGTCAGTGATTCATTATGCCAAGGTCCGACGGTACTCACCAGTCGGCCTGCCCGTGATGTTGTGTTCTCGCTCCCTCTCGTTTCTCTCTATATGTTTGTTTACGTCCGAGAGTGAAGCGTTTTCCCGCCAGTCTGTTTGGGATGACGGTGTTCAATTCAATTCAATTCAATTCAATTCAATTCAATTCAATTCAATTCAATTCAATTCAATTCAATTCAGTTTTATTTATATAGCGCCAAATCACAACAAAAGTCACCTCAAGGCGCTTGTTGAATGCTGAACTGTCTATAATCAGCATTCGAGGATCTAATGTGTCCGGGATGGCTTTTTTGATATGGGACATGACTATGCTCTCAAAACGACTATGACTATGCTCTCAAAACACTTCATTACAGTTGGAGTGAGTGTGATGGGGTAATAGTCATTCAAACCGGTTATGTTGTTTTTCTTTGGGAGGGGCACTATGGTGGTGGACCTGAAGCATGTGGGTACAGCTGACTGGGTGAGGGACAAATTAAAAATGTCTGTAAACACCTCAACCAGCTCTGAAGCACATAACCTCAAAGCATGGAGGTGTTTTCAGCGCCACAGTGAAAGCCTGGTGAGGTAGCATTTCTACCTCACCAGAGAGAGAACAACAGAAAAAACCCCAGCAAAGACCAGAAAAGACAACGGATGGGCATTTGTACTATAGTTACTCATCTTATTACATTTGACAAACTAGAACACTGTCACGGCCCAGCGGCACGAGGTAACAGAGATGGACACAAGTGCAGAAACCAAACCGGAAGCAAGACGGTAAGTGAACAGAAGGTTTATTTCCCCCCACAGTTAAACACCAGCAAAACAACACGACGGCACCACACTAGAGGCACGCAGAAAAACCAAGTTAACTAAAGGTGACCTAGACAACTCTAGGGTGCAGCTGAACAGCTGAGGCAGTGGAGAGGTGGAAACTGGGCTATGAAGTGGCCGGGGCACTGTAATAAGAGGAGAGCACAGTCAATGGGATCCAGCAGACAATCGGCGATCCTCCACAGTTAAACTGAGTTGCCTTACTTGGTTTCAGGTGGAGGGGACAGGTGGGGTGGAAGGCCCGGATGCGGTCGAGGCGTGGGGAGGCAGGCAAGTGAGTGGCGGGCCAGTTGGCAACCTCGTACCAGCAGCAGGTGCCCCAGGTCCAGGAAGGTGAGGATGCTACCTCTGAGGACAAGAAAAACAGGTAAGTTGTCACACGGGTTCTGGACAAAGCAATCACACTCCACTTGACTAACATGGGGATAGCAGATACTCAGGCGATGAACGGTTGAGTGCGCAGGTCTTATATGCTGCCGGAATAATTGCCCACAGGTGGTCAGCCAGGGAGGAGCAGCCGCTGTTGGAGACCTGCAGGTACCCACCCAGACCATGACAAACACTGTGTTCTAGCTGTGTTCCTGAGACCAACACTAGCACTGTCAGCAGATGAAGATCAGGGTGGAACATCACAGCAACAGGCTTTGCATTTTCATTTTTTTAAGAGTTGCTAATACACTGAAAAGAAGAACCTAAACATTTAAATGATCTCTTACTGCAGTCAAAATATGACACCAAAATGATCACTAGTGATACAAGTTAAGTTGCAAGTCAGTTAACTAATTTAAAAAGTTCTCTCCTCTGAGGTGTTGCTGTAAGCACGCACACTCAAACTCAACAGAAAACCATGCTAAGCCCTTGGGCATCTTGCTTTCATACAGAACTTTCTACATAACATTCTACTACACCTCTAGCATGTCACTGTGACTGTGATGTGATACTACACTATCATGCTTTATGCTATCAACCTAGAACAGTGTAGGTATAAAACAATATCTTTAGTGATGGTAATTTTTAAAGTCAAATTATAGTACAAATATATGTAATCTATTGGTATCACTTGACTGGTGTCAGCCGGTGATCGGCTGTGATCAGCTGATCACGGGGCCGGGGTTAAAAGAGAGACGCCACCCACCTGTTCGCCGCTCAGACATCAGTATCCTCGTGTCACGAGCTCCGAAACTCTGCGACGTCAGTCTCCGCCTGATCCAGCAACTGTGAGTTACAATCCCTTTCAATCCTTTTTCTCTTCCCGGCTCCGCTCGCTCTCTGTCTGTAACGACCGTTCCGAAGCCACGCTTCGTGCTCAGGTCATTACTAGAATAACTGCGTGTCTGCTCCAAACCCACCGCTAGCCTTCGCCGCGCTTGGGTCTAGCCAGCACGCCACACGGGCACGCCGAATCACTGTGTGCGATCCGCCCGGCCCTGACAGGATGTCTGAGCCGCATGTAGACCCAGCGGAATTCGAACGGCTGAAAGCCGAAGTGTTATATCTCCGCGGTGTGGTGGATCGGATGAGCACCAAGATGGAGTCTCTCACCGAAACTGTCCTCCAGCTTTCCTCTTCCGTCACCTCGCTGCAACGTCAGCCAGCGCCGGTGAGCGCTGAACCCCGGATCGGACTACCCGACAAGTGGAACGGAGTAGACGGCCGGCCTGATGGACTGCTCGCCACCTTAGACATGATGTTTGAATGTCAACCCACTAAATACGTCACTGCCCGTGCAAAAGTGGCGATGCTCACCTCTCTCTTGTCTGGCCAGGCTCAGGAATGGGCCGCGGCTCTCTACAACAATAAGTCTGCAGCGTGTAATGACTATGCTCTGTTTGTGGAGGAGTTAAAAAAGACCTTCGTTCCCCCCAGCAGTGAAGTGGAAGTGGAGTCACAGCTGCTTCATCTGCGCCAGGGCAGCCGACCAGTCTGTTACTTCGCCTCCCGATTCCGCACCCTGGCTGCTAAGCTTCAATGGGGAGATGCTTCTCTGCGCTCCATCTTTCTAGAGGGGCTGGCTGATTACATCAGAGACGAGATGGCCGGCCGTGAGGCCCCAAAGACTTTGGATGAGGCCGTGGACCTTGCCCTGAAGATCGACCAACGCGTGATGTCGCGGCCTCGCCATGCCCCTCGGGCCTTAAAACCCTTCCAGCCTCAGCGGACCACGTCGTCGCGACCTCCTCCCCCCTCTGATGGAGCCACGGCTAGCCCAAGCAGCACATCCAGCGAGGAGCCCATGCAGCTGGGTGGACTCCCCAAAGAGGAGAAAGAGAGACGCTGGCGTGAGGGCCTCTGCGCCTACTGTGGATCAGCTCGACACCGCCGTCCCCAGTGCCCGCTACGGCCGGGAAACGACGACGCCAGGTAGACTGCGGGGGTGTCCCACCTGGCCCTTCCCACTCCTCTGATCCCTCTCGTTTTCTGCTACCGGTCACGTTTCACCTGAAACACCAACAGCTCTCGTCCGAAGCCCTCCTGGACACCGGAGCCGCCGAGAACTTCATCGACCAAAAACTAGCCTCTCGGCTCCGCATCCCATTGACTTCCGTCGACCGATTTCTCCCGGTGACCTCAGTAGACGGGCGACCACTCCAACCCTACCCGGTCCAGTTCCAGACCCAGCCAGTCCGCATGTCTGTCGGGGATCATCAGGAGGAGATCCGGTTCCTAGTAGTCTCGGCCCCTTCCTCTCCTCTCATCCTCGGATACCCCTGGTTCCGTCGACATGACCCCCACGTCTCCTGGTCTTCCTGCCAGATCCTGGACTGGGGTCCCCAGTGTTCACGCCGCTGCCTTCTCCTCCGGACTGGACAGGACTCAAAGTCAGAAGAGGCGCCACCCCCGGAGCCCGTCGATCTGGATAGGATCCCTCCGGCTTACCATGACCTGTCCGAGGTCTTCAGTAAGAGGCGAGCCGCCGCTCTCCCTCCTCATCGCTCCTACGACATGGCCATCGAGCTCCTCCCGGGAGCAGTCCCTCCTCGTGGTCGCCTGTTCTCGCTGTCAACCGCAGAGAACAAAGCCATGGAGGAGTACGTCGCTGAGGCTCTCCAACAGGGCTTCATTCGCCCTTCTACCTCCCCTGCAGCTGCGGGGTTCTTCTTTGTAAAGAAGAAAGACGGCGGGCTTCGCCCCTGTATAGACTACCGAGGCTTGAATAAAATCACTGTTAAGAACCGCCATCCTCTTCCTCTGCTATCCACCGCGCTCGATTCCCTCTCCCAGGCCTGCATCTTCACCAAACTAGACCTACGCAGCGCTTACAATTTGGTGCGGATTAGAGAAGGGGACGAATGGAAGACGGCCTTCATCACCCCTAACGGGCACTGGGAGTATCTGGTGATGTCCTTCGGCCTCTGCAACAGCCCTGCTGTCTTCCAACACCTGATCAACGACGTCTTGCGGGACATGCTGGGCCGATGGGTGTTTGCCTATCTGGATGACATCCTGATCTACTCTCGCACCGAAGTAGACCATATTCGCCATGTGCGGGCCGTGCTAAGCAGGCTGCTCGAGTACCAGCTGTTCTGCAAACTGGAAAAGTGTGCCTTCCATCAACGGTCCACTACCTTCCTGGGCTTCACCATCTCCTCCAATGGCCTGACCATGGACCCGCAAAAGCTCCAAGCCGTGACCCAGTGGCCTCAGCCTTCCAGCCTTAAGCAGCTACAGAGCTTCCTGGGCTTTGCCAATTTTTATCGGCGCTTTATCCGCAATTTCAGCACCATTGTCGCGCCACTGACATCCCTCACTAAACCAGCTAACCTGCCCAGGCCCTTCTGCCTCCCCCCTGGTGCGAAACTGGCCTTCCGAGACCTTATCCGTCGGTTTGCTACGGCTCCCGTCCTGCTCCACCCTGATCCTGCCGGAGATTTTGTGGTGGAGGTGGATGCCTCCGATGTTGGCGCTGGCGCCGTCCTCTCTCAACACGGCCCGGATGGAAAACTTCACCCGTGCTGCTACTTTTCAAGGAAGTTCTCCGACACGCAGCGACGGTATGGTGTCGGCGACCGGGAACTCCTGGCCATCAAGTGGGCCTTGGAAGAATGGCGGCATTGGCTCCTGGGAGCGAAAGAACCATTTCTGATCTGGACTGATCACCAGAACCTGATCCATATTCGTTCGGCCAAGCAGCTCAACCCAAGGCAGGCCCGTTGGGCCTTATTCTTCGAACCGTACAACTTCCACCTCGCCTACCGCCCTGGCTCCAAGAACACCAAGGCAGACGCCCTCTCCCGGCAGTTCACCCAGGACGACTTCACGTCAGACCCTGGACCTATCCTACCGTCTCATCGTTTCGCTGCCCCCCTTCGGTGGCCCTTGGAGGACTCTATCCGGGACGCCCTGACCGCCGAACCGCCTCCGCCGGAGACCCCAGCTGGGCGGCTCTATGTGCCATCCCGGTGCCGTCAGGAGGCCTTGCTCTGGGCTCACTCCTCCCCGCTCTCTGGTCACCCAGGGCCCGACAGAACCCTCCAGCTCCTCCGTCGTGCCTTCTGGTGGCCCTCCATGACTCGGGACGTCCGGGACTTCGTTTCCGCCTGTGACACCTGTGCTCGGGCCAAGTCCTCCACCCAGCCACCCGCTGGCGACCTTCACCCTCTCCCGGTGCCGAGACGTCCCTGGTCCCATGTCGGCCTTGACTTTGTTACCGGCCTTCCATCTGTAGACGGTCTTGACACCATCCTCACCTTTGTGGACCGGTTTTCTAAGGCGGTGCACCTGGTCGCCCTGGCCGGCCTCCCCTCCGCCAAACGGACGGCCGAGCTCCTCCTGGACCATGTCGTCCGGCTTCACGGATTCCCCAAGGACATAGTCTCCGATCGGGGGCCACAGTTCACCGCCAGGTTCTGGAAGGCCTTCTGCCGCCTGATCGGAGCGTCTCCCAGCCTCTCGTCCGGCTATCACCCTCAGACCAATGGGCAGGTTGAACGGACCAACCAACAGTTGGGGCGCTTCTTACGGTGCTTCGTCTCCGCCCAACCGTCGCTATGGCCTCGTTACCTGGTGTGGGCTGAGTTGTCTCATAACCTTCACATCTCTTCCGCCACCGGTCTCTCGCCCTTTGAGGTCTGTCATGGATTTCAACCTCCTATCTTCAGCCATCAGGAAGCGGAGGTCGACGTGCCGGCTGCTGAACGGATGGTCCGCCGCTGTCGCCAGGCCTGGATCAAGGCGCGGGCTGCCATTTCCCGGGCCAACGCTCTGTACACCCGGCAGCATCGTCGCCGCCACCGCCCGGGTCACCCCTTCCGGCCGGGGGACCGCGTCTGGCTCTCCACTAAGCACCTACGGCTGCGCGGCGAGTCCAAGAAGCTCGCTCCCCGGTTCGTCGGCCCGTACGAAGTCACCGCCCGGCTCAACCCCGTGGCTTACCGTCTCCGGCTTCCGCCCGCCATGAAGGTCCATCCGGTTTTCCACGTCTCGCAGCTTAAGCGGCACGTCGCTTCCCCACTGGCGCCCCCCTCCCGGGCCCCGCCCCCGCCCAGGATCGTCGATGGGGGTCCTGTCTACACTGTCCGTCGGATCTTGGACTCCCGTCCCCGGGGCCGGGGGGTCCGGTATTTGGTGGACTGGGCTGGCTACGGCCCTGATGAGCGCTCCTGGGTGCCGTCCCGCTTCATCTTGGATCCTTCCCTCGTCTCGGATTTCCGTCGCCGCCGTCCTGGCCCGTCGGGTGCCGGTCCTCGGGGGGGGGGTCCTGTCAGCCGGTGATCGGCTGTGATCAGCTGATCACGGGGCCGGGGTTAAAAGAGAGACGCCACCCACCTGTTCGCCGCTCAGACATCAGTATCCTCGTGTCACGAGCTCCGAAACTCTGCGACGTCAGTCTCCGCCTGATCCAGCAACTGTGAGTTACAATCCCTTTCAATCCTTTTTCTCTTCCCGGCTCCGCTCGCTCTCTGTCTGTAACGACCGTTCCGAAGCCACGCTTCGTGCTCAGGTCATTACTAGAATAACTGCGTGTCTGCTCCAAACCCACCGCTAGCCTTCGCCGCGCTTGGGTCTAGCCAGCACGCCACACGGGCACGCCGAATCACTGTGTGCGATCCGCCCGGCCGTGACAACTGGTTTTCAACAGTAATACATTGGAATAGTTTTATGGTGATTGTTTTATACTTTCTGTTCTACACTACAGGATACTCCAGTGTACACACAACTGAAGTCACACAATTTTTTTTTCATATTTTGCATGCAAGGAGCCAGACTTTCTTGCAATTCTTAATCTGGAATCTGGTCTTGCGTGACCCTAGCTCAGGGGTCGGCAACCTGCGGCTCCAGAGCCGCATTAGTCCTTTTGGTGCGGCTCCACATGGTTTGGGAAAATAAAAATTTTTTTTTAAGTATTTAGCTGAAGTGCATTTTATTTATGTTAGTTCTTTTTTAACTTGTTGTTCTAAATTGGAAGATTATTGTGATATTGAAATATAAATATAAAATTATATTCTATTATTTTTTGATCGCTCAAAATAAGCGTCATACTTGTGGAAGCTGATATACCCGCTGAAACGCCGTGCATTTATTGAGACTTTCAACCTCAGGTAAGACAATTCTGGATCTTCGGATCCACATTATGTCAGCAGCTCCACCGTGAAGTATGTTAAAAACAAACACCGCTCACGCCGCTCACTGACAGCTTACAGTCCTGCGTAAAGATGAAAGTGACTTCGTACTGCCCCGATTTGCAGACGCTGTGCACAGAGGTTCAGGAGCAAAAGTCCCATTGTGTCATGGTCCTGAGTCTGCGCAGCCGTGACACATTGTAAACATATCACGCCAGACCCGACGATGTTTCCATGAACATGCTTTTCAGCATCTCTTTATTGACCACTTTTCACACATGGTTGCTGTACGTATACAGCCGGCTGTAGCTTTTCAGCTCACAGCTCGACATACACCAACACAACAGCATAGATAGCACAGACATTAAGGCGGCGAGGCGCAATTGCGGGTGCCGCTCAGGTGCGTCCGCCTCCCCTGCAGCAGCGCTGCAGATCACGCCCCGCCACACACATTAACCAGGTAAAATACATATTTAGGCAGAATATTGCAAATATCTATTTTTCATTTTTCAGCAGCATAGTGGTTTTTTTTTCCCAATTATTTTTTTAAAAGTCAGGTCAAGGCTCCAAAAGCCTGTTTGTTTTCTCTCTTGGTTTTTTTTTTTTTTATCTCCATACAGGTGATTCAGGTGTTTTGCTTGTTTTTCTTTTTTTTCTTCCCCCCTTTCTCACCATCTCTTCTCCCCTCTATTTTTCTTTCTGTCCCTCTCTTTCTTTCATTCTTTCTCCCTGTCCTATTCCCCAGAAATGTCTGTCTCGTCTTTAAAAAACGAAAATAAAATAAATACATAATTATAATAAAGGTCAATCAAATGGATGATTTTTTTTCCATATTAAAAAAAACCACCCTCAAAATGACATATATTGAAATTCCACAAAGGACTGTCTACTTGAGGCAGAATAAAACAAATTGTTAAGTTAATGAATAAAAAAGATTAAATAAATGCAAATACTCTTGCTTAAGAAATTCAAAAGCATGTAAATTCAATATGCATTATCAGTAAAATGATTAAATTAAAAACAAACAAAAAAAACAACAACAGGTAGATCAGTAAAGAAAAACTTGCATGACTTAATTATCAAGCTATATATGACGCTATCAACAAATAAGGAACTGTTCAAAGCGAGAGGGAGGAACGGCTGGTGGATAATGTGCAAACTGTGATTGGAGGTTATATCTGACTTGTGTATTGCCAAACAGAAAAGTTGTGACACTGAGTAATATTTTATTACAATATCCCACACAAAGAAAACATACACACACATAGTATAAATAAAGAAAGTAGAAAAATGATGAGTGTGATGCAACTCAATTCAATTCAACTTTATTTTTATAGCGCCAAATCACAACAGCAGTAGCCTCAAGGCACTTTATATGGTACAGTAGATTGTACAATAATACATACAGAGAAAAACCCAACAATCATATGATCCCCTACGAGCTAGTTATGTGTTGGTCACGAACGAAACGCCTTAGGGCCGAATCTTTCAAGTGAAGGACGCAAGCCGGCTCCTTATTGGGAGCCGTGGGTTTTTTCCTTTTTTCTTTCTCTCACCCTCTCTCTCGCACTTTTTTTCTGCTTCACTCCGCACGCGAGCCTTGTGCTTTGCGCTGGGAAGAGGGGGGAGGGGTGGTAGTTACACTCACAGTAGCACAGGAACAGAGCGGGAGGGAAAGAGAGAGAAAGAGAGCCAGGGACAACAACGTCACATTAGAAAAGTATAGTAATCATCCACAACTATTTTCAGTTGCGGATGATAAAGGATTCAGAAAGTTTATTCATGCAGGTCCATATGACAGAGAATATGCATCTTCTTTTTGTTTTTATATTTTAATTTATATTTAACTGTGTTGTGGTTTACAGTGTTTTGTGTTGTTTCACTTTAAATTTGTTTAAAAGGAAAAAGCTGAACATTTAAATAGTTAAAAGTTGAAATGTAAATAGTTGTTTTTTTTATTATATAATTTATTTATTACATTTTATGTGGAGTGAATACATAAAAGTATATTTACGGTGGCCCCTAGAGACAAAGCATGTACAAACCCCGAAGCATGTACAAACTCCAAAACACGTAAAAACTCCAAAACACGTAAAAACTCTGAAACACCTAACTCTGAAGCACCTAACCTAAACTACAAAACACAACAGAAGTGCTCCAGGATGCTAGGGGCAGTGTTGAGCTTTTGTTACCTAGTGGCTACACAAGCCAGGAAGTACCAACGACCGGATATGGTGTGTGTGGTAGTAACAGGTAAATTAACTTTTTTTTTTTTTAAATTACTTGAATATATGTGAGTGCCAACTTTTTTTTTTTTAAATTACTTGAATATATGTGAGTGCCTGTGTATAAGTACACAAACAATACACATATGCTTTCAATTGTGTAATTTAAGTGATCTAGGTAGCTCTGTTTTGGAAGTTCAGTTAACACTAGAAATGGGTTTTGGAGTTTGTACCTGCTTTTTATCTAGGGGCCACCGTACATATTTATATATAAACATATATAAATAAAACCACATGTTTTTTTTTTACATTAGTAATTCCTTTTGTGCATAATTTTATATTGTTGTTAATAATAAATTAATTAAAACAACCTGAAGAGCCGGTTGGGAGCCAAAAGAGCCGGCTTTTTTTTTTAGTGAGCTGAGCCGAAAGAGCCGGTTCTCTAAAAAGAGCTGGAAATCCCATCACTACTATGAGCAAGCACTTTGGCAACAGTGGGAAGAAAAAACTCCCTTTTAACAGGAAGAAACCTCCAGCAGAACCAGGCTCAGGGAGGGGCGGGGCCATCTGCTGCGACCGGTTGGGGTGAGAGAAGGAAGACAGGATGAAATACATGCTGTGGAAGAGAGACAGAGATTAATAACAGATGATTCAATGCAGAGAGGTCTATTAGCACATACTGAGTGAGAAAGGTGACTGGAAAGGAAAAACTCAATGTATCATGGGAATCCCCCGGCAGCCTACGTCTATTGCAGCATAACTACGGGAGAATTCAGGGTTACCTGGTCCAGCCCTTACTATGTGCTTTACCAAAAAGGAAAGTTTTAAGCCTAATCTTGAAAGTAGAGATAGTGTGTCTCCCGAATCCAAACTGGAAGCTGGTTCCACAGAAGAGGGGCCTGAAAACTGAAGGCTCTGCCTCCCATTCTACTTTTAAATACTCTGGGAACAACAAGTAAGCCTGCAGTACGAGAGCAAAGTGCTCTAATAGGGTGATATGGTACTACAAGGTCATTAAGGTAAGATGGGACCTGATTATTTAAGACCTTGGGTGAGGAGCAGGATTTTGAATTCAATTCTAGATTTAACAGGAAGCCAATGAAGGGAAGCCAAAACAGGAGAAATATGCTCTCTCTTTCTAGTCCCTGTCAGTACTCTTGCTGCAGCATTTTGGATTAGCTGAAGGCTTTTCAGGGAGTTTTTAGGACATCCTGATAATAATGAATTACAGTAGTCCAGCCTGGAAGACAGAATTGTTGTCTGAAGAACAACAAGAAGACGCTGAAAAACCAGTTCATCTTCCTTGTTGGCCTTGATGAACTACTTTTTCAGCGTCACTCTGAGACAGGATATTTTTCATTTTAGAGATGTTACGCAAATGAAAGAAAGCAGTCTTACATATTTGTTTAATATATGCTTTGAAGGACATGTCTTGGTGAAAAATGACTCCAAGGTTTCTCACAGTGTTACTGGAGGGCAAGGTAATGCCATCCAGAGTAAGAATCTGGTTAGATACCATATTTCTAAGATTTTCAGGGCCGAGCAAAAAAAAAAAAAAAAAAAAAAAAAAAAAAAACCCCAAACAATGTAAAGCTTTCGTCCACATGAAGTCAAAACAAAAATGTCTGTGTAAAAATTGCTTAGTTTGTTCCGGTACATCACTTGGCCAAAAAGAATGCATTGATTCAAATGGTTTGGGTGTTAAAATGCTAATCCTAGCTAACACGGTTAGCATGCAGCATATGAGTGTGGCAATGTGCTAATAAAATATGTAACAAAGTAAAGGAAAACATAAATTGCTTGAATAAAGCCACGACATGCTGCCAGAACAACTACAACTGGATATCCTCATTCATACTTAGGAATCTGTCATATATTTTTTGTTTTTTGGTATTAAATACTTCTTTCAAGACTTTTTCACTTATATATTGTCATGTTTCGGCTGTGTGGCAGGCAGGAGAGGACCCAAACGCAAACTCACAGAGACAAAAGGTAAACTCAAAAAACACAGCTTTATTGCTGGCGTGGAGTGGGACACGAAAAACAATACAAAATAAACTAAACTGGGAAAACTAAAGCACAGGGAAAAATCACACAGCTATGATGGAGACTACGACACTGACAAAGAGAAACACAAGGCTTAAATACACAGAGGGATAACGAGGGAATGAGACACAGAAGGGGAGCAATCAGGCTGGACAAGACAGAGATGCAAAACTAGAAACACTCACATGAGGCATGGACCTACAAAGTAAAACAGGAAACACACTGACTGAATTCTAAACATGCAAACTTAACAGCAACAGGGGAGACATAACATGGAACACAGGGAAGCCATATGACAAAGCCAAAGAGCAAAACCTAAGATAACCATAACAGATCTAGGGAAACACGAAACAGTACCACAAAGGACTCAAAACATAATCCATAATATAAAAACACGAGATCTCTCCAAAATGAAACAGGAAACATGAGAGGCAGACATGACAACATAAGACAGACATGAAACACACGAAGGGCAAGGGAGACTTCACAGGGGTTGAAAACACAAAAGGGAACTAATAAGCAAATGAACATAGGAGACCTGATGAGCTTAACATACTATAAACATCAAAATGAACTAAAACTCAAAACACTGGGTCCTAAGACCCAGGATCGTGACAGAGCCCCCCCATTCAAGGGCGGATTCCAGATGCCCAAAACCACGAAAAACAAAACCAAAAACAACCCACCCAGGGCGGGCTGCGGGGGTCCAGGACGGAGGGCCAGAAACAAAGCCACAAAAACACAATGTCCATCAAAAACACAGGAGCGCAGGGAACAGTTCACAACTCCTCAGGGGGCCGACCCGGAGGGTGACGGTCCAGAAGTCCATAGTTCATTTGATCAGGGGGCCGGCCCGGAGGCCGACGGCACAGGAGTTCATGGTCAAATAGTTCCGGGGGCCGACCGTGCGGACGGCAACGGTGTGGAAACAGTTCAGGGGGCCGACCCGGAGGTCGAGAGCACCACAGGTGGAACAGTTCAGGCGGCCGACCCCGATGGCAACGATGTCCAGCTGATGGCCCGGAAAGCGGCTGGCGATTCCGAAGGGCAAAACGTGGCATGGGCGGCAGCAACACAGCCGCAGGACCAGGCGAGGCAGACACAGAAGCAGAGGCTGAAGCTGGACCAGACGAGGCAGACGCCGGACCAGGCGACGACAAAGCAGGAGCCGAGGCCGGACCAGGCGTAGCACAGGCAGAGGCCGGACCAGGCGTAGACGATGAAGCAGAGGCCGGACCAGGCGTAGACGATGAAGCAGAGGCCGGACCAGGCGTAGACGATGAAGCAGAGGCGGCCACAGGTGGCGGCTGAACGGGCTCCTCGGGCCCTCCAGCGGAGATGGGTGGCCGAACGGGCTCCTCGGGCCCTCCAGCTGACGTGGCATGAGGCCGGACGGGCTCCTCGGGCCCTCCAGCTGACGTGGCATGAGGCCGGACGGGCTCCTCGGGCCCGCCAGCTGACGTGGCATGAGGCCGGACGGGCTCCTCGGGCCCGCCAGCTGACGTGGCATGAGGCCGGACGGGCTCCTCGGGCCCTCCAGCTGACGTGGCATGAGGCGGCGTGGGAGCCGCGGAGTGCTGAGCAGACTGTTGAGCGGTTGGTTGTTCAGATGATTGGGCCAAAGAAAGGGGTATGGGCGACAAAACTGAAGCCTGACCTGGAGACAAAACTGAAGCCTGACCTGGAGACAAAACTGAAGCTTGAACACACGACTGAGCTAACTGAGCAACAGACTGAACTATGGAAAAAATGAGAGGTTGTAGTGATTGTGGTAGTTGTTGCTGACATATCTCCGAGCCTACAGAACACAAGGACAGGGGCTGGATAGGCTCGTCTGAGACTTCAGCGGACACAGGAATGGGTGCAGGCACCCGCTGGACACGAGCCGCTCCCACCCGAGGAGTAGGTACGGGTGCGGAGGTAGGCTGTGCCCTGGCTGGCCTCACCCTGGGAGCCGGGACAGGTGGTGGAGAGCGGAGCTCAGGAGCGGTCACAGGCGTAGGTAGGTTTGCAAAGGCAGTTTCTGAATAAGCTGACTGGTGAGCAGCAAAGTCCAGGGGTGAGGCCACACCCAAAACAGTCACTTGAGGTGCAGGTTGAACTTGGTCTGACTCTAAAACATGGTGAGTGTGTTTGAACATTGCTGGCTGTGGAACACAAAATTCAACTTGATTCATGAGCTCAGTGGCATCAAGTCCAAGTCTTCTAGCCAGTTTAACTATGGTGGGAGGCACTCTGTTACTGTTTACACCTCCCAGCTGAGGCACAGAAAAAATAACTGCCTGAGATACTGGAAGAGCGTCACGTAGAGTCTCAGACACAGGATTGGAATCATGAAGGTTCGGAGGAGCTGGTTGAAAAACTAAAGTGTTCATAGGAGCAGCATGACTAACAGTGGATGAAATAGCAGAAGGTTTGGAGTCAGAATGTGGCAAACAGTCACTTTTACTCACAAAAACGGTCTGCTCAGCTGCTGTGGAGCGATGACGGCGTGAATGCCGCTTTCTCCTGGAAGAGGGAGGAGACGAGTCGGCCCGCAAATCCTCAAGCGGACTCGTCTGAAAAGCCTCCGGCTCTTCACACAGGAGTGGCTGCTCAGTGCAGACACGCACAGTAGAAACAAGGAAGTCCTGGATTAAAGGGTGGAGCATGCCAAATAACCAGGGGAGTCCAGAGATCATCCGTTGTAAGCGGAGAGCTAGTTCCTCCTGGTATTCCTTAAATGGCAGCGCAAACCACTCCTGGCAGAGAAATTCTACCGTGTAGATCATGTCCTCCTGGAGCTCAGCAGAGGGATTGTGAGCTGCTGGGTCCATTGTCTGGTCGTAGTCTTCTGTCATGTTTCGGCTGTGTGGCAGGCAGGAGAGGACCCAAACGCGAACTCACAGAGACAAAAGGTAAACTCAAAAAACACAGCTTTATTGCTGGCGTGGGACACGAAAAACAATACAAAATAAACTAAACTGGGAAAACTAAAGCACAGGGAAAAATCACACAGCTATGATGGAGACTACGACACTGACAAAGAGAAACACAAGGCTTAAATACACAGAGGGATAACGAGGGAATGAGACACAGAAGGGGAGCAATCAGGCTGGACGAGACAGAGATGCAAAACTAGAAACACTCACATGAGGCATGGACCTACAAAGTAAAACAGGAAACACACTGACTGAATTCTAAACATGCAAACTTAACAGCAACAGGGGAGACATAACATGGAACACAGGGAAGCCATATGACAAAGCCAAAGAGCAAAACCTAAGATAACCATAACAGATCTAGGGAAACACGAAACAGTACCACAAAGGACTCAAAACATAATCCATAATATAAAAACACGAGATCTCTCCAAAATGAAACAGGAAACATGAGAGGCAGACATGACAACATAAGACAACAGACATGAAACACACGAAGGGCAAGGGAGACTTCACAGGGGTTGAAAACACAAGAGGGAACTAATAAGCAAATGAACATAGGAGACCTGATGAGCTTAACATACTATAAACATCAAAATGAACTAAAACTCAAAACACTGGGTCCTAAGACCCAGGATCGTGACATATATACTGTTAGGTCTCTGCACTTTTTATTTATTTATTTATTTTTGTTGTCTTTTTTGGAAAATGACAACCACTGTTATAAATACAAAGATTATTAAAACCCTGGGAAGTAGTTATTTAATATTTGTTTAACTTAATGTTATGTGATATTTTGCATGAAGACACATTATAATGTTTGCTGTTAGCTCATGTTACTCAGTAGAGTTCAGCAGGCATATTATGTTTAATGTTTACTTTTCTCTCAAGTGAAACACTGCAAATGTCACAGAGAAGTGTTGCCTGGCATTCTTCTTCTTCTTTTTTTTTTTTTTTGCCGCCTGTCCCGTTTGGTTCTTTTGCCATCAGAATTATTGTCTGAAGGCAGAGAGAAGCCCAACGGAATTACTTTACCAAGTGGACCATCCCTGCCTTGCCCTATTGGTCCATTTGATTGACCTTTGTTGTTATTATTTATTTATTTATTTTATTTTATTTTCAGTTGTTACAGACGGGACAGACATGACCGGGGGGGAGGGAGGGAAACAAAGACAGCGGGGAAGAGGAATAGTGATGAAGGGCAAAGAAAAGGGCAAAGAAAAAAAAAGGGGGGGGGGGGCAAAAAAAATATATTTTTTTATATATATCACATGGATCACCTGTTGAGAGAAAAAAAAAAGAGAAAACAAGCAAACAAAAACAACAATATAATAAACACAACACCATCGCGATACTCTATGTGTATATAGCAGTAAATATTAAATATTGAATATTATTATGCACGTAAGATTTACAGCACACAGTGTTCTTTGAGGTAAGAGCCAAAAAGGGTGTAGTTTGTGTCTTTGAGCACCCGTTTGTACACCTGTGTGCATGAGCGCACTTGTAATTGCACTTGTGGGGTGGCTGTAGCTCAGGTGGCAGAGCAGGTCAGCCACTAATCAGAAGGTCGGTGGTTCGATCCCAGGCTGCCTCCTGGCTGCATGCCAAATATCCTTGGGCAAGATACTAACCCCGTGTTTGCCTACTGGTGGTGGTCAGAGGGCCCGGTGGCGCCTGTGTCTGGCAGCCTCGCCTCTGTCAGTGTGCCCCAGGGCTGCTAGAGGGTGTGGGGAGCAGCCATAGCCCCGTCCTCCAGGGCATGAAGCAGGTATGGAGAAGATCCAGGCTCCAGACATCCAGAGGCCCCCAGAGCACAAGAGACCAAGGAAGACCAACGGAGGGGCAACCGTGCCATTATCCCGGAAAGAGCTAAGGAGAGCCCCAGATGAGGGGTCACTCAGCAGCCGCGGAGCAGAAGCCAGGGGGGGTTGCAGTGACATGCCCGTGAGCTCCGCCGGCAGCCAGCTGTGCCAGAGTGGCCGAGCCCAAGGCCGAGAGGCCGAGGGCACCCCGCCCCCGAAGGGGCCCGAGCGAGCCCCAGGCTCCAGGCCCTGACAAGCAGCCACCAGGAGTGAGCCGGTGCGTACCTGGTCGCCCATCCCCGGACACCAAGAACCACCACTGCACCAATGTCTGAGGGCTTCTGCCACTGGCAGGGGGAGTGGTGGGGGGAGATAGGCCTCCATACCTTGGAGGGCCTGAGATGTTCCTAGAGAGGTGGCTCTGATACCCAACCTGACATATAGACACAAACAAACAAGCACACACAGATACAAACATCCATTCCCACCCTCATGCTCTCACATGAAATTACTCAACACTCACCCAACGTGGAGACAGACAGAAAATAGACACAGTACACACAATCACACTCCCCAAGCGCACTCTATACCCCAGGTCTAGGTACCCTTGCCCCTGGAGGGGGAAAATGCACCCAGACCCAGGTAGTGTTAATGTTTGCTGTTGGCTCATGTTACTCAGTAGAGTTCAGCAGGCATATTATGTTTAATGTTTATTTTTCTCTCAAGTGAAACACTGCAAATGTCACTGAGGAAGTGTTGCTTGGCATTCTTTTTTTAATTCTTTTTGTTTTCATAGATCCAATTTAACAATAAGCTGTTCATAATATTCCAATTAAAAAAATTCAACAAAGACCCATGACTGTCATGGGCAGCTAAAATCCAAACAAGAATTGGACATAATTCCTCTCAAACTATAGCAACTGGTCTCATCATTTCTTACAAGATTATGAACTATTGTTGAATGAAGAGAATGAAGTGACTGGATTAATACTTGGGCAGGACCCTGTTTGCATCAAATTGTAATAGACATGGAACCTCTGACATAATTTCTTGTGACCTCTGTCCACTGTTGTCACTGTGTTGAGATCATCACTCTTGCTGTGATCTTTCCTAGAATTTAACCAAGACATCTTGACATCAAAACCTTACCAATCCTCTATAAAAACTCTTTTGCAGTGTTGTATGATGTATTTGAGTTAATTGCATCAATGTACAGTAATATTGTATGTCTAAAATCTAGGATGAAATTGTGTTCATTTTCAATTACTCCGTAAAAACATGGTGAAATTAACATGGTTACAATCTGTATAACACACAACATAAAAAAGGCTACACATGTGTAGCTTATAAACCTTTGTGTGACGTTTGTTATATATGTAGTAGTTATATGCTTCCATGTTAAATTTGTATCTGTAAATGAAAACACTGCAACCAGTCATGTGTACTGAAAGGACATTTTCTATTGTGGCAACACCATCAACTTGTTTAAAGACGTGAAATTATGAAAAAGGGGGAAGAGGGGAGGAAGGAAATCTGTCAGACAGACACAAATGGCCAAGACAGAGCTCAGAGAGGGACTCAAGTCTCTCAGCCCTTTCAGAGATGCGAATATTAAATATGTACCTCATGTAGGGATCAACGTAATTTTTCAGTCTTGACCCATATTCGGTTCTTCAGTATTAATCAATGTTAGTGTTATTGTTGTTACTTTAGCAGACTGACAACCTAAAAACTATATTCAGGTCTTCAAATAATATATTCAGCCCACTGAATTCCTGTCATGGTCCCTGTGCCTGCCCAGCCGGCCTCACAAGGCTACACTTGTGTTTTTGCTTTTTCTCTCTCTCCCCTACCTCTCTGCCTGGGCGGAGCTCACAGCTGGCTCCCACCCTTGGCTCACACAGCTGTTGGCGATCAGCTGATTACCGATCTACTATTTGAGGCTGGGTCACAGATCCTCTCATCGCTGGATGATTGAGCTACTGACGTTAGTCTTTCTTTTGGTCTTATACCTTTACGCCCTACCTTCGTGATTTGTGAGTGATTTCTCCCTTCCCTATTCCAGTTTATCTTCCCGGACCTGTGACCTCCCCGCGGTACGGACGTGTGTGAGTCGGATGTGAGGACGTGAGCGAGCGTGAGAGAGAGAGCCTTCCCCTAATCCCCTGGAACCCTGGACTTTCCCCGTCACTGTATATAGTATTGCACTGGTGTGTAACTAAATCGTGTTCTGATACGTCAACCTGCTCTGCGCTTGAGTCCCTGCTTTCAGTTTGTGACAGAATCATCCAGCCAGGAAATGGACTCAGCAGACTCGGCGGCCTCCACTCCCACTCTCGCCACCCTGGCAGCTATGCTGGAGCGACACGAGCAGATGTTTGTTCATCTCCGTGGCGAGATCGCTGCTCTCACTCAGGCTGTGGCCCAACGAACACCCCTGCCGGCAACTCCACCTGCCGTCGCTCCTCTCCAGGAAGCCTCGGCCTCCGCAGTAGGTGCCACACCTCCTGCTTCTTCACTTATCCAATCTAACAGATTTCTACCCACACCGAAAGCTTTCTCCGGAGAAATTGATAAGTGTGCTGGATTCCTCACTCAATGTGCCCTTCAGTTTCGTCAGCAACCGCAAGCTTTCGCTAATGATGGTGATAAGATTGCATATATAGTTCAGCTACTCCAGGATCGGGCTCTGATTTGGGCTCAAGCTGTGCTTCACGCCAACCCTGAAATAACGTATTCTGACTTTCTGGATAAGTTCAAAGGCGTCTTCGACAGAAAATCCACCACGCTCACAGCCGGCCAGCACCTGCTCGCGCTCAAACAAGGCAAGTGGAGTGTGGCTGATTTCTCTATTGACTTCCTCACCTTGGCTGAACAGACAATGTGGGGGGAGGAGGCTCTTAAGAGCACTTTGCTTTCTAATGTTAACGAAGAAATAAAGAAAGAACTGATGCTTCGTGAACTGCCTTCTTCCCTAGATGCGCTTATGACTCTGTGCGTCCGGTTGGATGACCGCGTGCGCGCACACCGGAGCGCACACACACGGACGGGACAGGAATCACTGGAGTATCACGGGGCCTCTCCTGCCGGCCGCGGGCCGCGCGACTCCGACACCTGTGATGAGGAGGAGCCCATGCAGCTTGGACGCTCGCGGCTGACGCCTGCAGAGCACCAGCGCCGTCTGGCCGCCGGTGAGTGCGTCTATTGCAGCCGTAAGGATCACTCTGTCTCCTCGTGCCCGACACTGGCAAAAGGGCGCGCTCACCAGTGATTGAGAGGGTGCTGGTGGGCGATCTGTCTAGTAAAAACCCTCTCCCCAGACTTCTCTTACCGGCCAAACTTCGAGTACAATCTGTTTTTCACTCGCTTTCAGTACTCATTGACTCTGGGGCTGAGCAGAACTTTATTGACACCTCGCTCGCTGCCAAACTGAACATCGCCTTGGAGCCCTTGTCGCGCCCTCTCCGCGTGCACGCGCTCTCTGGTCACCGCCTGCCCGATATCACTCATGTCTCGGAATTCCTTTCGCTGTCTCTCTCGGGCAATCACACGGAGAGGATTTGTTTTTTTGCATTCACGGCTCCGCTCACCCCGCTGGTTCTCGGTCACCCCTGGCTGGTGCTCCATAACCCGCACATTGACTGGGAGAAAGGTGACATCCTAGGTTGGAGTGTGAATTGTCACATGTCTTGCCTTCGGGCGGCCACGTCACCCGTTCCGCTTCTGCCCTTTGGTTTGCCGTCCGACCCCCCGGATCTTTCGGCGGTCCCGCGGGTCTATCATGACTTGCGAGGCGTGTTCTGCAAGGATCGGGCGCGGTCCCTTCCCCCCCACCGCCCGTATGACTGCGCTATCGTTCTCCTTCCGGGGGCTCCGTTGCCGTCTAGCCGCCTGTACAGCCTCTCCCAGCCGGAGCGGGTCGCTATGGAACGTTACATCTCTGAGTCGCTTGCTGCGGGCTTGATCCGTCCCTCCTCCTCCCCGGTTGCGGCTGGGTTCTTCTTCGTGGACAAGAAGGATGGTTCGTTGCGCCCGTGTATCGATTATCGGGACCTTAATCTGATCACTGTCAAGAACAGGTATCCTTTGCCGCTGCTTTCTTCTGCTTTTGAGCTGCTCCAGGGCATGACTGTTTTTACTAAGCTGGACCTGTGCAACGCCTACCACCTGGTTCGCATCAGGGAGGGGGATGAGTGGAAGACGGCCTTCAATACTCACCAGGGGCACTTTGAGTACCTTGTTATGCCCTTCGGCCTCACCAATGCTCCCGCGGTTTTTCAGACCATGGTGAACGAGGTGCTTCGTGACTTTGTTAATCGCTGTGTCTTTGTGTACTTGGATGATATTCTCATCTTTTCTAAGACGCTCGCGGAACATCAGGTGCATGTGAGACAGGTCCTGCAATGCCTCTTGGAGAACCGGCTGTTTGTGAAGGGGGAGAAGTGTGAGTTCCACGTGCCTGCAGTAGCTTTCCTGGGCTATATAGTTGAGAGGGGAAATCTACGGACTGACCCTGGAAAGGTGCGTGCGGTGGTTGAATGGCCTGTTCCTCCTAATCGCCGCCAACTGCAACGTTTTCTGGGATTCGCTAATTTCCACAGGAGATTCATTCGCGATTTTAGTAGGATCTCCCTCCCTCTCACTAAACTCACCTCTCCAAAGGTTCCTTTTCAGTGGGATCCTGCCGCTCAGCGAGCCTTCGCCCAGCTCAAGGAGAGGTTTTCCTCGGCACCCATCCTCCGGCAACCGGACCTCACACGGCAGTTCGTGGTGGAAGTCGACGCTTCTGACTCCGGGGTGGGGGCGGTTCTCTCGCAACAAGAGGACGGTAAGCTTCACCCGTGTGCTTTCTTCTCTCGCCGTCTCTCGCCCGCAGAAAGCAATTACAACGTCGGGGATCGGGAACTCTTGGCCATAAAACTCACCCTGGAGGAATGGAGACATTGGCTGGAGGGAGCTGCTCACCCGTTCATTGTTTGGACGGATCACAAGAACCTGGAGTACATCCGTTCGGCCAGACGTCTCAGTTCTCGGCAAGCCAGGTGGGCATTGTTCTTTGCTCGCTTTGATTTCACCATCACCTACAGGCCAGGATCTTGCAACATGAAGCCAGACGCCCTGTCCCGGCAGTTTTCCACCACGGAGGAGGAGTCGGACCCCGAACCCATTCTGCCGGCGGCCTGGGTGGTTGGAGCCATTTCCTGGGAGATTGAATCCCTCATTCAGGAGGCACAAGAGACTGAACCGGATCCTGGTACCGGCCCGACTGGCCGCCTCTTCGTCCCCTCGGCGGTCCGCTCCCAGGTACCCCAGTGGGCTCACACTGCCCGTTTCTCATGTCACCCCGGGGTCCTCCGCACCCTGTCCTTCCTTCAACGCTACTTCTGGTGTCCCACCATGGCGAGGGACGTCAGGGAGTTTGTGTCCGCCTGTCCGAAATGCGCCCAGAACAAGCGGTCAAACCAACCGCCGTCGGGCTGTCTTCTGCCTCTCCCTACGCCGGCCCGACCATGGTCACACATCGCTCTAGACTTCATCACTGGACTGCCTCCCTCTGCAGGTTACACCGCTATACTAACTATCATCGACCGTTTCTCTAAGGCCGCACACTTTGTCGCCCTTCCTAAACTCCCTACTGCTCTGGAGACGGCTCGGCTCCTCACCTCACATGTGTTCAGGCTCCATGGGATCCCCGAGGACATCGTCTCGGACAGAGGACCACAATTCACTTCCCGAGTATGGAAGGAATTTTGCACCGCGCTGGGAGCCAAGGTCAGCCTCTCTTCCGGTTTCCACCTGCAGAGCAACGGACAGTCCGAACGGGCTAACCAGGAGTTGGAAGCTGCCCTCCGGTGTGTTGCCTCCCACAATCAATCAACCTGGAGTGAACAGCTGCCATGGATTGAATACGCCCACAACAGCCACACCTCCGCCGCCACGGGCAGGTCACCCTTTGAGGCATCCCTGGGCTACCAACCACCCCTGCTCCCAGCTGTCGAAGGTGAGCACTCTGTCCCCTCTGTCCAGGCTCACCTCCGCAGGTGCCGCCGGGCTTGGCGTGCTACTCGGGCCGCTCTATTCCGCACTAAGGAGCGCAACAAAGCCCTCGCTGACCGCCACCGGACACCGGCCCCTGAATACTCCGTCGGTCAACAGGTATGGCTGTCTACCCGTTTTGTGCCGTTACGGACAGAGTCTAAGAAGCTGTCACCTCAGTTCATTGGCCCCTTTCCCGTAGACTCCATTGTCAACCCTGTGTCCGTTCGCCTCAAGCTGCCACGTACCATGCGGATTCACAATGTTTTCCATGTGTCCCAGGTCAAGCCTGTGCTCTCCAGCCCGCTGTGTCCTCCCGCCAGGGCCCCGCCGCCCCCCCGCCTTGTGGGTGGTCAGCTGGTCTACAACATCTCCCGCATCATGGACTCCCGGCGCCGGGGCAGGGGTTTTCAGTACCTGGTGGATTGGGAGGGCTACGGGCTAGAGGAACGTTCCTGGGTGCCTCGGGCGGCTATTCTGGACAAGAATATGCTTCGGGACTTCCATCGCAGGCATCCAGGTAAGCCTGGTGGGTCGCCGGGAGGCTCCCGTTGAGGGGGGGGTGCTGTCCCTGTGCCTGCCCAGCCGGCCTCACAAGGCTACACTTGTGTTTTTGCTTTTTCTCTCTCTCCCCTACCTCTCTGCCTGGGCGGAGCTCACAGCTGGCTCCCACCCTTGGCTCACACAGCTGTCAGCTGTCGGCGATCAGCTGATTACCGATCTACT
This sequence comes from Maylandia zebra, assembly GCF_041146795.1. NCBI lineage: Eukaryota > Metazoa > Chordata > Actinopteri > Cichliformes > Cichlidae > Maylandia > Maylandia zebra. The sequence continues at coordinate 29,739,442 of NC_135187.1, forward strand.
ATTTGAGGCTGGGTCACAGATCCTCTCATCGCTGGATGATTGAGCTACTGACGTTAGTCTTTCTTTTGGTCTTATACCTTTACACCCTACCTTCGTGATTTGTGAGTGATTTCTCCCTTCCCTATTCCAGTTTATCTTCCCGGACCTGTGACCTCCCCGCGGTACGGACGTGTGTGAGTCGGATGTGAGGACGTGAGCGAGCGTGAGAGAGAGAGCCTTCCCCTAATCCCCTGGAACCCTGGACTTTCCCCGTCACTGTATATAGTATTGCACTGGTGTGTAAATAAATCGTGTTCTGATACGTCAACCTGCTCTGCGCTTGAGTCCCTGCTTTCAGTTTGTGACAATTCTGTTAAATAAATGAATTTATTATTTTATTGGAGATGAAAATATATATACCTCAAACATGAACAGAAGCGTATCCAAAGTGCTATAAAGACACATTTACATTACAGGTCTTCAAAAAAGACAGTTTCAAAATGCAAGACAGCTGATGTGTGTTTTATTGTGTTAACTAATTATCCTGGAAAGTCAAAAGCACAATGATTTAGGTGTCATTAAGTTGTGTTTAGATTTGGCAAACTGACACATCAATCTCTCCTACATAAGGTGCCTTTATAAGTTGAAAGTATCAGTATTTGTACTGGTATTGGTATCAGCAATACTATTCCTGTATTTACTTGGTCCTGGATAAATGGCTGTATCACACACAACTAGTCTTGATCACACACAAACCCAATGGTGCATTCTGCGTTTTATATCCAGTGTAAAACTGAAAGAGGTTGTGCTCAAGTGATTGGAAGTGAAATGGTCCTGTATAACCTGCAAACACTAGCAAATGACACTTTTACTAAACCACATACCAGCCAAATAGCAATTTAATAGATATGTGATAACAGTAAATAGGACATTTTAAAAATCTACATATCTGTCTATTTATTGAGTCAGTAAATGGCTAATACCATGCATAAAAACTCAAGAAAATGTCATAAAACAATGGTTGTCTGAAGTTTTAATACTGAACAGCACCTGTCCCGGCTTGGTCAGAAAACCAATGCAGCTGGGTGTGAATAACCAGGAGAAATGTATACAGTGGAAGTAACCTGAACAAATATACTCTGAAAAAGGACGTGTATAGTATCATACCTTTATTTGAGTAAAGTTCAACTTGGTTGCTTTTGTATTAACTGAATGTTAAACACTGAATAGGAACTTTTTTCAGATTCCACAGATGTCCCTGAGACAGTCCTGCACATAACAGCAGAGTGCAAGATGCTACTGTTAGGGGAATTTACACGGATGGATTTAGTGGCAGAAACACACACGGGCACAGGATAGTAGTGATGCAGATTTATATACAATGATGGGGGAATATTTACAAGGGAAGGGACTATATACAGTGACAGGTAAAATGTGCAAGGAGAGCAGAGCTGAAGGGATGAGACGGAGCCGAGGTATGCGGGTGGGCAGATGACACACCGGAGCTACCTGAAAACGAGGGACAAACAAAGTTACGGAGTAACGTCGATAGCCGAGAGTTAAACTAAAGTGGACGGGGAGAGTTGGAGAGCTTACTTGAAACACAGAACTACAGCTGTAGCGGTGGTCACAGACTGGTACGAAGTAACTCTCCGTCACGGATCCAAAGAAGCCAACACAAAGAAAACTAGGCAGGCGAGCAGGCAGCGGGACAGGCTAGAACAAAGGAGAAGCAGGCAGGAGATGGATCCTAAAAACATGCAGCTCAATAGCGTGGAATCAACAGATTCAGCTTGCACCAACACAATACCACTTGTGACAGCGACAATACTCCGACACCAGACGTCCGTGACTCAGCTCCATAAAAGCGCTCACTGATGACGTCCGATGCACCGCAGGTGTGCCGGAATGCCATCAAGCCCCGCCCCGCCTACCTATGCCAAAAAGGGAAACAAAACCCAAGAACAACAATACACCTACCCACCACCTCCTAACAGCTACCAGGCAATGCATACATGTAATGCATAAGTGGCTGGCATATTATACAGGAACATCTGTGCTGATTATGGTCTGAAAGTCCAAATGTCAAAATGGGACATGTCCTCAAAGGTGGTAGAGAATGACCAAGCTAATGACCAACGCAAGGGACTTCCAACGCAAGGGACTTCAATATACAGTGGCTTGCAAAATGGCTTCCACATTTTGTCAAATTACATTCTAACCAGTGTTGGGTAAGATACTTTAAATTAGTAACTTAGTTACATTACTAGTTATTTCTATCAAAAGTAACTCAGTTACTTCAAGTTACTCATTACTTTCAAAGTAACTAGTTACTAGGGAAAGTAACTTTGGTTTTACTCAGAATTCTCTTGTTAATGTGTTGCTTCCATAACTTTGCCAGTCTTCTAGCATGCTTACTTGCCACAAGTGCATTGTGCCACCTACCAATAGAAAGGAAAAGATAATGTGCATATTTCCACGAGAGAAATCCCACGCCTAGACCGTCATTGACTGCTGCCATGATTCTAGCCTACGTCACAGCGTCATGTGCGCCTTTTACATCCAACACAAAAACTGCAGTCGTGGTGCTTTCGATTGTACTCAGAACTCGGAAATTCTGCCTTCTAAATAGGAAGATGTAGGTAACAACAGACTGCAGATGAGCTGCATACAGGGCTGGACTGGGACAAAAAATTGGCCCGGGCATTTTGACTAGAGACCGGCCGCCATTATAGGAAAAATCATAAAGCCTTTGAATGAAAACAAACGCTGTTGTGACAGTGATGTACACTGTCTTGATGGTATATATGTATCAATCTATCAATCGTTTGTTGTAAGATTCCGATAATTATTTTTTAAAAGCTAGACATTTTAAATGAGAATAAGAAAGAAAAGTATTTCTTTGTGCCCACCTCTCCCTGTTAATGCTCTACCTGGCCCCCCTGGCAAAACTTTGCTAGATCCGCCCCTGCACAGTTACCAGCTGTCAGCTACATGAAAAAGGATCCTGGTGTTATTTGTCTCTCAGAAACAGTTCATAGCTTCCCTTCAACTCATTCATGTCATCTAAAAGGTAAACCTGTTTCTCCATCACCTGTTCAGCTCTGATGATTCAGTAAGGACATCTCCTGGTTTCATCTTCATGTTTCCTTCTCACCAGATAACCAAACCGATATCATGACCAGCAGCTTTTTTGCAGCTGTGGCTCCAGCAAACATCAGCTGATACTAGAAATTAATATTAAATAAATTCTAACAACAGCTGATCAAGCTTAAACGTGCTGCTGTTGTTCAGCGCGACATCAAAGTGGGCGATAAACAAACAGGAGAGCCGATCAGCTGATCATTGATCAGTTTTCATGATTGAAGCAGAAACAGGAGAGGGAGGGGGGAGAATGAGAGAAGAAGAGGCAGCTGTGCAGCAAAGACACAGAATAACTCCAGCTTTGTGCCTTTTTGATTGTAGCTGAATTACGGGAAAAACTGTTCCTTTCCACCTCAATACGAAACGCGTAATATTTTCTCTGAATACCAGACGGGATGGTTGGCAACTCTAATAACTTATGAACAAAATAAAGTTCAACATCATTAACTTCATAGCACCCACCCAGCTGTATAGAAACTCCGTCATGCTAGCTAGTACGCAGTACGGAAAAGTCAGAATAGCGAAAATAAACTCCACCTAAACTTGGTTTATATCTGACCCAGAGAGACTGCAGGTCATAACTTCTTACCTGAAGTTCAGTTCACACTTGGACCGGCGGCTGCCTCGGGTCTCTTTTCCTTCTGTGTCCCCTTTCCCTCCTCCACCTGCTGGCCTCCACCACTTGCTAATGTTACTGAATCTGTGGAAGCTCCGTGATAGCCACCACACGAAGTAACGAGTAACGACCCTATCTAAATCCCAGTAACGAGTAACGCGTTCCTGATTTTGGCATAATGACTAGTTACCGTGCTCGTTACCACAATAACAACGTAGTTACTGTAACCCATTACTTAATAACGCATTAGTCCCAACACTGATTCTAACACATGGATATGTTTTCTTTTAAACCCTTCCATTGTTGCCCTGGCTTTATGTTTAGGGTTGTTGTCCTGCTGGAAGGTGAACCTCCGCCCCAGTCTCAAGTCTTTTACAGACTCCAAGAGGTTTTCTTCCAAGATTGCCCTTTATTTGGCTCCATCCATCTTCCCATCAACTCTGACCAGCTTCCCTGTCCCTGCTGAAGAGAAGCACCCCCAGAGCAATATGCTGCCACCACCATATTTGACAGTGGGGATGGCGTTCAGAGTGATGTGCAGTGTTAGTTTTCTGCCACATATAGCGTTTTGCATTTTGGCCAAAAAGTTCCATTTTGGTCTCATCTGACCAGAGCACCTTCTTCCACATGTTTGCTGTGTTCCCCACATGGCCTTTTGGCAAACTGCAAACAGGACTTCTTATGGTTTTCTGTTAACAATGGCCTTCTTCTTGCCACTCTTCCATAAAGGCCAACTTTGTGCAGTGCACGACTAATAGTTGTCCTATGGACAGATTCCCCCACCTGAGCTGTAGTTCTCTGCAGCTCGTCCAGAGTCACCATGGGCCTCTTGGCTGCATTTCTGATCAGCGCTCTCCTTGTTCGGCCTTTGAGTTTAGGTGGACGGCCTTGTCTTGGTAGGTTTACAGTTGTGCCATACTCCTTCCATTTCTGAATGAACGCTTGAACAGTACTCCGTGGGATGTTCAAAGCTTAGGAAATCTTTTTGTAGCCTAAGCCTGCTTTAAATTTCTCAATAACTTTATCCCTGACCTGTCTGGTGTGTTCTTTGGACTTCATGGTGTTGTTGCTCCCAATATCCACTTAGACAACCTCTGAGACCGTCACAGAGCAGCTGTATTTGTACTGACATTAGATCACACACGGGTGCACACTATTTAGTTATTAGTACTCATCAGGCAATGTCTATGGGCAATTGACTTTACTCAGGCCAAAGGGGGCTGAATAATTACGCACACCCCACTTTGCAGTTATTTATTTGTAAAAAATGTTTGGAATCATGTATGATTTTCGTTCCACTTCTCAAGTGTACGTCACTTTGTATTGGTCTTTCATGTGGAATTCCAATAAAATTGATTCATGTTTGTGGCTGTGATGTGACAAAATGTGGGAAAGTTCAAGGGGGCCAAATATTTTTGCAAGCCACTGTATTTATAGACTGTTGAGAGATTTTGAGTTTTGTGTTATGTTTATTTGTAGCTTCATTTAAAGGAAGAAGAGCTTGTGAATTGAACAATTGCAGGAAAAGGGAGTGAGACATTGTGTGCAGAAAAAATGTGCTGTGACAGCCAAAAAGCTACATCCTGTCTCAACAGATGAGCTAACGGTCTCTCCTTTCAAGGAGATGTTATAGAGTTCTATACATACCAAGCTACCTCCTGTTTCAACAGATAAGCTAACAGTCTCTCCTTTTAAGGAGATGTTATTTGAGTTCTGTACATGCCACACCTATTACTGTGAAAGCTTGTTTGAGTATAAATAAAGAACGTACTGGGAGCCCCGGCGCGATTCCTCTGTGACACACACACAGTGCACACGTTGGTGCAGTGTCGGGGCATCGCCCATGTACATGTAAAATCTTTGAGTCTGTGTTTCTTTGCCTCCTAAGAGTTTTCTCCTCACATAGACACTGAAGAAGCTTCTCGGATGAGAGGTGAAACGTCTTCAAACAACTTAAAGAAGTCCAGACACCTTTCTTTGCAAGCTCCTTTGACATCCTTGTATGTTTCACCGATGTTGTTTTCTCTTGACTGGCTCCATATTAAACCCAGACTCAAATTTAAAATATTTTGCATCACATTCAAGGTCTTGAATAATCACACTCTATCTTTTCTTAAATACCAACCAAAGGGAGTTTTTAAAATGCATTGTTTGTTTAATCTTCTGACAATTTATTTCAGAAAAACGTAATATTTAATTGTATACTGTAGATGATTTTCAATTTGTATCATCTGCATTTTTTGTGCAATTTATTTTCTAGTATATTTAAAACATATTTAGTTTTTCATTTTGGAAATTTAAAAAAAAATCTGTAAAATATGAAGTTTGCAGTCAATTTTAAACAAAAATTTTAAGCATACACTTCTTCTGCACCACAGACCATTTGAATGCCAAGGCTTTATATTAGTTGTTGCTGGTACTGCTGCTGCAGCCCTGACAGCTAATACGTATGTTTATTGGACTATCTACTTCTAGTTTCTTTTTCTCCTTTCAGCTCCACTGTTTTGCTTCTTCCACACTAAACTCTCGAGGTGCATGAGTGCATAGAGAAGTTGGGGGACTTTCCAGTAGTATCAAATCATCTACTAAAAACCTTGGTCTTATTCTTGTTTTAAACATTATGGTTAGCATATTTTTGCCTTTATTAGATAGCACAGTAGCAAATAGACAGGAAAGTGGGGAGAGAGTGGAGGATGACTAACAGCAAAGGAATCTCGAACGTGGAACACAGCATTTAGCTTGTGGTATATGGTCGCCTGCTCATGCTGTGAGCTAAACTGGCGTCCAAACATTGGATTCATCATGGACCATCATCTGAACTTTGAAGATTATTGAGTTATTTTCCCCTTCATCTATAAAGCACTGCAAAACTCAGACTATTACTACAAGAACAGCATCAGAGAACACTCCCTCCAAAGGGCAAGGCCTTTACTAAAACTTGGATGTTTTCTGATGTTTTGATGACAACATGCAATGTCAGCCTGTTGGAAATCTATGGCGTTATTTTAGTGCCTCTATTCTGAGCCTATTCAAAAGTGAGCTTTTGAGACATTAGAGCCTTTATAGTGCCTATATTCCTTTGCAAGCGCAAATGTTACATGTTCAGGAGAAAATTATTGAGAAGTTACAAAAGTTTAATTTAAGCGAACAAAATTCATTTCTACGTGCAAGAAAGGTATTTCAATGTTTTCGATTATCCATATACACACAGAATAACAGCCCCTCTGGCTCAGTGTTATTAGGTTGACTTTTAAAATGTATTCCACTACAGATTACAGAAAACACGCCCCCAAATGTATTTTGCAACGTATTTCATTACGTTACACAATGAGAGTAACATATTGTTAGGGAGTTTTTATTGTTTTATTTGCTTATGCTTCAAAAGTTATGTTATACATATTTCACCAGACAGTTTTCTTTTGAAACAGGAAGCTGACCCTGTGACACTGACAAGAGACCAGCACAGAAATACATATCCGCAGAAGTTGACTTGCATTATATTATTCTTAGAAATTGACCTGCAACACACATACTCTGTGACACACACACACACACAGCTTGCATGCAGACAGACATCAGGACCTGCGTGACAGGAAATGTGATTATATTTGCATATTGACGATGTAACCTATAAAAATAAACGAATACTGCAGTTCGGTGTGATTTGCTCTGAGCTTTTCACCCATGCAGCATGTTAACCTACACAAGTGTCTCATTGTTGTTTATTCACCTGACTGTTTGTTAACTGTAAATCTCTGACATTTAATTGGTCCTTCGAAGCCGTTAATGGACTGGTATTAATGATAATATTATGCTCCATTTTAGAGATGGCACGATACCACTTTTTTATGTCCGATACCGATATCATAAATTTGGATATCTGCCGATACCGATATGAATCCGATATAATGTTTTTTAATCAACAAAACTGGTTTTTTTTAATATCTTGCTGCATTTTGTATAAGTTCATACTCAAGTTTAAAACAACAACTACACTAAAGCTATTCTGTTATACCTATATGCAAAAAAAAAATATTTCATAGTTCAGCAATACTGATCAATCTAATAAACTTAAACCTACACCATCCTCCCTATTCTAGTGTTTTAAAGAGTACTTAGCGTAAATATTAAGCAACCTAACTAATAGGGTTCCAACTCCCAGCAACAACAAAAATAAATAAATAAAAAATAGGGAACCACCCCTCACACTCCACCTCATGATGCTTAATCAACGTAATCAACTTAATTTGATGCAGTGTGAAAAAAAAATGCACAGAAATCAATTATTTTTCAAGAAATATTAAATAGATTCAACATCTTTCTTCAACAAAATTGCAGACTGCACAGATGGTACCTTCCCAAAGGAAAAAGTACTATAGCTTACTAGGGTATATATATTAGACTTAATAGTCACTATAAACAGTAATTGACTTCTAATTATTTTACATCAAATTAAAACTTTGGGTGTAAGATTCGGATAATTATTTATTAAAAGCTAGACATTTTAAATGAGAATAAGAAAGAAAAGTATGTCTTTGTGCCCCCTTTTCCCTGTTAATGCCCTATCGGCCCCCCTGGCTAAACTTTGCTAGATCCGCCCCTGCACAGTTACCAGCCATCAGCTACGTAGAAAAAGATCCTCGAGTAGAAAGTAATAATAAATAAATTCTAACAACAGCTTATCAAGCTTAAACGTGCTGCTGTTGTTCAGCCGCTGGTTTCCTCTTTCTGGCGCAAAGTGGGCCAAAAACAAACCAGAGAGACGGACTCGCGACAGAAAAGCCGATCAGCTGATCATTAAGCAGTTTCATGATTGAAGTAGCAGCCAGAAGAGGCAGTCGCTCCATATATCGTTTGGTAAGCTTAACGCAGGAATGCTTTACAAACATTCAGAGATGGACTTACACACTTGCTTTACTTCTCTCGGGGATAACTTTGTCGGAGATGAAATGCCGGGTTGCTAGCGAAGCTCCACATGCTATCCAGACCACCGACAGGTCCTGCATGCCACAGCCGCTCTATCACGTGATGCATACTGCTCCGACGTGCTAACGTTCTGAGGTGAGTTACGGCGTGTTGCAAGTTTTGTGAGGTGCTTTCGTGATATTTAATGGATCGGATTACATTTTTTATTTTTCTCCGATATCCGATCCAGTAATTTAGGTCAGTATCGGACCGATACCGATACGTAATATCGGATCGGTCCATCTCTACTCCATTTCACAGTGGTATCCTTTCTCAAGTCCCGACGCTGTGACAAGCCTGCGTCGAAGTCTCTGCAGAGCGCCCTCCAGGAAGGGTTGAAAGTCCAGGGACGCTAAAATTCGGGTCCTGGCCGACGTCTTACAGGCCCACGGCGCTGGGGCTTGAAAAGAGACGCCCGAAAGACCGGCAACAACGAAGATAGGTGATTATTCCACATTTGACACACCTTGCGTAAAACAATCGGCTGGGACAGTCTGTCTGCTCTAAGTATATTAAATAGGAAGTGGCCTATTTGCTAACATAAGTCTATAGAAAGACTGACTATCCGCTCACCTGTAAGAGGTTGGTAGCCTGATAGAATTAGTTGTCCGCTCGCCTGAAATAGTGGCTGGAAGCCCGACAAGTTGTCCGCTCGCCTGAAATAGTGGCTGGAAGCCCGACAAGTTACCCGCTCGCCTGAAATAGGGCTAGAAGCCGTGTAACGGTTAGCGGTAGGCCTGAAAGACGGCTAGTGGTAGATACTAAAGAGAGATTCAGACTGTCCAGCATAAATCTTGCGCGCATAAACTGTTTTTACTGTTTTGTTGGTGGAGTAAGTTGATTTAACAGCACATTAAGGTGGCTGAACTACTCCACTGAATTGTTTACCGTTGATTGCTCACGTACTGGCTGGGTGAGGAATCGGTTGTGCGTCATCACGTAAAAACGACAACCGCTTTCAAGAATAGCTTGAAAGTAGAAGGCTGTTGTTGTTCTCCCTCCTCACTCTTCGTGCCAGAGACAGCATCGCGGGTCTGTGTGTAACTAACTCGATAAGATACATTGTAACCAAACCTTCTACAAAACGAACCTAAATGGGTAATAAATCTACAAAACTCACTGCTGACGAGCAGTGGTTAGAGAAACTTTCTGCCGGCACCGGTCAAAATTAGTACAAATGGTCTGCAGTCCCTCTGCAGTAACTATTTTAAGAGGAACCTTACAAACAGAACTAAATAATGAAATATAGTTGGCATGACGATCATGCCCAGATTGTATAAAATAAATAAAAGGAAATCATTCACATGAAAACCTTTTCTATAAAAAGAGAGATGCATAAGGTAGATTAAGGCTGTCTCATTGTTCAGCCAAGGGAAGTGTGTGTAAAGGTAAATGTCTCCAGCCTGGATGACGGGTGGGACTGCAGCCCACCCAGAGCCCTTGATGGATACAAAATAAAATATAAAAATAAAAATAATAATAAATTACTTGGTTCAACATGCAACAGAGAGAATGAATGTGACTGAAGATTGGATCTGAGATGAGGCAAACAGAAGACCAGTCTAAAAAGTAGGCACAAACCTGTTCAGAGAAAAAGCAAATTTGTACAGATTGGATGAATTCTAAATTATCTGTTTGCTGAGTAAGATGATCCTAACTATTAAATTGGCTCAGTAGTAGTATAGTGATTTACACTGATAAAATGTTGTAATATACTGTTGTTATTATATCGAAAGAAAAAGATGATGATATTAATAAAAAATATAATATTAATCACCTAGTCAGTATGATGTGAGATGGATAATTGTTATGAAGTAGTCTGCATCAAGCTTAAGGTTTGCTCAAACCCAGTATAATGACGTATGAGATGAAGAAAATAAAGGCAATATCTAAACCAATTAGGTGCATAGAGGCACTTAACCTGCTTGAAAAGCTGTCATTTATCCTAGATAAATATTACTGAGATGTAGAGCACATTTATAATGATAATTAATACGCCAAACCCTGTAGATAATAGCTAAAGCTACAAGATTGAGAAGCTGATTTAAATATGCGGACACTACTACGCTAATGAGCGAGTTAAACATTTTTATTTATTTGTTTTTAGAGCAGAAGCTGCATAGAGGACAGCACAGGGAGCTGTCTGTCAATGAATAGAAAACACACATACACAAATTGTTACATGTGAAATTATTTTTGGAAAGAATCAGAAGTGAGATGGTTTTGAATTAAGAAATCAGTGTAAAGATGCATGAATTAAACCTGATAATAACATACAGAGGCAATGAAGGAAGCAGCTTACACTCACTGAACATTAACATGCATACGAAAAGTAATGAAGACCTGCTTACACTTGTACACATAACATGAGTTGGTATTTCTGACCAGAGAGAGGGAAACGGGTAGTTTAAGTACTCAGGATAATAATGAAAATGTCTTAGTTGTGTTTCTTCAGGAGCAAAACAGACCTGGACCAATTCTCCAGGTGCAGCGGTCGGAAGAAACCCATAGGTTAGCAAATTTGGGAAAGAAAACTGACTGCTTAAGGGGTCTGAAACACTGCAAAAGCAGCATATGCAAATTCACGTGCATGATTTACAAATGCCCAGTTTTAGAGCTGTAAACTGTGAGCAATTCAAAGTTTAAATATATATATATATAGAGAGAGATAAAAATAAGAAAACTTTAACTTTAAAGTTGAAATAAGATGTGTGAATTCTTTGAAAAACTAGTGGGTATCTAGGAATGCCTCAGGTATAAACGTAATGAACAAAAAAAAACACAAAGAAGAAGAAGCAAAAAGCAATGGAAACACGGACGTGTATAACATAGAACAATTACTTCTAGGCTCTGAACACAAACCCTCTGTTGTCAGATCTAGCAGATCCAGTTGTAGTAAAAACTACCACAACTTACAGGCCAGTTAAACCACAATATCCCTTAAGCACAGAAGCAGAAAAAGGGATCAGGCCAGTAATTACAGATATGGAAAAAGCAGGCATTTTAGTAAAAACAACTGAAGCAACCTGTAATACTCCGATTTTCCCAGTGAAAAAAGCAAACACGGGGAAATATCGACTAGTACATGACCTTAGAGCAATAAATGACATAACAGAACAAACCCCACCTGTGGTGGCAAATCCACACACAATTTTAAATCAAGTAACACCAAAGGAACAGTGGTTTTCTGTAATAGACCTATCCAATGCTTTCTTTTCCATACCACTACACTTTGACTCGCAAAAGCTATTTGGATTCACTCTTGACAACCAGAAGTTTACCTATACAAGGTTGCCTCAGGGATTCCAGAATAGCCCCACTCTTTATGCAGAAGCTCTAAGAAAATCCATGTCATTTTGCACGCTTCCTGCCCCAGGTAAATTCCTGCTATACGTTGATGATATTTTGATTACAGGCTACACACAGACTAATTGCGTAGCAAACACACTGACAGTTTTGCAACATCTAGCGGAGCAAGGCCATAAAGTCTCACAGCATAAATTGCACTTGTGGAGCCAAGAAGTAACGTACCTTGGCCACAGACTGACAGGACAAGGCCGACAGCTGTTAGACAGCAGAAAAGTAGCTGTACAATACGCTTCTAAGCCTGTCACCAAACAACAAATGATGAGTTATTTAGGTCTCTGCAACTTTTGCAGATGTTGGATACCTGAATATGCACTGCTGGCCCAACCTTTGCAAAACTTGATCTATGGCAAACACTTAGCTCTGAAAGATGAAATAGAATGGACACCAGAGGCAGACAAAGCATTTATTGACTTAAAACTTGCCCTGCAAACAAGCACAGTTTTAGCTTTGCCTGACTGTGACAAGCACTCTCCTTCCTGCGGAAGTAGATGGTGCCGAACACAGCTGTATGCTGAAGCTAACTGAAAAAATGAAACCCCGACCAGACATTTTTAGTACACTGCAGCCTACTGTTTTAGAAGCGAAACCTTTAGCTTCCTCTTTTTCAGCACAGAGTGCAGAACTAGCGGCTATCATACGTGCATGCTGCGCAAAGGTCAAGATATATATATATTCACACTGACAGTCAATATGCGTTGCACACCTAAAAAGATAATTCAGAAATTACTGAAGGCAATAACTTTGCAGACCGAGCAGCAAAGAAGGCAGCACAGCAACCTGTACAGACTTTGATGTCTGAAACCTCACATCTAATACCACTTGATGTACTTAAAGATGAACAGAAAGCCGCACCCATCGCAGAGCAAAAGAAGTGGTTAAAGTGTGGAGCACGGCTACAAAATGACCTGTAATGGCTAACCAATACTGCCAAAATTGCTACACAAGACAGCAGCATTAGTGACACATAGCTTAACGCATTTGTCAAGGGGTGGAATGATGAATATCCTCCCCAAACACTTCTATACTCAAAATTTTGAAGCTTCAGCACAAGAGTTTATCAGAACATGCATGATTTGCCAGAAACATATTGCACAGGGAAACCTCAGGCCTAAAAGAGGCTTTTTCCCCAACACCACCGCACCCATTTCACACAATCCACATGGATTTTATTGAACTGAACGAATGTCAGGCATCAAAATACGCTCTAGTAATTGTGGATGTGTTCTCAAAATGGCCAGAAATCTATCCAGTAAAAAGAGCAGATGCAATCTCAGTAGCAAAATGTTTATGCAACCATTTTATTCCTACTTACGGCATTCCTACTCTGATAAGATCAGACAATGGCCTGAGTGTTTGGACCTGGTGAAGATGTGGATGCGACTAACCCAGGGTTCGCAAAAGCTCACACCCTTTGAAATCGTTCACGGGAGGCAATTTCCGCTTCCTCTCACTAGTGAGCCTATTAATAAGTCTATAAGAGAAACCACCCTAGCAGACTGGATGACTAAATTATTTGAGAATAAAGAGATTGTCCTAAACAATAAACTGCCGAGTAATATCTCTCCAGTATCTTGCAGGTTGCAACCAGGTGATTGGATCCTGATTAAAGTGCTCCAGAGGAAAAATTGGAGTTCACCAAGGTGGGAAGGCCCAAAATAGCAGAAAGACCATCTTGGATCCACCAAAGCCACTGCAAAAAAGTGAGTGACAACACAAGCATAGACGCCGGTTCCCCCGACTCCTATGTGTTCCCTGGTGGAGGAAAGGGCTGTTTGGGTATATCCCGCCCTTTTGTCTTCTCGCCAGTGGTCTACTCACCTGGAGCCCGGGTGTGCCTGGTCATCATGAAGAACCTTGTCCTCATAATGACTGGCATTGCGCTCCTAGTTTCTACCTATAAAACCCGGAGAGCAGTCAAATGGTGGAAGTTGAAGCTAAATTGGCTAGTCATTCATATGTATATTAGGCTTTTACCTGGGAATTCTGGAGGGAGGGGAGTGGGGGTGTGTGATTGAGGGGGTGGGGGAGCTGCTAAAAGCGGTGAGCTTCCTTTTGTGTTTCATCTTGATGCATTCTCAATCATCCAGGGAAACAAATCTCCAAAAGTCACCAACTTGGAGTGTTTCAGTTTGCCATCTTAGGGAGAAATCAACACACATGGGTGTATGTCCTTTGTTGCTGAGATTTATTGATAAAAACAGTACAAAAAACCAACCATTTGTACACATATTTACAAATGGCCTGCTGAGTGGTGCATGGAGCATGTTCATTGGTTCATGGACCTCCCTGAACTAATGGCATTTATTGCAATTGTCATCTTGCAGGGGGTTACCAGGGTTCCATCTCTAAATGACTGCTGGTCAGCAAACCTGGGAAACCCACAGATAATTGGAATTATGGCACGAAACCGCTTCCAAAACATCATGCAACACCTACGCTTTGATGACAAGTCCACCCGCTGTGATCGAGCAAAGACTGACAAGTTTGCTGCAATTTCCAGTGTGTGGGGATCATTTGTCACCAACTGCATCACGTGCTACAACCCTGGTCTACATATCACCATTGATGAACAGCTTTTCCCATCAAAGACTCGGTGCTGTTTCCTGCAGTATATTGCAAGTAAACCTGACAAGTTTGGGATCAAGTTTTGGGTGGCTTGCGACCTAAAATCCAAGTACATTTGCAATGTCTTCCCATATCTTGGCAAGGACCCCACTCGTCCCACTGGGGAGAGACTTTCTGAAAATGTAGTAATGATGGAGTAAAAAAAATGGAGTAATGAGGCTGATGGAACCATTCCTAGACAAGGGCAGAAATGTTACCACGGACAATTTCTTCACATCGCTTTCACTTGCGCAAAAACTTCTTGGACGGAAAACCACCATCCTCGGCACAGTCAACAAGATTCGCAGGGAAATTCCTCAATCCACTAGACAGACAGATCGCAATGAATTCACCACTCAGGTATGTTGCAGGTCTTTTGTGGTTCTATGTTTATGTGTTTCATTGTGTGTAAAAGGGCTATGGAAATAACAATTTATCTTATTTTTTAGGTGTTTTCAACCTCTGCTGCCACGCTGACGGCGTATGCGGCCAAACGGAAGAAGACAGTCTATATTCTTAGCAGCATGCACAGCGTGGTTCAGACTGATAACACTACCAAAAGGAAGCCAAACACTGTCACCCTTTACAACAAAACAAAGTGTGGCGTGGATGTGATGGACCAGATGGTTCGGGAGTACACTGTCCGCAAAGGAACACGGCGCTGGCCAGTCGCCGTGTTTTATAACATGATTGACATGGCAGCACTGAATGCACATGTGCTGTATCAAGCATGCACCGGGACGAAGGAAAGACGGGTGGACTTCCTGGTGGAGCTTGCAAGGGAGTTGGCTCGCTCTCATGTAGCTGCGAAGAAGGCAAGAAAAGATCAGTTGCTTCGGACACAACCCTCCACACCGAGCCCTGGAAAAAGGGCCACGTGTCAGGTCAAACACAAATGCAAAAAAAATCAGGCCACTGTGCGATGTGTTCACTGCTACAGGTACACATGTGGTAAATGCAGACGACAGATACCGTGGCAGTGCCAGGATTGTGAGTGATTGCTGAAAATGTTGAAATGTACTCACTCACTTTTTATCATTATTTGTAAATATGTGTACAAATGGTTGGTTTTTTGTACTGTTTTCATCAATAAATGTCAGCAACAAAGGACATACAAAGGACATGAGTTGATTTCTCCCTAAGATGGCAAACTGAAACACTCCACTCCCCCACCCCCTCAATCACTCACCCCCACTCCCCTCCCTCCAGAATTCCTAGGTAACGACCTAATATACATATGAATGACTCCAGCATTTGACTGACTGCTCTCCAGCTTTTAAAGGTAGAAACGCAAAATGATGACTCCGCGGGGGTCTAAGGTAGAAAACCAAAATGACTGCTCTCCGGGGGTCTAAGTGCTAGAGAACCTACTGATACTCACCTGGAAAGACGAGGACCCACAGCACCACCTGCAGAAGAAATGGTCATATAACAACTTACACCTAAAGGATATGGATAAAGAGCACAACCACCCCTGGCTGAACAATGCCTGGTACCGGTACGTCTACAACCGAGTACATACAGAAGACAACCACACTGGCTGCTACGTCTGTTCACACCTCCCAACAACAGCAACGCAAGCCACCCTGTATGGAAAATCACCCAGCCTTTCCGAAGCCCTATGTATATTCTACAAAGCCACCAGCGGAACATGTTCCCCCGAAGACATCTTCGCCTTCAAGTTTGAGTTAAAAAGACAAGGGAAAATCTTTCAACGTCAGGAGGGAACCAGGAATACAACATCCAATGTGTTTCACCTTCGCATACGGCAACAGAAAGCTGGGGATGAACCAAAACTGCTCCCAGACTTTCCGGATGCCGCAGGAAAGACAAGGACCAACCAAGACGCAAGAGGAGCACTGATGACGTGCAACCTCATGATCCAATCTGGGGCAGTGATGTGCCAGCGGAGTTCAAGTTGTGGACCACCAGACAGAAGGTCCTGCACTCACTGTTCCCATGGATCGGGGAATGGAAAAAACATGCTAAGAATCGAGACTCTTGACTACCGATTTGGACTTTTCCTGAACAGCTCAACATGGATAAACAAGGCTCAGAATGAGGAAATCGACGCGATCAGAATAGTGGTCATGCAACACAGAGTCGCCCTGGACATGATTCTCGCTGAGAGAGGGGGCCTCTGTGTCTTATTCAACACCACTTGCTGCACCTATATTCCAGATAGCGTGCATTCCTTGACCATGACCAATCCCCCTGGAGAAGTTACGACAACTGAGTAATGCACAGCAACAAGACTATGTCATGAACACAGAAGATTGGCTGACCTGGCTGCTGAGCGGCAGCTGGAGGACCCTCATGATCAAAGGACTTGTCTTGATAGGAGTTCTTCTTTTATTGCTTTGCATGTTCTCTACATGCATTCTACCCTGTATCAGATCAATGATTGGCAAAATGGTACAGGCCACAGTGATCACCTATGTTGGACAGCCACAAGAAGGTGAACCGGACGAAGAAGATTTAGTATAGGAACACACACACTCAATTGACCTGCAACACACATACTCTGTGACACACACACACACACAGCTTGCATGCAGACAGACATCAGGACCTGCGTGACAGGAAATGTGATTATATTTGCATATTGACGATGTAACCTATAAAAATAAACGAATACTGCAGTTCGGTGTGATTTGCTCTGAGCTTTTCACCCGTGCAGCACGTTAACCTACACAAGTGTCTCATTGTTGTTTATTCACCTGACTGTTTGTTAACTGTAAATCTCTGACACATATTCTGAATACTTTGGATTACTTAATATATTATAATGCTGTTTAAACTACATGAATGTACTATTGCTGTGTGATTTATTACTATTACTGAAGGTTACTTGCCATACCAATACCAACTAGATTTTTAAATCTTAATATAAAATGAGTAACAGTAGGGTGGACATTAGGTAAGGCTGCACTTTTTACAATGATCTCACATAGAAAACCATTCTGCACGTATATAAAACAGGTCTGCAGCTCTGAACCGTAGTAACGGGACCTCTGGCTAATACGTCGGGTTTCATGTTGGTCTCGTAGCCAAAAACTAGCTTTACTTTGTTGTCTGGGTCAACTTTGTTAGCAAGAGACAGAGAGAGTTGTTGAAAGGCTGCTCCAACAGAACTTACGGTTTCGGAGGAAAACGCGAACACAGTGTACAGTTGAGTCTTAATAGCTTACAACTGGGCTCGTCAGGCACATTTTTTTTGTCATCCTCCACATCTCTCTGCTCTCCATTTTCCGCTCTTCATCCCCTGTGTGACCTGCATAGCCGCTACAGGGTTAAGCAGCTGCGCGCGCTCCCGCGGACGGCAATCACTTTCTGCCCTACGATCACTTTTTGGTACAACACCTGGAGCTAGGGGCAAAACAATCGCATGAGTGCTGCTGTTTGACTGAGGAAGAATGAAGTAGTCGTGGTAAGCCAATCACATGACCACGTCAAGATGACAAAGCAACAAGGTGATATATATCAGTTTTTAAATTGTGTTGATAGGCCACGTAAAACCAGAGTCATGATAAACAATATATACGCTGCGTTTTTTCCTCAATCGTTTCATCACGTTTACTGTCTAAGGACAGCTCTAGCACGCACTTCCTGCTTGAAAGTGCGTTCTATAGCTCAAAAAAACAACAAAAAACCAGCCCTTTCATGTTGATGAAAATGTACCATGTCGACCAATCAATTATATGGCAACATGACATTTGGTTGTTTAGGAAGAGGGGGAAGTTTTAGAAGTGACCCCACGCGAGAGAGAGAGAGAAACACAGCAGAAAAAGGGAGAGAGCGAGTTTTGAGATTTGTGATGTTTAGCGTGTTTGGAGTGTGTAGTTAATATGTTGTCTTGTGTAGTTAGTGTGTAGTGTTGTGGATAGTTTTGTGTTGTGTGTTAGAACAATGATGTGACTGCTGTCTCCAAGTAGAGAACAAGAGTGATACACCTGTTGCTGTGATACCTGCAGGTATCAGGCCGTGATGGTCTCCTTCATAGTGGACAAAAATATTTGGAGTAAATGGTAAATGGCCTGCAGGAGTGGCACAAATAATTTGTGTGGCATCTTATTGAATGCAGAACAGCTGATTGTTATGTAAATAGTTTGAAATGGTTATTAAAAAAAGGGGTAAAAGATAAATGGCTACAAATAACTTTGTTGTTTGCAAAACCTGTGCATATGATTTTAAAATTGACTATTTATATTTGCATTTCAAGTTATATCTCTATCTCTATAATATCTCTATAATATCTCTATAATATCTCAGATAGATAGATAGATAGATAGATAGATAGATAGATAGATAGATAGATAGATAGATAGATAGATAGATAGATAGATAGTGTAGGAGTGTTTAGCTTATTTTAGAGTTTAGAAATGTGTTAACATAGAATGTAGAACTATTGTAGAGACATTGACACTGCCCTCAATATAATAAAGGCTTCACTGTGTCGTGAACTTAGGAGTAGATTGGAGACCCCTTCCCCACTTGAACTGTGAAAGTAAAACAGAGAGGAGTTAATGCTGAGTGGAATTTCCCTAGAGGATGTTTGCACATAGACACAGACACAGAGTTTGCAGCACACCGTCAAGAGCACCTGCAGCCACTGTGGAGCTCCACAGTAACCGGATACACGTGACCTCCACACTAACCGGAAACACGTGACCTCCACAGTAACCTGAAACATGTAACTTCAGTTAAATCGACTTTGACAGCGAAAACTAAATTGCGTTTTTGTTACTATTGATGCTGCTGAGAAATAAAAATGGTTTTAAGTGAGGGGTTTTTAACACTCTGGGTTTGTTCAAAAAAATTCACCATCCCCTAAATTGTTCGTGGCCAAAAGTGTACAGTGGTCCCTCGCTATAACGCGGCGCACCTTCCGCGGCACTTGCTGTTTCGCTGATTTATTTATTTTTTTACAGTACATCGTGTTGTGCGTTCTGATTGCTGTAGACCATTGTCAATCAATCTAGTCCAGTGTCTCCTGTACAGGACTGGTCCCTAATAGGCCCACGGACCGGTCCCGGTCCGTGAGTCCTTTGGTACCGTTCCGTGACAGTTGATCCTCCGGTGTGAAATGTATGGTTGTAGTTGTGTGTCTTATTTTGAAAGAACTATTTACGCGTTACCATAGCGACCAGAGAGCATTAAGAAGCAGAGAGGAGGATCTCACTGTCATTGTTGTTGGCACACAGCTCAAGTCACATTTATTATTATATTTACAAAATACCACAGTTTCTTTTTTTTAATTCTTTTGTTGTATTTATCCGCGACACCTTAAAGGTCGTTCCCTGAAAATATTGTCTGACATTAAAGTGGTCTGTGGTGCAAAAAAGGTTGGGGACTCCTGCTGTACAGTACAGAATGCGTTTAGCTTGTCGAATTTACATAAATCTTCGATCGCTAGCAGTGTAACTCTGAAGTGCTGTACTGTATGTTTGTAAGTTTTCTCCCAAACAAACACAACAATGCCGACGAAACGTTTTGCACCCTCAAATGCACCTTTTGGTTTCATTCCATAATACTGGACTCATGTTTCTACGAAGGTTTGAACTCTAAGAGTGTTTAAACAAAAGAGAAAAGTGTGAAAATGTTCATGCCTGTCTGAGAAAAGTGTATAAAGCATGTAGTGAGGGGTTTTACAGTCTTAACATCTATAATAATTGTAAAAAATAAAGTTGGCTACTTCATGGATTTCACCTACCGCGAGTTATTTATAGAACGTAACACCAGCGATAAACGAGGGACTGCTGTATTATTAATAGTAGTGTCTGGGACATCTAATTGATTAACATCAACATTGATTATTATGCACTATTATTTTTGTTCAAGGAGAGCAAAAAATATAAAACTCTCTCTCAGCTTGTTTGTTGCCAAAAATGGCCACTTTTTGTGTATGTTCACAAAATGCTATAAAATGTATATTTCTTAAAACATTTATCTACTTTTACCGACGTGACTCTTTAAGTCATACAGAATAGATATCAGAGCCTTAAACAGGCTGGCTTCACAACTCCAACAGAGTGACTCTAGGAGCCTGTGGCAGGGACTAAGGACAATAACAGACTATAAAGCACCAACAACCGGTATGACGAACGCGGCCGTGACTCTGGCAGACGAGCTGAACACTTTCTATGCTCGCTTCGAGGCTGCAGCTAAGGACTCCAACAATCCTAGTGCTAGCGGCGCTAACGGCTGCAGACAGGAAGATACTGCCAGCACCGGAAACGTGCTCGTCATCTCCGAGCATGAAGTAAGGAGAGCCTTCAAAAGAGTGAACACCAGGAAAGCAGCAGGACCAGACGGCATCCCAGGTCGTATCCTAAGAGACTGCGCATACCAGCTAGCTCCTGTGTTCACTGACATATTCAACATCTCTTTATCTCAGTCGGTGATCCCCACATGCTTCAAAGAGTCCATCATTGTTCCTGTCCCGAAGAAACCCCACCCTGCTTCTCTCAATGACTATCGCCCTGTAGCCCTCACCTCAGTAGTGATGAAGTGCTTTGAACGCCTGGTCAGAGACTTCATCATTTCTTCACTACCAGACACACTGGACCCACTACAGTTCGCTTACCGTCCAAATCGTTCCACAGACGATGCCATCTCTCATCTCCTCCACACATCACTCACTCACTTGGACACTAGAAGGGGGAATTATGTTAAAATGCTCTTCATAGACTACAGATCTGCATTTAACACCATAATTCCACCATAATTCAGACGCTTGAGAGACTTCTAACTGCCCTCCAAGGTGCTCAGGAACTTTTACTCGTGCACCATAGAGAGCATCCTGGCGGGAAACATCTTAACCTGGTTCGGGAACAGCACCATGCAGGACAGACGAGCTCTACAGAGGGTTGTGCGATCAGCTGAGCGCACCATCCCGAGCTCCCTGACCTGCACTCAATCTACAGCAGGCGGTGCTGGACCAAGGCCAGGAAGATCGTGAAGGACCTCAGCCATCCCAACAACAGACTGTTCTCTCTGTTGAGGTCAGGAAAGCGATTCCGCTCCCTGAAAACCAACACAGAGAGACTGAGGAGGAGCTTCTTCCCGCAGGCGATACGGTCTCTCAATCACACCACCACACAGTACTGACCCACACATATAGTTCTTACACACACACTGGACATTCTGGACATTGTTTTCACTTCATCACTTAAATCACTTTAAGCATATTTGCACTGCACAAGACATAATGTGGATTGCACAACACTGGTCACTATATTCTTCATTTCCAGTTAATATTTGTACAGCTGCTGTTATTGTGTATATATTTATTTATATTTCTTCATACATTCTTATATAGTTCTATATTGTGTATTTTGTTGTACAGTTATTTTATTTTCAACTTTAATTTATATATTTTATCTTTTTCTTTCCCAGTTAAATTTACCCTTCATTCTAATTTGTGTTGTACAGTTATTTCCTTTTTAACCTTAATTTATATTTTATTCCTTCCTAGTTAAATTTACCCTTTTTAATTTTTCATATTTATTTCCTATCTTATTCATAGCCTTTTCCCTTTTTGTTTTCTTTAGGTCACGAGCAGTTGTCTAAGCATTTCACTACATATCGTACTGTGTATGACTGTGTACGTGACAAATAAAATTTGAATTTGAATTTGAATTTTCTGCTAAATGGGTCAAAATGGGCAGAAGTACATTTATTTTTAGGTCCATTCTGCTGCTGATACATACAAACCGGATTGCAAAAAGGTTGGGACACTAAAATTGTGAATAAAAACTGAATGCAATGGTGTGGAGACGGCAAATGTCAATATTTTATTCAGAATAGAACGTAGATGACAGATCAAAAATGTAATCCGAGAAAATGTATCATTTCAAAGGAAAAATATGTTGATTCAAAATTACACGATGTCAACAAATCCCAAAAAAGTTGGGACAAGTAGCAATAATAGGCCTGAAAAAGTAAATTTGAGCATAACGAAGAGCTGGAAGACCAATTAACACTGATTAGGTTAATTGGCAACATGATTGGGTTAAATAGCACCAGTCCTTTTCATCAAAATCAAAATTGTATCTAAATTTTTTACTCTTTATAGCCAGTTAGGTTATATATTACCATTAACTTTTCAGATAAAACGGTGATAAAGTCCTAATGTTTCATTAAACTTCCTTTTTTCCCCATCTGAGCATCGGGGAAAAGGCTGTCTTGCAATTGTTGAGATCACTAGTGTGTGCCCCATTTCTTCCAGGATCACTCTCTTTATAGGTTTTAGTGGACTCCTAGTACTGCGAAGTGGTTTCATGGTACAAAGGGATTGTATTCCAAGATCTGGGAGACTGTAGAAATGAGCAGTGATGCCCTTCCTACCATCTTTCCAGAAAAATAAGTGATCTGGAAGCTGTTAGGCTTACTTACAGCAGCAGCACTTTCTGCACCTGCATAAACTCCAGGACACATTTACTAATGGTGTTTGTTGCTGTATGTGCTGCAGCTTTGAAGTTTTTAATAATATATATTTTGTTAATATTTTGGCTATGGTGTCTTGTTATGAAATGTACAAGAGTAAAAGTGTTTTTAGCATGTGCTTCAAAGCTAAGTTTGACTGGGAAACTCAAAGCTCAATAGTCTGTATCAACAGAAATTCACTGCAGCCTATGTAATATTTCATGCGTCATAATTTATTCTACTCTATCTTGCAAATACATATTTGTGTGGCAATGTCATGCACAACACACACAACTATTAGATCCTTAAGATCAAACCCGTGTCATTCTTTTGGTCCACTGCAGTGCAGTAGTCAAAAAAAAAAGAATAAGTGAAGTGTCCACAAATGGCCAGGATAGAGCCCAGAGTGTTAATGTTTAAAATGTATAAAAATATTATTGATTACAATTCTTTACTGTTAATATCAACAATAAGCTTTTTATTTTGAAATTACAAGTTTAAAAAAAATGCTGTTACATTTACATTTAATGCTGTTACACTGTAATCCTTTATTATAAGTATGGACATAGAATCAAGTGAACGACATTTTGAAATAAATTTAATTGGAATTTTGTACTATGCAAAAACAAAACAAAAAACAACAACAACGACATATTAAACAAACAAACACAGCCAGTGCCTACATTTGTCCATTACATGTCAAACATAGCACTGACCCTTAGTCCCTGCTCATCAGCACATGCTTTCAAAAAGAGCTCCATGTCCTCTGCAAACTGAAAAACAAAGAGGAACAAGTCCTCCAGTGTCTTCTTCCTCTGACATGTCTCTTAAGACCCTCTGCTGGTCCCCTTGATTTAAGGACAGATATTTTGGCATTGTTCCATGTCCACGGAAAAGTGCCCTATTTTGGACAACCCACTGCACAGCAGGATGCAGATCTTCAACAACTGCTGGCTCCTGTGTCAGGCAAATGGGGATAAAAACATAGTTATTTCTCTGTTGCAGAACAGTTTTTTAACAGTCATTCAAATGTCACTAAACATGTAATTACACTACTGTTTAAAGTGAATACTGACCTGACTGACTTCCTGGAACTTGCGCTTTTTCAGTCTGAAAATGGGCACGTGTTGTCCTTCAAGCACAGCTTTGGCTTCCTCTCTCCAGTGTGCAAATAGCTTGCCAGAGCTTAACAGAAAATGTTGATATTGTTAAGGTGTGTAAACTTTGACACAACATATAACGGAAGTCAAAATATAGATACAACATACAATACAATACAACAGCAAGCACCACCATTTACGCAAGTAGGGCATGTCTAACTGTAAAATATTAATATGAAACATATTTAACAACTTTCAAAAGATTCAAGACTCCATTGCTGTGAAAGTAAACAGAATACTTACTATAGTATAGTCAAATGAAGCATCCTGTGCCACGTACAGAGCAGACTATTTGGAAGAAAAAATAAAAATGTCATTTTTTTTAGAAGCTTAAATTAGCTTCTGTATGAATCTCAAGAAGAGAAAAGAAAAATTACCATCAGCATGAAGATCCCACAGTCAACTCCATAGTCTTGGCTTGGAAAACCCTGTATTACATTGAAAATAAAGGCTCGTTAATAAAATCCCTTAAAAGAAGACTAGTGTAATTCATATTATTCACCATACACTTAAACTAGCACATACCTTCAAGTCAAAGCTCTTTTTTTCTGACCACTGCCCGGGAATGATCTTCACTGCAAGATACCTTTTTTTTTTTAAAGACAGTTACATTCACAAGTTAACAGATGTCATGATGATGGGTGTGAAATGTTTATTGCCAATAGCACCAACTGTAACTACAGGCCTTAGGAACACGACCTCAATAAAACACCATAACAAAATGAAAAAGTACAGTCACATGCTCACAGTTGGTCAAAATAAAGCATTTACAGCTTTAAGTTAAGGTTTGCATATTTCATAAACTAATTTTTAATGGTGTTTTATGTTAAACTAAAACATTGGAAGACCCTATTTATGTCTGAAACTCATCTAAAGACAGCATCACTGACTTGATCATAATGTGAAGATGAGAAATAGAATAAAATGTTGAATCATCATGCTGATATATCCATCTATCCATCCATTCGCTTCCGCTTATCCTTTTCAGGGTCGCGGGGGGCGCCGGAGCCTATCCCAGCTGTCATAGGGCAACAGACTGGACAGGTCGCCAGTCTGTCGCAGGGCCAACACACAGGGACAGACAACCATTCGCACTCACATTCATTCACACAGTTACACCTAGTGGCAATTTGGATTATCCAATTAACCTATCCCCACAAGCTGCATGTCTTTGGGCGGTGGGAGGAAGCCGGAGTACCCGGAGGGAACCCATGCAAACACGGGGAGAACATGCAAACTCCACACAGAAACTTGCTGATATAGTTTATAAAAAAAGCATGTGAGTGTACTGTATGTGTGAACACTCAAGATCAGCAGAACATGATCTGGGATGCACTTAACCTGGAACACTGAACAGGTTCCTGAAAACTCCGGAACAAACCAAAAATGCTTATAAAAATGTGACCTCAAAAGTGAAACATATTGTTGGTCACCAAATCCTGCCTTGGTGTATAATGGGTCAAGAAAGAGGATTTCTCTTTTAGGTGGCTTCAGTACCTAAAAGACAGTTAGCCATGACTTCAAACCTGAAAACAATGTCATTGCAAGCGATCACAATCAAAGACTTTTGAAACTGCGTCATAAAAGCTTGAATACATCTCAGACACATAGCAAAATTCTAACAGTTTGTATGTGTCAAAAAACAAGACTTACACACAACTGGAAATGACCAGGTGTCCAGAGAGGGAGAACTATGATGTGCATCCTCTGAGCATCAGTCTGAAACAGAATTGTATTTTTAAGTATCCTGTATATGAACTCTCACCAAAGTTATAAAAAAAAAATCATTTTGATTACTTGCTTGTTTCTTTAAAGGACAGTACACTTACAGGAAAGGACTGCAATGGATCACAGCCATAGGGTGCAAGCCAAGTCCGGGTGACATACAGATTTTCTATGTAAATGCTTATCCCCTAGAATGTAAAAAAAAAACATTTAAAACAACAACTCTTTAAATTAAAGCTTGACAATCATCATATACAAGATACAGTACCTTTGACTAAACAATTTTAGTGATAAGCTCAAAACAGCCATTTCCAATCTGAAACAGAAAAAATCATGAAAAAAAATGAATTTACACTTTATTATTTCATATTCATAGAAAAAAAATACTTAGAGTGAATTCCATTTGTTTGTTTAAACCCAGTGTCCAAAAATCTGCCCACGTGAGGCATCCAGAAGACGTTTCAACATACAGCTCATCTTTGGGTCTGCTGATGTCCAGTTGAGCTAAAAAAACAGATGGTGTCATAGACTGTGGATGACAAAATCAGATAAGCACTAAAAGTTGCACTTTGCGACATCTGAAAACTTTAACATACAAGCTGTTGTTGGCCAGGGTGCGGTACAAAACACCATGATGAACGGCTGGCCAAAATGTTCTCAGGCTTTGTCAGAGCTTCGCACGGTGGTCCACACAGGTCAGGAAAAGTTGCATCTGTTGACCTTCTATTGGCTTTCTTGTTGTCAACTCTTTCCTGAGGTTCTATAGAGATTTTAACAGGTTTCAGACAAAACACTACATAGAATGCATATTAAATGCATACAAATGCAAGAAAAATAACCACTATCTATAGAAGGAAATTCATTTGAAACAGCATGTAACAAATTCGTTTATGAGCCATCAACTACAACAAGATAATGAATGCAAGATTATTATTTCACCTATATATGACAATCACTATTCAAAATAAGAAATTTTACCAGTGTCACCAGACATTGAAGGTGCTGGGTTCAACACCGTTTCTGTGATTTCTCTGGGTTTATTGCACACCTGTGGGGCTAGGTACACATAGAAAAGAATATACACACACAGATAGGAACAAATCTAACATGTAAACAATGGTAGCGTTCTGGTCATGAGACAATGCATGTACTTACCTACGACAGCTTGACCCAGTGCCGACAATGAGATATTGATTTGTGTGTTTCTCTGCCATGGAGCACGATGAAAAAACATTAAAATAAGAAGGAATGTTCTTGTAACGCAAAAAAAGTGGCAATATGATCTGTCATGGTCCTGGGCCATGTTGGCCCAGTGTTCTTAGTTTTCTTGTATGTTTGTATTTTGTTCCCTATTTAGGCCATGTTTCCTGAGTTGCCCTGTTGTGTTGTTCCCTAAGTGTTTTCCCTTTGTGGCTTTTACCCCCTGTGTGCCCCTCTGTGTATTTATGAGCCCTTGTCTCTCTTTGTGTTTTATTCTATGTTTTCCCCAGCCCGTTATGTCTGTGTTCTCCCCGTGCTCTCTCTCCTCCTGTCTGAACCTCTGTACTTCCTGTTTTACTTTGCCCGTCTCCCGTTAGTGTTCTGTTCACTCCTGCCATGTCTTGTTATGATTATCAGTGTCACCTGTGTTCCCCGTGTGCTCCCACTTCCCTCGTTAACCCTCTGTGTATTTATGTCTGTGTCGCGTTCTCCCTCATAGCTGCGTGGATTTCCCTGTGTCTCTCTGCAAGTGTTAGTTATTGTTCCCGGTTTAAGTTTTGTATTTCTTGTGATCTGCCTTCCAGCATTAAAGCTGTGATTTTGAGTTTATCCCCTGAGTCCGTGAGTTTGCATTTTGGGTCCTCATCCTGCCTGCCACACAGCTATAATGACATGATCATTGTAAGAAAACTAGAATTATCCTAGATATATGAAATCACTAACGGCAAATGTATTTAAGAAAGACTCTGTCCCAACCTTTGCGATCAACTTGCAAGACTTCCACGGTATCCATGCGTGTTTACGGCTACTGTGGAGGTCAAGTGTTTCCGGTTACTGTGGAGCTCCACAGTGGCTGCAGCCAGACCCTTCTCCACACCGTAGGGGGTTTTATGATGGGGACGCCGGCTGTAACAAACAAAGGGGTGAAGATTTTGGAGAGGGACACACCGGCCTCGTCTTCCCTTCTAGAAGTGCATGCTTAAATGAAGATGAATAAAGGTTTTGTGAAATGACTACTGAGTTCCGGTGCAGTCTCTGGAAGTTTCAACGAATAAAAGAACCATAGATAGATAGATAGATAGATAGATAGATAGATAGATAGATAGATAGATAGATATCTTTTACTAATCATGGCAGCACAAGAACAAGCTCTGAGTACAAGATCCATAGAGGCTGGGGTCTGTCACACCAGGCAAGACCCCAGGTGCAGGCTTTGTAAAGATGCCCCAGAGACAATCCAGCACATAACAGCAGGGTGCAAGATGCTAGCAGGCAAGGCATACATGGAACGCCATATCCAAGTGGCTGGCATAGTATACAGGAACATCTGTGCCGAGTATAACCTGGAAGTCCCAAGGTCAAAATGGGAGATGCCCCCAAGGGTGGTGGAGAATGACTGAGCTAAGATCCTGTGGGACTTCCAGATACAGACGGACAAAATGGTGGTGGCTAACCAACCGGACATAGTGGTGGTAGACAAACAGAAGAAGACGGCCGTAGTGATCGATGTAGCAGTTCCGAATGACAGCAATATCAGGAAGAAGGAACACGAGAAGCTGGAGAAATACCAAGGGCTCAGAGAAGAGCTCGAGAGGATGTGGAGGGTGAAGGTAACGGTGGTCCCCGTGGTAATCGGAGCACACGGTGCGGTGACTCCCCAGCTAGGCGAGTGGCTCCAGCAGATCCCGGGAACAACATCGGAGATCTCTGTACAGAAGAGCGCAGTCCTGGGAACAGCTAAGATACTGCGCAGGACCCTCAAGCTCCCAGGCCTCTGGTAGAGGACCCGAGCTTGAAGGATAAACCGCCCGCAGGGGCGTGCTGGGCGTTTACATCTATATATATATATATATATATATATATATATATATATATATATATATATATATATATATATATATATATATATATATATATATATATATATTAGGGGTGCAACGATACACAAAATTCACGGTTCGGTTCGGTTTGATACTTTGGTGTCACGGTTCGATATTTTTTCGATACAAAAAAATGTTCATGCATTTTTAATTTGTCATTTATTAAAATTATAAATATATATTTTAACTCAAAAGTACAGTTTTTAAATTTAACCCTAACCCTTGTGCGTGTTTTTTATTTTGACAGCGAATGCGCACCTGCGGACCACTTATGTGCAGCCCTGGTTATTTAGCTCGTCATATTGCAGCCACAGAGATTCTTTTGTCCATGAAACCATAAAGCTGCACTTTCTTTTTGCCTTATAGTCTGATTTGTCATAACTTTTCCGTTTTGTGGTAAGCTTTTCTTTGGCTGTCACTTCTTCACCCTGACCTGTCTTATTTGGCTCAGCAGAACTGAAATGCTTTTACACGCTCACTCACATAAGCTCAGCGATTCTCTGCGCGATCAACCTCTCACATGTTTAAGCTTGCTGCGGGAGATTTCACTTGTCATGTTTGCATAGTAAGCTAACGATTAATAAGACGATGTCAGAGGAATTGGTGCACAAATTATCATCACTCACAGATCAGTGCTGTCGCTCTCTATACACAGTTCGCACGATTGCAAAGTGAAAGCAAAAAACAAGCGCAAATTCAAACGCGACTTCAATATGTCACATATTGACAGTGGCTCACCGATGCCAATGACATAATTACCCAGCTACATTTCCGAAAGAATGCAAAAGCATTGACATATATTTTTCCTACAATAGCCCGACGGGCAGGGAAGAGATAGATTTTGGTAGCCCGACTGAAAAAATCGCTAGCCCCAGGACGTCGGGCTAGCGATATTGCAAGCCCTGTATCTGATTGAGGAATCACATCATCTTTGGAAAAGAGAGTTTATTACAGAGAAATGTCTCTTTCCAAAATAAAAGCTATACTATCCGCTTCTTCTGAGCTATATTCTCAGCAGCATAAGGAGAATCATGTACTAACAGCTGTCTAAATGACTCGGCTAAAGTTAGTAGCATGCTTGCTTTTTTTTGTCTGCTTCCACTTGTCTTTGCACTAGGATGATGTCGGCATAAATGTGCAGTCATATTCGTTGTGTTCCCACTAGTGCTTTCAGGTTAATCTCGTTGAAATGACCTTAACGCCACAACACGGCAAATCTCCGTTAACGAGCTACCGCGGATGGCTCCGTGCATGGGGCTAGACGGCCAATACGTTAACGAGCTAACTGCGCTAACACACTAGTTCACACCAATGTAATTGAGCATTGCATGGCACATCCAACATACTGTTTTACTTTAGTCCATGACTCGCTTACCTTCAGGGTCATACGTCAAATGAAAACCAAAATAATTCCAAACGCCAGATCTGAATGAGGTTCAATTTGCTTGTTGCAAGGAGAGCTTAACTTCTGTCTCGCTAGCTTGCCCTGCGCTCTTCCTTCTGACTATGCTGTCTGTGTTGAGCGCTCAGTGGATCTGCGCTCGACAGTGCAGCCTAGGCGGAGTAGTCGAACACAGATTCACTGAGCGCTCCACACAGACAGCATCGTCAGAAGGAAAATTGATAAAATAAATTACAAATGTTGTATTGTTCGATACATATGCGTACCGAACCGAAAGCACTGTATCGAACGGTTCAATATCGATACGAATATCGTTGCACCCCTAATATATATATATCTATATATATATTAGGGGTGCAACGATACACAAAATTCACGGTTCAGTTCGGTTCGATACTTTGGTGTCACGGTTCGATATTTTTTCGATACAAAAAAATGTTCATGCCTTTTTAATTTGTCATTTATTAAAATTATAAATATATATTTTAACTCAAAAGTACAGTTTTTAAATTTAACCCTAACCCTTGTGCGTGTTTTTTATTTTGACAGCGAATGCGCACCTGCGGACCACTTATGTGCAGCCCTGGTTATTTAGCTCATCATATTGCAGCCACAGAAATTATTTTGTCCATGAAACCATAAAGCTGCACTTTCTTTTTGCCTTATAGTCTGATTTGTCATAACTTCTCCGTTTTGTAGTAAGCTTTTCTTTGGCTGTCACTTCTTCACCCTGACCTGTCTTATTTGGCTCAGCAGAACTGAAATATATATCCTGCTGCTTTTACACACGCACTCACATAAGCTCAGCGATTCTCTGCGCGATCAACCTCTCACATGTTTAAGCTTGCTGCGGGAGATTTCACTTGTCATGTTTGCATAGTAAGCTAACGATTAATAAGACGATGTCAGAGGAATTGGTGCACAAATTATCATCACTCACAGATCAGTGCTGTCGCTCTCTATACACAGTTCGCACGATTGCAAAGTGAAAGCAAAAAAACAAGCGCAAATTCAAACGCGATTACAATATGTCACATATTGACAGTGGCTCACCAATGCCAATGACATAATTACCCAGCTACATTTCTGAAAGAATGCAAAAGCATTGACATATATTTTTCCTTCCTACAATAGCCCGACGGGCAGGGAAGAGATAGATTTTGGTAGCCCGACTGGAAAAATCGCTAGCCCCAGGACATCAGGCTAGCGATATTGCAAGCCCTGTATCTGATTGAGGAATCACTCATCTTTGGAAAAGAGAGTTTATTACAGAGAAATGTCTCTTTCCAAAATAAAAGCTATACTATCCGCTTCTTCTGGGCTATATTATCAGCAGCATAAGGAGAATCATGTGCTAACAGCTGTCTAAATGACTCGGCTAAAGTTAGTAGCATGCTTGTTGTTTTTGTCTTTGCACTAGGATGATGTCGGCGTAAATGTGCAGTCATATTTGTTGTGTTCCCACTAGTGCTTTCAGGTTGATCTCGTTGAAATGACCTTAACGCCACAACACGGCAAATCTCCGTTAACGAGCTACCGCCATTATGGGGCTAGACGGCCAACACGTTAACGAGCTAACTGTGCTAACACACTAGTTCCCACCCATGTAATTGAGCATTGCATGGCACATCCAACATACTGTTTTACTTTAGTCCATGACTCGCTTACCTTCAGGGTCATACGTCACATGAAAACCAAAATAATTCCAAACGCCAGATCTGAATGTTGCAAGGAGAGCTTAACTTCTGTCTTGCTAGCTTGCCCTGCGCTCGACAGTGCAGCCTAGTCGGAGTAGTCGAATGCAGATTCACTGAGCGCTCAACACAGACAGCATCGTCAGAAGGAAAGTTGATAAAATAAATTACAAATGTTGTATTGTTCGATACATATGCGTACCGAACCGAAAGCACTGTATCGAACAGTTCAATATCGATACGAATATCGTTGCACCCCTAATAGATATATATATATATATATATATATATATATACGGATTGTATAAAGTATTAAGACTTTTGGCTTTGTATTTTATGTATTTTAGAAGCACACACAGCAAATGGTCATTTTATCAGTTTGGTGTGGGTTCACTGAATTTGGCAATGTACTTTACAGTGAGCAGCAGCATGCTCGCATTTAAGTATATAATTATTTGCAATGTAACAAAGATTACCCAACTTTTTTAATGATCTGTAGACCACTTGTCAACTTGACCACTTGATGACCCACCAATATGTTCCATATATTTGTTTAGTCACCAAATATTTAAATATTACAACTTTTACAGGAATAATCTCAAAGTTTTATTATGACCCACCAATATGTCTCTTGTGTTCAGTAAAGGGCAATATAGGATTCATGTTTTAGTGGCCTTAAGAACTCATTAACCACTCATCAGTGTGAAAAGGATCACCCATGCAAATCTACTCAAACAGAATAACAAGGGTAAATAAAATGCTCTTAAGCAAAAAAAAGTGTGTTTTAACATATATATAATATATAGGGGTGCAACGATACTCGTATCGATATTGAACCGTTCGATACAGTGCTTTCGGTTCAGTACGCATATGTATCGAACAATACAAAATTTGTAATTTATTTTATCAACTTTCCTTCTGACGATGCTGTCTGTGTTGAGCGCTCAGTGAATCTGCGTTCGACTACTCCGCCTAGGCTGCACTGTCGAGCGCAGATCCACTGAGCGTTCAACACAGACAGCATCGTCAGAAGGAAGAGCGCAGGGCAAGCTAGCAGACAGAAGTTAAGCTCTCCTTGTAACATGGCAAATTGAACCTCCCCCACCCTCATTCAGATCTGGCATTTGGAATTATTTTGGTTTTCATGTGACGTATGGCCCTGAAGGTAAGCGCGTTATGGACTAAAGTAAAACAGTATGTTGGATGTGCCACGCAATGCTCATTTACATGGGTGGCAACTAGTGTGTTAGCGCAGTTAGCTCGTTAACGTATTGGCCGTCTAGCCCCACGCACAAGGTGATCAGGGGTAGCTCATTAACGGATATTTGCTGTTTTGTGGCGTTAACGTCATTTCAACGAGATTAACGCTGACAGCACTAGTGGGAACACAACGAATATGACTGCACGTTTACGCCGACATCATCCTAGTGCAAAGACAAGTGGAAGCAGACAAAAACAACAAGCACATGTTGTTAGCACATGATTCTCCTTATGGGGACATGATACAGTGGGGCAAAAAAGTATTTAGTCAGCCACCGATTGTGCAAGTTCCCCCACTTAAAATGATGACAGAGGTCAGTAATTTGCACCAGAGGTACACTTCAACTGTGAGAGACAGAATGTGAAAAAAAAATCCATGAATTCACATGGTAGGATTTGTAAAGAATTTATTTGTAAATTATGGTGGAAAATAAGTATTTGGTCACCTCAAACATGGAAAATCTCTGGCTCTCACAGACCTGTAACGTCTTCTGTAAGAAGCTTTTCTGTCCCCCACTCGTTACCTGTATGAATGGCACCTGTTTGAACTCATCATCTGTATAAAAGACACCTGTCCACAGCCTCAAACAGTCAGACTCCAAACTCCGCCATGGCCAAGACCAAAGAGCTTTCGAAGGACACCAGGAAAAGTATTGTAGACCTGCACCAGACTGGGAAGAGTGAATCTACAATAGGCAAGCAGCTTGGTGTGAAAAAATCAACTGTGGGAGCAATCATCAGAAAATGGAAGACATACAAGACCACTGATAATCTCCCTCGATCTGGGGTTCCACGCAAGATCTCATCCCGTGGGGTCAAAATGATCATGAGAACGGTGAGCAAAGATCCCAGAACCACACGGGGGGACCTGGTGAATGACCTGCAGAGAGCTGGGACCAAAGTAACAAAGGTCACCATCAGTAACACACTACAACGGCAGGGAATCAAATCCCGCAGTGCCAGACGTGTTCCGCTGCTGAAGCCAGTGCATGTCCAGGCCCGTCTGAAGTTTGCCAGAGAGCACATGGATGATACAGCAGAGGATTGGGAGAATGTCATGTGGTCAGATGAAACCAAAGTAGAACTTTTTGGTATAAACTCAACTTGTCGTGTTTGGAGGAAGAAGAATACTGAGTTGCATCCCAAGAACACCATACCTACTGTGAAGCATGGGGGTGGAAACATCATGCTATGGGGCTGTTTTTCTGCCAAGAGGACAGGACGACTGATCCGTGTTAAGGACAGAATGAATGGGGCCATGTATCGTGAGATTTTGAGCCAAAACCTCCTTCCATCAGTGAGAACTTTGAAGATGAAACGAGGCTGGGTCTTCCAACATGACAATGATCCAAAACACACCGCCCGGGCAACAAAGGAGTGGCTCCGTAAGAAGTATTTGAAAGTCCTGGAGTGGCCTAGCCAGTCTCCAGACCTCAACCCCATAGAAAATCTGTGGCGGGAGTTGAAAGTCCGTGTTGCTCAGCGACAGCCCCAAAACATCACTGCTCTCGAGAAGATCTGCATGGAGGAATGGGCCAAAATACCAGCTACTGTGTGTGCAAACCTGGTAAAGACCTATAGTAAACGTTTGATCTCTGTTATTGCCAATAAAGGTTATGTTACAAAGTATTGAGTTGTATTTTTGTTATTGACCAAATATTTATTTTCCACCCTGATTTACGAATAAAGTCTTTACAAATCCTACCATGTGGATTCATGGATTTTTTTTTCACATTCTGTCTCTCACAGTTGAAGTGTACCTCTGGTGCAAATTACTGACCTCTGTCATCATTTTAAGTGGGGGAACTTGCACAATCAGTGGCTGACTAAATACTTTTTTGCCCCACTGTATGTTTAATATTGTGGCGAGCTCAGACAAGGAGGAGACGGAGGTGTCGTTTGGTCTTGCTTCCTGTGAGCTAGCCAGGGAGCACAGCCGTTTATTGACATCTGCAGAAGAACACTGCCGCTAGCTAACTGCTCAGCGCGGCAACCGCACAGCAACAACAACAACAACAACACACAGGGTGCCCTCTGACCCCAGAAGGACACACCGTCGCAGCGAGAGGGCGTCACCCGTCACTATGGCAACATAAACAAAACATAACTGTACAAACAGAACCCTGAACAGCCCTCTGACCCGCTACATAGCCCCCACCTAAGGGGTCAGTCGTCCCCGACGACCCCATTACCCCACACAAAGTCCTGCAAATGTCCAGGTGCCTTCTTTTGGTGCACCGGCCGGTCACGACCGGCGGGGGAAAAGTCACTCGGGTCAGAACATGGGGTGCCACCATCATCCCACTTCTGACACCAATGTGGCGAGCTCAGACAAGGAGGAGACGGAGGTGTCTTGCTTCCCGTGAGCTGGCCAGGGAGCACAGCCGTTTATTGACATCTGCAGAAGATCACTGCCGCTAGCTAATTGCTCAGCGCGGCAACCGCACAGCAACAACAACAACAACAACACACAGGGCGCCCTCTGACCCCGGAAGGACACACCGTCGCAGCGAGAGGGCGTCACCCATCACTATGGCAACATAAACAAAACATAACTGTACAAACAGAACCCCGAAAAGCCCTGACCCGCTACAATATGCTGCTGAGAATATAGCCCCGAAGAAGCGTATAGTATAGCTTTTATTTTAGAAATAGCCATTTCTCTGTAATAAACTCTCTTTTCCAAAGATGAGTGATTCCTCAATCAGATACAGGGCTTGCAAAATCGCTAGCCCGACGTCCTGGGGCTAGCGATTTTTCCAGTCGGGCTACCAAAATCTATCTCTGCCCTGCCCGTCGGGCTATTGTAGGAAGCAAAAATTTATGTCAATGCTTTTGCATTCTTTCGGAAATGTAGCTGGGTAATTATGTCATTGGCATCGGTGAGCCACTGTCAATATGTGACATATTGAAATCGCGTTTGAATTTGCGCTTGTTTTTTGCTTTCACTTTGCAATCGCGTGAACTGTGTATAGAGAGCGACAGCACTGATCTGTGAGTGATGATAATTTGCGCACCAATTCCTCTGACATCGTCTTATCAATCGTTAGCTTACTATGCAAACATGACAAGTGAAATCTCCCGCAGCAAGCTTAAACATATGAGAGGTTGATCGCACAGAGAATCGCTGAGCGTTATGTGAGTGCGTGTGTAAAAGCAGCAGGATATTTTAGTTCTGCTGAGCCAAATAAGACAGGTCAGGGTGAAGGAGTGACAGCCAAAGAAAAGCTTACCACAAAATGGAAAAGTTATGTCAAATCAGACTATAAGGCAAAAAGAAAGTGCAGCTTTATGGTTTCATGGACAAAATAATTTCTGTGGCTGCAATATGACGAGCTACAGTGGGCCAAAAAAGTATTTAGTCAGCCACCGATTGTGCAAGTTCCCCCACCTAAAATGATGACAGAAGTCAGTAATTTGTACCAGAGGTACACTTCAACTGTGAGAGACAGAATGTGAAAAAAAATCCATGAATCCACATGGTAGGATTTGTAAAGAATTTATTCGTAAATCAGGGTGGAAAATAAGTATTTTGTCACCTCAAACAAGGAAAATCTCTGGCTCTCACAGA
Source organism: Maylandia zebra (assembly GCF_041146795.1). Lineage (NCBI taxonomy): Eukaryota > Metazoa > Chordata > Actinopteri > Cichliformes > Cichlidae > Maylandia > Maylandia zebra. The sequence goes on from NC_135187.1 coordinate 29,776,438, forward strand.
CCTGTAACGTCTCCTGTAAGAAGCTTTTCTGTCCCCCACTCGTTACCTGTATGAATGGCACCTGTTTGAACTCATCATCTGTATAAAAGACACCTGTCCACAGCCTCAAACAGTCAGACTAACCCTAACCCTGACTAAATACTTTTTTGCCCCACTGTATCTCTATCTATCTATCTATCTATCTATCTATCTATCTATCTATCTATCTATCTATCTATCTATCTATCTATCTATCTATCTATCTATATATATCTAGCTCTCTTTCTCTCTCTCTCTCTCTCTCTCTCTCTCTATATATATATATATATATATATATATATATATATATATATATATATATATATATATATATATATATATATATATATATCTATATATATCTATCTGCATACAGAGAGGAGAAAGAAGAAGAAAGAATGATACCAAACAAGCAAAGTAAATAGTTTTTAAAGTTGAACTGTAAAGGTAAAATCAAAAGTAGTTAAAAATGGTCAATTATACCCTGGAAAAATGTTAAACTTTTCTTTTTAAAGTAACGCAATAGTCACTTCTCTCCTGCACACGGCAGTAAGGTGTGGTCATCTGCAAAAAAGCAGCATATGCATCAAAATAAACTATTTCCAGCAGTGTAATATGAGTCCTAAGCATCCCAGAAATGACACAGAAAGTCATAAAGTCAAACATAACTTTTAAAAACACCAGTATCGGCTCATGAGGCCTTGATGGTAAAAAAAACTACATTTCCGCGAAAATGACGTCACTTCCGGTTCCGGGCAGGTCATGGCGGACATGCGATAGTTCACGCTGATGGACGTAGGAAGTGTTACAAACAGCTGATCGGATCGGCAAAGCGTGTTTCTGGAATATTATGTTTTTGTTGCTGCAAGTGCTTTTTATGTAGTTTTTGCAAAGCTATATGTGGAAGGAAACTGTGACCTAGGACAAGCTGATGGCATAAGATGTAAGTACAACTCCTCCGGTTTCATATGCAAAAAAAATTATTGCGCTAGCTCATGTGGTTGCAGAGCTACCGGGATTTAAAAATAGTTACGCAAAACGGAGCGTGCCCGCTCTGACCGGTTTTAAAGGGTTAATATATCAGTGGAACAGCTCAGATAGGGTAGCTAGAGAGACAAGACTAAAATGGTTTCAACATGTGCAGAGGACAGATAGTGGATATACTGGACAAAATATGCTGAAGAATAAGTTGCCGAAGTGGAGGAAAACCGTTTTATGAACAAAATGGACAACCTATTTTGTATGGTGGTATACTGAAAGGACTTTATTGTATGTAAACACTTCCAAAAATAAGTAATCTCTGATACCCAACACGCAACTAATTAACAAAACTACACATGTTTTTTCTTTTTAGATCTACTATTCTTAAGTATTTTAATTCTACAGTTCTGAGGGCTGCTTATCTTAATGCCCCTGAGAGACACCAAAAGCCAGATTACCATCCTCTGAAAAAATGAATTTTCCGTTGCTTATGAAGTTTCTCGATATATTGATATTCCACCCTTCCAGGATGTTGTCCAGTTTTCAGACGTTTGTTTTTGATTTGCTCATAGTAATGATTCCAGTTTCCATTCTTGTCTGCTCCAAATCCAAACACATCAACCTGAAGACACAAAAATGTGGATTATTAATCACAAATGAAATTAACATAAAATAATTATAGATTATAGACACTACAGATTTCATTAACATGCTTTAGCTCAGGGGTGTTGAACTCCAGGCCTCGAGGGCCGGTGTTCTGCAGGTTTTAGATATCACCCTGGGTCAACACACCCTAATCAAATGATTAATTCATTAACAGGCTTCTGGAGAACCCCAAGACATGTTAAGGAGGTAATTTAGCCATTTAAATCAGCTGTGTTGGATTAAGGACACATCCAAAACCTGCAGGACACCGGCCCTCGAGGCCTGGAGTTCGACACCTGTGCTTTAGCTTAATGCAGTGCAGGCGATTTGCCATTCCATTTTTCTTTTTTTCTTTTTTAAGTATATTTTATTAAAAACCAAAAATAAAAATACAGTCTGTATAAGTTGGGATTGTCTGTACTTGTCATATATTCTACTACTAGCACCCTCACTATCCCCTGGAATTTTCTCATACCAAGAGCCTTATCAAGGCAATAGGAAAGGCCAAGAAACAAACACTTCAACATGCAAATACAGTAACAGTATAAAACTATAATAAATACACACAATTAATAATAAACAGATAAACTGAATAAAGAGAAATAGGAAAGAAATCAAGGTTAATAGTTACCACTATTAACCACTATTACCACTATCACTAACCTGTTCCTGACTGATTAACTGATTGATGCATCAGTGTAAAGAGTGACTTTATCCCCCCACTAATGTGTTCTGCATTGCTCTTAAAAAAGGTATTATTAGGGGACTAAGGACAGGGGGGCAAGTCCCTTGGTCCCCTAATTTCCTTGAAGGAAAGGACTCTAAAAGTAAAAGCCTCAAAAACTTATGTCTTGATGTATCCTCAATCATCTGTGTATGGAAATCTTGGTAAGTTAATTCTATTCATCTGGACATAGCATTTTCATTGGTAAAAATGTCCTACAGGTTTCCCAAGCCTTAACAGTACATTTGCATAATGACTGAAGATAGTATCACTCACTAACAATCGGCTTTGAGGTCAGTTTTATGATCATTAATACACACATTTGTATGATCATAGATCAATTCTCCATGAGTACCATTCACAGACAGTTGGGGAACGGCTGCTGTCAATGGAAAATTGTACTTATTAGTCAGTATAATCTTTTAGTGATATAAGTTTGCATATGGTAGAATACTGCATGTAGTTATTTGTATTAGGAAATATTTAACCATGTATGCTTAGAGGCGTATAATCAATTGTGTAGTGACAGGATGTGTGATCTCTAGCAGGCCGCAAAAGGCTTGGTGTGCACTCCAGGAATGCACCCCCACATCCTGGGAGCATGGGAAGAGCTTGTACCTTGTTTTATTGTTTTAACGTAGCTATGTCTGTTTTAGTCTAAGTGCCTTTTGTTTAGATGAACTGCTGGACTTCCTCACCGTGTTATCTAGGGTGAACCATCTAGGGTGAAGGGGAGACTACCCTCTTCCTGACCAAGGATGTACCTCTTGTGCCTTCATGTTATATGACCCTTTGATCAGCAGGACCCCCCCCACACACACACACACTGAAGTATAAATAAAGACCGGGGCAGTTTCTTAGCGCGAGTCTCAGTTCTGGAGGCTGCCCTTGCTAGCAAGAAGTTCTGTGTGTTTCTCTTCTCTGAGTCTTTACTGAAGAAGTGTTTTAGAGTATATTTCCTTAACAGCTGCAATGTAAAATTTGATTCTCATTTTAATGCTCCAACCTCCACACCTTTTTAATTCATTCACTTCTCATTAGTACATGGGTCATCCAGCCTAGGGCCAACTGCCAGTTCCCTATGAGGCCTTCCAAATACAATCACAGATTGTCTATCTGTGATTGTCAAATCTAAATAAGGGATATTGTCCCAGCTAGTTTAATGATATTTAGGTAATTCTGCTCTAGAAATAATCAGATGGTAAAGATCCCTTGTGGTAATGCTTAAGCTGGAAATGATATCTATGCTCTCATGTACAACCAATGGGCCAATAATGAATGGTGTAGAAATGAATTATCATATCTGTTTCTTGAACCTACCTCATCACACAAGTACAAGCTGAGAACTAAAGTCAGAAAGCCAGTGGATGGATACCTCCCATGCTTTTTTAGCCAAACATAATGGACATATTTCATGAAAGCAGGGCTGAGGATCATCACCTATTAAAGATTACAATTATAGACTTCAATGACACTTTAGTAAATAATAGAATTACCTTTATTATGACATATCATATTCTGGATGTTTGAAGAATAAGTCATTCTACTCACCATATCCGTGTTAGTTTTCAAACCTGATTTAGCAGTTTCTTTTTGCCTGTTGGATATAACAATAACATGAAATAAGTCCAAGCTCAAAAATGCAACTGCATTTTAAAATATGGTGCAGTTTACCTTTGTGCTTTTGTAATGGTTTGTTTGTTTGTTTTTTAATTCTACACTGCCAGGGAGGCACCGAGACCATGACACAACTGTGTGTGTATATATTACTCTCTGTCATGCCACATGTTTTTGTCATGGTCTGTGGCCCTATGTCTGAGGAGTGTGTGGGCTGCCCTGGTGGCCACACCCCCGGGCTGGGCCATCACCTGCACACCTGTTTTCCATTCTGGGCAATTACCTGGAGGACTATTTAACCCACGCTGACGGATGCGCCCCGCCAGTCCGTTAATCACCCCTCAGGGGGTAACTAGGCTTCCCGCAAAAGCTTTGTACATATGTGTCATTTGAACTGCGTTAATTCTGCCTTCACGTGCCTAGGGTACGATCCGGTGTTTGTGTCTGCTACCTGCCTGTCCTCCTGCTTGCGAGCAGTGCATCATCTGTCCTCATCCCTGCCTCCTCGGATTCGCTTCGCACAGACACACTTCCCCCCCCTTCTGAGTCCCACTGTCCCGCTCTGATCGTAAGCCAATTACTAAAGCCCTGTCTTGTTGTGTCTCCCTATTTCCCAGCTCATTAGTCATTTTCTCCCCTTTCTGTTGCAGCCTCCCATGGTCCTGATTATGGCTTCCCTGTGTCATTTATCTTCCCGTTTTTTCTTCAGTTCCTCGTTTTGTTTCTTTGGTTGTTCCAGGTCACCTTTTGTTAAAGCAATAAACTGTTTTCTTGCTCGCATTTGATTTATTGAGTCTGCTTTTGGATCCCGTTTGTGTGCGCGCACTGTGGTGCATGACAGTTTTATTGTTGTTGTGTGCTCTCTCTCTCCCCCTCTCCTCTGTCTGGGTGGAGCTCATCTTAGGCTCCCGCCTCTGACCCATGCACCTGCCCTGATTACCAAACCTCCCGCTGATCTACCTGATTTCGTGAACACTACTTAAGATGGCAGTTCAATACTTCTCATCGGGCTTAAGCCTAACTAACCCTGAGATATGTTTTTGTGAATCTCTATCCAAATTTAAGACTGTTTGGTAAAGGCATCAGTGCAGTGCTGAAACATTTCTGACAAAGATATAAAAAAAATAGGAATTCAGGATGGAAACACTTTTTCATACAACTGTGTAGGGTTAAAAATATAACTTACATACCCCCATTAGTATTATATTATAGCCAGTTTTTTGCTTGATTACATGCTTTTGGAAGCCGTAAACAAGCTCCTGATATAAATCTGATGAGATATTTGACCACTCTTCTTGGTGGTAGTATAGGTAATTTTAATTAGCTGGCTTCCTGGCACAGAACTGTCAACAGATTTTCAATCTGTTGGGGCTGTGGGAAGGAACTTTATTTGTCTCAATATGTCACAACTTTGCTAAGATCTGAATGATGTCAGAGGATATTGGTTAGGATGTTCAGTTAAAAAAAAAAAAACCCACCAAGGTTCAAGCCTGTCATGAACTGGAAACTGCTGGGACACAAAGCACCATTGTCTACAGTGAACTACAATTTCACATTTAGTTTAAAATACACACTTTCATGCTTGACTAAAATTTGCAGCTGGGCACATGAACAAAAAACTCCTGGAAAAACCTTTATGGTCAGACAAAATAAAGATTGAGCTATTAGGCCATAAAGATAAGTAATGTGTTTAGAAAAGCAGTGGTGAGACTTTTAAATCTAAGAACACTATGCCAACTAACAAGCATGGTGGTAATAAAATTATGCTCTGGGGCTGTTTTGCAACCGGAGGTAATGGTTGAAAAACATCAATTCAGAGTTATAATTGAATTATATATTGAGACTGACATGTTGAGCTCCAGAGGAATTTGCAAACATTTTTACACATCATAACTAATAGAAGTCAGGGTAATATTTTTCTGGGCCAAGGGACTGCATTATTAAGTCATAAGAACAAGTAATCTGATGTCCTGTAATCATTATGAAGCTATAATTTGAGATACAATAAAAGATACAGTAAAAAAAATAAGTTTTTGTACAAAGTATCGTATCGGAACAGTATCGTCGATACCACCTTGAATTTTACTTTGTATCGGATTGGAAAGGAAATCAGTGGTATCGCACACCACTAGCCCACATCTTGTTTTTCCCCATTCTGCTGCCTTCTCAGGCTTGCCTTAATCTCTGCAGGTATTTGGCCCTCGGACGAGGCGGATGCATCTTTTGCCCTAAATAGCTTCAGTAACCACTAGGCATGATTCATGTCAGGGCTTGGTGCTGTCCAACTCTTTATACTTGAGACCCTTTCTTGGTCCACAAGAAAGTCTGCCACTGTGATGCATACTGGATCCTGTTCAGGGAGGTTTCTGCAGTCTGCTCTTAAATGGTAAAGGCACTGATTCTTATATAGCGCTTTCTACTCTCCCCGAGTACTCAAAGCGCTGTATACAACATGCATCATTCTCCCATTCACACCCACTCATACAAGCACTTCCTTCTATACTTAAGTGCAATCTAAGCATTCACACACACATTTAGACTCCAATGGACATACAGTATCGGAGAGCAACTTGGGGTTAGTATCTTGCCCAAGGATACTTGGCATGCAGACTGGGGAAGCCAAGGATCGAACCACCAACCTTCCAGTCAGTAGCTGATCTGCTCTACCACCTGAGACACAGCCACCCTAAATCCACGAGCCATTGAGCATTGCCGTTATGGGTTGCATATTTCTCCCATATGCTCTTCCAGTACTGCTCCATCTCCAGCCTTGGTGAGGATGTTTTCTTATCACTCTCTCACCAGTGAGCGTATATGTTTGGTTCTGTGGAGTACAGATGGCTGATTCTCCTGCTTTCTATATGTCTGGTATACCTTTTTGGCTGGCCGAGGCTGTGAGTCTTTACCTGGCATTTTCCAAGGCCTCAGTTATGGGCAGCTTGCTAACTTCGTAGACATCCCTTTCTACAACATCCCTTTCTGCAGCTTCGATAGATGGCTTTCCTCTGTGCTACCTTGATCTTGGCCTCTAGTGTCTTTCTCCATGGAGGGCATTGCTCCTTTGGCTGTTTATTATGTAGCAGCGCATTCTCCGTGTTCGCTGTTGCTGTGGTACAGATCAGTGAGTTGGTTTCGGTTATGGTTGCAGTCATTCTCATAGACCCTCAGAGGGTACTTCACGTAACCTTGGTAACCGGCTACATAGGGTCCAGGTTTCTATCTTCACAATGATCCCATCTATCAGGTCAGCTGCTCTCGGACTCAACACCTTCACTGCAACAGCTGTACTTGGGCAAGATACTCAACCCTGTCTTTCTGCATAATAGCAGTGTTGGAACACACTGTGGTACTATACTCTTGTGAGCATCAGTTGAACAGTATTGTATTGCAGAAAGTAGTGTGTTGATACAAAAATGATAAGAAAAAGGAAATTAACAATGGAAGAAAGACAGACCATCATTACACTTAAAAATGTAGGTCTTTCCTACAGAGAAATTGCAAAGAAAGTCACGGTGTAAGTGAATGCAGTTTGCGTCACTATTAACAAACTGGGGCAAACTGTGACAGGAAGAAGTCTGGTAGGCCAAAAGCAACAACTTAATCAGAGGACAGGTCAGCATCAGTGACAGAGACAACAGGCGTTTCCACCACTTCAGGCGGTGGAAAAACTATCCCACCAGCCAAGTCATTTCCCAGAATAAATGAAACCCCTTTAATAGGCAACTGGGAACTCACGGCAACTTTAACATGTCCCGTTATTACGGGCGAATGCAAATGCACCTTGTGTAGCGGCGCCCAAAGAACGCTTATCCTAATTCCCCAAACTAACACATCTGAATCACAAGCAGTTTTATCTGACAATGGCAGTACACTGTCCAACATAAATGACTGATGCGCACCTGTGTCCCGAAGAATAGTAACAGGCACTTTATCCCTCTCTTCTCCCGTCACAGAAACGAAGCCTTTGGTGATAAATGGTTTAAAACGTGGCTCTATTTCAGCATCCGCATGGTGCAAATCATGGGTGGAATGCATTTTAGGCGAAGGGAAACTTTAATAAGACCTACACTGGCTGAATTTTTAGAGCCTTTGCGCTGCTCCTTCCTCCAGAGCGCGGGACAGACAGCGATCAGATGTCCGGGTTTGCGACAATAAAAACAGTCGCGATTACCACCATCCTCCTGTCTATCCTTCCATCCTACCTTTGGCAATTTTATTTTCCTCTCCTGTCCCACCCTGATATTTTGTACAACAGCGGCTGAAAATATAGTTTTGTGAGTGAGAGTAAACTCATCAGCCATCACTGCCGCTTTAGCAAGTGACGTCACCTTTTGCTCATTCAGATAAATGACATTTTTTGAATTCCTCTAACAAAAGAAGCTCTTTCAGCCCATCAAGATCCTTTACTTTACTGGCCTGCAACCATCGTTCAAACAAGCGACTCTTTTCACGGGCAAACTCCACAAACGTCTGATTGGCAGTTTTTGCACACTTCCTAAATTTTTGACGGTAGGCTTCTGGGACAAGCTCATATGCCTGCAACACAGTCTTCTTCATGATGTCATAATCTAGGCTATCTTCAATTGATAAACTGGTACACACCTCCTGGACTTTGCCAACCAGTTTGCATTGCAATAACAGTGGCCAAAACTCCTTCGGCCAGTTTAACGCGGCCGCTATACGCTCAAAAGCGTTAAAATAGGAGTCCACTTCGGCCTCACGAAACGGGGGAACCAGTTTAACGTGCTTAGTGATGTCAAAACCTGTCGAGACAGCGGTGGATGTACTAGGATGACTAGAGGCAGATGTGGAGGGCTTTCGCTCCAGCTCCAAAGCTCTGACACGCAGGTGCATTGCTTGTACCTCAAGCTCTTTAGCATGGGTTTCCACCTCCCTTATACGGAGGGTCAAACGGAGATCCTCCGTAGACCGCCCCGCCAGGAGTTCCCCGGCTGTACCAGACTCAGTTGCTTCAGACTCCGCCGCAGCAGCATCAGAGTCCACCTCAGCTGCATCAGACTCAACCTCAGCCGAGAGCATGTTAACAGGCCCTTTGGCATCCGGCTCCGGCTCAGTCTCCGGCGCCACCCTCACACCCCACCGCCAAGCTGCTCTACAGCTGCCTTTGGGGCAGAAAGGGTGCTCCACCAGCCCTGCACACAAAGCGTCCTTAACCTCCGCTTTACGGGCACTATAGGACACTTGAACATCATAAAAACTAGCAATAATGAGCAAATCCACTTTCCTGCACTTCACCATTTTATCCCATGAAGGCGAAGTAACAAAATCATCCAAAGAAAACTCCATAATCCCACACACCTACTATCCCCACACCAAGAAAACTGCCAAACAGACCAAAACACACGAAAACAACCACAGAAGAAGGCAGAGGACGAGCCCCCAATTCATGTTACGACCCGTCTAGGGCCAGGCAATAACATGAGTGAGGCACTCACTCCCCGCCACCACTTCCCCCCCAAGCAGCCACAGGAAACAAATCTGGTCATTACAATGTGATTTATTTACAATGTGAAAAAAAGGAACAACAAAACGGGAGTGTCAACACTTCAGGGTGAGCCAAGGCCAAAACAATAAACAAAACAAATCTACACAAATCCCGCACCCCTGACCTTACCAAAACAAAAGTCAAAAATAAAGAGTCTGACCTCCTTAACTAAGTCAAAACAGGAGAAAACGGGTGATCAAAAGAAACGGCAGCTCACCCCTACCCACTTCCACAACTTTTAAGCCACACTGCAGCCAGCTTTGGGGTCCTTAGGGACTAGTAAAGCGCTATACAAATATAGGCCATTTACATAAATATGCCTGACAAAAGCAGCATCTGGCTGCAGTTTAAAGACTTTTTTTTTCTTGGTCTTGGTCTCATCTTGGACTTGGTTTAGGAAGTCTTGACTACAAGTCTAGGATGTACTGCCAAATTCTCTGAAACGCAGTATTCGGCACAGATGTTTCTGTATACTATGCCGGCCACTTGGGTATGGCGTTCCATGTATGCCCTGCCTGCTAACATCTTCCACCCTACTGTTTTGTAGTGGATTGTCTCATGGGCATCTTTACACAGCCTGCACCTGGGGTGGTAGACCCCAGCCTCTATGGATCTTGTGCTCAGAGCTTTTTCCTGTGCTGCCATGATTAGTGTCTCTGTGCTGTCTTTCAGTCCAGCTTTGTCCAGCCACTGGTAGGATTTCTGGATATCAGCCACCTCCTCTATCTGCCGGTGGTACATACCGTGCAGGGGCCTCTCTTCCATGATGGTTCCTCGTCTTACTCCTCTTTCTTCAGTTTTTGCTGCCTGAGATATTCACTCAGCACGGGGTCAGTTGGGGCCGTCTTCTTGAAGTATTCGTGGATGTTCCTTGTCTCATCTTGGACCGTGGTGCTGACACTCAGCAGTCCCCGGCCTCCTTCTTTCCGCTTAGCGTACAGCCTCAGGGTGCTGGACTTGGGGTGAAACCCTCCGTGCATGGTTAGGAGTTTCCTTGCTTCTTTCTCCTCCTTTGACGAGCTTATTATCCCAGCAAGGTACCTGATTATGGGCAGGGCATAGGTTAGGAGTGGCCAACTCCAGGCCTTGAGAGCCGGTGTCCTGCAGGTTTTAGATATCACCCTGGGTCAACACACCTGAATCAAGTGATTAGTTCATTACCAGGGCTCTGGAGAACTTCAAGATATGTTGGAGGCAATTTAGTCATCAGCTGTGATGGATCAAGCACACATCTAAAACCTGCAGGACACCGGCTCTCGAGGCCCCGAGTTGGCCACCCCTGGCATAGGTGTTGATAGCCCGAATCTTGTTCTTACCATTCAGCTGATGCCTCAGGACTTGCTGACCGTCTGTAGGCACTTGGTGGCTGCAGCTTTCCTAGCGGACTCTTCATGGTTCTCACTTGCCTGTGGGATCCCTAGGTACTTGTAGCTGTCCGCAATGTTTGCGATGTTGCCTTCTGGTAGTTCGATCCCCTCAGTTCTGACTACTTTTCCTCTCTTTGTTATCATCCGACTACATTTCTCTAGTCCGCAAGACATTCCGATGTCATTGCTGTATATCCAGGTGGTGTGGTTCAGTGAATCGATGTCTCATTCCCTCTTGGAATACAGGTTGATGTTATCCATGTACAGGAGGTGGCTGACAACTATTCCATTCCGTAGTCTGTATCTGTAGCCAGTCTTGTCCATGATGTCCTAGAGGGGGTTCAGGCCTATGCAGAACAGTAGTGGGGACAGATCCCACACTTGATGGTGAGTGTTGTCCACCACATCCCCATTGAGCTCCTGATGAAGGCTCTTAGGGTCCTATTGATCTTGTATAGGTCTAGGCAGTCCAGTATCCAGCTGTGGGGCATCGAGTCATAGGCCTTCTTGTAATCAATCCAGGAAGTGCACAGGTTGGTCAGTCTGGTCTTGCAGTCTCGGGCAAATGCTCGGTCTACACATCTGGTATTCTTGCCAATCCCTGTCTGTGTCCCACTCATGTATTGAGCCATGTGCCTGTTCATCTGCCTGATAGGAGCTTCCATGTGGTACTGAGGCAGGTTATTGGTTGGTTGTTGGATGGGACCGGTCCCCTCTGTGAGTCCTTCAGGATCAGGACTGTCTGGCCTTCGGTAAGCCATTCCGGGTGTCTCTCGTCAACTAGCAGCTGGTTCATTTGTGCGGCCAGGTATTCATGAAGTGCAGTCAGTTTCTTCAGCCAGTAGGTGTGTACCATGTTGGGGACTGGTGCTGTCCAACTCTTTATACTGGAGACCCTTTCTTGGATGTCTGGTACAATCCATCTGTTGATCTCCCGTTCCCTTCTCCTGTCACTCGTAAAGACCCCGAGACACTCAAACTTCTCCACTTGGGGCAGGATCTCGTCCCTGACCCGGAGTGGGTATTCCACCCTTTTCCGGCTGAGGACCCTGGACTCAGATTTGGAGGTGCTGATTCTCATTCCCACCGCTTCACACTCTGCTGCGAACCATTCCAAGGTGAGCTGGAAGCCAAAAAAACCACATCATCTGCAAAAATCAGAGATGAGATCCTGAGACCATCCAAGTGAAAGCCTTCTGCCACTTGACTACACCTAGAAATTATTTCCATAAAAATTATGAACAGAATCTGTGAGAAAGTGCAGCCCTGGCGGAGCCCATCATCCACCAGGAACGAGTACGACTTATTGCTGGCTATGCGGACCAAGCTCTTCCAATGGTTGTATAAGGACTGAATGGCCCGTAGCAATTGGCCATACACCCCATACTCCCAGAGCACCCCCCCACAGGACCCCTCGAGGGACACGGTCAAATGCCTTCTCCAAGTCCACAAAACACATGCACCCTAAATCCTAGAGATGATGAAGAGCTTATCCAGTGTTCCACAACCAGGACGAAAACCGCATTGTTCCCCCTGTATCCAAGGTTTGACTAACGGACGGACTCTCCTCCCCAGCACCCTGGCATAGACTTTCCGAGGGAGGCTGAGGAGTGTGATTTGCCTGTAGTTGGAACAAACCCTCCGGTCAGGAACTCGATGCGGACCTCATGCATCCCTGGGGCTTTGCCACCAGTGGCCGGTTATCTCCTTTGTCCCCAGACTCTGCTTCCTACACGGAAGACGTGCCAGTGGGATTAAGGAGGTCCTCAAAGTATTCCTTCCATTGCCCGACAATTTTCTCAGTCGAAGTCAGCCGCACTCCACCCGCACTATACACAGTGCAGGTAGATCACCGCTTTCCCATCCCGAGTCGCCTGACGGTTTGCCCGAATCTCTTTGAGGCAGTCCAAAAGTCTTTTTCCATGGCCTCTCCAAATTCCTCCCACACCTTAGGCCCGCGTTGCGTTCCGCTTGGCCTGCCAGTACCTACCAGCTGCCTCCAGAGTCCCACAGGCTAACCAAGCCCGGTAGGACTCCTTTTGCAGCTTGGTGGCTCACCTCACCTCTGGTGTCCACCATTTGATTCAGAGATTACCACCACAACAGGCACCAACTACCTTGTTCAGCATCTCCATTGCAGAAGCCGCTGCACTGAGCTGCGGCCGCATGGTCCATTCTGACTCAATGTTGTTGAGGATCTCACAGACTTCTGCTAGGCATTCCCAGCACACCCCCACTGTGCATTTAGGTGCACCAGGGTGTCCATTGTCCTCCCCCTCCACCTGATCCAACTATCAATTGACAGCTCAGCCCCTCTCTTTACTTTTAGTGTCCAAACATGTGGCCTCAGGTCTGGTGATCCAGGAGGCCGTTCCACCCAATCACGCCCCTCCAGGTCTTGCTGTCATGGCCCACGTGAGCATTGAAATCTCCCAGTAGGACAACAGAGTCCCCAGGAGGAGCACCCTCCAGTACTCCAAGAAGACTCCAAGAAGGCTGTGTACTCTGAACTGCCACTCAACGCATAAGCACAGACGACGGTCAGGATCCATTCCCCGACCCGGAGGCGAAGGGAACAAACCCTTCCTGAGACAATATTGCACTACTTGCCACTTTTAGTCTTGCACGGCTCAAATTTGTACTGCTGCTCACTCCTGCCACTTTATCTCATGTGAAATTACATTGTCACCCCTCCGACCTACCTCAATACATGTCACTTTTCTATTTCTCTCTTTTATGTCTTTCTGTAAGTATCGACAGGAAGTTGAGCCGCTGGTACTCTGGTGCAGTCAGAACAATCTGGAGCTGAACATGCTTAAGACTGTAGAGATAATAGTGGACTTCAGGAGACATCCCTCAACACTGCTCCATCTCACCATATCAGACCACCCAGTGTCTACTGTGAAGATCTTCAGGTTCCTGGGTATTACTATCTCCCAGGACCTGAAGTGAGAGACTAACATCTCCTCCATCCTCAGAAAGACCCAGCAGAAGATTACACTTCCCCAGTTGTCTCTGGAAGTGTAGTCTTCCACAGGAGTTGCTGATCCAGTTCTACACTGCAGTCATTGAGTCTGTCCTGTGCTCCTCCATCACAGTCTGGTATGGAGCAGCCACTAAAAAGGACAGGTGCAGACTGCAGAGGACTTTACGGGCAGCAGAAAGGGTCATTGGAGCCCCCTGCACTCCATCCAGGACCTGTACCTCTCAAGAACCAGAAAACAGGCAGGGGAAATCATCACAGATTCCTCACACCCTGGACACAGACCTTTTGACCTGCTGCCTTCTGGCAGATGGTATAGAAGCCTGCAGACCAGGACCACCCAACACAGAAACAGTTTCTTTCCCCTTGCCCTTTCCCTCCTAAACCGTTGAACTGTCACATTGCAACTGCAGTTTATGTACACTCTGTGGTATTCATTTCTGTAATCCTGTATTTTCTGTATATAAGGATTTAGATGTTTTTATATTGTGGTTTATGTATATTGTTCATTGTGTCGTTCATATATTGTGTATTTTACATTGTTGTGCTTGAGAGACACCAGCGACCGGAACCATATTCATTCACATTGTGCCTGCATACTTGGCTAATAAATGCATTCGGATTCTGATCATTTTTTTCCCCATTACTTTTATTTCTTGTGGGCTCTCCTTTTTTCATTCATCTTTTTCTTTTAGAAAATATAAAACATAATTTTTCGCTGTTTTTTTTTTCTTTTTTAAATATACAAAAGTATATATTCAAAGGGTTTTGTCTTGCAGTTATGCATTCAGACTACACTTTCAAATCATAAATGTTAAATCACCAAGATACAGGACCAAATAAAAATATCACCTTTGTAATACACACATACCTTTGAGTAAAAGACCGGATAAGCCACTGTAGATCGTAAATTTTGAATGGAAAAAACACAAGATGTGTGGTGTTGTCCAAATTTTTGAAACTCCTTGGATACATCACATGGTATGTTGTTTTGTTTCCAACATCTCTTTCAAAGCCTTTTGTGGGCCCACGGTTTATTCTAAAAAGCACAGAGGATATATTGTTCATATTATCATCTATTGGATGATATATGTAGAATGAACATCCATACTGGGGAAAGAAAATATCTTATTCAATTGAGTTTAAGGTTTTAGCAGTGCTTACAGATATTTAAAGATAACACATGCATGACGATTTCAAAACAGTATGTTCTACTCTTACCTTATGACAATATCATGAAAGTCTATCAGTGGTCCATAATGCGATCCATTGAGATTACCAGAATTCCCAACCACAGCACAAGTTCTACAAAGGTCAGGGCTGGATCTTGTGAAATTGACTTTGGGTGGGAAGATCTGAAAAACCTTGTCCACTGTTTTATTGTACAAAGCGAAGTTGCGTCTGTCTGTCTGTATGCCCTGACATAACAAAAGTAATTAATTAATTTGTTGAGTTCACTAGCTTTTTTTGTACTAACTGATTATTCTGAGAGTATGTATTTTAAAAAGAATCCCTATTAGCACTGGAAATTTGGTTTAAAAGATGATAATGACTTGTCTTTGAAATCAGTAAAAAAGTATACATACATACATACGTTTAAAATACAAAAGTTAACATTTACCTTCCACCAGTTAAATGTATTCTCTGAGATATTGTTTGTGGGTGATAGAAAGGGCTCAGGAGATTCTTTCATAAGTTCACTAAGCCATGGGTCATATTCCATTAAACATTTGTTGCAGGAACAAACACTTTCATTCTGAGGGAGGAAGAAATCCTGGTACACATTTAAAATCCATGAAGCTCTAGAAAAGACTCCAATGGCAGTGGCACACAGCAAGACAAAGAAAACTAATGGTTTCCTCTGAAGCATCTTCACACCTTGATATTCTTGAAAGAGGATCTGATCCGTTCTGTAGATACATTACAAAACACAAGATTTAACAATGTGATAACACATGACCATACAGAATCACGTCATCACGCTGCAAACAAGACCAAACTGTTTATTACCACAATGATACTCAAAACAAGACCTTAGCCTTAATGATAGGATGCAACTAATGTCTACAAACATGCTTGGACTAATTGTTACTTCCACATCTCCAAAAGTTAATTCTGTTCATCTGGACATAGCGTTTTCAGTGGGAGAAACATTTCGTTACTCATCCAAGTGACTTCTTCAGACTCAGCTGACTGCAGGTTTCCCCACTCTTATAAGAAGTGCATTTGCACCATGACTGAAACCGGGCCACTGAAGGAACAATGGGCTGGGAGGTCAGTTCCTTCATCATAATTAAGCAAATTCTCATGACCATTGATTAATAACCACTGATCAAAGCCCACTAATCAATGGCCATGAGTAGCATTCACAGAGAGTTGGGGAATTGGCTGCAATCACAGCATTGTATGATGGCAAAAGATGCACCCTTAGGCCCCTTCCTCAATTCAAAGATGGTCTTTCCCTTTTTACATAAATGGCATTCTTGACTCCCCGCTCAAACCAGCGTTCCTCCCTGTACATCCTCATCATTGAAAGAGTGTCCACTGGCCTGTAGGTGTAAATAGAATGAGGAGTCCTGGCCTGACAAGGTAGCTCTTCTGTGTTATGGTATCCACTTTGCCAGAGGTTGTTTGGTTTCCCCGATATATAAATCCTGGAAATCCTCCTGGCACTTAACAGGGTACACTATGTGTTGGAGTCAAATTGTTAATCCCTCTTCCTTCATGTCCTGTTCTGACAACCCCTCACCTGCCTCATGCTTGGCAGGAATGTGGTCAGAGGATGAGGAGCCAGTCACTGCTGCTCCGAGACTCATTTTCCTTCGCCTCTCCTGCTTTCAGGAAGAAGCACCATCTGTGGCACCGGCTCTCTTCACCATGCTCAGAACCCTGGACTTCCTCAGCAGCTGCCCAACTCTGTTAATGAGGATTCGCCACCTGCTGAAGAAATCCCAGTGCCAGGATGTACGGTTCCACTCTAGATTCTTCCATCTCAGTGAGTGAGATTGACTCTTTTCCACGAGCTCTTGCTAAGTCTGGAACTACAAGAACAGATTCTGCTGTTTTTCAGTTCAGAATTGAAAACAGTTTCTCGTATTTTTAAAGCTACTGAATGTAGCTACTGAACCAGTGCTGACCAAGGCTGTGGTTTGTAGTTCCACCAATTTCCTCACAGCCGGCTTCCAGAACTGCTTTGTCGCTGCTGCTGGTTCCGCGGTCGACCTCCAGAAGTGTTCCGTTGCCACTGCTGGCTCCGCGGTCGGCTTCCAGAACTTTCTTGCGTACCCTTGGGGTACGCAAGTGGCTGTAGGGGGTATGCGGGTCGGGGTTGGAGTGAGGATCAAAAATTTTAAAAGCCGAAGTTTTATGTAGCTATCAAATACATGTCCTTGTAAGTTATATCAGGCCCTTGTAGAGCACCACCCTCTGGTGTTCAGCAAAACAATAGCTCTGACAAAATACATAGGTGTCAGTCATTTGGGCAAGTCACGCTCAACAGTTGAAGTTGCCTCCAAGCATTCAGTGCAGCACGAAAATGGACAAGTGGTTAACAAGAAAAGAAAAGAAAAGAAAAGAAAAAAAAAAGGCCCTACCACAGAGACACCGACCACAACAACCAATCAGCTCATATCTGAAGATGCATTTTCTAGTGACCGCACAGGTGATCAACAATGTGTTGTCAGATTTGGATGCTAGCATGGATGTATCTGTGGTCAAAGGAGCTTGCAAAGAAAAGATGTATCTGTGGTTACTAGCCAAGTGGCTAGCATAGCTGGAGCCAGTCATGTGGAAAGTGATGAAGTGTGTGATGCAGAGCGTCAAAGTGGGAGAAAGCATGACAGCTCGGACTGTAACACAACCTCAAAGAAACGCAAATATGATGACAATTATATTTCGCTGGGGTTCACGTGTATAAATATTGGTGGATTTTCCCGGCCACAATGTGTTATTTGTGCAAGAGTATTTTCTCAGAACTCAATGAAACCTTCACTTTTGCGCAGACATTTAGAGACAAATCATCCCCATTTGAAAAATAAACCAAGAGAATATTTTGAGCGACAGCTAAAATACCTTTCAACAAGTAAAACCTGCATTCAAGTGCCAGAACTTATGAATAAAAACAGACAAGCATCTTACATGGTCAGTTACAGAGTGGCTAAAAACAACAAACCCCACACTATTGTGGAGGACATCATTCTCCCTGCTGCTTTAGATATGGTAGGGACACTTTTGGGGGAAAAGGCAAAAAAGACGATACAGTCCATTCCATTAGTGGTGGGCGGATCGATCCAAATATCGATAGTATCGATCCCAAGTCGACATCGGTATCGGATCATACTAGCCTGGTGAGATTGATTCTTTACTTTGAGCTCTGCTTGTTTGCTATGCTGTGCTTTCGGCAAAAACGAAACAAACAGGTCGCTGGACTCACCGCTCCTGTGTCAGCAGAGAGCACTTTGCTCCCTCTCCCCCACTTTTATGTTTCGATGTTGCACTGACACCGTCAGGTGACTTAGACACTTTGGGGGTTGTTGTTGTACACACACACACCCTTTTTTTTGTTGTTGAGAATTTTAATTGTGATTTTTTGTATTATAGTTTATCAACAGTATTTGTTTTTATTAGTTTACTGGTTTGCCTGCACTTAAGATTAAAAAAAAAAAAAAAAAAAAAAAGGGAAAAAAAAATCGCCACCACGGCAGACCCGATGGCATTTTCATGCTTCACAGCATCATTTCTTACAATAGTCACACGGTTGCTGTAACAGTACATTCAACTTCAACTTCAGCTTCAGCTTCAGCTCTCCCGCTGGCAGCCGTACACATCACCACCACCAAACCTGCAGCGGCATCGCAGAACACGCCCTGCAACATACCCCCCTCGCCCGTTTTACCTCACCCCGCGAGCAGGCGAGGGAATCGGCGCCCCATGCCCCAGCCCAGCGATGGGAAAGTGTCCACTCTGGCGGTTCCCCGCGCCTCCAGAGGAAGCCCCGGGGCTAGCCTGATGGCCACCCATATGGCAAGCAGCGGCGGCGCAGCAGCCGTGGAAGTGAGCTGGGGCTCACAGGCAGCTAGCCCAGGACCATGCAGCCTGCGTGCCGAAGTGGACAGCATGCCGCCTTCAGGCGTGGCAGGACCCCCATGCACCTCGACCTCCGTCTCCAACTTGGCAGGTCCTGTTGGCGCGCCAGCCTCCGGCTCACCCAGAGCCGCGCGCTGTCCACCCTTACAGTGATCATACGGTTGCTGTAACAGTAGCCTACATTCAACGCTGCAGCCCTCCTGCTGCCAGCAGTACACATCAACACCAAAAAAACAATAACAACAACAACAACAACAACAGCACAAGCAGCGCACAGGTTTTAAGCCGGCAAGGCATCATTGTGGATGCAGTGAAGGTGAGTCCTTCTCACCTGCAGCGGCATCGCAGACCAAAAGCCGCCACAATAATAAAACATTTTTTATTTAATTATAAATAAATTATTTCTCCTAATTATGTCCTGGGTTTTAACTAATTAATAATAACAAAGGAAACATCACAAAAAACACTTGTTAATTAATTGCGATTTACCAATTCAATGAGGCATCCACCTTATTTATTCAAAAGTATCGTATCGGCGTTACTGGCCCGAATTTACTTGGTATCGGATCATACCAAAATACACTCAAAAAAATGAACTCAGCCTATCTCTGCTTTTACTAAAGTAGATTTTGTTGTTTGTTCTTAATAAACTCGATTTTGCAAAAATTCTTAAAGTGTTTGTGCAAATTTAATGAAATGTTGTTACTTTTTGTTGTTACACAAAGTCATTGAACCGCTCCGAGCTCCCTGACCTGCATTCAATCTACAGCAGGCGGTGCCGGACCAAGGCCAGGAAGATCGTGAAGGACCTCAGCCATCCCAACAACAGACTGTTCTCTCTGCTGAGGTCAGGAAAGCGATTCCGCTCCCTGAAGACCAACACAGAGAGACTGAGGAGGAGCTTCTTCCCGCAGGCGATACGGTCTCTCAATCACACCACCACACAGTACTGACCCACACATATGGTTCTTACACACACACTGGACTTTCTGGACTTTGTTTTTGCACAACACTGGTCACTATATTCTTCATTTCTGGTTAATACTTGTACAGCTGCTGTTATTGTGTATATATTTATTTATATTTAGATTTCTTCATACATTCTTATATAGTTCTATATTGTGTATTGTGTATTTTGTTGTACAGTTATTTTATTTTCAACTTTAATTTATATATTTTATCTTATTCTTCCCAGTTAAATTTACCCTTCATTCTAATTTGTGTTGTACAGTTATTTCATTTTTAACCTTAATTTATATTTTATTCCTTCCTAGTTAAATTTACCCTTTTTAATTTTTCATATTTATTTCCTATCTTATTCATAGCCTTTCCTTTTTTGTTTTCTTTAGGTCACGAGCAGTTGTCCAAGCATTTCACTACATATCGTACTGTGTATGACTGTGTACGTGACAAATAAAATTTGAATTTGATTTGAATTTGAATTTTTGAATTTGAACTGTGTCAACGTAACATTGTTGAGTAAATTCACAGGTTTGTCCCTCTGCACATACTGCTACGTGCAGAGCCCGCCTAAGTAAGGGCCAATGCGCATGCGCACCACCCTCTTTCTCAAGCTTGCTTTTTCTTCGCCATGTGGACTGGTTCAGCCGCATTTTTGTCCAAAAATCAGGTAAGAAGTCATTTTTCTTGTAAAGCCCGTCTACATATATATGTTCACACGTCAGTTAATGTCGCAAGTGCTACTAAGAAAAGAGTACAGGCAGGGTTTTGCCCGGTAAAGGTTTGCTAACGTGGACTTGCTGCACGTGAGTTTCCAAATGATTTTGGAGGGGACTCCATTGCAATAGCAAAGCTCTGTTTTCAGCCCAAATGTAGTGTAGCGCTAGCGTCGGTATGCGTCGGTACAGGCAGCGCATTCGGTCCGGCACGCACTTTCGCGCCGAGTTTATACTCGGACGCCTGACTGCGTTGCACTTTAGCCAACAACAGTGGAGAAGCGCTCCTCGCTAGCAGACAGGTTAGGGTGTATTTTCTGTCTAATATTTCAGCTTACGTTTTGATGTAGCTTGCAGAAAGCATTTAGTAAGCTGGTGTAAGATGAACTGCATTAATGTTGTACAATGTCCATGGGATTTCTCACTCGACTTTTAATGTCAGATTACACACACATTTACACAATATGCAGTGGTGATGATGTAGATCAATAAATTCATTGTTGTAGCATACAATATTAAAAATAAAACTGATTAATATGAAACATTAACAATGTTTGCTTCGGCTAAAAGTTATCAAGGCTGACGAAGGCTGACGAAATCTTGGTTTTGCATTTGCTGGATATTTGCTGGATATTGATCTGAAAACTCTTTTTTTTTTTTTGCTGCGTCACGACTAACTTTTTAGCTAACGTAAGCTAAAGTGGCAGTGTCTGTTTTTGTTTTTGACGCTGTCGCCGGTACGAGATTCCGGAATGGCACCACTTACCTCAACATCCAGCTGTGAAAGCTGCATCAACCTGAGCCAAAAAGTGATCGAGCTGGAACAAAGGATATCCACGCTATACCAAATCCAGGGGGCTGAATGCGAACTTGACACGATCCTCCTTGGCAAAGCTCAAACCACCGCTACTAGCGCTGAGCTAGCCGACACAGTGCACCATCCAGCTGCTGTGTCCCAAGATCCCGCCAACAGTCAACACAGGCTCTCAACTTGTGTCGCTGGTGCTTCTGCCAAGGACGAGAACTCCTGGTTTCAGCTAGGGGCCAGACCCAAGGCTCTGGTCAGCTCCACTCCACTCCAACCAGCGCCATGGACCATGGTTGAGACGCGTGGTGGCTGCAGAGGGGGCAGGAGGATCCGTCTCTCGCACCCTCACCCCTCCGGTGCGGTAGTATTGGAGAATAAATTCAATGTCCTGGATCCTGTGGACTTTCCTCCTCTGACCGCTAGCCCTCACCATCCCGCTGTGTCGCTGAGGTCTGCGCCATCTCCACCACTACGCCCCCGGAGCTGCGGCGGGCAACCCGACGCTGTGGTGCAAACTCACCGCGGAGAGCTGTGCTTTACCCCGGCTCCTCGGAGAAGAGGACCCACAGCGCTGCTACCTGGGAGTCACTCACGCAGTCCGGCTGGCGCATCTCAATCTGAACACCCCCGGTGTCGCGGCGCAGGCGTCTCAGATGGCCAACAGCCCTCGGTGGCACCTCCTCTCTCCACGCTGGTCCTCGGGGATTCCATCGTCAGGAACGTGCGGATGAGGGGGGCGCTCACGCTGTCGTTCCCGGGAGCCACTGTTGTTGACATAGTGGACAGAATTCCCAACATTCTGGCATCCCACCCACAGGTTAACCGGCTCATCATCCACATCGGCACCAATGACATCCCCAAACAGCAATCTGAGCTGCTGAAGTTGGACTTCCTCGAACTCTTCAGCCTCCTTGGTCAGTTGCAGGTGAGTGCTTTTATCTCTGGGCCCACCCCCACCTGTGGCAGAGGGATAGGCCGTTTCAGCCGGCTGCTCAGCCTTAACACCTGGCTTTCCTCTGCCTGTATCTCCCACGGCATGGGTTTTATTAACAACTTTGATGCCTTCTGGGAGAGGAGGCATCTTTTTGGGGCAGACGGGCTCCACCTCAACGCCTGGGGACGCCGTTTGCTGTCCGCCAATTTGGCATTTGGCGTACAGCACTCCCGCACATCGCCACTGTCTGCCACTGACTGATGTTCCCCTGGTCCCAGCTCCTATATTTGTTCCACTTTTAACAGTAATACACAAAACTCTGGACTAGGACCTTTCTCTCCCACAGTCAACACAATACCCGTCATAATCACAAACAGAGAGCAACAGAATTATCATAAATCCAGTAACTCCAAAAACATTAATAACCTCCGGCCTCTTCAAAAATATCAACATCCATTCAACTCTATTGTCAATAATCCACCAGTCTCAATCAGTATGGCACTTTTAAATGTACGCTCTCTGTCGAACAAGTCTTTTATTATTAATGATTTAATCTTAGATAATAAACTTGACTGTTTATTTTTAACTGAAACATGGCTGGGCTCGGATGCACCAGTTGTTCTCACTGAGGCCTCCCCACCAAATTTTAGTTTCTCTTTTTCTATTAGAAGTGGTAAGAGAGGTGGTGGGACTGCATCTTTAGCCAACAACACACTCACCACCAAACAAATTTTATTTGATCATTTTACCACTTTTGAATTCCATGCTATTGTTTTCAGCAGCCCTCCAGTTTTATCTGTCACAATTTATAGACCACCTAAAGACAGTGCTGCTTTTATCAAGGAATTCTCAGAATTTTTAACAAACATACATTCAAAATATAATATGATAATTTTAACCGGTGATTTTAACCTGCACATAGATAATTCTTCTGACCCTGCAACAAAAGAATTCTTAAACATTCTTCACTGTTTGGATTTTATCCAGCACGTCACGCAGCCGACTCACAACAGAGGACACACTCTGGACCTGGTCATCACCCATGGGCTGTCCACCAGCGTGTCCTCTGTTGTTGACTTGGCTGTCTCTGACCACTACTGTGTGTTTTTTAACATCACCGGTTTTATTCAGCGGAAGACCTCAGTGCGAACTGTGAGGAGGCGCTATCTAACCTCTGAAGTGACTGCAAATTTTACCAGGGTTTTAGTCAAATGCCCCCCTGTGATTTTACCTGCACCCTGCGATTTGATTTTTAGTTATTTTAACAGCAAACTGAAGAAAAGCCTTGACTCCGTTGCTCCACTCACCACCAAAAAGATTAACGTAAAACATGCATCACCCTGGAGAAACGAAGAAGTCAAAAAACTCAAAAGAAATTGCAGGGCAGCAGAAAGGAGATGGAGGAAAAATAAAAATAATATCAACCATCAAATATTTTCCGAGCAACTTAAAATGTACAATAATACATTAAGGAAGTCAAGAAATTCATACTTCGCCAAAATAATCAGTATTAACAAAAATAATCCCAAGGTCCTCTTTTCCACCATAGATCATTTATTTAACCCTGATTTTAAAAGCTCCAAAAGAACCCCCACAGACTCACTCTGTGAGCAGTTTGCAGACCACTTCAGGGGAAAGATCAGCGCCATCAGATCTGATATTTTATCTAATCGTGATATGTTTGTAAACACATCTGAGGGCTCGA
This sequence comes from Maylandia zebra, assembly GCF_041146795.1. Lineage (NCBI taxonomy): Eukaryota > Metazoa > Chordata > Actinopteri > Cichliformes > Cichlidae > Maylandia > Maylandia zebra. Next base: position 29,800,487 of record NC_135187.1, read on the forward strand.
TTGTACCTGAGGAGACACTGGACAGCTTTGTCCTGGTTAATGCTGAGAACTTTCAGAAGGTTTTCTCCACAGTGAGACCCACCACATGTCTTTTAGATCCAATCCCCTCTTCACTCTTTAAAACACTTTATGGATTTTTTGAGGCTGAGCTTTTATACATGATGAATTGCTCTCTTCAGTTGGGTGTCTTCCCTGCTGCCTTTAAAACGGCGGTGGTGAGGCCCCTTCTGAAGAAGAGCAATTTGGATTGTAATGATTTTAATAACTACAGACCTGTATCCAACTTACCATTTTTAAGTAAAGTCTTAGAAAAACTTGTTTTTACTCAGATTACTGATTTTGTCAATGATAGACAGATCCTGGAGATATTCCAGTCTGGATTTAGGGTGAACCACAGCACAGAGACTGCTCTCCTAAAGGTTTTAAATGATCTTAGATGTAACTGGGACGCCCAAAAGCTCTCAGTCCTGGTGCTACTGGATCTAAGCGCAGCCTTTGATACAGTAGACCACGCTATTCTTTTAAACAGACTAAAACACATGGTGGGCCTCTCTGGTGCTGTACACAACTGGTTCACTTCCTATCTCTCTGACAGATCTTTTATGGTGAGTATGGATACATGCTCCTCTAAGATCCATGAAATGACATGTGGTGTGCCTCAAGGGTCGGTTCTAGGCCCTGTACTTTTTAATTTGTATATGTTGCCTCTCGGCAGTGTCATCAGGAGGCATGGAGTGAACTTCCACAGTTACGCTGATGACACGCAGCTGTACATCTCCGTGTCTCCTGATGACACCAGACCAATGGATGCCCTTTTTAACTGTATCTTGGATATACGATCTTGGATGGCAGAAAACTTTTTACAGCTTAACCAGGACAAAACTGAAGTTTTAATTGTCGGTCCTGAGGCTCAGAGAGAGAAACTCTTGTCTAAATTAGAGGCATTTTCACTATGTCCTTCGCTACAAGTGAAAAACCTGGGTGTTATTTTTGACTCTGAGCTTGGTTTTATCCCACATGTTAAACATGTAACCAAAATTGGATTCTATCATCTAAAAAATATAGCCAGAGTTCGCCCTATTCTCTCTCGGGCCAACACGGAGATGCTGATGCATGCTTTTATTACCAGTCGCATTGATTACTGTAATGCCCTGCTCTCTGGTCTTCCTAAGAAGAATATTTCAACTTTACAACTCTTGCAAAACTCGGCAGCTCGTGTGCTGACGAAGACCAGAGGGCGGGCCCACATTACACCGGTTTTAGAATCGCTGCACTGGCTCCCCGTGTGTTTCAGGATCGATTTTAAAGTTCTTTTATTGGTTTTTAAATGTCTTAATGGTCTTGGGCCTTCTTATCTCTCAGATCTGCTTTTACCATACGAACCCTCGCGGACCCTGAGGTCCTCTGGTGCTGGCCTTTTGATTGTCCCTAAAGTCAGGACACATACTCACGGAGAGGCAGCTTTTCAGTGGTATGGTCCTCGTCTGTGGAACAGCCTGCCGGAGGAGCTCAGGGCCGCAGAGAACGTACATGTTTTTAAGAACAGGCTCAAGACCCACCTTTTTAATTTAGCTTTTACTTAGCGTTTATTTATTTTTTATGCTTATTTATTCTATCCTGTTATTCTATTATTAATTTAGGATTTACCTAATATTTTTTGATTTTATTCTTATTCATTTTTTAATCTTCTTACTCTATTTATATTTATATTTATATTGTATCCTGTTCTTATTTATTTTATCATTTTACCCTGTATATATCGTATTGCGTCATATCTCCAGTGTTTCCTCGGAGGGCGCTCTCTGCACCGGGGCTGTTATTGACCATGGCTGCTGGTCTCTGGGGTCCTCTCAGCCTGGTTGGGGGGCTCCTTGGCCTCCCTCCTGCTGTGTGCCCAGCCCGGAGGCTGCGGTCTGTGACCGGCTCCCGGTGCAGACGGCTCTCTGTTATAATGTTTCCTCACTTGGCTCATGCGAGCCCAGCCCAATTTTTACTCTTTAAGTGTGCGCGTGTGTGTATGTGTGTGTGGGGGTGGGGGGATATATGTGTATTGAGAGTGTGGGGAGTGAGTTGGAGGGTGGGGTGGGCTGCTTTTAACTATGTAAAGCACTTTGTGCTACATTTTTTCTGTATGAAAAGTGCTTTATAAATAAAGATTGATTGATTGATTGATTGATTGAATGTGCAAATTATTTAGTTTTTTCAGGGACAGTGTAATGAAAATGTCTTTTGTGCTTCTCCCCCAGATACGTTGATGTGGCAGTGCAAATTGTGCAAAAAAGTGGTGTCATCACGAGCTCTGTTATTAAAACACTACAGGTTAGTTCATAGTAGACAGCAGTATCCATGTGCCTATTCTGATTGTGTCTGTGTTTTCAAAACATGGAATGCTCTACATAGCCACTTAAGCAGATCACATACCCAAAGAACTCTAGACAAGTCTGTGAGTTTGGCAACATTTAACTGCCATTTGTGTTCCTGCTGCAACATAGCTTCAGAGCAGGAGTATTTTTCTCACATTAACAACCATCTAAAATGTAACGAGACTGTGCATTGCATGTTTGAGGGTTGTTCTTTCAAAACAAATATCTATGGTACATTCAAGTCTCATCGAAATAGGAAACACAATCCTTATACCTTAAAAGACTTTAAAATCGGTATTGCTAACACTATTGTAGGCCAAAAATCAGCTGATGACAGTACAGACACTATTGTAAAAGAGGACATAAGTGCAAATATTGATCACGATACAACTACAAGTGAGACTGAAGATTTGGCAAATGTAATAGAACTTAATTTTGCATCTCTTTTACTTAAGTTGGAAAACTATTTTCATGTTCCCAGCATAGCAATTGACGAGTTGCTTTCAGAATTGCACTACCTGATAAGCTGTGCATCAGTGCCTTTGACAAATCAAGTAATTGTAGACATACTCAAGAATCATAACCTTTGTCTAGACCAGCCTGTTATTGAAGAACTGACAAAGGCAGTTTCTTTTAACCCTTTGTTAAAAGCCATAGAAAAGGACGGCACACTTGCCACTGCCTTCAAACGCAGACAGTATTACAGAAAACATTTTGAAGTTATTGATCCAATTGAATACATTCTCGACTCCCAAAGCAAGAGGACCTTTCAGTATATTCCTATTCTAAAATTATTACAGCAGATATTTAAACAAGAAAACATACTGAACAAATTTGTCACTAGCCACAATCAGAATCCTTTTGTAAATAAGGAAAAGTATACATCATATAAAGATGGTCTACATTTTCAAAATAATGAGTTTTTCTCAGGCGGTGAACTAAGAATCTCTATTTGTCTTTATGTTGATGATTTCGAAATTTGCAATCCATTGGGGACATCACGGAAAAAGCATAAACTTTGCTCAGTTTACTGGATTTTAGGTAACTTGCCACCAGGTAGTCATTCATCCCTCTCTTCTATTTATTTGGCTTTCTTGTGCAAAAGTGAGGACCTTAGGACCTTTGGCTATCCAAAAATATTTGAGCCACTTTTGCAAGACCTTGTCATTTTAGAGCAGCAGGGAGTGTTCATTGACAATTTAGGGATCAACTTTAAAGGCACTGTCCAATATGTAGTGGCAGACAGCCTCGGAGCTCATGGATTGGCCGGTTTTGTGGAAAGTTTTTCTGGAGATTACTTTTGCAGGCTTTGTACTGCTACACGCTCAGAGATTGAATCAAAAGCTACAAATAGTGACTTTTCTCTGAGAAGTGAGGAGCTCCATCGTGTACACATAGCAACTGCACGTGAGACAGGGGTAGCTTGTTGTGGTGTGAAAAGCTCGTGTGTCTTGGCAGACAGTCTGTCTTTCTTCAAGGTCACTGCAGGATTCCCCCCTGATCTTGCACATGACCTTTTTGAAGGTATTGTGCCTTTTGAGATAGCTGAGTGCCTTCGAATACTAATAGGCAAGAAGTACATAACTTTTGAAAATCTAAATAGACTTGTTCAGTCATTTCCCTACAAAGGAGGGGATCAGACTAATCGCCCTCAGAAATTGCCTCACAATTTTCTTAGTAAAAAAAACTGTTGGTGGCAATGCACATGAAAATTGGTGTTTACTAAGACTTCTGCCACTTATTATTGGACAACACATACCTGAAAACGAACCAGCTTGGGAACTTCTACTAGATTTGAAGAATATTGTTGAGCTTGTTGTGTGTCCTGTTCATAACAGTGACTCAGTTGCATACCTGGAGAGTAAGATTTTAGACCACCATCAAAGGTACAAAGAAGTATGCCCAGATAGAAGACCATTGCCAAAACATCACTTTCTGGCTCATTATCCCTCAATAATTCGCCATTTTGGTCCACTTGCCTTATTATGGACAATCAGATTCGAGGCAAAGCACACATTTTTTTAAAAAGTTGCTAGACACACAAACTGCTTCAAAAACATAACCCTGTCTTTGTCAACCAAACACCAGCTCATGATTGGCCATTACATGCATTCATCAGGCTGTAGCAAAGCCACTTTTGAGGTTTCACGAGTCTCGGCAGTCCCAGTAGAACTTCTCAAACGTGAAATTGCACATTGTCTTGCTGAAAAGTACCCTGACACAGCTGTAGTTAGCCTTGCCCAGAGTGTGTCTGTTGCGGGCATCTACTACAGGAAGGGCATGTTAATAGTACATGGATCACTGGGGGGTCTGCCAGAGTTTGCTGAAATCCTGCAGATGTGTATTTTGGCAGATTCGTTGGTGTTTATAGTAAAAAAACTGAGCTCGTGGTACACTGAACACTATGGATCCTTCAAAATTGACCCATCTCCAAAGGAAATTTCTCTTGTTGCACATGAGGATCTGGTGGATTGTTATCCACTTTGTGACTACCAAGTCGGAGCTTCTCGCATGGTTACATTAAAGAGATACATACACTGTTCAGGTAATTTTAATGTCCATGTTGCCGATTTAATTTATGTGCTGTATAGCAGTTCTTCTCAAAGTTTGGTTCTTAAAAATAGTTGGACCAGAACTTAAATCTACTCGGATATGTTTCAAGCCTTGTAAAAATACTAGAAAAAAAATTGTGCTGCAAAATTCTGAATACCACTAAAAAAATACCTGCTTCACCATTGTAACATGTACTGAAGTTTGGGAACCACCTGCTCATGTTCTTGCACTTATTTTTTAGAGTAACAGTTGGAGATTGGGACATCAGAAATGACAGCCTCAACAAAGCTTCTGATAATCCTGGGGGAGAACAACGCACTCAAGTTAACCCTTCCTTTGGGGATACCAAAGAATGTTAACGAGCTCAAAGCGGAGATTGAAAATCAGTGCGGAGTTTCTGAACAGTTCAGATTGCAGTACATGGACACAGATTTTAATCAGTTCCTTAACATGACATCCACATTTGATCTAAAAGACATGGACAAAATAAAAGTGATTAAAACAGGTGTACCAGAAACATCCACTGGTAGTAATGAAAGCAGTGTGTCCTCATTTAACTTGGGTAGCCCCTGCTCTGGCCACAACCCTGATTATGACACAGATATACTGTCATCGCCAGAATCCAGGTCATCAAGCTCCTCGAGCTCAGCAAACTCCACGCTGAGATCAGAAGCCTGGCCACTGGACTTTCGCATACCTGAGTTTAGCTTCGATGTAGAGCTGCAATTGACAAAAGGCAACCAGGAATTCCAAGCCAATGGAACACTTTTAACCCTAAAACCAAAGCTCAAGTCTGACATTTTAGAGAGCTTGTCTTCAGAAATTCTGAAGTACAAAGCTTACCCTTCAGCGACCATGGTAAACAGACGAGCGATCTGTCTTCTTAACGGCCAAAAGAACGTAGTATCACTGCGTCCGTCCAGTTGATCATAAACAAGCTGAGCAGCCCATGGTCTGCCTGTGTTATTTACTTCTGCTGTCAACCGAGGCAGCGCGCTGCTCTGGCTCCACTACGGGGGACTTCCCTCTGTGACAAGAACGCTTGATGTGCGTTCAGCGAACAAAGGTGAGGGACTCAAGCGGCAATATTACTACGAGGCAAAACGTATCAGAATCGAGTTTTATCACTTTTCACCTTTGCGCCTTGCCGCATTTACGCGGCTCACAGATTCGGATTTATCACTCTGTAATGATGCGATGGTCTGTCTTATAAAATCAGCTCAAAAGTAAAGCTATTGCACCAACATGCTTTACCTTAAAAACAGTTTTGAATCTGGTACTTGTTGGTGTTGTCTGTAATATTCAGATTGTGGTCCTGGATGTCCTCTGCTGTTGGTTGTTTTGTGCCGGGATCACACCGTGCGTTTTTTCGGCCGTCGCACACGGCTGCCCATGCAACTCTCTTACGGTGTGTTCACACCGAACGCGATAGAGGCAGGCAGAGCGTCAGGCTTACATGTAAAGATGGAAAGGCGCGCTGACCCGCGATTGCGGCTCCCGCGAAAATTCAGAAGCAGATTTGCGTCGCAAAAACGCCTGAAACGCGCGTGAGTGTAGCGCGTTTCAGGCGTTTGACTCGCGAAAAAAACCACGCGCGTGAGTTTATGTGTTGCATTTTGTGCATACACGCGTTTCGCGTCCCCCGCTCGAGTTGGAAAAATCTGAACTCCAGCGTCAAATCGCGCCGCGACAACCAATCAGGAGCCTGGTGACGTGGCTGTTACCTAGTTCAAAGGGGCAGATCCAGCCAAAGCCCTTTATTCTTCAATAGAAGGAAGGCTAATCAATGCCGTAGCAAACAACCCGGAGCCGTACGACACCAGCTGCTTTCTGGACCGAGACAGGAATATAAAGGACGAGCTTGGAGGAAGATATGTAAAGAGATCGGGCAACCTGGTAAGTTCATTCATTTTTCTTAAGTTTTCTCTAAAGTTTTCACTGACCCGGGGAAGCCGCACAAAAGCTAGCAAGCCACCGCTATTTTCCCACTGACGTACAAATACCGTTCTGCTTTTAGGCATGTTGTCATTTAGGAATATATTTTATTGTTTATTAATAAACAGCACACAGTGGTCCCGCTGTTCATCCGTCACTGCCTCTTTTTTTTTAATTTTCTTTTTCTTTTTTTTGCACCGTACAGCATTGCATTCTGCAGCCTGATTGACAAATCTGCTCCGTGTCGTGTCTCCTGCGCTTGCCAAATTTATCATGTTTGGTTTTGATAACCATCACGTCCAATAGAAAAACAGCACAAAAACACCCATAACTATGAGCCTCATTCGGAAATAGACACCTGCACCGCGAGGGAAAAAGGCGCACGAAAGTGGCAGGCAGATGAAGACAAACCGCGGCATATTAATACTTTTACGTTTTGCAATCTACAAAGGCTTGCACTTTGAGAATCAATTGTGAGAACTGTGACCAATGTTCATGTGTGTGTGTGGAAAACAGTGTATAAAGTGCGTGGCCAGGGGCTAGTTATTCTGAGAACCCCTGCTGCAATAAATGAGGGACCCCTGTATATACTTTCTCTATGATTATTATATTCAACCTGTTAACATTTAATACTGTATTGATAGAACCAACTGATTCTGAAGCAGAGCATCCCCTGTTGATTCTCCTGGCTTCCCAGTCCCTGAGCTCCTGCTGCTGCACCCACAGGTATGTACAGCAAGCACTGATACCTTTTTAGTCGGTGGGATTGCCTTGTGATCACCTTTACTAAAGATCTACAACCAATCTGATTATATCCTGTTTTTGTTTTTGTTTTTTTCTCAATGTTGAAATTAAAATCTAGTAGCAGCCTTCTCATTTCTTTGTTTTGTGCTGTTTTACAGGCCCACAGGGGAGGACGGCTCCGAGGCAGATGAGGGACGGGTCCCAGGACGGTCCATCGGTGGTGGAGCTGGAGCCACACCAGTCTCCAATGGAGCATTTCCTCCTCAGCCTGGTTCCTGCTCTGGAGAGCAGCTGGTCCTTTTTATTCCTGTCTCTCTGTAAATACTTATATTTTATATATTTATGTTTAATGTATTTCTGTGTGAGAATTTTAATATTATTTCAAATAAATGTTTATAATGACTAATGTCTCAGTTCTACTACACAGCAAATGTTGGCACATGACTTGACACATGTAGAATTTATTTCATATTATACTAATGACAAAATATACTGATACAGTGGGATGCAGAAGTTTGGGCAACCTTGTTAATAGACATCATTTTCCTGTATAAATCGTTGGTTGTTACAATAAAAAATGTCAGTTAAATATATCATATAGGAGACACACACAGTGATATTTGAGAAGTGAAAAGAAGTTTACTGGATTTACAAAAAGTGTGCAATAATTATTTAAACAAAATCAAGCAGGTGCATAAATTTGGGCACCACAAAAAAGAAATGAAATAAATATTTAGTGTATATCAATGTGTGTGTCTCCTATATGATATATGGGGTGCCTTTGTCTGGACGTGCTTCCCATCCAGAGCTGCACAGCACAGAGGGAAATTCCAGCGCTCCTGGAGTCCCTCTGTGATGGACCGCCAGTCTCCAGGTGAAGGCACAGCCATGAAGTCGTCCACTAGACAGTCCCAGATGGCCGTCGCTGCCTGGGGGGTGATCTGACACACCGACTCTGTAACTGAACGCTTGGTGCTGAAGGAGTCCGCGGTGACAAGGAACCTGGACAAAATTGTTCAAAATCAGTATTATGTGTACTGCAGTTACAAAATACATTATTCAAATTCCAAAATACTTTTGTGATGTCAGATTTAAATTACAAAACATGAATCTTACATAAAACATTTTGTAATTATAAGGATAATTACAAAATGTATATTAGATAATATCTAAAACAGTTGTGTTTTATTTTAACTTTAACATATCATAATTTGATTGGTAGCAACTTTCACAACTACAGTGAGCCAATCACTCATAATTCCTAAACATGTCAATCAGGTAGGAATGAAGTGAGACATTAATAGAAATAAAGAGTTGTATGTTGACATGTAGCCCTTTCCTTGCTTAAATCATTAATATTTTTGAAAAATTAATCTGTGATAAGACAGCTTATCAAGATAGAACCATGTAACTAGAGATGAACCAAACTGTGAACAGTTTTATCTAACTCTGTTTTAATAAAGACTGGTGACCCCTGCTATAGAGTCTGACAGCTGCAGGGATTATATACAAATATTCAACTATCCCAGAATTAAACCAGGTCTAAATAAAAAGGAGTGAGTATCACTACAAAGGTTAACTCAGTGGTCCTAATGCTACAGTTTGATATCAGCAAACACCGAGCGCATACATTGATGTGACACCACAGCCATGCTATCATCGCAAACACTGATAACAGCATAAATCGAATTAAATCGGGGCTTGATGAGACCTTCTGAGTATCACTAGAAATATTATAAACAGTCGTCTTTGTACCACAGTTTGCTTTCAGTAAACACCGAGAGCATTCACTGTTAGCATAGCACATCCATGTTAGCAGTGTATAAATGGATGGTTTAGCATATTAGCACAGGTATCAATAAAGGACTACCGTATTAAACACTTTTACTAACCTCAGGCAGACGGACAGGCGCTCTGCAGGTGGGATTGAGCGCCTGTAATTGGTGTCTAGGCGGGCGATTCTGGGACCGACGTGGGACAGCAGGTCCTCAAACTGGCCGAGTGAATGACGGTGATAGCGCTGGAATCGGCCGTCATCCAGGCGCAGCTCCTGGAGCAAGTGGTGAAACTCACCAAACTGCTCACGCCTCTGGAGGACCTGATGGACCCAGGTACGGCAAGGATGTCCTTTACGCCGCTACTCTGCTCTCCACAGTAAATAGAGAAGGGAGACTCTCTCTTCAAGCGCTAGCTCGACAGCTGCCATCTTGCAAAGATACCGGTCTTGCAAAACTTCCTCCCACATCCCTCCCACATTTCCGGTTCACGCGCGTTAAAATATGATATTTTGGGGCGCGATGGATTTTTCTTGGACACGCGTAGAGGTGCGAATGTGCATGCGTCAAGTTAGGGGCGTTTGGGGCTTTTTTCACGCGCCCATCGCGTTCGGTGTGAACACACCGTTAGGACTCTAGAGACGTGACACACTGTGCAACACACGAGTTCAGTGACCCAAACTCAAGCAGAGATATGGAAAACATGCAGAACAGTGGGCCCTGAGGACCAGGGTTATGGGAAACCCTGGCTTAATACTACAACTGTTTTTTCATTTGTCCTTGCAAAACCTCCTGTTCAAGTCCTCCAAACATACCCACATCACCCCGCTTCTCTTCCAGCGTCACTGGCTGCTGGTCAACTTCAAGGTTCATTTCAAGATCCTGGTTCTGGTCCTTAGGGCCTTACATGGACAAGCACCATCATACAATGGAGATCTTCTCAGTCCCAACACCCCCAGCAGGTCCCTGAGGTCCAGTGATCAAAGCCTGGTAGTGCACAACAGTCCAAAGACCAAAAGTGACAGATCATTGCTGCTGTGGCCCCCAAACTCTGGAATTCTCCTCCTAAGCCTTAGATCAGTGGACTCAGTGGTTTACTTTTAAAAAAAAATCCTCTGTTCAGGCTGGCTTTGGTGTGACCTCTTGTTCATCCTCTTCCTCACTGGATTCTTCATGCTGCTGTTTTTGGTCGAGTTTCTGTTTTTTTTGGGATCCTGTGGTTACCTTTTTTTGCTCGTCACATTTTTTCAAATGATAATGTTCCTTCTTTCCTTAATTTTTTTTATTTTAAATTTTGTTGTGCTTCTGTAGTGTGTCATGGACTTTTTTTTCTCAAAGCATTATATACATTTATTTTGCTGAAGTTAACTGAAAATGTCTTTAAAGTTTAGCTAAGTCAAATTTGCTTTTATGTTTTACAGAACGACACAGTTGCAATGAGAAGAGTGTGTACGCTGAAAGGACTTGCAGTCTACCTCAATGAAGATCCGAACAGCTTGATCAAAGAATATCAGGCAAGTAATCAAATAGAAACAATTTCCAGTAATAAAAATTTAACTGACGGTAATTTTTCCTCACACACATTCACTAGATTATAACAAAAAGTTAAAATTAGAACATTATTGGAGATATAAAAGCACAAGCTTATGCGGGAGTGACCCTTGCCATTACAGTTGGGGTGTAATGTGGGCTGAGTGTACTGTCTTTCTGCTTTGTTGTTCTGCCGTGTAATCTAGATGATGGACCAACACCTCTCATCTCGCTCTGAGCTGTCTACTGTTTTGCAGCTTAAAGGGATATTCCACCCCAAAGTGAAAATTGGTCTATTACCATATTACCCAGAGTAAGATAAGTGAGAAAAAATAATTTTGTAACCAGTGCAATAATTCTCCTGATCCGGCAGCAGTCTATTTGCTTTTGCCTAGCATTTAAAAAATGGAGTGAATGGGAACTATAAGCATTTTGGTTGCAAATGACTCTTTAATGGTACGAATTATTCCTGGTGAGCTCAATAATCATGTCGACTTTAAATGAAAAGTAATAAGTAACTTAAAGGATTTGGAGGAGTAGATTTAGACTTGGGAATACATTATGGTTACCACATACAACACTGTAAGCCGCCGCTGCATGGTGCATGGATATCCGAATATGTGTTTATTTATGGAAACCAGAGGCTTTTTCAACCACTGTTGTTGTATCCAAGTGCTATGCCATGGCGGGTTACAGGGTGCTTTGGCGTAACCGTAATGTAGGCCCAAGTCTAAATCGCCTCCTCCTGCAAATCCGTCGTGTTACTTTTTACTTTTCATTTGCAGTCGACATGATTATTGAGCTCACCAGGAACAATGGGTATAAGATCAGAAATGTACTGTGCTGGTTACAAAATGCTTTTTTCTCACTTTCTCACAACTCTTGGCAATATGGTAATAGACAAATTTCCACTTTGGGTGGAATATCCCTTTAATTGATAAGAAACCCTGCAACTTGTATTATTATGTTTATTTATTTTTTTAGGATGTGGACTTCCATGAGGCCGAAAGTGAAATGGAGAAGACGCTCATTGGCATCTACGTCATCAAACCAGAAGGAGAGCGTGACCTTGATCCGGCAGAAGACATTGGTATCATAATTGAGGGTGTCGCTGTGCTCAGAGATCTTCCTGATGTTGCCACTGCTGTTGTGTTGTTGTTCGGCCTGATCTACACTTTAAACATGAGCTACCCATCCAACCTCAGGTACACTTTTGAGTTTTTTCAGAAAGTACTGATGGGACTTGATGCTAAGAAGCTATCAAACAAAGTTCAAGTGCTCAGAAACAAACTCCTTGAATAAAGAGGAGGAAGCGGGAGGCCCTTATTGCTTAACTTAGTTTGAATGCTTTATGTTCAGGTATAGTTAAGTTGTTCATAAACACTTTTTTTCATTGTCAGTACGGTTTCTTGGGAACATTCACCAGTTTTAGAGAACAATAATGTTCATTTGCATTTTAGCAAAATACTGTTACTTTAAAAATTGGTGTTGCACTTCTTCTACTACTTGACAACATACAGAAAATGACAGACATTTTAAAAAGTTTTAGCGGTTAGGCCACTGTGATTTGATATTTCAAAGAATGTGACATTTGGCAGCTGTCTGCAACTTGGGATGTAACCATAACTTGAAAAACTGAGTAGCACTGTTTTACAGTACAGTTTTTGAACAAAACAGCCAATTTTCACTGTTTTAAATGAGTTTAGTTTGCTCTTTCATGCTTATCAGTGTTTGAAAATAATTCCTGAAACGTCTTGTAAAATGTAGGATTTTTTCACTTCACTGATCTTTGAAGTAAAATATTGTTTTATGCACAAAGTATTTAGTTAAAGTTGTAACAAGTTGTCTGCATTGATTGCACTTTGTGTTAAGCTACGGCTCTACAGTCTTTTCGGTCTGTCAACAAGTATTTAATATGCACTGAATGTGCTTAGTAAAGACAGGACTTTGTTGGATCATTTTTTTAATCATTTTAGTTTGACGACAAGTTGGTTAGCACTTTATAATGATCTACATTTTCTGCACAAAATATTCACTTGGAATTTGTAACAAGTTGCATTGATTGCACTTTGTGTTAAGCTGTTGTGCTTGGAAAAAAGTATTTTATATGCACTGAATGTGCTTATTAAAGGCAGGATTGTGTTTGATAATTTGGGTGCTGTCTTCATTTCTTCCTAAAAGATCTCCCTAAGATTTACTTAAAAATGTTATGTCAAGTGGTTCCACATAACTGCTTTAAGTAACTTTTAAGAAACTTTGCTATTTTGTATGGAAGTAACCAGTGTAAATGATTTATTTGTAATTGTATTGAATAGAAATTAACTTAACAATTTTATATAATTCAAAAGCAACAAAGTTATGTAGCAGCTACATAACAGTTTTACAAAGATACTACCTAACCAGGTTATGTCCTTCTAAAGCAGAAAAGTTATGTACCAGCTAAGTAACAGTATTACAAAGATATTGCCTAAACAAGTTATGTAGGCTTAAAGCAACAAAGATAAGTATCAGCTAAGCATTGCAATTAAGTTACATTTAGCCAATACACTTACGTAAATCTAACTTAACAGTATTGAGTTCAAACTAAGTAACAACATTTCTTAAAACTTACTTAAAGCAGTTGTGTGGAACCACTTGACATAACTTTTTTAAGTAAATCTAATGTTTTATTTTTTTGAGTGAATATCGCACACCACTACATTCCATCATCAAACAATACTGTCTCACTCACGGCGCATCAATGCAATGTCAGAAAATGTTTTACAGCAGCTACTTCTGCGCATACGCCACAGTGAATTTTATGCAATATAGCTAGATGAATCCATGGATGTGGCTGGCCTGGCGCATCTCCTTGTATATGTGCGCTACATTCATAGAGGAACCATCAAGGAGGACATGCTGTTCTGTAAACCGCTGGAAAAAAGGACAACTGCCGCAGATTATTATTATTATTATTTTTTTTTTAAAAAGCTGGACACATTCATGAACACACATGGACTCGTGTGGGACAGATGTGTTGGCATCTGTACTGATGGCGCACGGGTCATGACTGGGAGACACGGAGGTGTGGTTTCGCGTGTGCAAGCAGTCACGCCAAATGCTTCTTGGGTACACTGCAGCATCCACCGAGAGGCTCTTGCTGCAAAGGGAATACCTGTCCGTTTGAAACATGTTTTGGACACGAGCGTAAAAATGGTTAACTTTGTGAAAGCCAGGCCGCTGGACTCCCGCTTATTTACTGCGTTGTGCAATGAGATGGGCAGCGAGCATGAGACATTATTACTTCACACAGAGGTTCACTGGCTATCTAGAGGGAAAGTGCTGACCCGTTTCTTTGAGCTGAGGGATGAACTTAAAGTTTTCTTCAGTAACCATCCCTTTGAGCTGTCTGAACATTTGCATGATGAAGAGTACCTTACATGCCTGGCTTATCTGTGGGATATATTTTCGCGTCTGAACGAGCTCAATCTCGGATTACAAGGCGTTTCTGCAACTATATTCAATGTTCAAGATAAAGTTGAGGCCATGATAAAGAAGTTAAACCTTTGGAAGAACTGCATCGATACAAACAACACTGAAGTCTTTCCCGTGCTGCATGATTTTCTGCGCTCTAATAATCTCACACTATTAAAAAGTGTAAAGCGCGAATGTAACGTGCACCTTCAAGAGCTGGCGGTGCAGTTACGCCGATACTTCCCAGAGACGAATGGCTCAAATGATTGGATAGGTCACCCGTTCACCGCCGTGCCTACTTCGTTATCACCGTCTGATCAGGAGAGCCTAATTGAGATCGCCACAGATGGATCTCTAAAAGTTGAACACGCTCAAAAGACCCTGGCGGATTTCTGGATAGGACTGCGTACTGAACAGCCCGCGCTGGCTAAGCGCTCTGCCAAGACTATGATGCCTTTCGCCACCACATACTTATGCGAAAGGGAATTTTCTGCTTTAACAAACATGAAAACAAAACACAGAGCAAGACTTTGTGTGGAAAACAAGACTCAGCCTTTCCCAAATTGAGCCAAACATCGAAGAGCTATGTGCCTCTGCTCAAGCACATCCATCACATTAAATAAAGTTCTGTTTAATGAAAGTTCATATATGGCCTTTAAGCTCTCGACAAAACGGTGAATTCTAATAAATCTTTTGATACACTGCTAGTATTAAGTAGTAAAGTTCGTTATTAAAATTTTGTCATAACTAAAATATATTAATAAATTCATTTGGTGGTGAGAAATAATAGACTGCAGTATTTATTTTTATGCATGCGGTATTGCAATGCATTTATAGACACTAATTAAGAGTCGTTCATAGCAGGGGGTATGCGGCTGAGGGTGACAGATCTCAAGGGGTACATGGCTGGAAAAAGTTTGGGAAGCACTGGTCGAGACAACCCAAAATGTGATGTCCACATATGTGGACGCCAGGTCCTAGGAGGTTAATGTTATCTGTCTGATTTCAAAGTATCTGTCGCATCTGAAACATGCTGCAACTCGCAGCTGAACTCTGGTCCAGTTTAACCAATATATCTGTGCAGCAACGCTAACACTGGGATTACCTAATTTGTAATCTTTTTAAAACCATCTGTTTAATCTTATTATATGTAAAAAGAACTAACAGAAATAAACAAAAACACATTGAGCCATCTCCCAAAATGAGAGTACACGACACCCCATTTATAGTAGTGAATCATATAAGTGATCATTCTATCATATTGAAATTAGATCTGTCAATCTATTCAAGACTTTTGATACAAATTAGGACAGAAAAAGTGTGTCTAGGAGCTACATTTGAGAAAAAATAAAATAGAAATAATGATAAAATAAAAACTTCATTATAATAACATAGAAAAGAGTTATGTGTCGTTATAAAGGTGTTGAGATAATAACACACTAACCTGTTTTACACAAAGAAAGTGGAGAGAGTAGTTGTAGATGTGATCAGTCTGCAGTCTCTTTCTTGTCTGACAAACTTTACCTTGTGGTAAAGACTTGCAGTATCCTGCCATACTCAGAACTGCTTCCTCCTTGTGGTGAAGCCCTGTAATTATCTACAGTAGTGATGGTAAATTTGATTCTTTTTACTGAATCGAGTGTTAATGAGTCACTCACCAAAGTGAATCAGATTTTTTGAGTCATTTGATTCACTGAGTCAGTTGACCAGAGAGTGCAAAAATTTTAGATTTTCACTCAAACTTAATTTGTTTCCCTTTTCATGTAAATCCCACTGCTAAGATGAATGATTAAAAAAAAAAAAACTATTTTATAGAGAAAAAAGAGCAAAAACATTTCTAAAATTAAGCAACTTCCCATCAAAATTGCTTAATAAACATTTATTTTGTTTATTTGTATTTTATTAGTATTTTCCTTAAGTGTGTCAAATATATATTTTCTCATCTAAATGTCCACTGCGCTGTGAGCCAGGGAGCGGTAATGCGCCTTAACATTGGTGGCCAACCAAGAAGAAGAAGAAGCTGTGAGCCAGGAGGGAGGGGGTGAGTGAGTGATTCGTTCGCTCGCTCTTTGATTCAGCACAGGAGGGAGGGGGTTAGTGAGTCCTGAGTGATTTGTTCGCTCGCTCTCTGATTCAGCACCTAGCTGGATACTGGAATGCCTAGAATTGTACAAGATCAATGGGACCCTAAGAGCCTTCATCAGGAACTCAATGGGGATGTGGCGTACAACACTAGAGGCCAACTCCAAGCCCATAGCACAAGTCACCATCAAGTGCGGGATCTACCAAGGAGATGCTCTGTCCCCACTGCTGTTCTGCATAGGCCTGAACCCCCTCAGTGAGATCATTAACAAGACTGGCTACGGATACCGACTACGGAACGGAGCAGTTGTCAGCCACCTCCTGTACATGGATGACATCAAGCTGTATGCCAAGAGTGAACGAGACATCGATTCACTGAATCACTGATATATATATATATATAGTGTGTGTGTCGTTCTAAAGCAGGGGTCTC
This sequence comes from Maylandia zebra, assembly GCF_041146795.1. NCBI lineage: Eukaryota > Metazoa > Chordata > Actinopteri > Cichliformes > Cichlidae > Maylandia > Maylandia zebra. The sequence continues at coordinate 29,817,355 of NC_135187.1, forward strand.
AATCGTAAATGAGCTGTGGGCCACTGATGGCACTATCATCTCACTGACATATTTTTTTAGCTTAAACTTTTTTTTAAACTACCTGAAGCCTTTCATTCAACTACCAAATAATCAAATTGGTACTCACTTTCTGGCCAGACACGTGGCAGCGCTTCTGCTATAATTTTGTTTTTATATAACAAAATAAAAATGCAGACGTAAGTGTACACATTAGTTTTTGACTGCTAGTGAAAACTGTTTTCTTTACAAATAATTCTCTCACTGAACTAACACATCCAATCCCTCAAGATGTTTGTGTTCTCTGGTCAAATTGTTTTCATATGAAATTATTTTTTGCTTTTTAAAGAAATTATTTTATTTTGCACATAAGAACAAACAAATCCTCCCTAACATAAAATCGTAACTTCAAGGGCCAAGTTGGATTACATTTCTTCACGTAAATGTATTGACCACAAGTAGGGGTGATGTGGGCCGCGAGTTTGAGAACACTGTTCTAAAGGGTGGAGTTTTAAGGATGATGACTTTAGGACATTTGTGACAGGTGCTCAAGTCTTGATGAAAAAAGGAATATTTAGATCAGTTCCATAAAAGGGTGGAGACCAAAGAAATTGCAGTGAAAAACATCTTGGCAAAGATGCAATCTGTGGATGCAATGTGTGGTGGACAGAGGTGGGTCGAGTATCCAAAAATTGTACTCAAGTAAGAGTAGCATTACTTTAAAATATTATTACTCAAGTAAAAGTGAAAAGTAGTCTTCAAAAAAGTTACTCAAGTAAGAGAAAAAAGGACTTGGTGAAAAGACTACTCAAGTAGCGAGTAAGTTTTTGAAATGTCTGATTTATTTTTTAAATAAATGCTATCAGACAAACAAAACTAAAAAAATATACAAATTTTAGTATTTTCAAAAGGAATATATGTAGAATAGAATCAGAAAGGGGTTTATTGCCAAATGTTGAGCAGGTTTACAACATTAGGAAATTGCTGCGGTGCTTCAGTGCAAACAGCACAAAAACAAAACAAAAGTAATTAGAATAGAATTCAACTTTATTGTCATTGACATGTACAGGTACAGGGCAACGAAATGCAGTTTGCATCCATCCAGAAGTGCTTTAGTGATATAGATATATTACAATATATATTAGCAATAATATAGATATGTGAGTATATTACAGAAATGGGTCTATTATGGTATGTTATAATGTACACAGTATGAAGTATGTTGTGAATATTCTATAACTATTAGTATGTACAGGCTGTAGTGAGTACAAGCTATGTACAGGATATGAACAGGATATAAATATGAAAAACTATACAGAATATGAAATAAATAACTTTACAGAAATCTGAGAAATACAGCTATACAGAAATGGGAACTATGCAAGTTGTAAACAGTTGTAAAAAGATCAACAAAATAAGGCACAACAATTCAAATTTCCACATTTCAGTTTTTCAAAACATAAAGCTTTTTTTCACCAATACCTACAGTAAATAATATAAATGTATAAAAAATGCAAACAATTTCTAGTGACAGGATATGCTGTAAACTTTATATTCATTTTTGCTCCAAATGGCACAGCAGCCTCAGAGAAAACATTAGAATGAGGCAACTTCAACAAATGTACATACAAGGCAGCTCAGTTTACCATAAATTGTATGGGTGTGCATCTATTTCTGCATATTTAGCAAAAATGTGCCAATTCTTCACTCAGTGAAGTGATGGTTAAGCTTCAGTAGCAGTTTGCTCTCTATCTGTGAAGCTGTAACTGTTTAGCAGTGAACAGGAGTCCTGCCTGACTAAGAAGTCCTTCACAAGCTCCAGATGCATGAAGAGCTGCATTGATTGCATTTGATAAGATAAGATAAGATAAGATAACCTTTATTAGTCCCACACGTGGGAAATTTGTTTTGTCACAGCTTCTTGAGATCGACAGCTTCTTGAGAGCTTCTTGATGTGAGGAAAGCCATGCAATAGATCCACACCTCCAGTGAATGGACATGAAAGGTAGCTCTCCAGCTCCCTGCTTCTGGCTTTCCTGACCCCATGGATCCATCATCTTAGTTGGTTAGGCTGCTATTTCCGCTGGCCTCATCCAGCTCTGAGTCTAAGGCTACGTTCACACTGCAGGCAAAAGCGCATCAAATCTGATTTTTCTGACACTATGCGACCCATAGCCGATCATGGTATGACAGTGTGAACGGCACAAATGCGATATTTTCAAATCCGATCTGGGTCACTTTCGTATGTGGTACTGAATCCGATGTATATCCGATGTTTTAGAAAGCGACTGCTGTTTGAACGGTCATGTCGCATTAAATCCGTCCTTTACGTCACTGACACAAGACAGACGCCAATTATCAGCGCCGCAGAAGCGCCCGAGAAGACATCGTGAACGGTTCCTGACCATCCACTGTATTTGTTAGTGAAACGTTAACATTTTATTTGGACTGCATAATCTGCAGATTCTGACAGAAATGTGCAACTATCATTTGAAGCACCGCTCCTCTGAAACAGCAATAAGGATAATTATTAGGTTATCTACATTATTATGTAAATAACAAAATAACTTAAAGCAAAAAAACGTAAAGTCCGAAGTCTTTATTTTAACCCTTTAAAGCCGGTCAGAGCAGGCACACTCTGTTTTGCGTAACTATTTTTAAATCCCGGTAGAACTGGAACCACGTAAGCTAGCGCAATAATTTTTTTTGCATATGAAACCGGAGGAATTGTACTTACATCTTATGCCATCAGCTTTTCCTTCCACATATAGCTTTGCAAAAATTGCATAAAAAGCGCTTACAGCAACAAAAACATAATATTCCACAAACAGGCTTTCTGGAATATTATCAGCTGTTCAGAACACTTCCTACGTAGGAATAGACGTCAGCGCGAACTATCGCATGTCCGCCATTACCTGCCCGAAACCGGAAGTGACCTCATTTTCGCGGAAGTGTAGTTTTTTTTTTTTACTTCAGGGCCTCATAAGCCTATACTGGTGTTTTTAAAAGTTATCTTTGACTTTATGACTTTCTGTATCATTTCTGGGATGCTTAGAACTCAAAATTTTGATGCATATGCTGTTTTTGCAAATTTGCATTACAATATTTATTTTTGTTTTTCCTGCAGTATATAAAATTTGGTGTATTTCAAAAATAAAGCTATGAAGACACTCAAACTAAATTTCCTGCAACTAAATTGTGCAACTTTTTTGTATTTACAGTTTTGAGGGATAAGCCTCTTAAATTTCTTTAACTAGAAATATATGTTAAAAAAATAAAAACGATTTTCAATTTTTTTTGTAGTTTATTGCACTTTTTGTAGTTACTATGCAATTAATGCATACATATTATTAAAATTTGGGTTATAATGGTTATATTGATGTATAGCAACTTGAAATGCTCCCAAAAATGGCACTACAGCATGTAAAAATATAATATAAGATCTGGCGGACTTTGTTCTATGGTAGGTCTTAAAGGGTTATGGGCCATCAGTCAAACAATATTGTTTGCTCTCGGTCTAAACAGAGCGCGTTGTGTGTGACATCTTCTTTTGCGCATGCGGGCCGCTTTGAGCATTCACACTAGAGAGTGTTTGCTGTCGCATTTGATTTGTAGTGTGAACAAGCAGACAAAAAAATCGGATTTGATCAAAAAATCGGAATTGAGCATTAAGACCTGCAGTGTCAATGTAGCCTAAGTCTTGTCTGATGAAGTTGAGACCTGTGGAAAGATGTATGGTTTTCAAAAGAATTAGGTCTGGTCATTATAGTGCCGTATACACTGCCAAGCTGCGGATGTTTGGCAAGAAGATTTGATGACACTGGAGATGTTTTTTACTAACTCTTGTAGAAAAACAAAATCTTGTCATTCATATCCTGCACAAACAGTTTGCAATGAATTCCAGATTAAGTTTAAAATAAGAACGCGTGCAAGGCTAAGCAGTGATAGCCAATATATCCTACTGTTTGGCTGTTACTCTGGGAAAAGATGAGAAAGACAGTGATGGAAGCCGTGACTGGAGCTGCGATGTAGCCTATTTAATATTTATATTGTACGAACGTGATAATTATGCATATTGTAATAACGTGATATTATATTGTGCAAACGTGAAAGGTATATTGTACTAACATGATAGTATATTGTACAAACATGAAAAGTATATTGTTAGAACAATATACTTTTCACTTTTCTATTTTTCTTTTGCCTGGGTGGCAGCTCTACGCTTCCGTATCCGAGTCTTTTTTCAGTGTGGCCTCACAAAATTATCACGACTGCAACAACCATGAAAAGAGCTGGATGGACACTGCTACTCAATTGCAGCTGCCTGGCCAATGTTTTTCATAAGTAATTTAGCAAAGTTCATGGTGGTGGTGCGTGTGTCTGTGTGAGTGAAAGACAGAGAGAGGGAGAGCGAGAGACAGATTTTGTATGATAAGCTTCATGTTATGGACACACAGTTTGAACACTCAAGTTGCATCAGAGCATCGGGCCGTATATTGTGAGACCCTGCATCGTCACCTATGAACTTCTAACCCCTGCGATTCAATTGTACAGTTTGAGCAGGAGCTGAATAATGCGACTGGAAAAAAAAAATCGCACAGTATTTGTCCAGCTTAATGCAGACTGTTTAAACTAAACAAGCTGCTGTTTCACATAATAAACCCTGTTACCCTCAGTATTGCCTTCTGTTTTAACAGTTAAAGCAGTAGAGATGAGCTGTTTGCATGTGCGTGGAGCTCTAGCGTCATTAACCAGGCTAGCTGTTAGCTTATAGCTCACGCTAGCTAACCAGCGAGCAGTTAAAAGGACAGCGAAGCTGCACAAAGCATCCACAAACTTACTACAACGTAGCACCGAAAATATGACTCGCAGCTCGAGCTCGACAGCTTGTCCCAAGGGCGTAGATTTGGTTTTGCCGTTGGTGGGGACGGATGATTCAGCCACCGAACCCTGCCCTGTTTCTTTTTTTTCCTTTTTGTCTTTGCTTCTTCATAAAAAAAAAAAGAAGTAAATATACTTGCCTACTTATGCTATTCTACCTGCTTTTAAACCATTTAAAATCACAATTCATAGTTTTATATGTTAATTATATAATGTTAAATTACTATTAAACAAATGACTGACTAAGTATTTTAGGCTTTAGTTTACTTCAGCCATATTCCATATAAATCAGGTATCATATAAAAATAAAAACAGCTTCAAATACAGTCATGACAATAAAAGAATATGACTTTAAGGACTTAACAACATTAGTTCAGTTATAGTGCACCAACATCTGTTATATTTTGGCACTAAGGGAACACTGAATGACCTGGTGGGTTTTGTCCATAAAACTACTCATCTAAGATGACCACAAAGTAAAAGATCTCTCAGCAAAATTATGCAACATTTTAGGCACTATTGCCCCGAGCTGGGATTTTGTTTATTCTAAACATGAACTACTGTTACAGCAACAGACATGAACTACTGGTGTCCCACACAGCAACTCAATATCCACTATGTGAAGGAGCCAAACACATGCTTTTTTCTCTCGTTAATCTACAGCACCAAATCATCAGTCAGTGACCTGTGAGCTCGCCTCTTCTCCCGTCTGAGCTACAACATGGCAGAGCTGCCTCTGTCACCTGATAAATACCAGTGAGACATTCCACATACATGCAGTCACACATGTGCTTCAAATACAGTCATGAACCAACAAGTCATCCTCCAATTTCACCTGTGATCTTGTGTCACCATTACTCTCTGAGCTTTGTGTTGGTTCTTCTGTCACCTGACAAATAGGACATACATGACAATAAGAATAAAATGTGGAGCCGCTTCAGTGTTTCTGTCAAATTGGGCAGATCTTGACTCATCAGTAATGTTTGTAGCGTGAGTGCATTTTAAAACTGTGCAAACTGCACTACAAGGTGGAATATTTGCAAAATCTGACTACCTCATGATATTTTGTCTCAAAAATTAACCCTATGAATATGTCAGTGCCATTAGGATGAAATTATTGTGTCACCAACATTTAACCTTAGACATATAATTTTAACAGCCTCTGTAAACTAATATCCTGGCCTGCTCGAGGCTGCTGTTTTCTCTGACAGTTTCAATCAAAATTAGAAATGCTGCTCTGAGACTGAGAGAACTAATAGTGCCGCCTGTTGTGCAGTTAGTTTCCAAAACACGTTATTCATGGTTACATACTTAGACTGATGTGGGCCAAAGCCTAGCATAGCCTGTAACGTTATTATGACGGACACATTTCACGAGTGAACTTGGCTTTAAGTGACTGACAGGTTTCTTTGAAAAACACTTTCTTATATCCAGGTTCTTCCTCTTTGCTGCCGTCCTCCTCTCTTCCTTGCAGGGCCTCGCAGCGCATGTTTGCCGCTGCTAAAACTAAACAGAGCTCACTGAAAGGCTCAGCCAATCACATTGGCCATATTTGTCACATGATGTAGGACTCCAGTAGAGGACGTAATTTAACTCTTTCTCCACCGCTGGGTGCTATAAGGATTGTTTTTCTTTAGTCGAAGAGATCAAATTATTGGTGGGGACAATTCAATAACCGCTGGATATTGGTGGGGACGTGTCCCTTCCGTCCATGCCAAATCTACGCCCTTGGCTCGTCCCTTTAACAGCTTGAGCTGCAAGTCTACTGTAACATGAGACTGACATCCAGCTAACCACAGCTAAAAAGATATTTAGAGAAAACTTACCGTTTCCTCAGGTTACACGTTTTTTCACGCGGAAAAGTTGGTTTGTTTTGGCTCTCACTGAAGACACTGACACTGAAGACATAGCTGTTCTTTTGTACTGCTTTTATGCAAAACATTCTTTGTATATGAGGCCAAGGGTGTTCATCCTCTTCAGCTCTAGCGTAGACAATAGGCTCTGTCATGTTTTCATGTGTTTCTTCTTTACATGTGTCCACTACTTTGAAAGGCTTGGGCGGCTCTGCCCGCCAGTTTCAAACTGGTCATGTGACTGCATGGCCACATCTGATTGGTAAAAACGTTATCAGAAACTTCACTGGCAGCATGATATCTAATGTGTTAAACTAATTATTTTTTAAAAAGTAATGAGTCGAATTTTGCAAATGTAGCGGAGTAAAAGTACCGTTTCTTCTTCAAAAATGTACTCAAGTAACAGTAAAAAGTAACATACAAAAAAGGTACTTTAAAAGTACATTTTTTTCAAAAAGTTACTCAAGTAAATGTAACGGAGTAAATGTAACTCGTTACTACCCACCTCTGGTGGTGGACTATTCAAATGAGAACCAAATGTGCAAATATGGAAACTAAGAGTAAGCCCAAAGGAAAACAATAACAAAATTATATTTATTTTTTAAAAAGTATTGATTGTTTGCTCCATACCAATGCAGTAGAGTGGACAAACGTCACATAAGTACAAAAGAGGGGTTAGTGTTGTCTTGTATTATGATACTTGAACTGAAAAACTGCTCTTCAGTTAAACTTTCATTGTGATGCTGGTCTTAGGTAACCAAAAATTAAGTAACATAAAAAGGAAAAAAAGGATGATTTTTTTTTTGCAAAATGAAAAAAAAAAAGAACCCAACCTCAAAATGACATGTATTGAAATTCCACAAAGGACTGTCTACTTGAGGCAGATTAAAATACTTTTTAAGTTAATGAATGAAAAAATTACCTACATGCAAATACTCTTGCTTGATAAATTCAAAAACATGTAAATTCAGTGTGCATTATCAGTAAAATGAAAACAAAACAATAACAACAGGCAGATGAGTCAAAAAAACTTGCATGATGTAACTATCAAGCTACTGTATATATGGCGCTGTGTTAAAATGCTAATTCTAGCTAACACAGTTAGCATGCAGCATATGAGTGTGGCAATGTGCTAATAAAACATGTAACAAAGTAAAGGAAAACATAAATTGCTTAATTAAAGCCACTACATGCTGCCAGAACAACAACAACTGGATATCCTCATTCATACTTAGGAATCTGTCATATATTTTTTGTTTGTCTGTTATTAAATGCTTCTTTCAAGACTTAATCTTCTTTTTCACTTATATGGTTCATAAGGGGTTTGTCCTATTCAGAAAAATACATTTAATTTATTAATTAATTTATTTTAAACAAAATAGTAGTTAGGTCTCTGCTCTTTTTATTTATTTATTTATTTTTGTTGTTTTTTTGGAAAATGACAACCACTGTTATAAACGTAATGTTATGTGATACTTTTGCATGAAGACACATTATAATGTTTGCTGTTAGCTCATGTTACTCAGTAGGGTTCAGCAGGCATATTATGTTTAATGTTTATTTTTCTCTCAAGTGAAACACTGCAAATGTCACAGAGAAGTGTTGCTTGGAATTCTTCTTTTAATTCCTTTTGTTTTCATAGATCCAAATTAACAATAAGCTGTTCGTAATATTCCAAAAAAATTCAACAAAAACCCATGACTGTAGAGCAGCTAAAATCCAAACAAGAATTGGACATAAATCCCCTCAAACTATAGCAACTGGTCTCTTCATTTCTTACAAGATTATGAACTATTGTTGAATGAAAAGAATGAAGTGACTGGATTAATACTTGGGCAGGACCCTGTTTCCATCAAATTGTAATAGACATGGAACCTCTTTGACATAATTTCTTTTAACCTCTGTCCACTGTTGTCACTGTGTTGAGATCATCACTCTTGCTGTGATCTTTCCTAGAATTTAACCAAGACATCTTGACATCAAAACCTTACCAATTCTCTATAAAAACTCTTTTGTAGTGTTGTATGATGTGTTTGAGTTAATTGCATCAATGTACAGTAATATTGTATGTCTAAAATCTAGGATGAAATTGTGTTCATTTTCAATTACTCCGTAAAAACGTGGTGAAATTAACATGGTTACAATCTGTATAATACACAACATACACAACAAAAAAAGGCTAGACATGTGTAGCTTATAAACCTTTGTGTAACGTTTGTTCCTAATTAGCCTAACAATGTCCTGAGAAAGTGATTTACTAATAACTCCTTACAAAGCAAATTTGTTCCTTAATGACACTTTAGAGGTTTAAGTCTTTTTTGGTTTTATGCCATTATTTATAACATTGTGTGACTATATGACTGTAACATAAGTTAAAGGGCAAAAATGTCTGGTGTTTTTTAAGGGGAAAATGTAGATTTTTAGGGATTGTGCAGCAGCCCTATATAGTTGATAAAAAGAGTTTTTTTCTCATGAGAGTAATCAGTGTTGCCATCCATCACTCTTGTCCTGGTTGTGATTTCAGTAGAAGTCAAGAAATAGCCAACTCCAATCAAGAAACAACTTAATGATACTTCACTAACCTTGAGTAGATTTTCATTGTATTAGAACTAATTTTCTTGTTGCAGTGCATTCATTTTCTACAATTAACAATTCAAAACATAGAAAAGGACTTACATTTAGTATATTTACCTTACTTTGGGGGCTTAATAGATTCATTTTAAGTAATTTTATCTAAAATTGAGCTTTTTAAATGTTGTTTAACCCTCTTGAATTCTCAAATGTAATCATTTTTTTTCTGGATTAAAAAGTCTTATTTCAAGATTTCTTATTACGTGAAATCAGATTGCTGCATAGGACAGATAATTCTTAGGTAGGTTGCATAGTTTTTCTATGGTGAGTGTAAAGCCTACCTTTGACATTATAATGGAGACTTTACCAGGGTGCAGTATTTGCATTGAAAGCTGAAATTATTAATTACCTCTAGTGAGAGTTTTCATTTTGAACTTAGAGACTGAAGAGAGATATAATGACTGACATGTCAGTGTCAGGGTATTGGTAACACATGTGCTGTGATGGAACTTCAAGTCAAATTTCTGTTGAAATGAATGTTGACAGAGAAGGTGTGGATGTGTCAGCACACAAACAGTCAATATTAGACAGGATTAGTTATATATATATATATATATATATATGCTTCCATGTTAAATTTGTAGCTGTAAATGAAAACACTGCAACCAGTCATGTGTACTGAAAGGACATTTTCTATTGTGGCAACACCATCAACTTGTATAAAGACATGAAATTATGAAAAAGGGGGAAGAGGGGAGGAAGGAAATCTGTCAGACAGACACAAATGGCCAAGACAGAGCTCAGAGAGGGACTCAAGTCTCTCAGTTCTTTCAGAGATGAGAATATTAAATATATAGCTCACGTAGGGATGAACGTAATTTCTCAGTCTTGACCCATGTTCGGTTCTTCAGTATTACTCAATGTTAGTGTTATTGTTGCTACTTTAGCAGACTGACAACCTAAAAACTATATTCAGGTCTTCAAATAATATATTCAGCCCACTGAATTCTGTTAAATAAATGAATTCATTATTTTATTGGAGATGAAAATATATATACCTCAAACATGAACATGAACAGAAACGGTTCCAAAGTGCTACAAAGACACATTTATATTACAGGTATTCAAAAAAGACAGTTTCAAAACGCAAGATAGCTGACATGTGTGTTTTATTGTGTTAACTAATTAACCTGGAAAGTCAAAATCAAAATGATTTAGGTGTCATTAAATTGTGTTCAGATTTGGCAAAGTGACACATCGATCTCCTACATAAGGTGCCTTTATAAGTTGAAAGTATCAGTATTTGTACTGGTATTGGTATCAGCAATACTATTCCTGTATTAATTGGTCCTGGATAAATGGCTGTATCACACACAACTAGTCTTAATCACACACAAACACACTCATTACCTTTTTTGCTTATTGTGGCACAGTGGTATGTTATGATTTGCCCTTTCTTTCAGGTAAAGGGGAAACTGGATGATTTAGTAGTACAATAATACTAACCGCTCAGTATTTCACTTCAGAACACATTTTGATCATTGTTTTAATTTGATTTGATTGGCTCTGTATTTTGAAATGATGCTGTTAGAAGTCAAAATGGATCTGTCCACCTTCTGTTCTCCAATCTTAAAAGGACTTTGGAGGGCAGTGACCATCTCTACTCAAAAAACAAAAAAACTGAAACTGTCATGAAATTAATATCATTAGTATCCTTATTTTCTTATTATATTGTTTTATGTACTTTAATAATGAAGGCTTGTAGAGCAAGGCCACGTTTGACTCACAAACTAAGTGCTCAGCCAGACTGAAAAACAGTAAGTTTTAGTGCACAGGCATATTAATAGATAAGACACAGAAAAGAGGAGCTTTGCCATATAAGCAATGTTTGAAACTGTGTGATTTGTAGAGTACCAAAATAAAACCTATATGAGGCACAGTTTATAATTCTAATGTTAGAAATCCTGCAACAGGCGTTTGGGCTGTACAGGGGTCTCTCTCTTCCGGAAGATGATTGAATAAAAAGAAATATAAATGTTTTAACACACTATTAGTCGGTTTTCTCTGTTCTGTTCATGGGGACAAAAGAATCAGGGTTTAATAAAACCAACCAAACAAGATATATAGATATCTATCTATATAGATATCTATATCTCAGTTAAATCAGCTGATGAATTGGGTACAGTGATTTGTAAAACATGAGTTTTTCATACAGCTTATTGTTGCTCTGTCACACCATCCTTGTGTTGGACAATATTTTAGTACTGTATATGTGCTTTTCTGGCAAAACTTCATTATCTGTCATGTTAGAGAGCAGTAAAACATTTAAGACTTGAGCATGCATCAAGACATTTAAGACTCCCTTTTTTTTCCTCACATAAAAATTTACATTGCTGTTTAAAAAAAAAAAATCAAAATAAAGAATTACTTTTGAGACCACTGCTGCAGCATTTCATACATGTACAAGAGAATAAAAATGATCAGCGTGTTTGTAAGGAAAACAACATGAGGGATCTAATGACAATTGACCTTTTAGTACATGGTGTCATGCACTGTAACTGTGTTCACCACTAGATGTCATGTTTGTGCTTATATTCAATCAGCAGTCTAATTCTACAACTCACTGGTGACGATAATGATAACTTGGCTGTTTCCTTTTCCTGGTTACCACAGTATATTAAATATGTTACTATATGAGTAGTTTTAAACACAACATGTTCAAATAGTGCAAGGTATAATGTAAATATTGGCAGATTTCAAACATAGCGACAACAGATCAACAGATATTGACATCCAAAGGCTGAGGATAGAAAGTGAGTCGAAATCTTAATTTTAGACCTGTTACAGCTAGACTTAAAGTCTAGCTAAAGAGCAAACTTAATGGGTGTGATACTGTATTGTTGATCACTAATACTCACTCTCTTATATGGTTCAACCCCCCCTCAGGTGTCCCATTTGCCTCTCTTCTGTCCAGTCCACAAAGGCTTTTGAATTTCTGCAGTTCTAAGTTACGTTCTTTGACGTAAATACATTTACATTGCTCCAAATGCACATGCAATGCTCATAAAAACTGCAGGTGGCAGAAGTTAACCATAAGTAAAGCACAGTTGCTGTTGTGCTGTTCAGCTATATTTGATGGACCAAGAATGTATCATACTTGGTTTGCAGCTCTTTTACACCACTGTTGTACTTTGACAACCTGTAGGTATAGTGAAGGCCTGGTGAGGTATTATTTATTTTTTCCTGTAAAATCCTGACTTGCCAACCACTTTTTCTAGTGAATATACTTTTAAATACAATCACAATGTAAATTCGATATAAACGACATTGAAAATACACTTAGTTACAGCTGTGTATAATGTATTACCTAATATTCTCATCACACTACAGGACACCAACAGAATCCCCCAAGTAACCTAGAAGATACAGGGAGTGCAGAATTATTAGGCAAATTAGTATTTTGTCCACATCATCGTCTTCATGCATGCCTGAAAGACGACCACCACTGAACAAGACACACAAGCTGAAACGTCAAGACTGGGCCAAGAAATATCTCAAGACTGATTTTTCTAAGGTTTTATGGACTGATGAAATGAGAGTGAGTCTTGATGGGCCAGATGGATGGGCCCGTGGCTGGATTGGTAAAGGGCAGAGAGCTCCAGTGCGACTCAGACACCAGCAAGGTGGAGGTGGAGTACTGGTTTGGGCTGGTATCATCAAAGCTGAGCTTGTGGGGCCTTTTCGGGTTGAGGATGGAGTCAAGCTCAACTCCCAGTCCTACTGCCAGCTTCTGGAAGACACCTTCTTCAAGCAGTGGTACAGGAAGAAGTCTGCATCCTTCAAGAAAAACATGATTTTCATGCAGGACAATGCTCCATCACACGCGTCCAAGTACTCCACAGCGTGGCTGGCAAGAAAGGGTATAAAAGAAGAAAAACTAATGACATGGCCACCTTGTTCACCTGATCTGAACCCCATTGAGAACCTGTGGTCCATCATCAAATGTGAGATTTACAAGGAGGGAAAACAGTACACCTCTCTGAACAGTGTCTGGGACGCTGTGGTTGGTGCTGCACGCAATGTTGATGGTGAACAGATCAAAACACTGACAGAATCCATGAATGGCAGGCTTTTGAGTGTCCTTGCAAAGAAAGGTGGCTATATTGGTCACTGATTTGTTTTTGTTTTGTTTTTGAATGTCAGAAATGTATATTTGTGAATGTGGAGATGTTATATTGGTTTCACTGGTAAAAATAAATAATTGAAATGGGTATATATTTGTTTTTTGTTAAGTTGCCTAATAATTATGCACAGTAATAGTCACCTGCACACACAGATATCCCCCTAAAATAGCTAAAACTAAAAACAAACTAAAAACTACTTCCAAAAACATTCAGCTTTGATATTAATGAGTTTTTTGGGTTCATTGAGAACATGGTTGTTGTTCAATAATAAAATTATTCCTCAAAAATACAACTTGCCTAATAATTCTGCACTCCCTGTAATATAATAGGGTCAGTATCCATGGTTACATTTACAAGTGCACAATCTCCTTTAAAATGCCCTGCCAAGTTAGCTCTGTAGCTGGCATGGAGTTTAGCTGCAAACAAATGTCCTTGCATGATTCACCTGTGTGCTTCATCCCCCACAAAGTAGTAGCACACCTTTTTTGGCTGTGAGTTGACAGCCATCATCTCAGAATTCCTCAGTTTTAATAAGGACACATATTGATTCAAGATCACACACCGAAAGAGGATTTTAAAGGTTGTAGTTAAGGGCAGGGTTCAGCAGTCTTTGTGAGAACATGCACATGGAAAAAAGAGAGAGAGAGAGAACAACAAAAAAAATAAAACAAAACAGGAAAGACCAGAAAATGCACGAATGGGTATTTGTAATATAGTCACTCGTGTTATTACATTTGGCAAACTAGAACACTGTGTTCTAACTTTGACATTTACAGTTTAAACTCTGATGAAAGGCATTTTTTTAAAGAGCTGCCAAAATATTTCAATAATGACTATATATTCTACTTGCAGCAATGAAAATTAATGGTTCGAAATTAATCAGCTTGATGAGGGAGTTTCTACTATCAAAGGAACACATCTAAAAATGTCTGAGAGGCAGACATGCAGCAGTACATTTTGGGAGTGAAAACTACTGTAAAAAACAAAACAAAAGCTGATAAGGACTGTGTTAGGGCTTGTTGAGCATGCAGGTTTCATCCAGAGAAGAACTGGTTTATACATTTTTTAAAACTACAGTTACATTATTTCCTGTGTTGCTTTGTTGAAAGACCTTAAATGGATTCACCCCTTTTTACCTCTTACCTCTGTGCTTACTTCTTCTACAAGAATTACATATTTTTGATCTGTTGAATGACGTCAAAAGGTTTAAGTAATGAGAAGCACTGACTCAGAATGATAACACATTGAAACATACTTTGAATGAAACAGCATTTCATGCTGCAGCTGAAATGCGGAAATGAGTAGGTGTACCAAAGCAAGACAAAAACAAAAGAAACCATGCCCAAACTGGAAAGACTCGGAAAATTACACAGTAGGTATTTGCAATTATCACATTTGGACATGGACATGACTATGCTCTCAAAACAACTATGACTATGCTCTCAAAACACTTCATTAAAGTTGGAGTGAGTGCGATGGGGTAATAGTCATTCAAACCAGTTATCTTTGGGAGGGGCACTATGGTGGTGGACCTGAAGCATGTGGGTACAGCTGACTGGGTGAGGGACAAATTAAAAACGTCTGTAAACACCTCAACCAGCTCTGTAGCACATAACCTCAATCCCTCTTTTCAGGGATTAGTCCTCCTCAGTACCTTGACAACCTGTAGGCATAGTGAAAGCCTGGTGAGGTAGTATTTCTAACTCACCAGAGAGAGAACAACAAAAAAAACCCCAAACAAACAGCAAAGACCAGAAAAATGCACGGATGGGCATTTGTACTATAGTTACTCATCTTATTACATTTGACAAACTAGAACACTGTGTTCTAGCTGTGTTTCTGAGACCAACACTAGCACTGTCAGCAGATGAAGATCAGGGTGGAACATCACAGCAACAGGCTTTGCATTTTAATTTTTTTAAGAGTTGCTAATACACTGAAAAGAAGAACCTAAACATTTAAATGATCTCTTACTGTAGTCAAAATATGACACCAAAATGATCACTAGTGATACAAGTTAAGTTGCAAGTCAGTTAACTAATTTAAAAAGTTCTCTCCTCTGAGGTGTTGCTGTAAGCACGCACACTCAAACACAAAAGAAAACCATGCTAAGCCCTTGGGCATCTTGCTTTCATACAGAACTTTCTACATAACATTCTACTACACCACTAGCATGTCACCAGTGTTGGTCAAGTTACTTGAAAAAAGTAATCAGTAACTAATTAGTGATTACTACCCCAAAAAAGTAATCCCGTTACTTTACTGATTACTTATTTTCAAAAGTAATTAATTACTTAGTTACTTAGTTACTTTCTAAAAACACGATTTACAACCTGAATAGGTAATAAAGCGATAGAGCTTTCAGCCCAATTCTACTTTTTCTGCATAATCCATTATACAAAATGTAATCAAATGGAAAAGTCTCTTTTTTTTAACTTGTTTTATCAGTTTTAATCTTTTAACTTTATGCATCAAGTAAAAATTAAATTATATGCACCATTCTCTGACTTGAAGAAATTAGTTTAACATTGAAACCTATTTTCTGCACATTCCAGCACATAAAATAAAATATTTTTTGTGTTTACACTCAGTCTTTCAAATAGATGCAAGTAAAACACAGCAGAAAATACATAAGGTCAAAGACTAGCGGTCCTTTTGCTCTATTTTCACCTGTAAAGCAGGAATAGGGTAGGCAGAGGTGTGCCCTGGTCTAGGTGTGCCGCAGCAGTCAGTGGAAGAATCCGCGAGTTTCTCTGTGAATTACCCATTACGTCGTTGCGCACTTGGTGCTTGTTTAGGGGGTTTTTTTTTGCTGTAAAAATAAGTTTTCTTCCCACGCACAACGGACACTAATGTTTTTGTCACTTTTTATGGAATCAAACTCAAAGTAATGTCAATACTTCCACGCTTTAAACGCTGCACACTCATACTCTCTCCCGCACTCGATATATTATCCATTGTTGATCTGCACACAGCTGTTGTCACAAACGTCGCACTCGCTTACGTCACTGTCATGAGACATTCTCACAAAAAAATCACGGTTTTAGTAACGCAGTAACGCAGCGTTCCTACGGGAAAGTAACGGTAATCTAATTACCGTTTTTGCGATAGTAATCCCTTACTTTACTCGTTACTTTAAAAAAGTAATCAGATTACAGTAACATGTTACAAGTAACGCGTTACTGCCCATCTCTGCATGTCACTGTGACTGTGATGTGATACTACACTATCATGCTTTATGCTATCAAGCTAGAACAGTGTAGGTATAAAACAATATCTTTAGTGATTGTCACGGTCGGACGGCTCTTTCCGGACGACCCTGCTTGTGTTTATGACACGTATGTGAGAATGCTGTTTGTAGATTACAGCTCAGCATTCAATACCATCGTTCCCTCGAAGCTGGACAGGATACTGCAGGATCTAGGACTGAGCAGCTCCCTTTGCAGCTGGATCCTTAGCTTCCTGTCTGACAGACGCCAAGTGGTCAGACTGGGCAGCATCACCTCATCCCCCATCACACTGAACACTGGTGCTCCACAGGGGTGTGTACTGAGCCCTCTCCTATACTCACTCTACACCTACGACTGCACAGCCACTAACAACTCCAAAATCATTGTGAAGTTTGCGGACGACACTACAGTGGTGGGTCTTATCACCAATGGTGATGAGACGGCTTACAGGGAGGAGGTCAGCGCCCTGACCCACTGGTGTCAAGACAACCATCTCACCCTCAACGTCGCAAAGACAAAGGAGTTGATAGTGGACTTCCGGAGGTGCAGAGAAGTACACACCCCCATCACCATCAACGGCGCTGCTGTGGAGAGAGTGAGCAGCTTCCGCTTCCTTGGTGTACATCTGGCTGAGGATCTTACGTGGTCAGTACACACAAACAAAACAGTGAAGAAGGCGCAGCAGCGCCTCTTCTTTCTCAGGAGACTGAAAAGATTCGGCATGAGCCCCCGCATCCTCAGGACCTTCTATCACTGTGCCATTGAGAGCATCCTCACTGGATGCATCACCACCTGGTATGGCAACAGCACCGCCTACAACTGCAAAGCTCTCCAGCGAGTAGTGCGGTGCTCTGAACGGATAATTGGAGGTGAGCTTCCCTCCCTCCAAGACATCTACAGGAAGCGCTGCCTGAGGAAAGCGGGGAGGATCATCAAAGACTCCAGTCACCCCAGCCATAGACTGTTCAGACTACTTCCATCAGGAAGGAGGTTCTGCAGCATCCGGTCCCATACCAGCAGACTGAGAGACAGCTTTTTCCATCAGGCCATCAGACTGCTGAACACGTCATAGACACCTCACTTTCACTACTGGAACTTCAACATTATGCACTCCATACTGTACAGTAATGCCACTGTTTTGCACATGTCTCAACTCTGTATATTTTTATAATTTTTATTTATTGTTTACTCTATTTAATTTGTAAAATATGTGTACACACACACACACACACACACACACACACACACACACACACACACACACACACACACACGTAGAAAAATATTTAGTATACACATCCAGAAATGCATATACTATTATATATTGTACATATATTTATTAGTTTCAGATGTAGCCATTCTTGTATTTTGCTTGTTTACATTATTGTATTTTGCACAACTCTGTTGCTTGTGAAGCTCGCACACAAGAATTTCACTCACATGTGCTGTACCAATGTACCTGCACATGTGATGTGACAATAAAAGTGATTTGATTTGATTTGATTTTATGTTTTCTGTGTGTGTGTTTGCTTCTCCCTCCCTGGTCCTCAGGGCTGTTTACGGAAGTGCGCGCTGTGGGAGAGGCGTGTCCTGGCGACTGTCGTCAATGGGAGTCCCTCATCGCTCTTGCCGGCCCACCTGCACCTGACCAGCGGTTGGTAATCATCCCTCCAGGCTAGAAAGGGGTATCTAACCTGGACTCGCGGCAACAGTTGACGTGGGATTATTACTCCGAACTGGTATAGTCTGTGCGAGCAGTGTGAGCGTGTTATTCGGCTAGCGTGTAGCTAACGCTGGATTTTCCTTCTTCCTCCAGGAGGGGCGAACAGAGAAGCGAGTTGGGGAGCACACACACTAAGGGAGTTACAACACGGAATGCACTGGGAGCAAGGGACGAGCACGATTGGAAAATTGCACTTTTGAGTGAATTGTTGGACTTGTCTGTTTCACTGTAAATAAACGCACTGTGTTTCTGTGAGCACAGTGGGTCCCTCTTTTCCGTGACAGAATAATCCCACCACCATGGACCCAGCGGATTCTGCTTCATGCCAGCTGTCTATTCAAGCGGAGGTTTTGGAGCGACACAAGGAAATGCTGAAGCACGTTTCAAAGGAACAAACCGCGCTTCTGCAAGCCATAACAGAGCTTAAAGGTATGTTGATTTCCTCACCTAATACGGCTCCAACGAAGCCCGCCCCTTCGCTGGAAGCCGCGGCAGCCTGTCCGCATCCTCCTTCACCTCCACCGCGGCAGCGAGAGTACTCACTCCCCGCACCTGAAAAATTTGACGGCGAGTTGGGGAAGAGCCGGGGGTTTTTGACGCAATGCTCTCTTGTGTTTAGACAGCAACCTTGTGCCTTTGCCTCTGATTCTGCTAAAATCGCTTATTTGGTGCAACTTATGACTGGGCGGGCGCTTCAATGGGCTCAGGCAGTTTTAAATACCCACCCCTCTTTGTCATATGACGTCTTTCTCAGCAAGTTTCGCTGTGTATTTGATAAAGGCGCTAGCTCGGATGCCGCAGGTAATCGCATGTTTTCTCTGAAGCAAGGTAGGAGGAGTGTTGCTGACTTTTCCGTGGAGTTCTGGATCCTGGCGGAGGAGTCGGGCTGGGAGGAGAAAGCACTGCGTGGAGCCTTTCTCAACAGCCTTAATGAGAATATTAAGCATGAGTTAGCAACCAAGGAACTGCCTAAAGCTTTGTCTGCTCTAATCAATATGTGTATTAACTTAGACGACCACATGCGGGAGTTCGGCAGAAGAGCCGGGGATGGTCGGCGGCCTGCTGGGGGCACGGGTACATCAAGGGACCTTCCTACTCTGATGTGGAGAAGTGAGGAGGAGGAGCAACACGGGGATGAAGAGCAACCCATGCAGCTCGGCGGAGCCAAGCTTTCCTCCTCTAGACTGGTGCGCAAACAACGGATTGGTGAGTGCTTTCTTTGTGGAAAAAGAGGACATTTTGTTGACTCCTGCCCAGACCGAGTAAAAGAGTTGGCCCGTCAGTAATTGTGGGGATACTGGCGGGCGCCACAACAAAAGTGTTCCCTCACCTCAGCTGCCCTGCTAAATTAATGTCTCACTCCCTCACTCACTCCTGCTGCGCACTCATTGACTCTGGTTCTGAACAAAATTTCCTAGACGAAGAGTTAGCCAACATCTTAGGCCTGCCCCTACTTCCCCTTCCAGAGGTCCTGAAGGTCTCAGCCTTAAACGGCGGCCATCTAGCCTCCGTCACACATCGCACTCAGGAGGTTACACTCATTATTTCGGGAAATCACTCTGAGAAAATCAGTTTGTTGGTATTCAAAGCCCCCCACACCCCACTGGTACTGGGATTTCCTTGGCTCCAACATCACAACCCCCAAATCGACTGGGCCAAAGGGTGTGTAACTGGCTGGAGCACATTTTGTCTTCGTGTATCTGGATGACATTCTGATTTTTTCCAGGTCGCAGACTGAGCACATCAACCATGTACGTCTGGCTCTACGGCGCCTATTGGAGAACCGCCTTTTTGTGAAAGCGGAGAAATGTGAGTTCCATGTGCAAACTGTTTCTTTTCTGGGTTTCATTGTGGAACAGGTGCGTTTGCGAGCTGACCCGGCCAAAGTCAAAGCCGTAGTGGAATGGCCTATTCCCAAGAACCGCAAGGAGGTGCAGAGGTTCCTGGGCTTCGCCAATTTCTACCGCCGCTTTATCAGGGATTTCAGCAAGGTAGCCCTTCCTCTAACCAACCTAACTTGTCCTAAGTTGTCTTTCCAGTGGTCCTCCGCAGCCCAGCAAGCGTTTTATCGGCTCAAGCACCTGTTTTTCTCGGCTCCGGTCCTCGTCCAGGCGGACCTCGGCCGGCCTTTCATCGTGGAGGTGGACGCGTCCGATTCGGGCGTGGGGGCGGTTCTCTCCCAACGGATCGATGGCAAGCTGCATCCCTGTGCGTTCTTCTCCCGCAGATTGTCTCAGGCCGAGAGAAATTACCATGTGGGCGACCGGGAGTTGCTCGCCATCAAGTGGGCCCTCGAGGAATGGCGACATTGGCTGGAGGGCACTGAGCAGCCTTTCGTGGTGTGGACGGACCACAAAAATCTGGCGTATCTCCAGGCAGCCAAGCGCCTCAACACCCGACAAGCCAGGTGGGCCTTATTTTTTACTCGTTTTCACTTCTCCATTACTTACAGGCCCGGTTCTAGGAACACTAAGCCAGACGCGTTGTCGCGCCAGTTCGCACCCGTGACCGATGAGGACGAGAAGGAAAAACCCATCCTGCCCCTCACCTGCATCGTGGGTGCACTGACATGGGAGATTGAAAGGGTGGTCAGGGACGCCCAGCGACAGGAGCCCGACCCTGGCACGGGCCCGAAAGGGAAACTTTATGTTCCAGCCACAGCGCGTAGTCAGGTCATTCACTGGGCACATACTGCCACCCCCAAACTAATGGTCAAACCAAAAGGGCCAATCAAGAGCTGGAGGCCATGTTGCATTGCGTCGCATCATCGAACCAAGCGACCTGGAGCGAGCAGTTGGCCTGGGTGGAGTATACCCACAACGCAAGCACGTCATCAGCAACTGGACTCTCGCCCTTCTCGCCCGGAGGCTCCCGTTAGAGGGGGGTACTGTCACGGTCGGACGGCTCTTTCCGGATGACCCTGCTTGTGTTTATGTTTTCTGTGTGTGTGTTTGCTTCTCCCTCCCTGGTCCTCGGGGCTGTTTACGGAAGTGCGCGCCGTGGGAGAGGCGTGTTCTGGCGACTGTCCCTCATCGCTGTTGCCGGCCCACCTGCAGCTGATTACCTGACCAGCGGTTGGTAATCATCCCTCCAGGCTAGAAAGGGGTATTTAAGAAAGGGGTATTTTAGTCAGCATCATCCGGGCAAGGACAGAGAGACTCAAGAGGAGCTTCTATCCCCAAGCCATCCGTGCCCTAAACACACACACACCCGCCCTCTCACATCATCTATAATTGACTGAGACAGGACTCTTCCAGACACTAAACCAAGGCACAATGTACATTTCAATTCCTTTAATTTTAAATATGTTTATATTGTCTATCCTGTAAAATAGTCAGATGTCTATTCATATTAATGTACAGAATTCACCTGCTTGCTGCTTTTTTTTTGGCCTGTCCCGTTTGGCTCTTTTGCCATCAGAATTGTTGTCTAAAGGCAAAGAAAGATGCCCAACGGATTTACTTTACCAAATTGACCATCCCAGCCTTGCCGTAATGGTCCATTTGATTCACCTTTTATTGTTTATTTTATTTTCAATAACTGAATACGGGACAGACTTGACTGGGGGAAAGAAGGGGAGAAAGAAAGAGGGAAATAGAAACAGCTGAGAAGAGGGACGGGGGAGAAGGGCAAAAAACAAAAACCAACAGAATGAGCAGAAAAAAAAAAGAAAAAAAAAAGAAAGAAAAAACAAATGCATATATCAATCACCTGGATCACCTGCTGAGAAAGAAAAAAGAAAACAAGCAGAAGAGAACAAGAGTAATAGAATAAACAGCATCACAATGATATATGGGAATATGACAGTAAATACTAAATATTAAACATTATTGTGCAGCAAATAAGATCAACAGAACACAGTGTGCTTTGAGGTAGGAGCCAAAAAGGGTGTAGTTTGTGGGTGTGATCACCCATGTGTACACCTGTGAGCTTGTTTTTTTTAAAAGGTTCCTTCATGTAATGATCTGCTAGAGGGTGTGGGGGGGCCACAGCATGAAGCAGGTATGGAGGAGATCAAAACTCCAGACATCCAGAGGCCCCCAGAACACAAGAGACCAAGGAAGACCAACAGAGGGGCAGCCGCGCCACTGTCCCAAAAAGAGCTGAGGAGAGTCCCAGATGAGGGCTCACTCAGCAGCCGCGGAGCAGAAGCCAGGGGGAGTTGCAGTGACGCGCCCGTGAGCTCCGCCGGCAGCCAGCCGTGCCTGAGTGACCGAGCCCCAGGCCGAGAGGGGCACCCCACCTCCGAAGTGGCCCGAGCGAGCCCCAGGCTCCAGGCCCCGATAAGCGGCCACCAAGGAGTGAGCCGGTGTGTACCTGGACGCCCATCCCCGGACACAAAAAACCACCAACGCACCGATGTCTGAGGGGGTCCGCCACTGGCAGGGGAAGTGGTGGTAGGGGGAGATAGGCCTCCAAACCTTGGAGGGCCTAAGATGTCCCCAGAGAGGTGGCGCCTGACACCCAACCTGACATATAGACACAGAAATACAGGCACACACATATACAAACATCCATTCCCACCCTCATGCTCTCATGTGCACTTACTCCACACTCAACCAACGTGGAGACAGACATAAAGAGACGCTGTACACACGATCACACTCCCCAAGCGTACTCTACAAACCGGGTCTAGGTACCCTTGCCCCTGGAGGGGGAACTGCACCCAGACCCAGGTGGTGTTACCCTTTTCCCTGCGGTGGGGGGAGGCAGACCGCCCCGACTCCGCAGCAGCAGGGAGGCCCCACACTCCAGACCGCAGTCTGACGGCCAACTCCTCCTCCAGGCCCCCCGCTCCAGCAGGCCGCAGAGAATGGGGGTGAGAGAAGACTCCAAACCTCCCTCCACCCGCTCATTGTAGTGTTGATGCATGTGTGTTCTAAGGTGCATTTAAAACCCAGGAGGTCATGGAGCTACCTGCCAGAAAGCAGCAGGTAAGCGCATGGTCCCTCCTGCTAGCCCTCAATGTCTACGTGTATTTAACCTTGAGAGGTGGGCAACGACGCCAGGGGTGGGGTGTACACCCTGATGGTACTTTGGATTCCGTGTATCGTGCCCACCCCCAAGATCCTATATGTATGTGTAATGAGAGTGTGAGTAATGTGAATGTCTAAGTTGTGGGATAAAATTGAGGCAGAGGCAGCCAGAAGGGGACAGAGGCGGGGGGGGGGTAGCCTCCTCTGCACCCTGGTGACATACCCCTACTCCAAGGTCCTGCATGTGTGGGTGGTTGTGGTGGAGCGGGAAGAGGGAGGCAGCTGGAGATGGGGAGGGAAGGAAGGGAGGGGCAAGTGACCCCTCCCTGGGGCCAGCTCCCCCGCAGACCCCAGTAGGCACCCCCATACTCCGCGACCCGCCAGGGAAAGGGGGCCCAGTGCAGCAGCGCCTCCCGGCCCCACAGAGCCCAGGACAGTCCACCCAACCCCACCACAGAGAAAACTGCACCCACCCCACCATCCACTCATCTTGAATGAAGAAGAAGGTGTACTTTATTGGTCCCCCGTGGGGAAAATCCCTCTCTGCATTTAACCCATTCACTCAGTGAAGCAGTGGGCAGCCGCCTGGGGAGCAGTGTGTAGGGACGGTACCTTGCTCAGGGGTACCTCAGGGTAGCTGTTCAGGGGAATCGAACCCCCGACCTTCCGATCATGGGGCCACCACTCTACCTACTGAGCTATCCCTGCCCCCAGACTACATAAGACAATAAACACCCAGGCTGAGATCTTCCTCCACCTCTCCTGTATCTCCCCCTCCTGCAGAGAGAGCTCCCGAGGAGAGGAAAGCTCCTGCAAGATGTGACAATCTCCCAAACCAGTTGAAGAGCCCCCCAGGTGGCTCGATGCACCGGCGGCACCCTGCTCCAGGGCTGGGCCCCCATGCACCCACCCGCCCACAACCCCGGCAACACACCAACCAGGACCCAAGCCCCCGAGGCCCGGCCCGGGCCCCAGCCCAGAGACGGAGCGCCCCCAGAACCTCACGCCCATCCCGGACCCACCCAGGGGCAGCCAGGCTACCAGGGCAGTAACCCACGTCCATCAGCACAGACCCTCCCCTAGCCCCGCTGCATGCAGCCGCGAGGAAACAGTCACCTGAGAGCCAACAGAGCCCCTAACCGGACTTGACCGCTACCCTGGGTTGAGCCCCCCAAGGAAGATGCCTCCGGGGAACCCCCCGACGCCCTAAGCCTGTCCCTACCCCCACACCAATCACAACAGTGAAGGCGGGACCAAACTATGACCCCCCACCCCCACTAGGTGATGGAGCTGATCAAAGGAGCCCAGAGCAATTGATCTGATGTGGTGGCAGAGGCTGTATCAAGACTAATGTAATCTAATAGATCTTGTTTTAACATATGGCATAGAAACTGAACATTTAACAGGGTTTCCTGAAAACCCTCTCCTGTCTGATCATTTCCTGATAACATTTACATTTACAATAATTGATTACACAGCGGTGGAGAGACTTTATCAAAGTAGATGTCTTTCTGAAAGCGCTGTAACTAAGTTTAAGAATATAATCCACCCACTGTTATCATCTTCAATGCCCTGTACCAACATAGAGCAGAGCAGCTATCTGAACGCTACCCCAACAGAGGTCGATTATCTTGTTAATAATTTCACCTCCTCACTACGTACGACTCTGGATACTGTAGCTCCTGTGAAAACTAAGGTCTCTAATCAGAAGTACCTGACTCCGTGGTATAATTCTCAAACACGTACCCTAAAGCAGATGACTCGTAAGTTGGAGAGGAAATGGCGTGTCACAAATTTAGAGGATCATCATTTAGCCTGGAGAAATAGTTTGCTGCTTTATAAGAAAGCCCTCCGCAAAGCCAGAACATCGTACTATTCATCACTGATTGAAGAAAATAAGAACAACCCCAGGTTTCTCTTCAGCACTGTAGCCAGGCTGACAAAAAGTCAGAGCTCTTTTGAGCCAACAATCCCTTTAACGTTAACTAGTAATGACTTCATGAACTTCTTCACAAATAAAATTTTTATCATTAGAGAAAAAATTACCAATAATCATCCCACAGATGTAATATTATCTACAGCTACTCTTAGTACCATTGATGTTAAGTTAGACTCTTTTTCTCTAATTGATCTTTCTGAGTAAACTTCAATAATTACTTCCTCCAAACCATCAACATGTCTTTTAGACCCCATTCCTACAAAACTGCTCAAAGAAGTCCTGCCATTAATTAATTCTTTGATCTTAAATATGATCAACCTATCTCTAATGATCGGCTATGTACCACAGGCCTTCAAGCTAGCTGTAGTCAAACCTTTACTCAAAAAGCCATCTCTAGACCCAGCAGTCTTAGCTAATTATAGGCCAATCTCCAACCTTCCTTTCATATCAAAAATCCTTGAAAGAGTAGTTGTCAAACAGCTAACAGATCATCTGCAGAGGAATGGTTTATTTGAAGAGTTTCAGTCAGGTTTCAGAGCTCATCACAGCACAGAAACAGCTTTAGTGAAGGTTACAAATGATCTTCTTATGGCCTCTGACAGTGGACTCATCTCTGTGCTTGTCCTGCTAGACCTTAGTGCAGCATTCGATACTGTCGACCATAATATCCTATTAGAGCGATTAGAACATGCAGTAGGTATTACAGGTACTGCGCTGCAGTGGTTTGTATCATATCTATCTAATAGACTCCAGTTTGTGCATGTAAATGGAGAGTCCTCTTCACACACTGAGGTTAATTATGGAGTTCCACAGGGTTCAGTGCTAGGACCAATTCTGTTTACATTATACATGCTTCCCTTAGGCAGTATCATTAGAAGACATAGCATACATTTTCACTGCTATGCAGATGACACCCAGCTCTATCTGTCCATGAAGCCAGATAACACACACCAATTAGTTAAACTGCAGGAATGTCTTAAAGACATAAAGACCTGGATGGCCGCTAACTTTCTGCTTCTTAATTCAGATAAAACTGAGGTTATTGTACTCGGCCCTGAAAATCTTAGAAATATGGTATCTAACCAGATTCTTACTCTGGATGGCATTACCTTGGCCTCCAGTAACGCTGTGAGGAACCTTGGAGTCATTTTTGACCAGGACATGTCCTTCAATGCACATATTAAACAAATATGTAAGACTGCGTTCTTCCATTTGCACAACATCTCTAAAATTAGAAATATCCTGTCTCAGAGTGATGCTGAAAAACTAGTTCATGCATTTATTACTTCCAGGCTGGACTACTGTAATTCATTATTATCAGGATGTCCAAAAAACTTGCTGAAAAGCCTTCAGCTAATCCAAAATGCTGCAGCAAGAGTACTGACAGGGACTAGAAAGAGAGAGCAGATTTCTCCTGTTTTGGCTTCCCTTCATTGGCTTCCTGTTAAATCCAGAATTGAATTCAAAATCCTGCTCCTCACATACAAGGTCTTAAATAATCAGGCCCCATCTTATCTTAATGACCTTGTAGTACCATATCACCCTATTAGAGCACTTCGCTCTCGCTCTGCAGGCCTACTTGTTGTTCCTAGAGTATTTAAAAGTAGAATGGGAGGGAGAGCCTTCAGTTTTCAGGCCCCTCTTCTGTGGAACCAGCTTCCAGTTTGGATTCAGGAGACAGACACTATCTCTACTTTCAAGATTAGGCTTAAAACTTTCCTTTTTGCTAAAGCATATAGTTAGGGCTGGACCAGGTGACCCTGAATCCTCCCTTAGTTATGCTGCAATAGACATAGGCTGCCGGGGATTCCCATGATGCATTGAGTTTTTCCTTTCCAGTCACCTTTCTCGCTCACTATGTATTAACAGACCTCTCTGCATTGAATCATATCTGTTATTAACCTCTGTCTCTCTTCCACAGCATGTCTTTATCCTGTCTTCCTTCTCTCACCCCAACCGGTCGCAGCAGATGGCCGCCCCTCCCTGAGCCTGGTTCTGCCGGAGGTTTCTTCCTGTTAAAAGGGAGTTTTTCCTTCCCACTGTTGCCAAAGTGCTTGCTCATAGGGGTCATATGATTGTTGGGTTTTTCTCTGTATCTATGAAGCGCCTTGAGGTGACTTATGTTGTGATTTGGCGCTATATAAATAAAATTGAATTGAATTGAATTGAATTAATAGATAATTTCTATATTGGTTAGAATTAAGATTATTTTTATTTTTCCAGTTCATGAGGACTGTTTTCTTGGCTATGCATAGGGCAGTGAAAACCATATGGGCGATATTCTTTTCTGAAGTGACATTATCTAAGCTGCCCAACAAACACACTAAGGGGGAAGTTGGAATGTTACATTTCAGACACTTCGATAAGTCTTCACATATCTCGCGCCAAAACTTCTGAACTGGTGGACAGAACCAAAGAGCGTGGATATAATTGTCCGGTGAATTGGTTTGGCAGTGTGAGCAGTTGTTGGTAGACGTAAAGCCCATCTTGAACATCCGATGACCTGTATAGTGCACTCTATGTAATATTTTGTATTGAATTAATTGAAGACTGGAATTTCTAATTAGATGAAAGGTTTTTAAGCAAATCTGAGACCAGAAATTTAGGTCTAAGTTAACTGATAAATCCGCTTCCCATTTTGCAATAGGAAGTGATATTGATTCATCTGTTTTAGAAAGCATTCTGTATATTTTGGATAGTAATTTGGGGGTTTTAAGAGTAAGAAATTGAACCACACTTGGTGGTGTTTGTAGTTCAACTTGACCCGGTTTAAATTTCTTTTTTACTATGGATTTAATTTGTTGATATTCTAAAAATCTTTTCTTGTTGATCCCATATTGTGTAACTAGTCCGTCAAATGAGATAAATTCTGTTCCTTCTAGTATATGTTCTAAATATTTGATTCCTTTACCACTCCAATCTGAAAAGTTTATCATATTATTGTTTTGTAATATGTCAGGGTTGTTCCAGATAGGTGTACGTTTGCATGGGATTAATGAAGACGCCGTCAATTTTAGAAACTCCCACCATGCTGTCAGAGAAGAGCTGATGTTGATGCTTTTAAAGCATTCATGTCGTTGGATGTTTGAGCTGATAAATGGTAGGTCTGAGATCTCTAGATTATTGCAAAGTGCTTGTTCTACATCTAGCCAAGGTTCATCTAAGAGGGTATGTTTTAGCCATCCTGAGATAAACTGAAGCCTGTTGGCTAAGAAGTAGCGCTGAAAGTTAGGCAGTTCTAGTCCTCCTTTATCCTTGGTCTTTTGTAGTGTTTTTAAGCTTATACGTGGGGGTTTATTTTTCCAAAGGAATTTGGACATACATGAATCTAGCGATCTGAACCAATCTTGTGGCGGTTTAGTTGGGATCATTGAGAATAAATAATTTATTTTTGGTAAGACCATCATTTTTATAGCGGCAACCCTTCCCATGAGTGATATGGGTAGACATTTCCACCTAGCCAGATCATCTTCTACCTTCTTTAAAAGTGGGATATGGTTTAATTTAGTTAGATCTGCAAGCTTGGGAGAAACATTAATACCTAAATATTTTATATTTCCCGATTGCAGTGGTGTAGAAGAGGAATTATGGAGGGAGCAATTAATCGGTAGAACTGTAGATTTTGACCAGTTAATTGAGTAATCTGATATTCTTGCAAAAGAGTTTATCAATTCAATCACCCCAGAGATATTGGTTTGTGAATTTTGGAGAAAGAGTAACACATCATCCGCATAAAGGCTGATTTTATGTTCCACGTTCTTGCATTTTATGCCCTTAATTACTGAATTCTGTCTAATTGCTGCTGCTAGTGGTTCAATAAAAATTGCAAACAGTGAAGGGGAGAGTGGGCATCCCTGCCTGGTGCCCCTCAAGAGACAGAAGCTGGAGGATGTTTGGTCATTTCTTCTAACACAAGCTGTTGGGGAATTATATAATATTTTTAACCAGTTTATGAAAGAGGATCCAAAACCAAATTTGTGTAAAGTTGCAAATAGAAATTTCCAGTTAACTCTGTCAAATGCTTTTTCTGCGTCTAAAGTAGAGATGGCACGATACCACTTTTTTATGTCCGATACCGATACCGATATCATAAATTTGGATATCTGCCGATACCGATATGAATCCGATATAGTGTTTTTTAATCAACAAAACTGTTTTTTTCAAATAGCTTGCTGCATTTTGTATAAGTTCATACTCAAGTGTAAAACAACAACTACACTAAAGCTATTCTGTTATACCTGTATGCAAAAAAAAATATTTCATAGTTCAGCAATACTGATCAATCTAATAAACTTAAACCTACACCATCCTCCCTATTCTGGTATTTTAAAGAGTACTTAGCGTAAATATTAAGCAACCTAACTAATAGGGTTCCAACTCCCAGCAACAACAAAAATAAATAAATAAAAATTGGGGAACCACCCCTCACGCTCCACCTCATGATGCTTAATCGACGTAATCAACCTTAATTTGATGCAGTGTGAAAAAAAATGCACAGAAATCAATTATTTTTCAAGAAATATTAAATAGATTCAACATCTTTCTTCAACAAAATTGCAGACTGCACAGATGGTACCTTCCCAAAGGAAAAAGTACTATAGCTTACTAGGGTATATATATATTAGACTTAATAGTTACTATATACAGTAATTGACTTCTATTCATTTTACATCAAATTAAAACTTTGGGTGTAAGATTTGGATAATTATTTATTAAAAGCTAGACATTTTAAATGAGAATAAGAAAGAAAAGTATGTCTTTGTGCCCCCTTTTCCCTGTTAATGCCCTATCGGCCCCCCTGGCTAAACTTTGCTAGATCCGCCCCTGCACAGTTACCAGCCGTCAGCTACATAGAAAAAGATCCTGGTGTAGAAAGTAATATTAAATAAATTCTAACAACAGCTTATCAAGCTTAAACGTGCTGCTGTTGTTCAGCCACTGGTTTCCTCTTTCTGGTGCAAAGTGGGCCAAAAGCAAACAAGAGAGACGGACTCGCGACAGAAAAGCCGATCAGCTGATCGTTAAGCAGTTTCATGATTGAAGTAGCAGCAAGAAGAGGCAGTCGCTTGTTAAGCTTAAAGCAGGAATGCTTTACAAACATTCAGAGATGGACTTACACACTTGCTTTACTTCTCTCGGGGATAACTTTGTCGGAGATGAAATGCCGGGTTGCTAGCGAAGCTCCAAATGCTATCCAGACCACCGACAGGTCCCGCATGCCACAGCCGCTCTATCACGTGATGCCTACTGCTCTGACGTGCTAACGTTCTGAAGTGAGTTACGGCGTGTTGCAAGTTTTGTTAGGTGCTTTCGTGATATTTAATGGATCGGATTACATTTTTTATTTTTCTCCGATATCCGATCCAGTAATTTAGGTCAGTATCGGACCGATACCGATACGTAATATCGGATCGGTCCATCTCTAGTCTAAAGAGAATATTGTAGTTTCTAGGTTTTTACTGTATGAGTAGTCTATCAAATTAAGTAATCTACGTGTATTTGTTGATGAGTGCCTACCTTTTCTGAAACCAGTTTGGTCAGGATGAATTAAGAGGGGGGTTATTTTCTCCAGTCTCTTTGAGAGAGCTTTGCAGATTATTTTAAGGTCTACATTTATAAGGGATATTGGACGATAGCCTGAGGGATATACAGGGTCTTTGCCTGGTTTTAGCAGGAGATTAATGTTTGCAGAATTCATATTTGATGGAAGTCTGCCCTTTTCTTTAATTTCCAACAACGTTCTGTAGAAAACTGGTGCTAGAATCGACCAGAATTCTTTGTAGAATTCTGCAGGAAAGCCGTCTGGACCTGGAGCCTTATTATTGGGCATACTTATCAGGGCTTCCTGGAGTTCACCTGGGCCAATCAAGAGCTGGAGGCCATGTTGCGTTGCGTCGCATCATCGAACCAAGTGACCTGGAGCGAGCAGTTGGCCTGGGTGGAGTATGCCCACAATGCAAGCACGTCATCAGCAACTGGACTCTCACCCTTCTCGCCCGGAGGCTCCCGTTAGAGGGGGGTACTGTCACGGTCGGAAGGCTCTTTCCGGACGACCCTGCTTGTGTTTATGTTTTCTGTGTGTGTGTTTGCTTCTCCCTCCCTCGTAAGAACAAGATCCGGGCCATCAACACGTACGCCCTGCCCGTGATCAGGTACCCTGCTGGGGTAATAGGCTGGCCAAAGGAGGAGATAGAAGCCACTGACATAAAGACAAGAAAGCTCCTTACCATGCATGGAGGGTTTCACCCCAAGTCCAGCACCCTGAGGCTCTACGCTAAGCGGAAGGAAGGGGGCCGGGGACTGGTGAGTGTCAGCACCACAGTCCAGGATGAGACAACGAACATCCAAGAATACATTGGGAAGATGGCCCCAACTGACCGAGTGCTCAGTGAATACCTCAGGCAGCAGAAACCCAAGAAAGAGGAGGGAGACGAGGAACCATCATGGAAGGACAGGCCCCTGCACGGTATGTACCACCGGCAGATAGAGGAGGTGCAGATATCCAGAAATCCTACCAGTGGCTGGACAAAGCTGGACTGAAAGACAGCACAGAGGCACTAATCATGGCAGCACAGGAACAAGCTCTGAGCACAAGATCCATAGAGGCTGGGGTCTATCACACCAGGCAAGACCCCAGGTGCAGGCTGTGTAAAGATGCCCCAGAGACAATCCAGCACATAACAGCAGGGTGCAAGATGCTAGCAGGCAAGGCATACATGGAACGCCATAACCAAGTGGCCGGCATAGTGTACAGGAACATCTGTGCCGAGTATAACCTGGAAGTCCCGAGGTCAAAATGGGAGATGCCCCCAAGGGTGGTGGAGAATGACCGAGCTAAGATCCTGTGGGACTTCCAGATACAGACGGACAAAATGGTGGTGGCTAACCAACCGGACATAGTGGTGGTAGACAAACAGAAGAAGACGGCCGTAGTGATAGATGTAGCGGTTCCGAATGACAGCAATATCAGGAAGAAGGAACACGAGAAGCTGGAGAAATACCAAGGGCTCAGAGAAGAGCTCGAGAGGATGTGGAGGGTGAAGGTAACGGTGGTCCCCGTGGTAATCGGAGCACTAGGCGCGGTGACTGCCAAGCTAGGCGAGTGGCTCCAGCAGATCCCGGGAACAACATCGGAGATCTCTGTCCAGAAGAGCGCAGTCCTGGGAACAGCTAAGATACTGCGCAGGACCCTCAAGCTCCCAGGCCTCTGGTAGAGGACCCGAGCTTGAAGGATAAACCGCCCGCAGGGGCGTGCTGGATGTTTGTTTTTTTTTAATATATATATATATATATATATATATATATATATATATTTTTTTTTTTTTTTTCCCCGTGACAATGATGGGGATTTTTAAAGTCTAAAAGTCAAATTATAGTACAAATATATGTGTATCTATTGGTATCACTTGACTGGTTCTCAACAGTAATACATTGGAATAGTTTTATAGTGATTGTTTTATACTTTCTGTTCTACACTACAGGATACTCTAGTGCACACAACTGAAGTCACACAATTTTTTTTTTCATATTTTGCATGCAAATACACTTAGTTACAACTGTGTTATAATGTATTACCCAATATTCTCATCACACTACAGGACACCAACAGAATCCCCCAAGTAACCTAGAAGATAATATTATAGGGTCAATATCCATGGGTACATTTACAACTGTACAATCTCCTTAAAAATGCCCTGCCAAGTTAGCTCTGTAGCTGGCATGGAGTTTAGCTGCAAACAAATGTCCTTGCATGATTCACCTGTGTGCTTCATCCCCCACAAAGTAGTAGCACACCTTTTTTGGCTGTGTGTTGACAGCCATCATCTCAGAATTCCTCGGTTTAAACAAGGACACATATTGATTCAAGATCACACACCGAAAGGTTGTAGTTAAGGGCAGGGTTCAGCAGTCTTTGTGAGAACATGCACATGGAAAAGAAAGAGAGAGAGAACAACAACAAATAAACAAAACAGGAAAGACCAGAAAATGCACGGATGGGTATTTGTACTATAGTCACTCGTGTTATTACATTTGGCAAACTAGAACACTGTGTTCAATAATGACTTTATATTCTACTCGCAGGAATAGACATTAATGGTTTGAAATCAGTCAGCTTGATGAGGGAGTTTCTACTATCAAAGGAACACATCTAAAAATGTCTGAGAGGCAGACATGCAGCAGTACATTTTGGGAGTGAAAACTACTGTAAAAAACAAAAAAAACCTAAAACTGATCAGGACTGTGTTAGGGCTTGTTGAGCATGCAGGTTTCATCCAGAGAAGAACTGGTTTATATATTTTTTTAAAACTACAGTTACATTATTTCCTGTGTTGCTTTGTTGAAAGACCTTAAATGGATTCACACCTTTTTACCTCTTACTTCTGTGCTTACTTCTTCTACAAGAATGACATATTTTTGATCTGTTGAATGGTATGTTTAATGACGTCAAAAGGTTAAAAGTAATGAGAAGCACTGACTCAGAATAATAACACATTGAATGAAACAGCATTTCATGCTGCAGCTGAAATGCGGAAATGAGTAGGTGTAACAAAGCAAGACAAAAACAAAAGAAAACATGTCCAAACTGGAAAGACTGGGAAAATTACACAGTAGGTATTTGCAATTATCACATTTGGACATGGACATGACTATGCTCTCAAAACACTTCATTACAGTTGGAGTGAGTGTGATGGGGTAATAGTCATTCAAACCGGTTATGTTGTTTTTCTTTGGGAGGTGCACTATGGCGGTGGACCTGAAGCATGTTGGTACAGCTGACTGGGTGAGGGACAAATTAAAAATGTCTGTAAACACCTCAACCAGCTCTGTAGCACATAACCTCAAAGCATGGAGGTGTTTTCAGCGCCACCTGCTTTTCAGGGGTTAGTCCTCCTCAGTACCTTGACAACCTGTAGGCATAGTGAAAGCCTGGTGAGGTAGTATTTCTACCTCACCAGAGAGAGAACAACAACAAAAAAAACACAAACAGCAAAGACCAGAAAAATGCACGGATGGGCATTTGTACTATAGTTACTCATCTTATTACATTTGACAAACTAGAACACTGTGTTCTAGCTGTGTTTCTGAGACCAACACTAGCACTGTCAGCAGATGAAGATCAGGGTGGAACATCACAGCAACAGGCTTTGCATTTTAATTTTTTTAAGAGTTGCTAATACACTGAAAAGAAGAACCTAAACATTTAAATGATCTCTTACTGCAGTCAAAATATGACACCAAAATGATCACTAGTGATACAAGTTAAGTTGCAAGTCAGTTAACTAATTTAAAAAGTTCTCTCCTCTGAGGTGTTGCTGTAAGCACGCACACTCAAACGCAACAGAAAACCATGCTAAGCCCTTGGGCATCTTGCTTTCATACAGAACTTCCTACATAACATTCTACTACACCACTAGCATGTCACTGTGACTGTGATGTGATACTACACTATCATGCTTTATGCTATCAAGCTAGAACAGTGTAGGTATAAAACAATATCTTTAGTGATGGGGATTTTTAAAGTCTAAAAGTCAAATTATAGTACAAATATATGTGTATCTATTGGTGTCACATTTTTCATATTTTGCATGCAAGGAGCCAGACTTTCTTGCAATTCTTAATCTGGAATCTGGTCTTGTGTGACAATAGCTTCATTGGTGGCGTGCAATTTAGCTTGAACCATGTTTTTTTTTTTTTTTACCTTTTTGCTTAGTTCTACAACAAAGTATGAGAAATCTTTTCATTTCAGCTGCTCTAAATGCCCTTTTTTAAGGTGTGGCCAGAGTTTCTTTCAAGAGTTGCACTCAACCCCTTAGTTCCAGTGAATTAACTCTTAATGCTTTGGCATACCAAGAGATTTTGGACCATTTCATGCTTTTTGTGGAAACAATTTGGGAATGGCCCCTTCCTGTTCCAACATGGCAGTGCACTAATGCACAAAACAAGCTCTATAAAAACATTGATGAGGCAGTTTAGTGTGGAAAAACCTGACCTCTACCCGACAGAATGACATGACATATGAAAACCTCACCTCTCCACATGCACCTGCTTTTTTTTCTTGATCTTAGTTCTACTCCTCCCTCTATACATGTGCAATGTTTTTGTTTTTGTTTTGTTTTTTACAAACGAGTGAAAGTATTGCAGACACAATGCAGAGGCATGTCAAGATGTGTGGTGAATAGCACAGAAAGAAATATTCTTCCAGTAAACACATACCCTGTCATCAAATGTATTATGAGACTAGAAATCTTTTGGTGTCCCGATGCGTCATACTGATGTTATAACAGTTCACAGGATGGTCTTCATTGTCTGCAAGGAAAAGCAGCACCCTGCTAAAGTTAGGTTTAAAATCCGCTCCAGTTACGCAACAATGGTTCGAAGTAAATTTTAGTGAGTGAGAATGTGTTCAAAGGTTTGAAAAAAAAAGTTTACTTCCCGTCCCTTACTTTATTGTTCCCTGTCAAAATTGACTGGTCGTCTTAAATTAGCACAAAAACGATTTTTCACGACCAAATTTTTATATTATTTAATATTCAGCATTCTTTAACTGTGAACAATGTCTCAAAGTAGTGTTTAACATAAATTTATAGAATTAGAAATGAAATAACTGCAATAAAAAAACACGAATATGCACTGAAAATAAATGGAAAACCAAAGACCAAACTCAGCATGAAGTGCTATGATTCACATAAATAAAAATAAAATAAAATGGATGAAACTTTGCATTACCTTATCAAGGCAGTCAATGCCTCCTTTGTTCTTGTTGTAGTCCTGGATCATAAGGGGCTTTCTGTCCTCTGTGGTGCTGATAGGGACAACTTTGTATAGCGTGCTCAGCAGGATGACACTTCTATTCTTCTTTGGAACATTTGACACAAGAGTTTGTGTGTCAGTGAAACCAAATTTTGATGAGAGTGCCTCTCGTTCTCTGGCTGATACCAGTGCAGGGGGAAGTTCAGGCTTGTTCTTTCTCACTGTCCCTACCATGGTGAGCTTTCTTTTTAGCAGCTTCTGACCAAGAGCATATGATGTGGAGAAGTTGTCACATGTGATATTACGCCCCTGGAGACCGGTTGTCACGTCCAGCACAACACACATGCCCTGGTTTCCTTCTGCCCTTCCAGTACTGGGTTTCCCTGTGTAGACCTGCATATTCCAGGCATAGCTGCTTCTGGCGTCACACGCTCACCAGATCTTTATACCACATTTCCCTGGTTCTCTTGGAATGTACACATTGAAGGAACAGCGACCGCTGAAAGGAACCAGGCAATCATCAACTGTCACCTCAGGGCCTGGATTGTACATAAGTGGTAGGCGCTCCACCACCTGTCCTAAATGTTTATGACTGAAGGGAAAACTGTGTCTAATTAGGTGTCTAATTAGACACTGTCTAATTAGATGAAAATTGTTTTAGGTTTTACCAAAATAGTACCTGTTTGTCATTTCACCACAGGACGGGTCATGCATCTCTGTTATCAAATCGAATAATTCTTGAAAGGACATGAAACTGTTGTAAGGACATAGTTGCCTGGAATATAGGCCTGCCAAACTCTGCATCCCAGAGACTTTTTAGAGGCTCATTGTTTAAGCGATATACTCCTGCTAAAATCAACAGACCTATGTAGGCTTGGAGGTCTACCAAGTTGATTTCTCTCCGGGTGTCCCCAAACACACGCTTCCCTTCCAGGTGTGTCATCTCCAGTATAATTCTCTCAATGGACTCTGATTAAAAAAAAAGAGTTGGGAGTCGGACTTGAAGTCAACCACACGAGATATCGCATGCTGTGTTGGTCCTGGTGTCATCTTTATGATGTTTTCCACTCCCGCTCTACTTCCTTTGTCTTGGGGGGGATGAAGACCAGAGCAAGTGTCCACTCTTGGACTGGAATGTCTCCTCAGGTGCCTGTTCTTCAGGTGCCTCTCCCTCTCCATCTGTTGATTGGTCAGAGTCCTCAAAGTCTGGATCAAAATCTATCTCTGCTCTATCTCTGTTTCAATTTCAGTACCCTCTTCATCATGTCCAAAACCCGGACCAGAACCTCTTCGACAGTCAGTCGCCAACTCATTGTGCTCAGAGTAAAAGGAGTGCAAGGCAAACACCAAGCTATATATATGGTCTGTGTGAAGATGATACATTGATTAGTCTGGATGGTGTGATTCACGTGGGGGGATAGTGAAATCATTGAAAGAGTATAGTGGAAACGGAAGCGCAAATACAAAAACTGAGCGAGAGGGGCTGCTATTGTGTGTGTGTATGGATAATAGCAAACACTGAAATATATTTTTTGCATGCAGCAATGAATTTTGTTCACTCAAATTCAGCTTTTCTTCGCTCACAATAAATTTCTCCTCAAAATGCAACACTTGCACCTGCAAACTTTTTTTTCTTGCACTCCAAATATTTTTACGTGCGCTCAGAATAGTGGCACAAAATTAACCCCATAGACAGCTTGCTGAAGAACTCGAGTTTCTTCTCCCCCCTCCATGCTGTCAGACACTTGAAAGTGACCCGCGCGTGCTTCTCAGCCAATCACAGCGGTATAGACACCCAGCCTTCCATTTCCATTAAACTCTTTCATTCACATAAATTATTCTCTTGCATACATATATTTTCTTCACACATGAATGCATTCTCTTCTTACATACATGTATTATTTGTGAGATTAAATGCAGTAGGAATGCATAAATGAAAATGCATATATGTTAGAGTGAAAATTTGTAAATATGTACATTAAAATACATGTATAAGAGAGCACAATATTGCAATGTGTGTGTTAAATATGTGTAAACATGAGAATAAAAATATCTAAATATAAAAATTTAAATAAAACTATGTGAGAGTGAAAGTATGTGTGTGAAAGAAGAATGTATGTGTGTGAGAGTGACAATACGTGTGTCTGACAGAAGAATGTATGTATGTGAGAGTGAAAGAATGAATTTTGGCTTGTACGGCCCCTCATATATATACACGAGGGGCCGTACAAGCCAAAATTCATTCATAGGGTAAGTCCTCATCATTATCCCATAGCGGTTCAGGTAATCTCTCAGGGCCTTGGAAGCGTGGCCATGTCCAGTCTACCTCATCAATGTTGGGAGAGTCGCCGAAATACAAAAAATCTTCCTCGTTGTCAGTGTCCATAGTCCACAGTTGTGGTGGTGAGGGGGGTGTGCTCCACTCCGACACTGGTGAATACGGTGCGTTTTCACTCCAATCTTCAAATGTAGGGTTCGTGGCTGGATCTTCAGAGACTAAAGATTGCTCAGTATCCCTGGTACCAAGTACCAAATATGTACCAAGTTCTGTCACTCTGATGGTTGATTGAGCAGAAGGGCTGGAAGATGCCATTTTCATGGAGAATTTCAAGCCCAACAGATGGGAATTACCGTTCTTTTCCAAAGTTGCAGCTGCTAGGGACACAGTGGCCAACTCTACGGTTTTTGAAAATTGCTACCACTCCTACCCGCACCCTTTAAGATCAACCCACTTCCAGATCACGCCCCCTTCTGTTATTTTAAAAAGAAGACCGCCGTCTCATTCCTTCAAACCTTTTTTTTTAGGTTGGAGGTGAGCTTCACTCCCTCCAAGAAATCTACAGGAAGCGGTGCCTGAGGAAAGCGGGAAGGATCATCAAGGACTCCAGTCACCCCAGCCGTAAACTGTTCAGACTACTTCCATCAGGAAGGAGGTTCTGCAGCATCCGGTCCCAAACCAGCAGACTGAGAGACAGCTTTTTCCACCACGCCATCAGAATGCTGAACACTTTATAGACACCTCACCTTCACTACTGGAACTTCAACAGTGTGCACTCCACACTGTATATAATGCCACTTGTTTTGCACAATATCCAACTACCAACCTCTGTATATTTTATATATTGGTTACTCTATTTAATTTGTAAAATATGTACACACACACACACACACACACACACACACACACACACACACACACACACACACACACACACTTAGTATACACATCCAGTAATGCATACACTCTTATACAGGGAGTGCAGAATTATTAGGCAAATGAGTATTTTGTCCACATCATCCTCTTCATGCATGTTGTCTTACTCCAAGCTGTATAGGCTCGAAAGCCTACTACCAATTAAGCATATTAGGTGATGTGCATCTCCGTAATGAGAAGGAGTGTGGTCTAATGACATCAACACCCTATATCAGGTGTGCATAATTATTGGGCAACGTCCTTTCCTTTGGCAAAATGGGTCAAAAGAAGGACTTGACAGGCTCAGAAAAGTCAAAAATAGTGAGATATCTTGCAGAGGGATGCAGCAGTCTCAAAATTGCAAAGCTTCTGAAGCGTGATCATCGAACAATCAAGCATTTCATTCAAAATAGTCAACAGCGTCGCAAGAAGCGTGTGGAAAAACCAAGGCGCAAAATAACTGCCCATGAACTGAGAAAAGTCAAGCGTGCAGCTGTCAAGATGCCACTTGCCACCAGTTTGGCCATATTTCAGAGCTGCAACATCACTGGAGTGCCCAAAAGCACAAGGTGTGCAATACTCAGACACATGGCCAAGGTAAGAAAGGCTGAAAGACAACCACCACTGAACAAGACACACAAGCTGAAACGTCAAGATTGGGCCAAGAAATATCTCAAGACTGATTTTTCTAAGGTTTTATGGACTGATGAAATGAGAGTGAGTCTTGATGGGCCAGATGGATGGCCTTTTCGGGTTGAGGATGGAGTCAAGCTCAACTCCCAGTCCTACTACCAGTTTCTGGAAGACACCTTCTTCAAGCAGTGGTACAGGAAGAAGTCTGCATCCTTCAAGAAAAACATGATTTTCATGCAGGACAATGCTCCATCACACGCGTCCAAGTACTCCACAGCGTGGCTGGCAAGAAAGGGTATAAAAGAAGAAAAACTAATGACATGGCCACCTTGTTCACCTGATCTGAACCCCATTGAGAACCTGTGGTCCATCATCAAATGTGAGATTTACAAGGAGGGAAAACAGTACACCTCTCTGAACAGTGTCTGGGAGGCTGTGGTTGCTGCTGCACGCAATGTTGATGGTGAACAGATCAAAACACTGACAGAATCCATGGATGGCAGGCTTTTGAGTGTCCTTGCAAAGAAAGGTGGCTATATTGGTCACTGATTTGTTTTTGTTTTGTTTTTGAATGTCAGAAATGTATATTTGTGAATGTGGAGATGTTATATTGGTTTCACTGGTAAAAATAAATAATTGAAATGGGTATATATTTGTTTTTTGTTAAGTTGCCTAATAATTATGCACAGTAATAGTCACCTGCACACACAGATATCCCCCTAAAATAGCTAAAACTAAAAACAAACTAAAAACTACTTCCAAAAACATTCAGCTTTGATATTAATGAGTTTTTTGGGGTTCATTGAGAACATGGTTGTTGTTCAATAATAAAATTATTCCTCAAAAATACAACTTGCCTAATAATTCTGCACTCCCTGTATTGTCCATATATTTATTACTCTCAGATTTAGCCATTCTTATATTTTTTTTGTTTTATGTTATTGTATTTTTTGCACACTTCTGTTGCTTGTGAAGCTCGCACACAAGAATTTCACTCGCATGTACTGTACCAGTGTACCTTCACATGTGATGTGACAATAAAAGTGATTTGATTTGATATTGTCCTTGAAACATTGGAATTTCATATATGCACGAATGGCTTGGCGCGCAAAGAATAACGTCACAACAATGTGATTGGTCACTTGCGATGTTGAACCTCATGTTCTGTTCATTCCTCCGTTCTCTGCAATAAATCACCAGTCCTCACCTACCTGCAAGTCCTGCGTTTGAGTTCTTTCTTCCTCGCCTTCAAACACAACCCCTGACAATTCTTCATTCAGAAATGAAATTCCAAAAGTATCTGAGGTGAGTTTATAATCGGGGGGGCCCTCCCCGAGCCAAACAACACCCGTAGAAGGCTGACTCGAGCTCCTGCGCATGCTTAGCCTCCTGCCTCACACTCTCCTTGGGGAAGGCACAAACTGCAAACTGCTGATACCAAGCCGAGTCTGCTGGGTCCATGTTCTGTACTTCTGTCATGTGATGTGTGCAGCAGGAGAGAAGGACCCAATGTGCGGA
The DNA here is from genome assembly GCF_041146795.1 of Maylandia zebra. Lineage (NCBI taxonomy): Eukaryota > Metazoa > Chordata > Actinopteri > Cichliformes > Cichlidae > Maylandia > Maylandia zebra. The sequence continues at coordinate 29,858,805 of NC_135187.1, forward strand.
CTCCAGGAGGCAAAAAGTGTATTCCAAAAACAGCTTTATTGCTGAAGATAAAATAACTAATCTGAAAATACCAGTAAACTAAACAGGCAGGCTGGCAAATGGACAACAGAGTGTGGGATGAGGGAGATCACGACACAGACTGAAGAAAACACGGGGCTTAAATACACAGAGTGAGCAATCAGGGAATGGGAGACAGGTGGGAAACACAGCTGGGACAAATCAGGGCTAACGAGACAAGGGAAGCAAAACCAGATACATTAACATGAGACACGTACATTCAAAGTAAAAACAGGAAACATAACACAGAGACATGGACTTGACAAGGGGATACAGCTGACAGGGGAGACAGCAACTATGGAACACAGAGACATAAACCATAGGACAGAGAACTCTAAGGAACCAAAAGACTAGAAATTATAAATAATATAAAAGTTCAATAATAATGTAAAACTGAAAACTCTGGGTCGACAACCCAGGCACCCCAACATTAAAAGCTCTGCATTTCACTTAAATTTTTTTGTTTGACTTGTACCATCCAAACTGTAAAGGAAAATATTTGTTTATGGTCCAGTGTTGAATACCTATAAAGGCTACAACATAGTGTATATACACTATCCTCCTAAGACCCGAAGTCTTTCATGGCATGCATTTTTAATTTCTCTTTGATATTTGGGCTTATTGGGACCTGATGAATGTAAAAACCAAGAATTACCAGATTCTTTTTTTTTTTACCTGATTTTTGTTTCAGAGAAAAAATAATACCACATAAGAGGAAATTCACTTTGATAGAACAGTGGCAGTGTAATGTCCTCGTAAGTGGATATCAGGTCCTTGTAGAGCGAAATTTAGTATTTTGGTCTACACCAGGGGTGTCCAAACTTTTTTCACCGAGGGCCACATACATAAAAATATAGGAGGGGCTAGGCCTTCCACTCTTAGTGAAACTGTGGTCTCCATCTGTCATATACTGGGTTGCCTGTGCCGAGCTGGTGGGCGTTGCGGCTTTACGCCACCATGACATGCTTTGCGGCAGGGCTGTCAATGTGCAGTTCCTCTCTTAGCTGCCACACCCATTGTTGTGCTGTTATAACCCATGCTGGATACACATTCAATAAAGCAGCAACATAAGAAAGCTACCGAGTGGTCATTCTACATGGTGTCAGAAGCGACCCGGACCATCGCCAGAATAACGCCATAAGGGAGAAAACAACAGAATGGCTTAGTTTAATCCCCCGAAAAGCTTCCCCTTCGATAAGCCGACGGAATGGCCCGACTGGAAACAGCGTTTCGAGCGCTACAGGATCGCAACGAAACTCCACAAAGACGAAGGACAAGTACAGGTGAGCTGCCTAATCTACACGATGGGAAATGAAGCAGAGAACATTTACTAGTCACTCACCTTCGCCGCCGATGAAAGTCGTGATGGCTTTGCCGTCGTAATGAGGAAGTTCGACGAGTATTTTTTCCCGCAGAGGAACATTATACATGAGAGAGCATGTTTTCACCAGCGTGTCCAGCGGCCAGGTGAAACGGCGGAGAGTTTTATCTGAGCCCTGTATGACCTCTCAGAGCACTGTGAGTTTGGTGCATGTAAAGAGGAAAATATCCGCGATTGTATTGTGGTCGGGATACGAGACAAGGACCTCTCCCGCAGGCTACAGCTGATGAAGGACCTCACATTGGCGCAAACGACCCAGATCGTCAGAAAGTCAGAGGAGGTCGCAGCACAGGTCAGCTTGCAGAGAGATGCGGGAGACTCAGTACAGGAGGTACGGGATAAGCAGAAAAGCATGGACTGGAAATCACAACAACAACAGCGAGGCAGGCTACCCGCGGAAAAAAAATGGGTGGGGCGTGACAAGAAATGCGGTAAATGTGGGAAGACACAGCATGCCAGGGATGAAAATGTGCCCAGCAGCAAAATCTGTTTGCCATGGCTGCCGAAAAATTGGACACTGGGCCAGGGTGTGTCGTAACACCAGATCAGTGAATGAGGTTACAGAGACAGAGAAAAGCGAGCAGGCCTCATATTTTCTAGGCTCAGTGTGTAATGCAAAAGGAAATAGCGAAGCATGGACTGTGCAGTTACTGCTAGACTCTGCCCCAATAGAATTTAAGATTGACACAGGAGCAGATGTCACTATCATAAATGAAGACACGTTCCACACACTTGCTCATAAGAGAACAGTAGAGCCTTCTAATCTCCCTCTAGATAGCCCCGGAGGAGAGCTGTTATGTCTCGGCTACTTAAAGGCCACAATAAGTTATAAAGGCAAAGACTACCTATCCAAGGTGTATGTGGTTCGTGGACGCAGAGTTAGCAACCTTCTCAGCCGCTTCTCGTCAGTGCAGATGAACCTGGTGAGAAGAACTGATGAAGCAACAATCACTGCCACCAGGAACCAACCACTTTACGGTGAACACGGAACACTAAAAACTGAACTAGTCAAAATTCAGTTAAGGGACGATGCTGTGCCTTTCCCCATGCTGCAGAAAGTGAAGGAGGAACTACAAAGAATGGAGAACCATGATGTCATTGAGAGGGTGACCCAACCTACCGAATGGTGTGCCCCAATGGTGCCTATCTTGAAGAAGAACACAGCAAGGGCCAGGATCTGCGTTGATCTGACAAAACTGAATAAGTCTGTCAAAAGAGAGCGCTATATCTTGCCTACCCCTGAGGAAACCATGTCCAGGTTGAGTGGGGCAACGGTCTTCTCCTCGCTGGATGCAGCCAGTGGATTTTGGCAGATCCCGTTGCATCACGAGAGTTGCAAACTAACGACATTCATCACGCCATTTGGCAGGTATTGCTTTAAGAGGCTGCCCTTTGGGATAACAAGTGCACTAGAGATCTTTCAGCGAAAGATGTTGGAGACCTTAGAGGGGCTTGAAGGTGTGGAGGTCTTTATGGATGACATCCTGATCTATGGGGCCACAATGAAACAACACAACACCCGACTTGAGAAGGTGCTGCAGCGCATTGAGTTAGCCGGATTGAAGCTCAACCGAGAGAAGTGCTCCTTCAGACAGAGCCAGCTTCGCTTCCTAGGGCACCTGATCGACTATTCTGGGGTCAGGCCAGACCCTGAGAAAGTGAACGCCATTCTTCAGCTGCCGTCACCAGAAAATGTGCAAGAGCTTAAACGTATCCTAGGAATGGTTAATTACCTGGGCAGATATATTCCTGCTCTTGCCACAGTATGCCAGCCACTGTACGAGTTGCTTAAAAGCAAAAACAGTTGGACCTGGGGTCACCCACAGCAGGCAGCCTTCGAGAACATTAAGAGAGCGCATACATCAGCACCTGTTCTTGCCTTCTATGATGTCAACAGACTCACAGCCATATCTGCCGATGCCAGTAGCTACGGGCTTGGGGCTGTGCTGCTTCAGCTTCATGGCGTAGAGTGGAAACTGTGGAGCAGGGAAATTATTTTACTGCTATTGTTAAATAATCATCATTATTACCATTGCATTAATAATAGAATCTGCAGTATTGATATTGTATTCAGAGGTTTAAACAGTGTGTCTTTTAGAAAGACTAAGTGCAGCAGGCTGACAGGAAGTTGCAGAGAGTTTGCAGGAGAGTTTGCAGAAGCGAAAGCAGAGTCTAAGTATTCTGAGCAGGTTAGACGAGGCTATTTGAATTACTAGGTTATTAAAATTGTCTGTTATACTTTTATATTCTTTTATTAAGCTCTTAGTAGAGGTTCTTGATTAAAACCTTTATTCAACATAGTACATGTATTTTCAGTTAGGTTATTGTACCTAAGGATGAGCCTCTGTTCTGGTGAAAGGTCAGAAGTGCAACAGGTGGATTGAGAAAGAGCATTTAAGGACAAGACAGTAAGTGAGAGGTGACATAGAGGCTGAGTGAGGTCGTGACATACACCCACACACACACACATTAGTAGACTCATTTATAGGTGAGAAGTTGGTCATGTTTGTCTCTGGAAAGAGGAACAGCGTCTGGCAGGATGTGGGGCTCGTGTTCCAGACGAGACGAAGACAACGTTCTTTTAAACTGTGTTAAAAGCCAATGTGGTTGATTTGACGTATGTATATATTCTGTCGGTGACGCACGGAGGGGCGTCAGTAAATCAAACCCTGATGCTATAAAAATCTGTGTATGCTTTGAGTAAGTCGAAGATCAATTGCTGTCTGCGTACAGAGTTGTCTTCCCACGCGTGTATTCATTAAAATCATTGTTTGACCAAGATCTTCTGGACCATGGTGGTTTGTACTCTCCTTCCTCAATATTTGAACCTTAACATTTTGGGGGCTCGTCCGGTGGTTGAGGAGGGAGAATTGGAGGTGTAGATGGAGAGGTTCGGTGGTCTGACGGGCAGACATGAATTCCAGTGGTCGAAGTGAGTGGGCATAAGCCGGCTTATCCAAAGGTAAGGCACTACCTGTTGAATTATTTCCAAAGTGTGCCAAATTGGATATGATAAAATTTAAGTCTACTCACTGAAATTACTGGTGATGTCTGTTTTGATTTTGATGAAAATCTCATGAGTAGAAGCAGTAGAGTCTGCTAAGAAGAAAGAAATGAAAGCAGTTTGAGTCTGCATACTGGGTTGAAGTCCCAAAGAAATTGAGTTAGAGTCTCAAGTAGTTTGGTAGGGAATTTGGTCATTTTGTGGGTTAGAGTCCCCATTGTCCATCAGGGTAGATCTGCCTCAGTCATACACTTGTTTTGGGTGTTGATTGTTGTTTCAAAGTGTTATAAATTATTCTAGAACGGCAGTTAGAGTCTGCTAGGAAGCGCAGTGCTCAGAGGTAACGCTTGCCAATGCCAAGGACGCTTAGGCATTGTCCTCGAAGAGGGATAGTCAGTTGGTCACTGTGGAGCTTGGGGCACTCCAGAATAACTAGGAGTTAGAGTCTCCTTACCGTTTGGAACGGTAGTCTGCGCTTTTTTGGTCAGCAGAAGTTGGACTTCGGGCGTGTAATTTTAACTTAAAACTTCGGGGTAAGCCTTGGCTGTGAAACGCCAAAAAATAGAGCTTCAGGCAAAGTTTGGGTTGGTTGACGCTTTTAAATTGAGTTAGGGACTTTAGAGATGAGGCCAGAAACTGTTGGACAGATACTGGTTAATTGATCACAAAAAAGTTGGACTTTATCGGTTAGACCGTTAACTTAAATTTGTCAAAATTGGTTAGGCGCTAAAGCTGACAGATCTGACAGTGGTTGTAAATATAAGACGTCTTTGTAATATAAAATAAGAAGATCTCTGTGTGAAAGGAGTCTGAGGCAATGCTGGAGCTATTTTTAGACGGTGTGTGTGAAAATGCAAATTAGTAAGCAGTGAACTGTTTAAACCACAGTTGGTTTTAGATATACTGCAGCAAACATTGTTGAGTGTGTGTTTAAATGCCATTTATGTTTATTAGAGGACTATAAATAAAGTATTGAGTTGCCGTAGTGGATGTATAGTAATTGACTGAAGTTGGATATAGATATATAAATATATTGAGTGCACTGTATATACTTAAGACGAACATATTACTTCTCTCCAGCAGTAGTTGCTGGTGTGTTTTATTTTTTCAATTTCTTGTGTGTGCGGTGAGAATTAATAGAGGTTTCAGTCGTTTTTTCTTTGTTTTTGTTTACTTGCTCTTTCTGATTATGAAAGGCATGTCTAAAATACTCGTAGGAAAGCGTGTTTTGAGTTATATTCCTCAACTCTAGTCACAGTTTAAGTGTGTGAATGCGGTGAGTAGAAGGTTTTGAATGATGAATAAAGGTGTGAGAGGTATTTCTTTGGTGATGTAAAGTAGGATGTTTTAAAGTTTGAAAGTGTTTTCAATTTGAGAGATGCATGAGTGATGTTATAAGAGTTTGAGTTTCCTTTTCTTTCAGTTCAAAAACACATAAGTACATACACTTGGTACACCCGTTTACTCTTTGATCTTATTAAAACAGACGGTGTATTTGAGTTTGTTGCCTACTGCTCTAGACGCCTCACGGAGGCTGAAACACGCTACGCACAAATCGAAAAGGAGTGTTTGGCAAGTGTTTGGGCCTGTGAAAAGTTTGATAAGTATCTATGTGGCTTAGATCGCTTCAGGCTTGAGACTGACCATAGACCTTTGGTGCCCCTGGTCAACAGCCGGGACCTTGACAATGTTCCATTGAGGTGTCAACGCCTCCTGATGAGGCTCATGAGGTACAAGCCGGAGGCCGTCTATGTCCCTGGCAAAACGCTTGTCATCGCCGATACGTTGTCACGGACAGAGATGGGCAGTAACGCGTTACTTGTAATCTGATTACTTTTTTTAAAGTAACGAGTAAAGTAAGGGATTACTATTGCAAAAACGGTAATTAGATTAACGTTACTTTCCCGTAGGAACGCTGCGTCACTGCGTTACTAAAACCGTGATTTTTTGCGAGAATGTCTCACGACAGTGACGTAAGCGAGTGCGCCGTTAGTGACAACAGCTGTGTGCAGATCAACAATGGATCACATATCGAGTGCGGGGGAGAGTATGAGCGTGCAGCGTTTAAAGCGTGGAAGTACTGACCTTACTTTAAGTTTGATTCCATAAAAAGTGACAAAAACATTAGCGTCTATCGTGCGTGGGAAGAAACCTTCTTTTTACAGCGAAAAAAACCCCTAAACTTCCAAGCAAGCGCCGAGTGCGCTATGACGTAATGGGAAATTCACAGAGAAACTCGCGGATTCTTCCACTGACCGCGGCACACCTGCACCAGGGTAAACCTCCGCCTACCGCAGTCCTGCTTTACAGGTGAAAATAGAGCAACAGGACCGCTGAGTCTTTGACTTTATTTATTTTCTGCTGTGTTTTACTTGCATCTATTTGAAAGACTGAGTGTAAACACAAAAAATATTTTACTTTATGTGCTGGAATGTGTAGAAAATAGGTTTAAATGTTAAACTAATTTATTCAAGTCAGAGAATGTTGCTTATAGTTTAATTTTTACTTTATGCATAAAGTTAAAAGATTAAAACTGATAAAACAAGTTTAAAAAAGAGACTTTAGAAAAAAAACAGCATACAGATTTGAGTGCCGACTTGGCTGAAAGCATTAAAGATGTAAGAAAGCAACTAAGCGATCTGTCTATGGAGGAAATAGAAAAGAAACTGAGATTCACAAAACAAACATTTTATGAGTCTGGTTCCAAAGCAACCAAAGTACTGGCTAAACAGTTAAAATCAATACAAATAAGTAATGCAGTTAATAAGATTAGAGATCCAAACACCAAAGAACTATTATATGAACCAATACAGATAAAAATGCCTTTCAAAAATATTATAAAACAATGTATAATCAACCCGACCAAAAAAACAGACAAGAAATTGAAGAGTACTTGGATCAGTTAGACCTTCCTTCTATTGGGACAACTCAAAATGAATTTTTAACTAAACCAATCACTAAGGAAGAACTGGAAAAGGCAATAAGGAGATTGAAATCTAATAAAAGTCCAGGGAGTGATGGGTATCCCAATGAGTGGTATAAGACTTTTAAAGAGGTTTTGGCTCCTATTTTGATAGATTCTTTTAACTGGACATTGAAACACGCTAAAACTCCACCCTCTTGGAAAGAGGCCATTATATCAGTCTTACCAAAAGAAGGTAAAAACAAGGAAAACTGTGACTCTTATCGCCCAATTTCTATTTTAAATGTGGATTATAAATTATTTACATCCATAATCACAAGACGCTTACAGCTGTTTCTCCCAGATCTGGTGGATGAAGACCAGACAGGGTTCATTAAGGGGCGACAGACACAAGATAATATACGACGCACATTGCATATAATTAATGAAATTAATAAAGAGAAAATCCCAACAGCCTTAGTGAGCTTAGATGCTGAAAAGGCCTTCGATAGAGTCTCTTGGATATTTCTTTTTGCTGTTTTGAAGAGAATGGGCTTTAACAGTATCTTCATCGAGTGTATACAATCCTTGTACCACAGGCCATTGGCTAGAGTTAAAATAAATGGGGACCTGACAGACAGTTTTGAGCTCTTCAGAAGAACCAGGCAGGGTTGCTGCCTGAGTCCAGCCCTTTTTGCTCTGTATATCGAGCCTTTGGCTCAGTATATACGGCAAAGTGCAGACTTAAAAGGGGTTTTAGTTTCTAAAATTGAACAACGAATAGGTCTCTTCGCTGATGATATAATTATATACCTACAAGATCCTGACACTGTGGTGGACCACTAGAGGGCTCCACTCACACCCAGTGTAGAGGAAGTGTGTTCCTGTGTTTTGTGGCGCGATATGCGCAGTTGATGTTGGAGACGAATAAAGAAGGAGTGAGAACTGAGAGCTGTGTCGTTGATGCTTACCTCCACATTGGTGACCCCTGACTCGAGCATGCAACGGGCCGTAGATAACGCACACTCCGCTATGGATGCATCAGCGGCCGCCGGACCTCCGCCTCCTGTTGCAGCTACGTTCGCTGTGGCGCTGAAACTGCCGGACTTTTGGCTCCATGACCCCCCGTCATGGTTCGTACACGTGGAGGCTCAGTTCGCCCTTCGCGGCATCTCAGCTGACGACACGAAGTATCACCATGTGGTGGCCTCGCTCGACCCGCTGGCCACCCGTCGCGCGATGGCGCTCCTCCGGGACCCACCCGCCCAAGGGAAATACGCCGCCCTCAAAGAGCTGCTTCTTCGGCGCTATGCCCTCTCCGACGCCGAACGAGCCGAGAAGCTCCTCAACCTGTCAGGCTTGGGTGGCAGTACCGCGCTCGAGCTCATGGAGAACATGCTATCGTTGCTCGGGCCGGATGACGGTGGTTTCCTCTTCGTGCACCTCTTCCTTCGCCAACTACCGGCCGCCGTGAGAGCTGTCCTCGCGAACTCTCCGCTTCTGCCTGCGAAGGATTATCGCTCCCTGGCTGAAGAAGCGGATCGTATTCTCCTGGCTAGCCGCACTTTCGACGTTCACGCCCTGGCTACGGACACGTCGGCGGCACCTTCCACGCCTCCACCTGCCTCCCCCGGAGCATCCGCCCCCTTGCTGACGGCAGGGATTGCTACACGCCGGCACCGCGGAAAGAGCATCTGTTTCTACCATCAGCGTTTTGGCGACAGAGCGCGTCGCTGCCTGCCGCCTTGCGCTTTCACGGCCCAGGGAAACGGACCCGCCAGCGCGCCGTAGCAGCCGCGACCGCTGGCAATACAGAAAGGCTGCTCTTCATAGAGGACTCGCGCTCCGGGAGACGTTTTCTCGTGGACTCCGGCTCCCAGAAGAGCCTCCTTCCCCCTACCGCTGCCGACGGACTAGCAGCGAACTGTGGGCTGCAGCTCATTGCAGCTAACGGCTCTCCCATCAAAACGTTTGGGGAAAGGTTGGTGACTGTTTGTTTTCATGGCCGGGATTTCCAGTGGAACTTTGTTGTTGCTGCTAGCTCTGTACCTATTTTGGGTGCTGATTTCCTGTGTGCTCATGGACTACTTGTCGATGTCGCTAACAGACGTTTAATCGATGCTCTCTCGTTTTCTTCGCTACCCTGTTTTACTCGGGCCGCCGAGCCCCTGATTCGGGCTAATGTAGTGACCTCCGGGGATGCTTTTCAGTGTTTGCTTTTAGAGTTTCCATCGCTGTCTGTCCCTAATTTCTCTAGCACGGTAACGAAGCATGGGGTTGAGCATTATATTCCCACGGTCGGGCCCCCGGTGTTTGCGCGCGCGCGCCGCCTCGACCCCGCGAAACTGTCCGTCGCTCGGGAAGAGTTTGCAGCCATGGAGCGCCTTGGCATTGTACAGCGTTCGAACAGTGCATGGGCCTCTCCGCTTCACATGGTGCCCAAATCGGACGGTCGGTGGCGGCCATGCGGAGATTTCCGCCGTTTAAATAATGCCATGGAGAATGACCATTACCCCATCCCCCACATTCAGGATTTTTCTGCCAATCTCGCCGGAACGTCGATTTTTTCTAAAATTGACTTGGTGCGGGGGTATCACCAGGTTCCCGTGCGCCCCGAAGACGTTCCTAAAACCGCTGTCATTACCCCCTTCGGCTTGTTCGAGTTTTTGCGCATGCCGTTTGGCCTGAAAGGTGCCGCCCAGACCTTTCAGCGGCTGATGGACTCCGTTTTGCGTGGGCTGCCGTTCGTTTTTGTTTATCTGGACGATATATTGGTGGCCAGCTGCTCAGCGAGCCAGCACGAGTCCCATCTGCGCCAGGTTTTCCAGCGTTTGGAAGCGCACGGCCTGATCATCAACCCTTCCAAGTGCCAGTTTGGGTTGCCTGTTCTGGATTTCCTCGGGCACCGCATTTCCGCTGAAGGTGTGGTTCCGTTGCCCGACAGACTCCAGGACGTTTCGGCTTTCCCGCGTCCCACGTCGGTTAAAGCGTTGCAGGAGTTCTTGGGGATGATAAATTTTTACAACCGCTTTCTCCCCAGAGCTGCCCACCTGCTACAGCCACTCTATGCTGCCTTAAAAGGTAAAACAGCCAAAGATCCGGTTGACTGGCTGCCTGAATGCGTCCGTGCGTTTTCCGCAGCCAAGTCTGCGCTGGCTGACGCCGCCCTGCTGGCCCACCCGCTTCCGTCGGCGGAGATCGCGTTGACCACCGACGCCTCGGACGTGGCAGTGGGCGGAGTGTTGGAACAGCGGGTTTCAGGTCTCTGGCAACCGCTCGCCTTTTTCAGTCGTACGCTCCGGGATGCTGAACGCAAGTACAGTGTTTTTGACAGGGAGTTGCTGGCCCTGCACCTCGCAACACGGCATTTTCGTTTTTTCCTCGAGGGTCGCAACTTTGCTGCGTACGTTGACCACAAACCTTTGACGTTTGCGATGTCCAAGGTCTCTGACCCATGGAGCGCACGCCAGCAGCGCCAGTTGGCGGCCATTTCTGAGTTTACCACAGACATTCAGCATGTGGCTGGTAAGTCCAATCACGTCGCTGACTGTCTCTCACGTGTGTTGGTTTCTCCGGTGTATGTCGGCATCAACTACGCTGCCATGGCCGCCGAGCAACGTGCTGACCCGGACGTCCTTGCCCTTCAGTCAACAAAAACGGGCCTCGTGCTGGAGGACACCCCGGTGTGGGACGGCGGTCCGCACCTTCTTTGCGACGTTTCCACCGGCCGCCCCCGCCCGGTGGTTCCCCTTTCGTGGCGTCGACGTGTTTTTGACTCGGTGCATGCCCTCTCTCATCCCGGCGTCCGGGCCTCGGTCAAGCTGGTCAGCGCCAGGTTTGTTTGGCCGGGCCTTCGTAAGACGGTGAAAGAATGGGCGGCGGTTTGTATCCCATGCCAACGCTCGAAAATCCACCGGCACACACAGGCACCCCTCGAGCCTTTCCGTGTCCCGGGTAGGCGTTTCGATCACGTTCATGTGGACCTGGTTGGTCCCTTGCCGCAGTCACAGGGTTTCACGCACCTTTTGACTGTGGTGGACCACACAACCAGGTGGCCGGAGGCGGTACCCCTGGCGTCCACGACAGCGGCGACGGTGGCCAGGGCATTTTTGTCAACGTGGGTTTCACGTTTCGGCCCCCCTGCTGACATTACCTCGGACAGGGGCCCCCAGTTTGTTTCCGAGCTTTGGTCTGCTATCAGAATCAGAATCAGAATGGGTTTATTGCCAGATGTTGAGGTTTACAACATTTGGAAATTGCTGCGGTGCTTCAGTGCAGACAATAAGAATTAAAGTGCTATGTAGAAAGAAAGATATGTGCATGAGATATACATGAGATATATACATGAGAATAAGAATTATGAGTGGCTGACGGCCTGGGAGTCAAGGTCCACCGCACCACAGCATACCACCCGCAAGCTAATGGGATGTGCGAACGGTTTCACCGGTCACTTAAGGCCGCGCTCCGTGCTTCCTTGACAAGTGGCGACTGGGTCGAACGTCTTCCGTGGGTTTTGCTGGGTTTGCGTAGCGCGGTTAAAGAAGACCTCGGGGTTTCCCCGGCTGAACTGGTCCTCGGCCAGCCTCTCCGGGTCCCCGGGGAATTCTTACCTGAGAGCCCTCCCCCATGTTTCGATACCTCTTTGTTGCCTTTTCGCCCCCCAAGAAACTCATTTCCTGTTCCTGGTCCTGTGCACCACTGCCTGCCTGACACCTTTGTTCCGAGTTCATTGGACTCTGCTCGTTTCGTTTTCGTCAGGCACGATGCCCATAGGACTCCGCTGCGTCCACCATATGACGGGCCATACAGGGTTCTTAAACCAGGCAACAAACATTTCGTTTTGGACTTTGGCGGTCGGCAGGAAGTTGTCTCTGTTGACAGACTTAAGCCTGCACATGTTATGCAAGAGGATCAGGTGGTCCCGGCCCAGGCCCCTCGCCGCGGCCGCCCACCTGCCACCGGGCTGATGGATTCTGTTTTTTCCCCCAGGAGCGACCCGAAATCAACGGAGTCCGAGTCGTCTTCAGCTTTTTCTGACCGCCAGTGCCAGCCTCGCTCCCGGGCTGGGTTGCCCTCTGTCAGTTCCCCACCCCCCCAGTTCAGCCGCTCCGGCCGTTTGCTTAAGCCCCGGGTCCTGGACTAGTTCTGCTGGGTGTTCGGGGGGGGGGGGCATGTGTGGTGGACCACTAGAGGGCTCCACTCACACCCAGTGTAGAGGAAGTGTGTTCCTGTGTTTTGTGGCGCGATATGCGCAGTTGATGTTGGAGACGAATAAAGAAGGAGTGAGAACTGAGAGCTGTGTCGTTGATGCTTACCTCCACAACACGACCTTTCCTCGGTTGATTAAAGCATTAAAATATTTTGGCAAAAACTCAGGATATAAATTAAATATCGTAAAGACTCAAGTACTCTGTCTGAATTATTTCCCCAAAGAATCAATTCAAAACGAATATAAACTAAAATGGGACTCAAATAAGATCAAATATTTAGGTGTCTATCTAACTAGCGAAATAAATACTCTATACGAGGCAAATTATGTAAAGATTAGTAATACAATCCAAAAAGATTTGATTAAATGGGCTCCGCTTGTCATGGACCTTAGCTCAAGAATAGAGGTAATAAAAATGAATGTGCGTCCCCGACTACTGTATCTATTCACTTCATTGCCAGTCCATATACCAGATGCACAATTTGGTAGATGGGATGAATTAGTTAGTAGATTTATTTGGAAAGGGACAAAGCCAAGAATAAGATTTAAAATACTCCAATTAAGAAAAGAAAAAGGAGGACTTGTCCTCCCGAATTCCAAGGAATGTTTCTATGCAGCTCAGCTGAGATATATTGTTTACTGGTGTTCACCGGATTACACCTCAAAATGGAAGCATATGGAGATAAATTATTGCTTATCATGTCATCCACAAGCAAGATTGGGAGAAGAAACTATCCAGTCTACGAACACAAATCTCATTACTGAATTCACTATTAAACTCTGGTGGATTATAGTGAAGAAATATAGAATTTTAGAAGACTGTAAATTGCTGATTTGGCCTGCATATTCTCAAAAATGCCAAAGTGGACAATGGGATAGTACATTTTTAAGATGGGTCAATAAAGGAATTACAGCAATGTGCACATTAATAGACGGGACAACATTCAAATCCTTCGAGAATCTACAGAGACAGTTCGGACTGGATAAATCAGATTTATTTAGGTATTTTTAATTAAGACATTTTTACAATACAGAAATTAGGAAGAAGCTCTTGAGAGAAGGAAGCCATATAACAGAAATAATAACAGGTGCATATAAAAATCCTCCATCAAGAATTTTATCGAAATTATATAATGGCCTGCAAAATTTGAATAGGAATGAAACATTATATATCAAAAAAAAGTGGGAATCTGAATTACATCTTGAGCTGTCAGAGGATGACTGGCGATCCATATGTCTCACACAGCATAATTCCACTAGCTCTAGACGATGGAGAGAATATGGCTGGAAAAATGTGATTAGGTTGTTTATTACTCCTTATATCAAAAGCAAGCAGCTGAAAACACCCCAAAAATGCTGGAGATTATGTGGAGACTGGGACGCCAATCATTCTCATGTGTTTTGGAAGTGTAAAAATATCAAACCTCACTGGGAAAGCATTGTGGTAACAATGACGAAAGTGCTGGGGTATGACGTGCTGTGTGAGGCACGAGTAATGTATTTTGGAATATGGGAAAATGTAAGAAAGGAGGACCGTTACTTGTTTAAAATTATGTTGTTGTCAAGCAAAAAGGTAATAACAAAAAACTGGCTGAAAAGTGACCCTTTAAAATTGGAAGAATGGACTGATGTAATCGAGGACATATATATAATGGAGAAAATGACCTACACTTTGAGACTGAAATCTGACAAACACCGAAAACAGTGGACAAAATGGATAGCTTATAAGACTCACTCAGCCCCATAGGGCAGGGACCTCTCCTCGTTCTTGTTGTTGTTTTTTTGTTTGTTTTTTTTCCTTTCCCCCTCTTCCACAGATTGGGTGTCCTTTATTTTATTTTTTTTTATTTGGTTTGTTTCCTTTGTGTTCTTTTTTTTCATGTTTTTGTTTGCATGTACTATAAAATTGGAAAAAGTACAAAATAAAAAGTAAAAAAAAAGAGAGACTTTTCCATTTGATTACATTTTGTATGATGGATTATGCAGAAAAAGTAGAATTGGGCTGAAAGATCTATCGCTTTATCACCTATTCAGGTTGTAAATTGTCTTTTTAAAAAGTAACTAAGTAACTAAGTAATTACTTAATTACTTTTGAAAATAAGTAATCAGTAAAGTAACGGGATTACTTTTTTGGGGAAGTAATCAGTAATTAGTTACTGATTACTTTTTTCAAGTAACTTGACCAACACTGGTCACGGAGTCCACAGACTTGGGCTGAGGATGACACTAGCACTCACAGCGAAATGGACTGCTACATAGCCACCGTGTTACAGGGCATTCCAGCATCCCCAAGCTGAATGGAAAGCTTTAAAGCAGCCACTACAACGGATGTTGAACTACAGACTGTCATCACGTACATACGCAGGGGTTGGCCTGTATACGGAGCTAGTGTGCCATTGAACATTAAAGCGTACATGAAAGTGAAAAACGAGCTATCAGAGGCTGACGGGCTGGTTATACGAGGCTGCAGAATTGTCATTCCAAAGTCACAGAGAACAGCCATTCTACACAAACTACATTACAGGCACCAAGGCCTCACCAAGTGCGGGGATAGGGCTAATTCATCTTTGTGGTGGCCGGGGCTCTCCACTGAGCTAAAGAATGCAGTGCTGCAGTGCCAAACATGTCTGGCACAGAGGCCAACACAGACAAGGGAGCCGCTCATCTCCACACCTTTGCCGGATTGTCCATGGCAAAGGATAGCCCTGGATCTCTGTGAACACAACCGGAATAATTACCTTGTTGTGTCGGACTACTACTCACGTTTTCTGGAAATACTGCACCTACCATCCACGACCAGTGGCCAAGTTGTTCAGAAACTGAAGTCGACCTTTGCTAGGTTTTGGATCCCTGACGAGGTGGTGAGTGACAATGGCCCTCAGTTCTCCAGCTCTGAGTTCCAGGCCTTCGCAAGAGAGATGGATTTCGCCCACATAACGTCTAGTCACCACCACCCATAGGGAAATGGTCACGCGGAGAGGGCAGTACAGACTGCAAAGAAAATCCTCCGGCACAATGACCCACTGATAGCACTAATGTGCTTTAGGTCTACTCCCTGTACCACTACAGGTTTCAGCCCAGCGGAACTTATTATGGGGAGGAAGATCAGGACAACCCTGCCTACCTTGGAGAAGAATCTTCAACCTAAATGGCCCAACAAAAGAGAGGTTTAACGAACGGATGCTGGTCAGAAGGCCAAGCAGGCGTTCTACTACGACCGCCGCCATGGTACTAAGCCCCTACCTCCACTCCATCCAGGGATGCTGTCCTAACTAAGCTGGACCAGGAGAAGGCTTGGGCAACACCGGCCATCATCTCCAAGGAGAGCGTCGGGACGGAACCGCCGCCATCTCCGCCTCGAACCATCTCCACGGGCTATGCCACAACCCCTTCCAACACCCACTGTGGACACTGAGGAGCTGCCATCTCAGGGTGCGCAAGCCAGTCAAGAGGCTGGATCTGTAGACACTGGGGTAATGGGAGAGAAGGAAGGACTGGGGATTGGGAATGTTGTATTGTTGCTGTTTTGCACTTATGTTTTGAGCTGCAACCAATACTGCTGTTACCTGGTTGAGTTAATTACCTTAAAGGTTTACCATGTTTAATAAGTCCTGTTTTGTGGACACTGCCCTTCATGCCGACAGTAAGCCAATTGTGCCCGGTCCTTAAGAGAACCGCCCAGAGGCTATTATAGTGTCACATGTTATCATTGTGTCGTTGCTGTTCTATTTGGGGTTTGTTATTGGAAATAACATGAAAAGGGGGGGAGATGTCATATACTGGGTTGCCTGTGCCGAGCGGGTGGGCGTTGCGGCTTTACGCCACCATGACATGCTTTGTGGCAGGGCTGTCAATGTGCAGTTCCTCTCTTAGCTGCCACACCCGTTGTTGTGCTGTTATAACCCATGCTGGATACACGTTCAATAAAGCAGCATCATAAGAAAGCTACCAAGTGGTCATTCTACACCATCGGTCATCCATTGCTCCCACGCCGCTCGCAGCCTTACTTTGAACGGCCGGTTCACACCGATGTCCAGCGGTTGGAGTTCCTTTGTCAGGCCTCCCGGAATGACAGCAAGCTCAGAGTTCATTTGCTTCACTTGTTTTTTCACATCAGCTGTGAGATGGGCACGCATAGAGTCACAGATCAACAGCGATGGTGATGCTTGGAAAAAACCACCTGGTCTCCTTACATACACCTCCCTCAGCCACTCTTTCATCATTTCCTCATCCATCTAGCCCTTTTCATCTGCCTTAATGATGACTCCTGCTGGAAACTTCTGTTTAGGCAAAGTCTTTCTCTTAAAAATCACCATAGGCAGCAGTTTCTGTCCATTAGCATGGCAGCCAAGCACAACAGTAAAGAAGACTTTTTGTGCCCCGTTGTGCGTATCGCTATCGTGCTGGTCCCCTTCTTCTCCACAGTGTGACTCACCGGAATGTCGAAAGTGAGCGGCACCTCGTCCATGTTAGTGATGTGGCTGGGCTGGATGTGTTTGTCGGCGATGTGTTTGCTGCAGTAGGAGCGGAAGATGGCCAGCTTTTCATTATAATCCGCTGGAAGTTGCTGCGCTACCATAGTCCTGGTCCAGATGGAAAAATGGCACCGTTTCATGAAACGAAAGCATCAAGGTTCAAGGTTCTTTATTTGTCACATGCATAGTTATACAAGTATAACACACAGTGAAATGTAACCTGACACGCTCCTCGACATGTGCAAAAAAATTGGGGGGGTTGTAGAGGAAGAACATTATATATAGTATATACATTGGGTGTGCAGTAGTAGCAGCAAGCAGGTGAATTCTGTACATTAATTTGAATAGACATCTGACTATTTTACAGGATAGACAATATAAACATATTTAAAATTAAAGGAATTGAAATGTACATTGTGCCTTGGTTTAGTGTCTGGAAGAGTCCTGACTCATACAATTATAGATGATGTGAGAGGGCGAGTGTGTGTGTTTAGAGCACGGATGGCTTGGGGATAGAAGCTCCTCTTGAGTCTCTCTGTCCTTGCCCGGAAGATGCGAAACCTTCTACCAGATTGCAGAAGTTGGAACAGTTTGTTGCCAGGATGGGACGGGTCCTTTAGTATCTGCGCTGCTCTAGTCCGGCATCTCCTGGTGTAGGTGTCCTGAAGCGGGGGGAGAGCAATCCTGCAGCAGCGTTCTGCTGTACGGATCACTCTCTGGAGAGCTTTTTGGTCCTTCACACAGCTGTTCCCAAACCACGATGTCATGTTCTGTGTGAGGATGCTCTCCACAGCGCCTGTATAGAAAATCCTGAGGATCTTTGGAGAGACCCTGAACTTCCTCAGTTGTCGTAGGTGATACAGGCGCTGCCTAGACTTTTTGGTCTGGACCTGAATGTGGGCAGCCCATGTCAGGTCTGAGGAGATGTGGACACCAAGATACTTGAAGGACTGCACCCTCTCCACTGGAGCTCCATTGATGATAATGGGCTTGTAGTCTCTGTGCTGACTCCTTCTGAAGTCCACCACCAGCTCCTTGGTCTTGCTGACGTTCAGCTGGAGGTGATTGTCCTGGCACCATGATGCCAGATTCTTCACTTCATCCATGTAGGCCGTCTCATCGTTGTTGGAGATGGCACCCAACACCACTGTGTCGTCAGCAAACTTCACAATGGTGTTGGAGCCATGGGTGGCCACACAGTCTGAAGTGTAGAGGGAGTAGAGCAGTGGCGAGAGGACACATCCCTGAGGTGCTCCTGTGTTGATGGTGATGCTGTTGGAGAAGCACCTGCCCACCCTCACCACCTGAGTTCTGCCAGTGAGGAAGTCCAACACCCATGCACACAGACGGCTGTTAAGTCCCAGATCCCTCAGCTTTGTGAACAGTCTGCAGGGCAATATTGTGTTAAACGCTGAACTGTAATCAACAAACAGCATTCGCACATAGTTACCCTGTTTCTTGTCCACATGGCTGAGAGTGGTGTGTAGGACGTGGCCGATGGCATCCTCTGTGGATCTGTTGGATCTGTAGGCGAACTGCAGCGGATCTGTGGTGTCTGGGATGGAGGAGGAGATGATGTTCTTCAGCAGCCTCTCAAACACCTTCATTACTACCGAGGTCAGTGCAACTGGCCGGTAATCGTTCAGGGATGAGGGTTTGCTGTTCTTGGGCACAGGGATGATGGTGGATCTTTTGAAGCATGTGGGGACCACAGACTTCGCCAGGGACTCGTTGAAGATTTAAGTGAACACACCTGCTAGCTGGTCAGCACAGCAGCGCAGCAGACGGCCGGTGATGCCGTCTGGCCCCGCCGCTTTCCTTGTGTTCACTCTCCTCAATGCCGCTCGGACGTCATGCTCCGCGATGCTGGTCACCGGTCTCTCGCTGATGACGTCACTGTCCTCGGTAGTCAGGCGGTAGATAGCATTAGCCGCCTGGCTAACCTCGAAACGGGCGTAGAACTGATTCAGCTCGTTGGTGAATGCAGAGTCAGCAGCGTTGATCGGCGCAGTGTCCCTGGCTTTGTAGTCCGTAATGGTGCGTAGTCCGTGCCACATACTCCGTGTGTCGCCCTGGTGGAAGTGGGACTCCACACGTTTCCGGTACCGGCGTTTGGCATCTCTCACCGCGAGCCGCACGCCGTATGAGGCCGCTTTGTAGGCGCTCATATCGCCAGTGGCGAGACCCGCGTTGTAGGAGGCGGTCCTGGCGTTTACTGCGATCGATCTGTCCATCCACGGTTTCTGGTTTGGGAATGTGGTGACTCTCGCAGTGGGGATAATCTCCTCCGCTAGCATATTGACGAAGCATACTGCTACTTCCGTAAACTCGTTGATGTCGACTGCGCATGCTCTGAACATGTCCCAGTTGACGTCGTTGAGTGCGTCCTGTAGCGTAGCTTCTGATTGGGCAGTCCACCGTTTCACCTCCCTCGTGGTCACATCTTCCCTCCGTATGCTTTGCTTATACTGGGGAATGAGGAAGATGGCGTTGTGGTCAGACTTCCCAAAAGCCGGGTGTGAGACAGCTTTGTAGCCCTGCTTGTATGGCGTGTAGCAGTGATCCAAAATTCGATCCCCTCTCGTTGGACACGAGACATGCTGGTAAAAGTTTGGCATGACTTGTCTGAGGTTCGCTTTGTTAAAATCTCCTGCTACAATGAGGGCTGCGCCCGGGTCCTTGTTTTGAAGCGAGCTCAGCACATCATGTAATTTGGACAAAGCCATACCTGTGTCCGCTTGGGGTGGGATGTAGACCGCCGTGGCGATGACCGAGGTGAACTCACGGGGCAGGTAGAAAGGGCGGCACTTAATGCTCAGGAACTCCAGATGTGGCGAGCAGCCGCTGGAGAGAGTAGAAATGCTCCTGGCATCACACCACTTTCTGTTTACCATGAAACACACTCCCCCACCTTTGGTTTTGTTTGACTCTGCCGTTCTGTCCGCGCAGAGCACAAAGAATGAATCCGACGGAGTTACGGCCTGGTCAGGCACGGTGGGGGTCAGCCATGTCTCCGTGAAGCACAGAATGTTGCAGTCCCTCATGTCACGTTGGAAGGTGACCCTTGCTCTTAAGTCGTCGAGCTTGTTCTCCATGGATTGTACATTGGCCAGTATGATACTGGGCAGTGGTGCGCAATGCGCCTGCTGTCTCAGTCTGTTCCTAATACCAGCGCATTTCCCCCGGCGCTTCTTTGTTCTGCGCCTCGGATGAGCGGCCCGTCCTTTGTTGTTCTCCGCGCCGCGTAGAATCTCTGACGGCCAGGAAGGGTCGGGTTTAAAAGTGTCCAAGATTAGATGTGCAACCTTGGCACCGATGTTTACAAGTGATCCGCTGTCGTAAACTATAAGACTAGAGGATTTTGGGATGAAAACCAGAGCAAAAAATAGGTAAAAAACAAGAAAAGTAGATAGTCGGAGCGGAGTGGTCAGGAAGGCGTCTGGACGTGGCCGCGCCATCTTAAGACAAGACGGACCTCCTTGGAAATGTTCAATTTTCATTTCTTCTGCTAGCGTTGCTGCTTTTAGTCGAATGGTGACCGTCGAAACGCTTCTCCCACTCGTTCTTTGCTCAATGATCTACTGCTCGAGTCTTTCCTCCAACTCGGGCCACCTCGCCTTATGTCCGCGGAAACTCAGCTGCGTCTTCTTGACCTGTCGGAGCTCGTTTTCCAGCTTCCTCCACTTGCAAACCATCGATTCATTAATCTTAAATTCTCTCGCGGTTGCTCGATTTCCATGTTCTCCACATAGCTGATGGCCTTCAGTTTGAACTGTGCTTCATAAGCGTGTCTCTTTGCCATTTTCAGGGTTGTTAAAACAACGATGTTCTGCATAACGCACATACCTGTTCTTTTATATTCAATTCAATTTCAATTCAATTTTATTTATATAGCGCCAAATCACAACAAAAGTCGCCTCAAGGCACTTCATAAATATACAATCAACGCCCACACTTCCCCCTTTAGCGTTCTCATGGTGTTCTCTACTACGTCTTCCTTACAACAACAACACACACAGGGCGCACTGCACTATAGGGTGCGCCGCACTTTTTGAAGAAAATCTAAGACTTTTATGTGCGCCTTATAGTCGTGAAAATACGGTATATTGCTTTTCATTGTTCAGGTGTACATTTTGGGCTGTACAGTGTAACCATATGTTGAAAAGCATTATTAAAATAAACATTTTTAGTGTTGTACCCTACTGAAGGCATTATGTTAATAGTTCCCAGATTCATCTTTGGAAGTAAGGTCAGTATGCTTCCCCCACATTTATCATTATCGTGAAATGAGAACATGTTCCTTCTATTGTAAACTTGTTATGAGGCAATGACTATGTTATCTTACAAGCCGAGCAATAACAAATAATCACACACACATAAAAGCAACAAACACAATTTTCTTATACAAAATAACTAAAATAACTAATAATTTAAGTGACTTAAATATATAAAGTACATTCCAGGGTCCATCTATGTCAGAAACGATTAAGATGGGTGGCTAATATGTATTCCATCATCCAGCTGGGGCCTTTCGTGCATGTTCTCCCCGTATTTGCCTGGGTTCTGTTTGGGTATTCTGGCTTCCTCCCCCAAAAGATATACATAGGGTTAGGTTAACTGGTGATTCTAATTTGCCCATAGGTGTGAAAGCGAGTGCAAACTGTTATCTGTTCCCTGTGACAGACTGGCAATCTGTCCAGGGTTAACCCCACCTCTTGTCCTATGATAACTGGCATATGCTCCAAATCCCCCACAACCCTGATAAGGATAAGCAAGAATGGATCGATGGAAAATTGGCATTCGGAAAAAGAACACAAATCAAACACACTGCTCTCAGGCACATCTGTTTATTTAAAACCTTGTTCAATCTTTATTATGGAAAGGTATGACTTGTCTTGAAAGGTATACTTGAAAGGTATCCAGTATGACTATCAAATGTATTCAATAACCCTTTAGCAACAAACCTCTATACTTTTCTTTTTTTTTTTCATGAACAAGTTACAGGGGATTATGACTGCACTTTGGATTTTGCATTGTATTTTCTATTATTTTGGAGGCAAAATGTATATAAGCAGGGCTGGACTGGGACAAAAAATCAGCCCGGGTATTTTGACTAGAGACCGGCCCACCAGGTATTATAGGAAAAACCATAAAGCCTTAGAATGAAAACAAACGTTGTTGTGACAGTGATGTGCACTGTCTTGTTGGTACATATGTATCAATCTAATAAACTTAAACCTACACCATCCTCCCTATTCTGGTATTCTAAACAGTACTTAGCCAAAACCCAAAGGCTGCTTGGTTGAGTTAACTTCCTGAACTATCTACAACATATGGTGGAAACCTGAAATTAAGACAGAGAAGACTAGAGGTGAGACATGATCATTACTGAATATTAAAAATAATAAATGACAGATTTAGTGATATTTTCATAAACTATTTATTTACCACATCAATAAACAGCATGGCAGGGCAAAATATTTTTTCTAACATAGCAACCTTTTAAAAGTGAAAGGCGACAGAAAGACAGGTGAGAAAGATTAAAACTTAACTGACTTTTTGATAGGATTTTACACAAAGTACTAGTACAGTATCTAGAAAATGTAGGAAGATACTAGCATCATGTACAGTACTTTCTTCTGAAGAAATTATGTTGGGACCCTGAAAAAAAACTTACTATGTACAATAATGGATTTCTATAAATTTGATATCAGATGAAAACTTTGGTTGTAAGATTCGGATAATTATTAGTTAAAAGCTAGAAATTTTAAATGAGAATAAGAGAGAAAAGTATTTCTTTGTGCCCCCCTTTCCCTGTTAATGCTCTACCTGGCCCCATGGCAAAACTTTGGTAGACCCGCCCCTGCACAGTTAACAGCTGCCAGCTACATAGAAAAGGATCCTGGTGTAAGTTGTCTCTCAGAAGCAGTTCATGGCTTTCCTTCAACTCATTCATGTCAGCCAAAAGGTAAACCAGTTTCTCCATCACCTGTTCAGCTCTGATGATTCAGTAAGGACATCTCCTGGTTTTATCTTCATGTTTCCCTCTCACCAGATAACCAAACCGATATCATGACCAGCAGCTTTTATGGCTCCAACAAACATCAGCTGATACTAGAAAGTAATATTAAATAAATTCTAACAACAGCTTATCAAGTTTAAAGGCGCTTCTGCTGTTTAACGCGACCTCCGCTAGTTTCCTCTTTCTGGCGCAAAGCGGGAGATAAACAAGCAAGAGAGACGGGACTTGAGGCAGAAACGCTGATCAGCTGATCATTGATCAGTTTCATGATTGAAGTAGCAGCAGGAGAGGGAGGGGGGAGAATGAGAGAAGAAGAGGCAGCTGACAGGGTAAAGACACAGAATAACTCCAGCTTTTTGTCTTTTTCTTTATTGTAGCTGAAGTACGGGACAAATCGCATTTATTTTCAGCTCAATACGAAACGCGTAATATTAACTCTGAATACCAGAGGATTCCGTTTTTTACAGGATGGTAGACAACTCTACTAATTAACCATATGAATAAAATAAAGTTCACCAGTAACATATAGCACCCACCCAGCTGTATAAAAACTCTGTCATGCTAGCTAGTACACAGTACGAGTTATTGTAACTGACTGTAAAAAGTTAGCACAACGAAAACAAACTACAACTAAACTTGGTTTATATCTGACCCAGATAGACTGCAGGTCATAACTTCTTACCTGAAGCTCATTTCACCTGACAGTCAGACCGGCGGCTGCCATGGGTCTCTCCACCTCTGCCTCCCCTTTCCCCCATCCACCTGCTGGCCTCCAGTACTTGCTAATTTTACTGAATCTGTGAAAGCTCCACCATAGCCACTACCAAACAATTGAGTTAATTTTACATGTCTGCCAGCATCTGTCCAATCCGCCACCTTTCACTGTTTACACGGTTACGAAAAAAAGACAACAACAACAACAAAACATCGGCCCATTTAAAACAAAAAATTACCATCGGCCCACCGGGCAAATGCCCGGTATGCCCAATGGCCAGTCCAGCTATGTATATAAGGTTACTAGTGATAAAGTCAAATATAGATAAAGTTAGTGTATAGTGGTGTTTATTTTGAAGGGGGGGGGGGGGGGGGGGGGGGGGGGCAATTACCATCACTTATTCATTTTTATAACACAGGTCTATGGTTAGATGATTTGCAACTGATAAAGACAGAAATGAAAACATGAAAAAGAAATTACCATCCTTTAAAAAAAACAATTGTCTTCTTTTTGTGTAATTTCTCTATCATTTTATATTCGTCTGCTCCTGGATGGGCTCCTGTTTTAAATTTTTTGTTTTTGAAGATTTCAAAGTAATGGCTCCAGCTTCCCCCGCTGTCTGCTCCAAACCCAAAGATAGTGACCTGGGGAAAAAAATTGAAGTAAAGATTTAATGTATTGTTTCCACTAGGAGCATTCTATTTATTTGTTTATTCATTCATTCTTTTATATATTAACTAATAGCATTCTTAAAAGACATCATTATCTCCATGTCCTATTGAGGACATGGAGAATACCACAAAGCTGACTGAGGAGTTAATGAAAATCAGCCCATAGAGCACTTTATGCATAAATGCTGTGATGACAGGGATTCTGCAAAAGGAATAGGGATGGGTAGTATCTTCACTGACAGTTTTAGCGTTAATGAGAGCACTCACTGGAGTGAAGGTTCTTCTAGCAGTACAACAACCCTAAGCATGCAACCAAGATAACAAAAAAGTGACTTCTTGACCACTTTGTAAATGTCCTTGAGTGGTACAGCCAGATTCCAGACTGGAACATGACTGATAATCATTGATAATCACTTCTCAGTCCTGGGATCCCCTAAGTGTCATGTTTCTGGGTCCTTTTGACCCAGTTTTTTGTTTGTTTGATTTTTTTGTTTTTTTGGTGGGGGGGGGGGGGTGTTGTGCATTTTTGGTCATTCAAATCAAATCAAATCAAATCACTTTTATTGTCACATCACATGTGCAGGTACATTGGTACAGCACATGTGAGTGAAATTCTTGTGTGCGAGCTTCACAAGCAACAGAGTTGTGCAAAATACAATAATGTAAACAAGCAAAATACAAGAATGGCTACATCTGAAACTAATAAATATATGTACAATATATAATAGTATATGCATTTCTGGATGTGTATACTAAATATTTTTCTACGTGTGTGTGTGTGTGTGTGTGTGTGTGTGTGTGTGTACACATATTTTACAAATTAAATAGAGTAAACAATAAATAAAAATTATAAAAATATACAGAGTTGAGACATGTGCAAAACAGTGGCATTACTGTACAGTATGGAGTGCATAATGTTGAAGTTCCAGTAGTGAAAGTGAGGTGTCTATGACGTGTTCAGCAGTCTGATGGCCTGATGGAAAAAGCTGTCTCTCAGTCTGCTGGTATGGGACCGGATGCTGCAGAACCTCCTTCCTGATGGAAGTAGTCTGAACAGTCTATGGCTGGGGTGACTGGAGTCTTTGATGATCCTCCCCGCTTTCCTCAGGCAGCGCTTCCTGTAGATGTCTTGGAGGGAGGGAAGCTCACCTCCAATTATCCGTTCAGAGCACCGCACTACTCGCTGGAGAGCTTTGCAGTTGTAGGCGGTGCTGTTGCCATACCAGGTGGTGATGCATCCAGTGAGGATGCTCTCAATGGCACAGTGATAGAAGGTCCTGAGGATGCGGGGGCTCATGCCGAATCTTTTCAGTCTCCTGAGAAAGAAGAGGCGCTGCTGCGCCTTCTTCACTGTTTTGTTTGTGTGTACTGACCACGTAAGATCCTCAGCCAGATGTACACCAAGGAAGCGGAAGCTGCTCACTCTCTCCACAGCAGCGCCGTTGATGGTGATGGGGGTGTGTACTTCTCTGCACCTCCGGAAGTCCACTATCAACTCCTTTGTCTTTGCGACGTTGAGGGTGAGATGGTTGTCTTGACACCAGTGGGTCAGGGCGCTGACCTCCTCCCTGTAAGCCGTCTCATCACCATTGGTGATAAGACCCACCACTGTAGTGTCGTCCGCAAACTTCACAATGATTTTGGAGTTGTTAGTGGCTGTGCAGTCGTAGGTGTAGAGTGAGTATAGGAGAGGGCTCAGTACACACCCCTGTGGAGCACCAGTGTTCAGTGTGATGGGGGATGAGGTGATGCTGCCCAGTCTGACCACTTGGCGTCTGTCAGACAGGAAGCTAAGGATCCAGCTGCAAAGGGAGCTGCTCAGTCCTAGATCCTGCAGTATCCTGTCCAGCTTCGAGGGAACGATGGTATTGAATGCTGAGCTGTAATCTACAAACAGCATTCTCACATACGTGTCTCTCTTCTCCAGGTGTGACAGGGCAGTGTGTAGTGTCAGGGCTATGGCATCATCAGTGGACCTGTTGTGGCGGTATGCGAACTGTAGAGGGTCCAGTGAGTCGGGTAGTGCAGAGCAGATGAAGTCCCTGACCAGCTTCTCGAAGCATTTGCTTACGATGGGGGTCAGGGCTACAGGTCGCCAGTCGTTCAATGAGGAGATGGTGGAGGATTTGGGTACAGGGACGATGGTGGCCATTTTGAAGCAGGCTGGGACTACAGACAGAGAGAGGGAAAGGTTGAAGATGTGCGTGAACACTCCAGCCAGCTGAGCCGCGCATGACTTGAGGACAAGGCCGGGAATCCCGTCCGGACCAGTAGCTTTGCGTGCGTTCACCTTCCTGAAGCACCTCCGCACATCCTCCTCAGACACAGTGTGCGCACTGACGTCATCCGCAGTGCGCACACTGTCCGGTCTCATGGTGTTCGCTGTGTCGAATCTAGCGTAGAATACGTTTAGATCCTCACACAGAGAGGCCGTGGTCTGCGGTGTGCTGGTTTTCCCTCTAAAGTCTGTGATCGTGTTTAGTCCCTGCCACATACTCCGAGGGTTGTCAAACTGTTGCTCCACCCTGTCCCTGTACTCACGTTTGGCTGCTTTGATCGTCTTCCGGAGTTGGTAATGTGCGTGTTTGTAGTCCGATGTGTTCGCGGAGGCAAAGGCGGTGCTCCGTGCCGCCAGTGCCGCGCGAACATCTCCGTTAATCCAGGGTTTTTGATTGATTCTGTATTATTTTTGAGTTCACTTGTATTCTATGGTTCCTAGCTTATTCTGTTCAGTATGGTTTATTAGATCTCCCCTTGTGTCTTTGTCCTCTGTCTCACCTGAATGTCTGTGTTTATACAATGTGAGCCTTGTGTCTTGTTTCCCCTCCATGTGTTTTATTCCTTCATATTTCCCTAGTCCATCATTTTTGTTCTCTCTCTCCCTCGCTCCCTCTCGGTTGCCTCTCCTCCATACTTTGATAGTCTCCCGTCAGTGTGCGTTATTTTGTGTTTGCTCTTCCCCTGTCTCTTTATGGTTATTCATGCCAGCTGTGCTTTCCATGTGTTCTCACTTCCCTCATGATCCGTCTGTGTATTTATGTCCGCATCTCCCTCAGTTCCGTGTCCTCATAGCTTTGTGACTCTCCCTGTGTTTCCCTGTGTGAATGATTATTAGAATTCCCCAGTTTAGTTCTGTATGATTTTTCCTTTTTCCAGCAATAAATCCATGTTTTTTGAGTTCACTTCCTGCTTCTGGGAGTCTGCTTTTGGGTCCTATTCCTGCCTGCACACAGCGAGTTCATGACACTGAGGCCACTTGCCCACTTTGGGGGTCAATGTTCCAATTACCACTGAATCACTGTTGTGTTGCCTTCACCCACCAGATCTTCTCAAGGTCCTTTCTCAGCCCTAGGTATATCTCAAGCTTCTCGTGTTCCTTTTTCCTGAGGTTGCTATCACTTGGTATAACTAACCAATATGTTGTGTCTATCTTGCTGATGTACTCATGAATCTTTTGTTTCATCCTAGTCAGTGGTTGTGACACTCAATAGACCTTGGTCACCTTCCCTTCTTAGGACAATGTCTCAGGTGGCTGAGTTGCAGCTTTTCCAGTGGCCTCTTCATGGTTCCTATTTGCCTGTTGAAGTCCCTGGTACTTGTGGCTATCCTCAGTGTCTACAAGGTTCTGGTAGTGCTATTCCCTTGGTTCTGAGTAGTTTCCCTCTCTTTATTACCATCTGACAACAGTTCTTCCGTCTGAATGACATTCCAATGTCATTGTTGTACATCCAAGAGAATTGATGTCACTCCTGGCATACATGTAACACCTGTCTCATGTAGCTGTGAGTGGGGCCTGGGTCTCAAAGGTGTAATTTGCTTTTGATATTGTCTTGTTCATGCTTATAACCCAAAATATAAATCAACAAGCAACAAGACAAGCATATCAATTGAAATGCACTTCACTTTAGTGAGTGATTCCCAGTAGAAAGAAAAAAACGAAATAAAGTAAAAACATTTCGTTAGCTTCATAGCATAATTGACTAAGTCATTGACTTAGTCAAATGACTTAGGCACTTATGCTATGAAGCTAACGATTTGAGTTTAGTGGTAAATTAATATGTAGAACTGATAAAGTGGTGTTCACTACATTTCATTCACTATGATCAGGGGTGCACATAAGTGGTCCGCAGGTGCGCATGCGCTGTCAAAATAAAAGACGTGCACCAGATAAGAAGTTGCAACGTGCGTTTACGTACATATAAAACGCACTGTTTTTGTCCGCTAGAGTGGGATTTTCACGGCATATTCTGCCCCACTTCTCTGTGCGTTCATCATTTGTTTGAAGCCAGCTCACCTCCTGCAACCACTTTTCCGAGAATACGCGCTTCTTTTGCGGGTTCAGACTCCTTCTGACATTTCTTTGGAAGTGGAGGAACACCAAAGTAATTGCTTAAAGGAGCTTGCTTCTTCGACATCTTTAAGAATTCTAAACAAATGTCTGTCCTCCTCCAGAAAATCTTATGTACGCAAATGCGCGGGTAGCCCACGCACACTCAGTCCCAGACGTTCTTAAAAATAAAACCCTTGTTGCAGGCCTAAATCATGGCTGGGGTGCACTGTGGCCACTTCACTTGTAAACAACCAATAAAATAAAAGGCGCATGCCAACATCGATATTCAGAGCTTCAGACAATTCAAAGGGACAGATGGGAAAAAGGGCATCAAGGCTACCAGCAGGGTTCAGCCACGACACACAAAACCCACAGTCACACTAAATTCAAAACTCAAATCAGCAGAAGAGACCATACGAGCTTTGCTTCCATCACACTGGTAAAACGTCTGTCTCCTCCTCCTCTTGGTAGGTTACAACAGCTCCACATATGAGGTACTTTCAACCATGAAAGTAACAGCATGTTGCTAGTTTACAGACTCAAATGTCCACTCGATAGCAGTAGCTTATCTCTCCTCCCTCTCTCACACACAGTAGACCCCACAGCCCCCGCCAAATCCCACCCCTTTACCTAAAACTCTTATGGATTGGCTGGGGGCACACGAGCTTTATTACATGCCTATAAAATTAAACAATATAATAAAGGACACTTCAAAATGTAAATAAGAAGGCAGTGAGTCTAAACAATACACATCACATACGTTAAACACGTGCATTCCAAACTTTTCCACTTAAAGGTTAAATGATATAATTTTTAAATAGTTTCTCTCTACATTTTAACTATTTGTCATGGTCCTGGGTCAGTGACCCAGCGCTTTTGGTTATCATTTTCTAGTTTATGATGATGATTATTATTTTTTGAGTTCTGTGTTATTTTTGGTCTGCCTTTGAGTCTGTGTCTCTGTCTGTCTATGGTGTCACCCCATCTGTTTGTGAATCTGTCTGTTTAGTTCAATGTCTTGTCTGGTTCCATGTGTCTGAGTTTCCTGTTTTATTGTGAAGGTCTGTGTCATATGTGAGTGTGCTCAGTTTACGTTTCCCCTGCCTCGTCAGCTGTGATTTCTCCCAGGTGTGTTCCCCTCCTGTCTCACATCCCTTGATTACTGCCATCTGTGTATTTAAGCCCTGTGTTTCTCTGTGTTAGTGTCGCGTCGTACCCTCAACTAGCTGTGTGTTCTGCTGCTATGTTCCTAGTGTTTGGTCTTCTGCTCCAGTTTAGTGTTTCTTTCCAGTGTTTCAGTCCTTGGTTCCTCTGTTCTGACTTTTGGTTTTCTTTTGGTGAGTTTAGTTTGTACAAGGTTTTTCCCAGCAATAAAGCTGCGCTTTAAGTTTCACTTCCGTGTCTGAGTTCTGCATTTTGGGTCCACCACTCCTGCTTGCCTGCCACACAGCGATTCATGACACTATTAATATGCTTTTGAAAATTTAAGAACATAATGACCTGAGATCGCTTTTTCAGTAATCAAAATAAACAATTTGTTTTGGCAAAGGCTACATACAGCTTGATGTCATCCAGATTGAGTTGTTGAATAACAGTTGCACTATTCTGTAGTTGGTTTCCATAGCCAGGCTTGTTAATAAACTGGCTAAGGGGATTCGAGCTTATGCAGAACAGCAGTGGGGACAGAGCAAAATGGCACATTTGATAAAACTTGTGCAACTGGCTTGAAGTTTGCCTGTATTGTTGTTCACTACATCTCTATTGAATACACTAAGTACAGTTTTCACAATTTCTGTTGCTGGGATCTTAGCTCCACTAGCCACTGAACATTGTTGTTATAGGTTGCATCCTTCTCTCATATGCACTTCCACTTTTGTTAAATCTTCAGCCTTGGTGGGGCTGTTGTCATATTGGCAAGTGGTACATTTATTTATATAACACCCAGCACGCCCCTGCGGGCGGTTTATCCTTCAAGCTCGGGTCCTCTACCAGAGGCCTGGGAGCTTGAGGGTTCTGCGCAGTATCTTAGCTGTTCCCAGGACTGCGCTCTTCTGGACAGAGATCTCCGATGTTATTCCCGGGATCTGCTGGAGCCACTCGCCTAGCTTGGGAGTCACCGCACCTAGTGCTCCGATTACCACAGGGACCACCGTTACCTTCACCCTCCACATCCTCTCGAGCTCTTCTCTGAGCCCTTGGTATTTCTCCAGCTTCTCGTGTTCCTTCTTCCTGATATTGCTGTCATTCGGAACTGCTACATCGATCACTAAGGCCGTCTTCTTCTGTTTGTCTACCACCACTATGTCCGGTTGGTTAGCCACCACCATTTTGTCCGTCTGTATCTGGAAGTCCCACAAGATCTTAGCTCGGTCATTCTCCACCACCCTTGGGGGCATCTCCCATTTTGACCTCGGGACTTCCAGGTTATACTCGGCACAGATGTTCCTGTACACTATGCCGGCCACTTGGTTATGGCGTTCCATGTATGCCTTGCCTGCTAGCATCTTGCACCCTGCTGTTATGTGCTGGATTGTCTCTGGGGCATCTTTACACAGCCTGCACCTGGGGTCTTGCCTGGTGTGATAGACCCCAGCCTCTATGGATCTTGTACTCAGAGCTTGTTCTTGTGCTGCCATGATCAGTGCCTCTGTGCTGTCTTTCAGTCCAGCTTTGTCCAGCCACTGGTAGGATTTCTGGATATCAGCCACCCCCTCTATCTGCCGGTGGTACATACCGTGCAGGGGCCTGTCCTTCCATGATGGTTCCTCGTCTCCCTCCTCTTTCTTGGGTTTCTGCTGCCTGAGGTATTCACTGAGCACATCTTCCCAATGTATTCTTGGATGTTCGTTGTCTCATCCTGGACTGTGGTGCTGACACTCACCAGTCCCCGGCCCCCTTCCTTCCGCTTAGCGTACAGCCTCAGGGTGCTGGACTTAGGGTGAAACCCTCCATGCATGGTAAGGAGCTTTCTTGTCTTTATGTCAGTGGCTTCTATCTCCTCCTTTGGCCAGCCTATTACCCCAGCAGGGTACCTGATCACGGGCAGGGCGTACGTGTTGATGGCCCGGATCTTGTTCTTACCATTCAGCTGACTCCTCAGGACTTGCCTGACCCTCTGCAGGTACTTGGTGGTTGCAACTTTTCTAGCGGCCTCTTCATTGTTCCCATTCGCCTGCGGGATCCCCAGCTACTTGTAACTGTCCTCTATGTCTGCAATGTTGCCTTCTGGTAGTTCAATCCCCTCAGTTCTGACTACCTTCCCTCTCTTTGTTACCATCCGGCTACACTTCTCCAGTCCGAACGACATTCCAATGTCATTGCTGTATAGCCTGGTAGTGTGGATCAGTGAATCGATGTCTCGTTCACTCTTGGCATACAGCTTGATGTCATCCATGTACAGGAGGTGGCTGACAACTGCTCCGTTCCGTAGTCGGTATCCGTAGCCAGTCTTGTTAATGATCTCACTGAGGGGGTTCAGGCCTATGCAGAACAGCAGTGGGGACAGAGCATCTCCTTGGTAGATCCCGCACTTGATGGTGACTTGTGCTATGGGCTTGGAGTTGGCCTCTAGTGTTGTACACCACATCCCCATTGAGTTCCTGATGAAGGCTCTTAGGGTCCCATTGATCTTGTACAATTCTAGGCATTCCAGTATCCAGCTGTGGGGCATTGAGTCATAGGCCTTCTTGTAATCAATCCAGGCAGTGCACAGGTTGGTCAGTCTGGTCTTGCAGTCTCAGCTGACTGTTCTGTCTACCAGTAGCTGGTGTTTTGCGCCTCTGGTATTCTTGCCAATTCCTTTCTGTGTCTCACTCATGTATTGACCCATGTGCCTGTTGATCTTAGCCGATATGATGCATGACAGGAGCTTCCATGTAGTACTGAGGCAGGTTATTGGTCGGTAGTTGGAGGGGACCGGTCCTTTCTTGGGGTCCTTGGGGATCAGGACCGTCCGACCTTCGGTTAGCCATTCCGGGTGTCTCTCGTTAACAAGCAGCTGATTCATTTGTGCTGCCAGTCGCTCGTGGAGTGCAGTCAGCTTCTTTAGCCAGTAGGTGTGAACCATGTCGGGCCCTGGTGCTGTCCAACTCTTCATACTGGAGACCCTTTCTTGGATATCTGCCACTGTGATGGTTACTGGACCCTGTTCAGGGAGGTCGCTGTGGTCTGCCCTCAGATCCACTAGCCACTGAGCATTGCCGTTATGGGTTGCGTCCTTCTCCCATATGCTCTTCCAGTATTGCTCCGTCTCCAGCCTTGGTGGTGCTGTTCTCTTATTGTTCCCTTGCCACTGAGAGTACACCTTTGCTGGTTCTGTTGAGAACAGCTGGTTTATTCTCCTGCCTTCTATCTCTCTGGTGTACCTCCTCAAGCGACTGGCCAAGGCTGTGAGTCTTTGCTTGGCAGTTTCCAAGGCCTCAGGTATGGACAGCTTGCTGTATTTCTTATGCACCTTCTTTGTCGCACCTTTCTGCAACTCCGTTAGTTGGCTAACCTCCCTCCGTGCTACTTTGATCTTGCCCTCTAGCCTCCTTCTCCATGGAGGGTACTGCCCCTTGTGGCTGTTCAACTTGTAGCCAAGCATCTCACTGATCACTGCTGCCGTATTGTAGATCAGCTTGTTAGAGTCGGTAATCGTGGTTGTAGGTATTGTCCGTAGTGCTGCATTAACATCATCTAGCAGACCTTCTGAGGGTACTTCACGTAATCTTGGTAACCGGCTACGGGGGATCCAGGTTTCAAGCTTGGCCATGATCCTATTTTTCAGGTCAGCTCCTCTCGCACTCAACGATCCTTCTCCTATCGCACTTGGGGCTATGTACCCAATCTCGGGTGGGGGTGATGATATTTCCCCCCTGACCTGGCGTCCTGACTCCTCCTTGCCTCCATTTGTGTTGTACCTCGTCAATCTCTAGGGGTGAGAGCAGTCCCTTCTTTCGAATGTTGGAACACTGAGCTACTAGTTGTTTCGCCGTCATTGTGGATGTTGGGTATCGAAGAATCCATAGGTCCCTCATCCTATTCATGTAGCCCCTTCCGCCGGGGTTACTTGCGTAGTAGCATTCCAACAACGCCCTGTTTATCTCCAGTGTTTCCTCGGAGGGGTCTCTCTGTACTGGGGCTGTGATCGACCGTGGCTGCTGGGTCTCTGGGGGTCCTCTCAGCCTGGCTGGGGGGCTCCTTTGCCTCCCTTCTGCTGTGTGCCCAGCCTGGAGGCTGTGGTCTGTGACCGGCTCCCGGTGCAGACAGCTCCCTGTTATAGTGTTTCCTCACTTGGCTCATGTGAACCCTGCCCAATTTTTACTCTTTAAGTGTGCGCGTGTGTGTGTGTGTGTGTTGTGTGTTGTGTGTTGTGTGTGTGTGTGTGGGGGGGGGATATGTGTGTATTGTCTGTGAAGGTTCTCAGTCATCCAGGTCATCGTAGTCAAAGGAGCTTGCAAAGAAAAGCGTCTGGACTTCTTTGAGTTACTTGAAGATGTTTCACCTCTCATCCGAGAAGCTTCTTCAGTTCTAAGGTCAAATGGTAGAGAGTCCCAGATATAAACCTAGTGGGAGTAACCCCCCACAGAGGGACAAAAGGACCCCCTGATGATCCTCTAATCGCCTGAGCCAAGGTGTGAAACTGGGTGTGGGTCCCAATCAGCCAGAGTTTCGGGTGTGTTCATTGTGAAACCTGGCCCCACCTTATCATGCGAATTCCTGAGGTCAGATGGCCCAGGATGTGAGTGGGCGTTAAGGCGTCTGGGAAGGGATCTCAAAACTGGATTATAGATGGCAGAGAGTTGGTGTCGTAAACCCCCGCCTCTGTTCAAAGATGGTCGCTCACAGTGGACATAGATGGCTTCTTTCACTCCTCTTTCAAACCATCTGTCCTCTCTGTCCAAAATGTGAACATTGGCATCCTCGAAAGAGTGTCCTTTATCCTTAAGATGCAGATGGACTGCTGAGTCTTGTCCTGTGGAGGTGGCTCTTCTGTGTTGTGCCATGCGCTTGTGAAGTGGCTGTTTGGTCTCTCCAATGTAGAGGTCTGGGCATTCCTCGCTGCACTGTACAGCATACACCACATTGTTAAGTCTGTGTTTTGGCGTTTTGTCTTTCGGGTGAACCAGTTTTTTGTCTGAGCGTGTTGCTGGGTCTGAAATGCACCGGGATGTCATGCTTGGAGAAAACTCTCCTGAATTTTTCTGATACACCGGCTACATAGGGGATGACAATGCTGTTGCGTCTGTCCTTCTTATCCTCCCTCGCTGGTGTCTGGTCTTCTTTTCTGTGCCTCTTTGCTGACTTTAAGAACGCCCATTTAGGATAGCCGCACGTTTTGGGACTCTCCACCATTTGACCTTAGAACTGAAGAAGCTTCACGGATGAGAGGTGAAACGTCTTCAAGTAACTTAAAGAAGTCCAGACGCTTTTCTTTGCAAGCTCCTTTGATATTTGTGTATTCACATCATTTATGTTAATGAGAGTGTGGAGAGTGAGTTGGAGGGTGGGGTGGGCTGCTTTTAACTATGTAAAGCACTTTGTGCTACATTTTTTGTATGAAAAGTGCTTTATAAATAAAGATTGATTGATTGATTGTGTGACACGTTGGTAATGGGACACCTTTTTTATAGTTTACGAGTTGGAACTGAACCAGCTGATTTTAATTTGCACTAAGTGGCAGGATTTACAGTTACTGATAGATTTTAGCTGGTATCATGACTTAATGATTTTTTTTTAATACATCTTCCAGAATTTCAAGAAAATTTTTTCACTTTGTCATTATATTGTGCATATTGTGTGTGAAATTCTGAAAAATGAGTTTGGAACAATAACAAATGAAGGGCTGTGATACTTCCCAAACAGCCTGTTTATTTTGGTATGAAAATAATGTTTTAATGTTTAGATTGAGTTAATGTTAATTTTCAATGTTTAAGTGATCATCATACTTGTTACTTTAGCAGACCTAGTGCCTACAGATTATATTCAGACATTTAAATATATTCAGCCAACTGTTAGATTTTAAATAAAATATTTTAGTAGAACTGAAAAAATATATACATCAAACATAAACTAAGGAAATTTCTGAATGTGGTAACCCTTGATTTTTAAATGTCAACTTAATTTCCCTTAAAGTCCCTAAGGGTCCCAAAGCGCTTTACATATTCAGTCATCCACCCATTCACGCACACATTCACACACTGGTGATGGCAAGCTACATTGTAGCTACAGCCACCCTGGGGCGCACTTACAGAGGCGAGGCTGCCGGACACTGGTGGACTCTGACCCCCACCAGTAGGCAACGGGTGAAGTGTCTTCCCCAAGGACACAAGATCGCCCATTTAAACAAAACCTGACACAAAAATTGTTTTTCAGGCAAACAAACACATTCAGCTCAAAAATCATGTTACACTGTTCTTGCCAAGTTAAAACTAATTGTTGAATCTGGTTGTTACACCCCGGCCTAGGCAACCGGGGTGCAACGCAGGAAAATAAAAATAAGGCAAAACACACGAGAATAAAACTAAAGCTCTCCACCAAAATCCCAAAACGAAGGTGTCTCAAACGAAAATATTAACAAACCCATTCACAACTATTTACAACAGACTATTTATTTACAACAAACACACCAAACTATTTACAACACGGGGGAGATCGCGACCATGACCAACTGACACACAAGGCTTAAATACATAGAAGGAGCAATCAGGGAATGGACCACAGGAGGGAAACACAGCTGGGGCAAATTAGAACTGACGAGACAGGGAAAACGTAAACTGAACACACTAAAATAACACAGACTTTCAAAGTAAAGCAGGAAATACATAACAGTCACGCAAAAACAAAACACTGACACACCGAAACGTAACATTTCCCCCTACCCAAAAATCAAACATGTAACCCCAAGTGAAATGTTTGATCAAAACCGGATGAAGGCTGGTGGAGGCTGGAGCGGTCCCACGGACCCTCCAGCAGACGACGAAGGCCGGGGCGGTCCCACGGACCCTCCAGCGAAGGCGGATGAAGGCTGGAGCGGTCCCACGGACCCTCCAGCGAAGGCAGACGAGCAGCCCACCAGCTGCACACACGGACACGCAGCCCACCAGCTGCACACACGGACACGCAGCCCACCAGCTGCAGAAGGCTGGAGCGGTCCCTCGGATCCTCCAGCGAAGGCGGATGAAGGCTGGAGCGGTCCCACGGACCCTCCAGCAGACGACGAAGGCTGAGGCGGTCCCTCGGACCCCCCAGCGAAGGCAAATGAAGACTGAAGCGGTCCCACGGACCCTCCAGCGGAGGCAGATGAAACTGATGGAGGCCGGAGCGGTCCCCCTGACCCTCCAGCAGACGACGAAGGCTGGAGTGGTCCCACGGACCCTCCAACGAAGGCGGATGAAGGCTGGAGCGGTCCCCGGGCCCTCCAGCGAAGACAGACGGAGGCCGAAGCGGTCCCTCCCTCGGACCCTCCAGCAACGGCGAACGGCTGAAGCGGCCCCCCGGGCCCTCCAGCGAAGACAGACGGCTGAAGCGGTCCCTCCCTCGGACCCTCCAGCGAGGACAGACGGAGGCCGAAGCGGTCCCTCCCTCGGACCCTCCAGCAACGGCGAACGGCTGAAGCGGCCCCCGGACCCTCCAGCGAAGACAGACGGCCGAAGCGGTCCCCGGGCCCTCCAGCGAAGACAGACGGAGGCTGAAGCGGTCCCCGGACCCTCCAGCGAAGACAGAAATCCCGGACGAGCCCCCATATGTTACACCCCGGCCTAGGCAACCGGGGTGCAACGCAGGAAAATAAAAATAAGAAAAAAAAACACACGAGAAACAAACTAAAGCTCTCCACCAAAATCCCAAAACGAAGGTCCCATGACGAAAGTATTAACAAACCCATTCACAACTATTTACAACAGACTATTTATTTACAACAAACACACCAAACTATTTACAACACGGGGGAGATCGCGACCATGACCAACTGACACACAAGGCTTAAATACATAGAAGGAGCAATCAGGGAATGGACCACAGGAGGGAAACACAGCTGGGGCAAATTAGAACTGACGAGACAGGGAAAACGTAAACTGAACACACTAAAATAACACAGACTTTCAAAGTAAAGCAGGAAATACATAACAGTCACGCAAAAACAAAACACTGACACACCGAAACGTAACACTGGTTGACTCCAACACTGGCCCTGTATTTAGCATTGAATCAATACCAAGTGTAGTGGCGGCACTCCATCTCTATTTCACTCTTCTGTACCACCTTTAGGAGTCAGTCTGGCAACATGCATTTGAAACGCGAGCAAGTCCAGGTACTTTTCTTGCAAAAAAGATGTTTATTGAAACTTTTAATTTACATGGCAAGACTCTGTCAAAAAACTGTGTTGCTTCCAGCTTATCCGACTCCCCAACTACGTAATTACAGTGTGCCGGAAGCCCAAAATACTAAAAAGTGCATTAGAATGTCGCACTTTTATATTCTATACCTTTAACAAAACAGTATTTTGAAATTAACTAGAAATTATATTCTTAATATCAAACGTATAATGTATATTTCTCATCTAATCATTTTACCAGTACCAATAAAATTAACCTAGAATTACTGAGCCTCTTTTTTTTCCTGGTACAAGTCCCTACTACTAGATCTATTAGCCCTGCGCAAATTTGCGTAAATCCCCTGAACCTACCGGTAAGACCTCCTAGAATTACTGACTTTTTTATTTTCTGGTGGATGTCCCGAGGTGTTAATCACCCCTGCTGAAATTTTCACAGGTCATCAGCTCGATTCTCCTCCTGTTTTTGTTGTGCAAACCACCCATTATCTTTGAGGCCTGGAAGATTTGCATTTGTTCACTCAGAGTAGCTCAGATCCAAGGTAAGAGAAAAATCTGGGTTACAACCCTACAATGGAGCTGAAGGCCTCTCAGCAGGGTACTAGGAGGTGTTAGGTTCAGGGAATATACGCAAATTTGCGCAGGGTTAGTAAAAATTCAAATTTTTTATTTGTCACACACACACAACCATACACAGTATGACATGGGGGTGAAATGCATGTATATGTATGTATGCATGAAATAAATGTAGTAGCTCCATTGTTCTCCTGCTTTTGTTGTGCAAAACACCCTCCCCCAACCAGGAGAGATTTGTGTATGTGTAGGAGTGGCATTGCTTGACTACAGCACAGTACTGTACATAAAAGCAGACCGACCAGGAGGGAGAATCATTTCTTCTTCGCATTTCTGAGAACGCACATCAGGATGGCCTCCGTATCACTGCCATGCAGGAATAACCTATCGGCGCAACATCCTTGGGCCTTGCTTCAGGAAATGAACGAAGCAGATTCTGATGGAGGAGAGGTTTCATTTGTCCAGCAGGCCACTGATACCTCCTCAGAAGAATCTGAAAAGGAGACGGAAGAACCCAACATGCCTCCTCGGAAGATGCCTCCCTGGTACTGGGAAGCCCTGTCTGAGCCAGACGGCAAAAGAAGGCACTGCGTGGGTAGAGGAGGACAATGGAATGCCCAGTACAGGAGCAAATCGCTCGTGCTTCACTGCGCAAGCTGGACCCACAGAGTCTGCTAAGGTTTGTCATTGCCATATTACATATGATATTTATATAAACCCATTTAGAGTGAGGTTCATGTAAATTTACCATTCTCTATTTGTTTATCTTCCAACAGCGTGAAATTACATGTGTGCTCCAAAGCTTCCTTTGCCTGTTAGACGTGGGAATGCTGCACACCATCAGAGAGTGTACGGTATACACTGTAGCAACCGTCTGGCCTCACGGTAACCTTTGTACACAACTGCGAATTAGCTCCTGTGGTTCGCCAGCAGTGAACTGTTCCAAAAAATACAGCTTATCTTGATCGTTATCAGTCTTTTGCTCTACTGCTTGTTCGAAGGCTCTTATGAAGGCCTTATACTGTAGTGCATCACCTTTAAAAACCGGAATGTCCTTTGATGGCAACTGAGCCAGCTGCTGCTGTTTCACAAGTAACTCAGTGATTACATTCTGTTTCTGCATGACTGACAATACATCATCACTTCTGTTAACGTGACCATTAAGCCCATGAGTGGGGACTGGATGTGGTACCTGTGAGTTTTGCACTTGTGAATTAGCGTGACTACTCACATCAGCTTGTTGTGGGAGCATTATGCCAACTCTTTCCTTTTTAACTCCTCGACCTTGGGATCTTTGTATTGACACATAACTGCTCAGACCATCTTCAGATCTTTCACATTCTTTGAGCACCTTTAATTTTGCTTGAATTTCTGCTAATGCAGTCTCCAACTCTAACTCTTCTTTTTCCGCTTTGACTCTTGCTGTTTCAAACTGAAGATGTTGCCTAATCCTGGCCAACTCTAACTCAAGTTCTTGCTTTTTCTTCTTTTTCTTCAATGCTGCGGCTCTTTCCAGCAAGGCTGCGTGTTCTGCCTCCTGTTTAGCACGAGTGGAGGAAACTCTAGATGTTGTAGATCAGGGGTGCCCAATCCCAGTCCTCGAGATCTACTATCCTGCAGCTTTTAGATGCATCCCTACTCCAACACAGCTGAATCAAATGGTGTGATTACCTCTTCAGCATGCCATCAAGTTTGGCAAAGGCCTGATAACAAGGCATTCAGTTGATTCAGGTGTGTCAGAAGAAGGATGCGTCTAAAAGCTGCAGGACGGTAGCTCTCGAGGACTGGGATTGGGCACCCCTGTTGTAGATGCTCGGCTGACTTGAGACCCACGCGAGCTATGAACTGCATCCTTTCTAGCTCCAACCTGTGATGCACTGTCATCTGGGTTAATAGCTTCCTCCAAGCCAACTGTAATGTGCTCCTGCTGCTCAGCTTCATTTGGAATCATATGCTTATGATCCTCTGCTATCCATTTCTTTGTTGTTTTCATAAACTCTCTTATTGATGCCATTTTGGGCTCAAACCAATTGTCCTGGTCAAATATTTTTTCTTCTTCAGACAAAAGGCTCATAACCTGGTTATTGTGACTTTGAAACTCATTCAGAGCCTATGCAAAGTTACTTTCCACCCTTTCTTTCAAATTTTGAAGGTTCTGAGCATCACTCATCATTATCTTTATCTCCTTTATTTTGCCTGTGATTGTTCCTAATGTTCGTCTTCTTAAAGCAATACATCTTTGTAATTTTTCTTCCAAAGCCTTCTCTGTTAACTTACATGTTCTTCCCACCTCTCTTTCATCTGCCATCTTATAAGTTGCAGGGGTTTATTGGCTCAGGTTGCATGCACTATTTGTCTTCTGCTTAGAATTTTTAATAGACATAGTGTAAACCAGCTTCATAACATGCCAAAAACTCCACATTGACTGTATCTGTCACGGTTTTGGGTCCGTTGGACCCGGTATTTTGAGTTTATTATGTTTTGGTTTAATTTTGCATCATGGATTGTTTTCTTGTTCTCTTGTTGTGGTTGTGATTATTATTATTACAGTTTCATGTTTCTGTTATCCATGTTTTAGGAATTGTGGCTTCATGTATAGTTCAGTTCCATGTGTCATTTTCTGTCTCTCTGTGTTGAGTCCGTGTCTCTGAGTTGTGATTCATGTTTCCTGTTTTATTGTGAAAGCCTTAACTAGAAATTATATTCTTAACATCAAACATGTATATTTCTCCTCTAATCATTTTACCAGTACTAATAAAATTAACCTTTAATTGGCTCTTACATCAGGTATGGCATTTTTACACATTGCTATCCAAGAGTTATGTAAAACTACTTTCAGCTGTTCTGTTGACACAAGCGGGTAGGCTCTACATGTTCGATTTGGCAATACTTTTAACACTTGATATCCTTCATGGTACCACCTTTAAACACAACCCATGTGTCTTTAGCTAGAGTAGTTGCTGCCTTTGGTTTGCAGGTAAATGTGTCAACCATCAGATGTCCACTCTTCTTGACTCTTCTTGAAATAACCATAGATACATTTCTGTTTTAGGCATGTAGTCATCTAAGGCAGACTTTTCTCAGCTTTGCTGGTAAATCAGTGTTTCTCAGTGTTTAACTACCACCACTGTCAG
This sequence comes from Maylandia zebra, assembly GCF_041146795.1. NCBI lineage: Eukaryota > Metazoa > Chordata > Actinopteri > Cichliformes > Cichlidae > Maylandia > Maylandia zebra. Next base: position 29,900,591 of record NC_135187.1, read on the forward strand.
TCAGATGCATAATGTACAAATTGTTTAAAGTGAACATACCTCATCACACATCACTAGGCTGAGAACCACTGCAAGAAAGCCAGTGGATGGATAAGCACCCTTCTTTCCCAGCCATTCTTGATGAACATATTTCATGAAAGCCGGATGGAGGATCCAGATCTATTATGAATCAGACATAGCCTTAAATCTGAGTTCTATGAACTATTACTTTCTGCAATGAATTCACAAAATACTTTAAATTAGCACGACTGTAGCTAAAAGAAGCCAGTATTTGTTTTTGGTGGTATGGCTTTGACTATTGACCCGCATGACCTTCCAGGCACATAAATGCCAAGTATGAGAGATTGGGAAAACCATAACAATACCCAATACAGAGCAGAGTAAACAGTAAATACTGCAACAAAGAAAAAGCTGAGGTGCAGGTGATTTGTGAAATGGCTTGCACATCTGTAGCAATGGTGGATATGCTAAATCAGGTTAATAGTAAAACCTACTGTATATGAGATTATCCAGTTCAGTGTGTAAAATCAGCTGACTTTGTTTCCTGCCTGAATTAATGGTAGCTTATATGTCAGTTTTGTTCATGTAAACCTAAAATACTCACCAAATCTTTGTTAGCTATCTTCTTTAAGTTTGGAGCACCATTTTCCCTGTTAAAAAGATGAAATGAACTGATTACATAAATAAATGCTAATAATTACCTAAGACTAGCACATCACAACAAAAGATTAAGTTGTTCATATAACAATTCATATAACTTTATGCACTTTTTGCTGTTTAAAAAAAGAAAGGCTGACCTCTGATGGGTTGTCTCAAAAACTGTTTTGTTTAATTTGGTTGTTCTAACAACAAAACAAAAACAAAAAACTATACTGCATTTTTCCTTACAATTAGCTGAAACTATGTTGCAAAGCAGTTAAAATCTGCTATTCAGAGCAAAACAGTTATACAATTTCTGGCAACATAGGTTTTAAGACAGTAGCCCTTTTAGCCTACCCTCGATTTATGTCCTTCATGAGCCACAAAAAGTCACGTGTTTTGAAAGGAAAAAACAAGAGATGAGTGGTATTGTCCAGTCTAGTAGAACTCTCTGGATACATGACATGATGAGTTGTTTTGGTTCCAACATCTCTTTCATAGCCTTTGGTACGCCCCCGATTCATTCTAAATAATACAGAAGGATACATATTTAGCACACATTTTTGCATTTTAGATACATAAATATAATTTTTTATTTTTTATTCCTATTTATTCTATTTATCCCCTTTGTATATTTTATTTATATTTGTCTCTGTATTTATATATGTGTGTGTGTGTGTGTGTGTGTGTGTGTGTGTGTGTGTGTGTGTGTGTGTGTGTGTATATATATATATATAACAATTCTGTAACTGTAACTTCGGTTGTTGCTGTGCTTTTTGGAAGTCGAATTTCCCAGAGGAACCCACCCGAGGGATTAATAAAGTTCTATCTTATCTTATCTTATCTTATACATAGACTTATATTATATTATACTATATTATATTATATTATACTTTTTGTCTCGCAAGAACATTGTTTACATTAGATTTTGTGTTTGTGTTAAATGATTATTACCTTATTACGATATCATGGGAATCAATAAGAGGTCCATAATGCGATCCTCTCAAATTTCCAGAATTCCCCACCACGGCACAACTCCTGCAGTGATCAGGACGAGGTTCTCCAATATCTGCAATTGGTGTTATTGTCTGAAATAGCCTCTCTAGAGTTTTATTGTACAAAGTCAAGTTCTGAAGTCTTGCCCCCTGTAAGTTCTGACAAAGAGGAGAAAGTTATTGAAAAAAAATCAAACTTCCCCACAGAACAAAAATATTATAGAATTTCCCAATGATTACAAGTTCATGAGTCACCAGTAAGTCTGGGAAAGACCCTTTCAAACATTTTTCCATATCAGCATCAATATTATGATGCGCCATTTACAACAACTGTGAAAGATCACTGAAGCTCAAGAGTAAAAAATGTATACTGATTTAGGCAAAAATCTTATTAGGCCTGAAGTTTAATTCAGTACTTTAATTTGATATTTAGAATTAGGGCTGTTCGATATAACGATATATATTCGATGACGATATAAAAACGTCTATCGTTTCATTTTATGCTATAGTTTGTTTCGTGGTGTTGCATAATGAACTTTTTACAGCAATATTTTTTCATTGTTTTGATGGTCACTGCAGTGGCTATATTAATTTCTTAAAGTTCTCTCTTTCTCTTATATTTAATATTACCACACTTCGGGCGGACAAGCGCCTGTTTTTATGCGTTGTGGTTAGCAATAACGACGGTAACACCATCGCGTGTCCGTTTGTTTATGTTCCACATAAACCTTTCACAATAAAGCTCATGATCCTGTTGAGACTTTTCAAAATAAACTGAACCACGTGAAAAAGTAGATTATTTACGCATGAATAGTAAAAAAGAGCCGCCAGGTGCTAAAAAATAAACCTTAGACTCAAACGTTAGAACCGGCTTTTCTCCGCAGCATGCCGTGTAATAAATACTCACAAAGAAAACGGCGGCCGTTACAACTTATGTCTAAAAATGTATCGTTTCGTGCATCGGTTAAAACACTCAACTCCAGCTACATGACGCGCAGCTGGAAACACTTCCCGCAAGTCGAGCTGCCCGATATTCACAGAATTTACAGAAAATGTCACATTTTTGTGATTTATATCGTTATCAGGATGATAGAATTCTTATATCGGGATATGAGATTTTGGTCATATCGCACAGACCTATTTAGAATTGTTCTGAAAAGTTTAAGACTGATCTGCAAGATACAACATCAGCATTAATCTGTAAGTTTCTTCAAGCATATGAGTTGTGCACATTTATGCAATGATAGATTATGAACAGTACTTACACAAACATATACTGTAGATTCGAATATTTTTTTTGTCTTTCAATTCAGATAGAGTCACAGTTTTACCTCAGAGCTCTAAGTTATCATTAGTGAGAACCTCAACCCCTGGGCCTGAACGCTACCCCTTTCTTGAGAGAAACAAAAAAAATACTCATTGCCATATTAAGCCATTTCTTTTGACAGAAGTTATATCCAGAAAAACTCCATAAAAGGTTGCAGACCAAAACAATTGCCTTACTGATTGTCTTACTAATAAGTGGGAATTCGCTCTCATGCTATTTTGCCCCATTTAGTAAATCTGGCCCTTTAAAAAAAATGCCAATGATCCAGTTTTATGCGTAGGGAGGCGCTTTCATATTGTGATATTGCGACTTTCACTAAAGGAACTAAAAAAGTTTTCCAGAACTTGTCATTGCCAGTAAATGGTAAGGATTTTACCATTCTTCAGGTAGAAATACAGTAGGGTGAAGAGTGCAGTATATTTAAAAGAATAAACGATGGATAGTACAAGGTGCTCTAAACTTGTGTAGTTTGTTTACTTACACAATAGAGGAATATTTGTGCTTGTTTTTTGGATGGAGGTAGACCGTGTCATTTAACAGCAGCAATATGTTGTTAAATGTCATGACATACTTGATACTGCTCTTTAATAATAATAATACCTTTAACATCACCACAGAAGCCAAAAAAGTGATATGTTGATTTTTTTTTATTATTTACCTTCCACCAGAGGAAATCTTCCTCTGAAGGTATATGTTTCTGTGACAGAAAGGGTACAGGAGCTTCACTAATGATGTCATTAAACCAAGGATCACTGTCTCTTAGACATTTCTGACAGCCACAAAGACTCGGCTCGCGATGACAGAAGGTATATCCAGAAAAACTCCATAAAAGATTGGAGACCAAAACAATTGCTGTGATACTCAGTAGCGGGAAAATGCTAACTCTGGATCTTCCCCATTTGAAATACATCTTGGCAGAGTTCCAATCTGAGAACAAATACATGTGTGAATGTGAAAAATAGGACTAAGCCTTTAGAATACAGTAATAGAAACAATAACTCTTTACTTATAAATATTTATAGTTTGCAGCATATTAAGAGCATTGCACTGGAATGCACAAAATCGGATAAGCATAAAAAGTTGGTTTGTGTCCTCTTATATTCATGGCATTTGAACAGATAGCATTTACCAGCATAAATCACCTCCCACATTATTAGTTCATGTAAGTAACAAGATCTGTTGTTTGAAGTTGAATAAAACAGTATGACACCCAACAGAATGGAAAACACAGTACAAAATATTTCTAGATCTTGGTCAGATTCTGCATTTGCATGAACTGTTTATCTCATTGTTTTCTCTGCTTACCTCTGTTGCTGTTGAAAAACTCCTGTTCAGTTAAACTTTCCTTGTGGTTCTGGTGCTGATTAACCTAAAACGAAGTAACATAGCAACAAAAACAACACAATGATTAAAAAGCAAAACAACTCAAAATGGCACTCATTAAAATTATCCCATTTGCTTCTGAAGAATTTGACTACACAATATGAGGCCACTCTATTTGAGGCAGAACAAGAAAAATTGCTAAACTGTTTGAAAAAATAGGGAAAAAAGAAATCTGGGAAATGCATACTAAATAAATGCAAACACACTTCAGAGGTTCGCTACAGATTAGTGTGAGATAAGACAGAGTGTAAATGTAATGCATCTGCAAACCAGGAATATGAGTCAAGAAGAACTTGTAGGATATATCTATTAAGCTATCCATGTAGCTATCAAGTAATGAGCAACTATTCAGTGGGAGAGGGAGGGAGGGAGGGAGTGGTTGTTGACTATGTGCAAATAACTATAGAGGATCTGACTTGTGCATTGCCACACAGAGAAGTTGTGACAATAAATTTTATTTTATTATGACAACCCACAAACCGACACACATGCAAACACATATACATAAATACCTTTAAATATATATTCTATTAGCCTCTTATCAGCACAATACAGCTGATATTTGAGTCCATGTTTTACACCATAACATTTAACGCATAACTCTTACTAGAGGTTCTTTATTATTAGCTGAAAACTTAAGAATCTTAAATGGTAAATGGCCTGTATTTGTATAGCGCTTTTACTAGTCCCTAAGGACCCCAAAGCGCTTTACACAACCAGTCATCCACCCATTCACCCATTTACACAAACATTCACGCACTGGTGATGGCAAGCTACATTGTAGCCACAGCCACCCTGGGGCGCACTGACAGAGGCGAGGCTGCCAGACACTGGCGCCACCGGGCCCTCTGACCACCACCAGAAGGCAACAGGTGAAGTGTCTCGCCCACAATCGCCTATCTTTAAATCCTCTAACTCTAAAACACTATGCAACATGGTAGCTACAAATACTAACACTCACCATTCATTGAGGCTACTAAGAACACAAATGAACAAGTAACAAAGTAATAGAAAACCCAACATAAGTTGTCTAAATAATGCTGCCAAAACAGCCTCAAGAGGATAGTGTCATTGATATTTGGGCAGGACCCCTTCACATGTCATTGTCTGATGTCATTTTTTGTGTCCTTTGCTGCTAGTATTACCATGCAAAGGACATACTAACTGTAATAAAAAATAAATGGAGAACCTTTATCGTTGTGTAATATCCAGTGTATAATGTGAAAAAGTGTTTCAATAATAATAATAATAATAATAATAATAATAATAATAAGAGTTCTTATTGTTGTTGCAATTGTTATTGTTATTATTATTATGATTACTTGATAGGACTAAATGTTACAATCCCTAAAATAATTAGCACCATTCTTGAGTGGGCTTGATGACCGTGTCTGTTTTCATATATAAGGTGCACCGGATAATAAGGCGAATTAAGCTAAACAAAACGGCCAGATAAGCCAAATTTTACTCAACTCATTCTTCTAGCTTCCTCCACTTCTGTACCATTGATTGATTAATGTTGAATTCTCTCGCAGCTGCTCTATTACCATGTTGTTGCAGTATATTAATGACGAACCTTGTATTGTGGATGGATTATCTCAGTTGCTAAAAAGTTAGCGTTCATCCTCCAGCTTCACTGTGTTTATGTTATGCTAACATAGCTGTGTCGCTAGCGATCACGCAGCACATCATTATATACCAACTAGCCCAACTTCAGTAACCCTACAAACGTCACTATTTAGTTTTCTGTCTTAATTTATGTTGGAAGTGATGGCAGAGCTGTACGTTTTCATTTTTTCAGAACTCATCATATTTATTGTGCGGAAAATATGGTACCATATTTCCCCTTTATATCTATAAAGAGGTCTTGCCTAAGTATTAATGAAAAATCAACATTAATGAATCAATGGTATGGAAGTGGAGAAAGGAAGAAGAATGAGTTGAATACAATCTGACTTATCTGACTGTTTTGTTTCGCTTAATGTGCCTTATAATCCGGTGCGCCTTATGGTCCGAAAAACACGGTACATTGGGCCCCTTTGATGCAATTATTTCTGACCTCTGCCACTGTTCTTACTGTGATGTTTTTTTTGTTTTCACATTGATGTCTTCAGGTGAAACTTTGGGTATTTATTTCAACCAATTGTGTGTTTTTGTCCTCATCCAGCATTAAATGGTAAATGGTAAATGGTAAATGGCCTGTATTTATATAGCGCTTTTACTAGTCCATTCTTAAGCCATTCTTTATGGATGTCTCTCTGCCCAGAGTGTGTCACATTTTGTGTTTTAGTTTGCAAAATACTTCTTCCAAAACCTAATCTTTTTTTTTCATTGATATGCTTCATAAGTGGCTTCTATCATCCAGAAAAATAGATTTAATAAAATTATTAAAAAATAAAATAGTTGTTTGGGGGTTTTTTTCAAGTAAATTTTAAAAGAACTATTTGTCATACTAACTAATTTGACTTAAACACTGGAAAGCAATTTATTTAATATTTACAAAACAGTAGTGTTATATGATATTTTTGAATTAAGATACAGATTATTATCTTTGCTTATAATATGTTAGCTGATTTGGATCAGTAGAGGATCATGTGAGTGCAGCTGGCTTGCAAAAGACACATGATGCTTAATATATTTTTTTTCTCTCAACTGAAACATTACAAATAACATCACTTAGAAATGCTTGCTTGCCTATCCCATTTAAGTTTATTCTTAAATGGGACTAATGGCAATATTTTTCTCTCTTGCAAAATTTAGATTTTCATTTTTAAATTTAGGTGAAAGGAAGGTGTAGGGAATTTTAGGGGTTTATCTCTGCCATTTCCACTATGTGGAAACCATTGGATGTAAACTTCTTAGACAAGTCACTGTTTTTACACTGTGACTTGTCACTGTTTTGCCCTGAAGCATCAGGTTTGTTGATAGTGAAAATAATGTTGACAGAGAAGGCGTGGACACAACCTAAGGTTGTCAACACATTAAGTGTCAGTAGTACAGACGAAAGGACTGGTAATAATGCGTTAAATTTGCTTTCTAAAGTTCTAAAGTTCTAAACTTTTACTTTATTTTGTGACCAGTATGACTGCTGACATGTTAAAAGGTTTGTCAGCTGCTTGCAATAATAATAGCTGTTAACTACTGACTAACGAATACAATATGCATATTTCATGGTTTGTGAGTGATTCGGTGGTTTAGTAGACAAAGAAGTCAACAGTGACTGTGATATAAACATATCATCACTATAAAGAGGTCTCTAAATAAGTAACAGTACTCTATTATTAAAACTGATGATGATTTGTATGCTATTTACGACATTGACAAATGTTCAAATCCGTCACAATATTGGAGTAAAAGAAACACTTCCAAAAAAGGATACTAGCATACATTTTAATACTTCCTAGATACTGAATTTTTGAATTAAAAATGAATAATACTGATATTAAGCCATTTATTAGTTGTGTAGCAATGTATATACAACTCCAATTACACTATGGATTACATTTTTAAGGTACTTATCTACCTATTTATTATAATCTGGAAGATGATAACTTTGTCACAGATGGCACAGAAATTGACCCAAAAGCAGACACAATGCACAGAAGCGATCGAGTTTACAATCAGTTTGTTTACAATAACATAATCAAAGTTCACAGTGAGAGTCCTGTCCGGGACAGAACGCCTGAAACAGGAGCCAGAGCAGTTAAACAGTGAGAATTGAGCTTTCCTTACTTTTTTTGTGCAGAGGCGTATTAAATCCCAGTTCTTTGTATTCTTTACGGCCAAAAAAGACACAAAGCTCAAAGTGGTCAAACTCAAAAAATGATCTTTAATTTTACATATTCCGGAATATGGAGACTCAGCAGACACACAGACATGTCAGCCAAAGTCTGAAGTAAAACAGGAAGCTTAGTCATTTATATAATTCCTCTAGACGTCACACACACTTCAAGTTTTGATCAAAGACTCTGCTTACTTTCACTTTCTGGCTGCAGGTCCTATTTTTGCAAAAGCATAGTTTCCTGTCAGTACTTTTAACTCAAACTCAAAACTGGCCCTCTCTTATACATAAAACAATATAATCAGCAGATAAGCATTCAGATTATATATTACTTTTATATAACTTTCTCAGATCAGAGGCTAGAGAGGACCGCGCTACCGTTCATTGTTTTGGCAGAACAAAGAAACCTGTTCAACCTGCAAAAAAAACAGTTGAACTCCCATTCAGTCAGATGGCAGCTAGTTTTTGGTCGATTCAGTTTCACTTTAAGCTATGGTGCTTAAAGTGAAACCTGATGCCTTGTCTTAATTTGCTGAAGTAGAAAGTATCTTGTAACATGGAAAATCAAAGACTAGATATGTCATATGTCATGGCTGTGTGCAGGCAGGGAAAAGGACCCAAAATGCAGGACTCACAGAGGCAAGGTGAACTCAAAATGCACAGCTTTATTGCGAGTTGCGGACCGGACAGAAAACTAGCTATTCTGGAGAGAAATAAACTAGCAGACTGGCAAGCAGATAAACAGAACACACAGCATAGTATGAGGGCGAGCAGACATTAACGACCCAACACTGACACAGAGAAAACAGGCCTTAAATACACAGAGGGAGCAATCAGGGGATGACAGACAGGAGGGAAACACAGATGGGTCAAATCAGGGGTGACGAGACAAGGGGGAGCAAGACCAGACACAATACACACAGGACAGGGACTATAAATGTAAAACAGGAAACACACCGACACGTAAACTTAACAGAGACTAGGGAGACAGAACATAGAGACCTGAAATGTGGGACAGAAACCAAAACACAGTCATAATCAGTGTTGGTCAAGTTACTTGAGGAAAGTAATCAGTAACTAATTACTGATTACTTCCCCAAAAAAGTAATCCCGTTACTTTACTGATTACTTATTTTCAAAAGTAATTAATTACTTAGTTACTTTTTAAAAACACGATTTACAACCTGAAGAGGTGATAAAGCGATAGATCTTTCAGCCCAATTCTACTTTTTCTGCATAATCCATCATACAAAATGTAATCAAATGGAAAAGTCTCTTTGTTTTTTAACTTGTTTTATTAGTTTTAATCTTTTAACTTTATGCATCAAGCAAAAATTTAATTACATGCAACATTCTGACTTGAATAAATTAGTTTAACATTTAAACCTATTTTCTACACATTCCAGCACATAAAATAAAATATTTTTTGTGTTTACACTCAGTCTTTCAAATAGATGCAAGTAAAACACAGCAGAAAATAAATAAAGTCAAAGACTCAGCGGTCCTGTTGCTCTATTTTCACCTGTAAAGCAGGACTGGGTAGGCGGAGGTTTACCCTGGTGCAGGTGTGCCGCAGCGGTCAGTTGAAGAATCCGCGAGATTCTCTGTGAGTTTCCCATTACGTCGTTGCGCACTCGGTGCTTGCTTGGAAGTTTAGGGGTTTTTTTCGCTGTAAAAGGAAGTTTTCTTCCCACGCACAACAGACACTAATGTTTTTGTCACTTTTTATGAATCAAACTCAAAGTAAGGTCAGTACTTCCACGCTTTAAACGCTGCACGCTCATACTCTCTCCCACAATCGATATGATCCATTGTTGATCTGCACACAGCTGTTGTCACTCACAGCGTACTTGCTTACATCACTGTCATGAGACATTCTCGCAAAAAAATCACGGTTTTAGAAACGCAGTAACGCAGCGTTCCTACGGGAAAGTAACGTTAATCTAATTACCGTTTTTGTAATAGTAATCCCTTACTTTACTCGTTACTTGAAAAAAGTAATCAGATTACAGTAACGCGTTACAAGTAACACGTTACTGCCCATCTCTGGTCACAATCCATGATAAAATCAAAAGTGAAGGTACAAAACTAAAAACACTGGGTCACCGACCCAGGACCGTGACATCATATCCAGCAAATTGAACCAGATTCAGGCAGCTGACCATGCAGACGGCAACAGTGGTGTGTTAACAGTTCTGGCGGCCGGCCACGCTGAAGGCAGTGCAGGTCCGGAGGCTGCCCACGCGGAAGGCAGTGGCGGTGACAGAGCAGGTCTGGAGGCCGCCCACGCGGAAGGCAGTGGCGGTGACAGAGCAGGTCCAGAGGCCGACCACGCGGAAGGCAGTAGCGGCGGCGACGACCTCGTTCAAGGGACCGACCGCGAAGCCAGCGGCAGAGACAGGGTTCAGAAAGCCGTCCAAGACAACGAAGAATGACCTGTTGGAAACAGCATGACATTGAAAAATATGAAGTAGGTGTTTAACAAAAACAAAGCTAAAAAAGGCACGGTCCGTCTTGAAAACGGAGAAGGATCAGAGTAATGGTTTGATACAGAAATTCACCTTATTTCACCTCACACTACATCCATCAGCCAAATACTTTTAATCTGCGTACATGTTGAATTCATGCACTGGCTTTCTATTTTTGCATTTGATGTAAATTCTGTGCTGCAAGACAATCTAGGGGAAATCTTTTGAGATACTTTGCTTAGTAGCAGGTGTCGGTAATTTTAGCAGCTGGGAGAGAAGAAGGTAGTGTATGCTGACTGTAACATCTAAACCTACAGAAGATTGTCATTTTTTAAAAAACTGGGGTGGCATTGGAGGGACCAAGAAGAAAGCTGGGTAAACTCAGATGAAATCAGAATATTTTATCTGAAACAAAATGAACTAAATTAGAAAATGTTGAGTATGATTTTCAGGCTCATGTGCCCAAACGCAGATGGCATAAAAAGTGGCTGCACAACTGCCTAAAAATGTTTTACACAACATAACCGATCAACAAGTATTAAGAGTCTTTATTTGAGAAAAGTCACAATCCGAAGGAACAGTACAAAAGCATACTTAAATGAACTGAAGTAAAATGAGTTGTTATGAGGACTCTTTATCAGACTGCATGTTGCGGAAATAATTTTGTAATAGAATGTGGTCTCAGTGGGGGAGGTTGTTACATCTTGCAGGAGCTCTCCTCTCTTCAGGAACTCACTCTGCAGGAGGGGGAGATACAGGAGAGGTGGAGGAAGATCTCAGCCTGGGCGCCTATTGTCTTGTGTAGTCTGGAAGATGAGTGGATGACGGGGTGGGTGCAGTTTTCTCTGAGGTGGGGTCGGGTGGGCTGTTCCGGGCTCTGTAGGGCCGCACGGTGCTGCTGTACTGGGCCCCGGTCCAGATGGGCCTGGGCCCCCTTTCCCTGGCGGGTTGCAGAGTATGGGGGTGCCTACTGGGGTCAGCAGGGGGAGCTGGCCCCAGGGAGGGGTCACTTGCCCCTCCCTTCCTTCCCTCCCCATCTCCAGCTGCCTCCCTCTTCCCGCTCCACCACAATCACCCACACATGCCTTGGGGTAAAGATGTGTCACCAGGGTGTAGGGGAGGCATCCCCCCCTTTGTCCCCTTCTGGCTGCCTGTGCCTCAATTTTATCTCACAACTTAGACATTCACATTACTCACACTCTCATAACACATACATATAGGATCTTGGGGGTGGGCACGCTACACGGAATCCAAAAGACCATCAGGGTGTACAACCTCACCCCTGGCGTCATTGCCCACCTCTCAATTTTAAATACACGTAGACATTGAGGGCTAGCAGGAGGGGCTATGCGCTTACCTGGTGCTCTCTGGCAGGTAGCTCCATGCCCTCCTGGGTTTTAAAGGCACCTTAGAACACACATACATCAACACTACAATGAGCGGGTGGAGGGAGGTTTGGAGTCTTCTCTCACCCCCGTTCTCTGCGGCCTGCTGGAGCGGGGGGGCTAGGAGGAGGAGTTGGCCGTCCGACTGCAGTCTGGAATGTGGGGCCTGGGTGCAGTTTTGGGGAGTGTGATTGTGTGTACAGTGTCTCTCTATGTCTGTCTCCACGTTGGGTGAGTGTTGATTAATTGCATATGAGAGCATGCGGGTGGGAATGGATGTTTGTATCTGTGTGTGCTTGTTTGTCTGTGTCCATATGTCAGGTCGGGTATCAGACGCCACCTCTCTGGGGACATCCCAGGTCTTCCAAGGTATGGAGGCCTATCTCCCCAACCACTTCCCCTACCAGTGGCAGACGCCCTCAGACATCGATTCGTTGGTGGTTCTTTGTGCACACCAGCTCACTCCTTGGTGGCTGCTTATCGGGGCCTGGAGCCACTTCGGGGGTTGGCTGCCCTCGGCCTCGGGCTCGGTCACTCTGGCACAGCTGGCTGCCGGCGGAGCTCACGGGCACATCACTGCAACCCCCCTGGCTTCTGCTCCACAGCTGCTGGTTGACCCCTCATCTCTTTCTGCGATAGTGGCGCAGCTGCCCCTCTGTTGGTCTTCCTTGGTCTGTTGTGTTCTGGGGGCCTCTGGATGTCTGGAGTCTTGATCTCCTCCAGTGGCTCCCCACACCCTCTAGCAGATCATTACATGAAGGAACCTTTTAAAACCAAGCGCGTCCATGCTCACAGGTGTAAACACGGGTGCTCACACATACAAACTACACCCTTTTTGGCTCCTACCTCAAAGCACACTATGCGCTGTCGATCTTACGTGCTGCACAATTATGTTTAATATTTAGTATTTACTGTCATATTCCCATATATCATCGTGATCTTGTTTATTGTATTGCTCTCGTTTTCTTCTGCTTGTTTTCTTTTTTCATTCTCAACAGGTGAAATTAAAAAAGTATCTACTGTTATCTATTGTTAGCTAGTTTATTGTGATGGTGTAGTTTTTATTATGTTGCTCTTTGTTGTTTGTTTTCTCTTCTGGTTTTTTATCTCCATACAGGTGATCCAGGTGTTTTGTTTGTTTTTCTTTTTTTTTCTTCCCATCTCTTCTCCCCTCTATTTTTCTTTCTCTCCCTCTCTTTCTTTCATTCTTTCTCCCTGTCCTATCCCCCAGTCATGTCTGTCCCGTCTTTAAAAAACAAAAAATAAAATAAATACATAATTATAATAAAGGTCAATCAAATGGACCAATATGGCAAGGCCATGATGATCCACTCCAAACGGGACAGGCAAAAAAAAAAAAAAAAGGCAAAAGAAAAAATAATGTGGTCTCAGTGGTGTGGTGTCTTCATGGAATACATTACAGAAACACTCAGGTAACAAGCGTGACATCTATACTCATTTGCTAACCGAGAACGTGATACCTTCATCTCTGACAAAAATGTGGAGAGGTGTGGTTTGTGAGGATTTCCTTATGTACCCATGTTCAGGTTTGGAAACCGCTTCACCCATTTTGTAAAGGATAGTTAGATAGTTAGTCACACCAGGACAAAGCTGTATCTTGTTTATTGCATCACAGATTACAGATTACACAAATGAAGAAAATCCCTTTTCTCTGTGGCTGCTTTCGTGTCCATAAAGAGTGCCTAAGTTCGTTAAAGTGTGAGTAACCACCGGACAAGCTATATTTCAATAATTTTTTTTATTGAACAACGAGAGGGTTGCACCTCGCGACAAACGAACAAATACTGTTAACTATAAAAACACGTCCACAATCCACATATATTCTTTCTGTCCGATAAAGATCTTGGCATATTAGTTCCGCTCTCTGTCACTTATTAATGTGGACACACCCCGATTATGATTTTCCCCGATTATGAATCTTTTCCTTATAAATGTCACATGATCAAGATTATGTTAATCGATGTTATGTTTATCGATGTTATCCCCAATTAGCAGTATAATTATCAGTAGTGAGTAATTATCATTACTGTTAACCATAGCCCAATTAACTGGATATGGAGTTCCTGGGCAAAATTCTTCTGTTGGGCTGTAATGGTCTAATGGTATGCATTTATTTTTAGGGCGAATAAAGCTGGAAAAATTATCAATTAAATTTTTATTTATATAGTACCTTTCTAGACAGAATCACAAAGTGCTGCGCATAAGATAACAAGTCATAAAAAGATAAAACTGAAAATATAAAAAAGGCTAGAATTAAGCAAAAGCAAAAGAGTCCAGAGTTCTTAAGGTTTGAGGGAGAGAGTTCCACAGTCTACGGGCCACAATCGCAGAAGCTCTATCACCCTTAGTTCTCATCTTAGTTTTTTATAGCAAGTAATCAGAAATCAGAATCAGAAACTTTATTGTCATTGTCATGAGAACAACGAAATTAAGAATGGTCCCCGATCATTGCATCATCCCTAGCAATATCAAAATATAAATAAAACAATAAAATTCAATAAATAAAATAGATAGAATACTTAAAATACTAATAAGATATAACAGTAAAACATTCACATACATTCCCACACACATGCTTCAGACCGTGCATAGATTAACACAAGAGTGGCGTGATGGACATTTTTTTGTAGTATTCAGATGTGTTATTGCAGTTGGATAACAGCTGTGTTTGAGTCTATTAGTCCTTGCTCTGATTGCCCTGTACCGTCTGCCTGAGGGCAACAGTTCGAACAGGGAGTGGCCAGGATGTGAGGTGTCTTTTATGATGTTTTGGGCCTTTTTAAAACAGTGGGCGTTGTGTAGAACTTCCAGTGTGGGGAGAGGGCAGCCAGTGATCTTTTGGGCGGTGTTAATGATCCCTTGGAGTGCTTTCCTCTGAGCCCCTGTGCAGCTAGTGTACCAGATGCATATGCAGTAAGTTAGAACACTCTCAATGGTGGCTCTGTAGAAGGACACCAGCAGTCTCTGTGTGATGTTATTCCTCCTGAGAATTCTCAGGAAGTACAGTCTCTGTTGGGCCTTTTTCAGCAGCTCGGAGGTGTTCACACTCCAGGAAAGGTTCTCCTCTATATTGACTCCCAGGAAGCGGAAGCTTGCCACCCTTTCTACACAGTCCCCATTTATGAATAGTGGTTGGATCTCTGCCTTTTTCCTTCTGAAGTCTATTATGAGTTCTTTGGTTTTTGAAGTGTTGAGGAGGAGGTTATTGGCCTTACACCATGACGTCAGCTGCTCCACCTCGTCTCTGTACGTAGACTCGTCTCCCTTGGAAATGAGCCCCACCACTGTGGTGTCATCTGCAAATTTCACAAAGATGTTGCTGTGGTGGCGAGGAGTGCAGTCGTGTGTGTAGAGAGAGTAGAGCAGTGGACTGAGCACACAGCCCTGGGGTGAGCCAGTGCTGAGACTCAGGGCTGAGGATGTGTGATGGCCAACTCTGACTCTCTGTCTACGGCCCGAGAGGAAGCTATTGATCCACATGCAGGTGCTGTATGGAAGCGCTGATCAGATGACCTCAGGGACCTGCTAGGGATTTAGGGCTGTAGCAGATCAGAGATTTAGGCTGGTCCCAATCTGTGCAAAGCTTTAAAAGTCAAGACCAGGATCTTAAAATGGACTTTGTCAAAAGCCTAGCTGCAGCGTTTTGCACACCCTGCAGACAATCCAGATCACCTTTGCTTAGACACATAAACAGTGAGTTACAATAGTCCAAGTGTGAGGAAATAAATGCATGTATAGCAATCTCCAGTTCAGAGCGAGATAAAATAGGGCTTAACTTAGCTACATTTCTTAAGTGATAAAAACAAGACTGAACCAGAGATTTAGCATGACCATCCAGTGTGAGAGTCGAGTCAACAGTGACACTTAAATCCCTGACAGAGGATTTAACATAAACTGAGAGAGGACCAAGGGCTTTCACTATGGGATAAAGATCTGTCAGGAGCACATATAAGGACTTCAAAGAAAAGCGTCTGGACTTCTTTAAGTTGCTTGAAGACATTTCACCTCTCATCCGAGAAGCTTCTTCAGTTCTAAGGTCAAATGGTGGAGAGTCCCAGATATAAACCTAGTGGGAGTATCCCCCCACAGAGGGACAAAAGGACCCCCTGATGATCCTCTAATCGCCTGCGCCAAGGTGTGAAACTAGGCGTGGGTCCCAATCAGCCAGAGTTTTCGGGTATGCATACCCGAAACTCTTGTAACCCCATGTGATGTCTGTGTTATGTGTGCAAGGTTGGGGGGGGGGGGGGGGGGGGCAACCTGCTTGTGACAAATAAAGCTTTGATTGATTGATTAAAGTTGATAAATATTAGTACAGATTGTACATATGAACCGGGGTCAGGACACTGTTCCAACTTGCTGCTTCTCACATGCAGTAACATAGTGTTTATTGACAGTCCAAATTGGTGAGGAAGTCTTTGATCCAGGAGCAGGTGGCAGGGGAGATCTGAAGGTGGTACAGTTTGGTAGTGAGAATGTCTGGTATTTTGGTGTTGAATGCTTAGCTGTAGTCCACAAAGATCCTCACATAGCTCTACCTGTTCTCCAGATTTCCCACCGCTCTGTGAAGGGTGATTGTGATGGTATCCCCCGTGGCCAGATACGCTCTGTAAGCAAACTGGTGGGGGTTGAGAGAGGGATTTAGGCAGTCTCTGATGTTCCTAATCAACCTAACCTAATCACTTGAAACACTTCATGACCACAGGTGTGAGGTCTATAGGTCTTTAGTCGTTGAGGCTGTCTATTCCAGTCTTTTGGGGGATGGGAATGATCGTGTGGGCCTTCAGACAGGTAAGAACAGTGGCATGTGATGTCTTTGTTGTGTGTGTAAGTCGGGGGGGGGGGGTCCTATTCCTCTGTGGGGCAACCTGCATATGGCCAATAAAGCATTCATTCAATTCAATTCAATTCAATTCAATTCAATGAGTCAGGGAGAGGTTGAACAGCCCAGTGACGATCCCTGCTAGTTTGTCCACACAGGCTTTTAACCAGAGGCCCTGTGATGCCTTTTTTTCCTGCTTCTATGTCAGGGCTGGTGAAGACCGGGTGAGCAGTACTTACATGTATTATATTACAAGGGAGTGCCAACTGCTTCCTGGCTAGTCACATGTTTGAAAAACTTATCATGCATAACACATGAGTCATTTTTGCATGGTTTCATCCAGTGCTAGTCAAAACTACTGTATGTTAGCATGTTTACTGGTTCCTTTGAGGCAAATCCTGTTCTAACCATGCAGAATGGTGTGGCTGTTCCACTGTCTCTGTTGAAAGTGAAATATATCAATAACTATTGTTTACATTATTTTATATAATTATAGTTATAATTTGTTTATCTCTACATTATAACTCCTGTTAGTAAGTGGGATACATTAGGGAGCAAGTGAACATTTTGTCCTCAGCACTGATTTGCTTTTTTTTTTATTTCTGAATTTTGTAGTTTAGCACTGATTTGTTAAAACCAGGAAAAATGGGCAAGTATAAGGATTTAAGTGAGTGTGAAAAGGGCCAATGGATATGCTGGACAAGCAAGTCAGCTCCATGGAGCCGCCACCTCACAGCTTACAGCACCTATTACCCACATAGCAAAATTGGTATGGCCTGGATCTGGCCCCCACATTGTGCTTACACATAGCCAATATACCGCAAAGAATGAAGGCCCTTTGGCGGCCCATGTGTGGTTTACCTCTGGCAAACCTGATCTGGGCCACCAAAGTGTCGTCATTCTTTTTGGTATTTTGGCCATGTGTAAGTTGTGTGCAGCCACGGGCCAGTTGCAGACACTATGCTGGCCCTGTGCTGGCTCAGAACAGTTTCAGCTCTGGCCCCAGATGTCAGTCTAATGTGTACCTTAACAAAGCCATGTAATAAAAACATAATAGTGCAAAAGAAACATGGCGAAACTCTATTCAGACAGGGAATGGATTACTTACGGTGCTCTATACAACATGCCATAACACTAGGTTTTTGATAAAGTAAACACTCACAAACCTGTCAAACCTGCATTTGAAACGTTGGCTACCATAGCAGTATAGTATTGCAACGTGGCAGTTAGGTCTTCTAACTAAAATAGATAGGATCATCAGAGGTCCTTTTATCCCTCTGTGGGGGGATATTCTCCCACTAGCTTTAAATCTGGGACTCCCCACCATTTGACTTTAGAACTGAAGAAGCTTCTCGGATGAGAGGTGAAAAGTCCAGACGCTTTTCTTTGCAAGCTCCTTTGACTACGATGACCTGGATGACTGAGAACCTTCACAGACAAATAGTGCCATCATTGTCAGACCTGGCCCACATCTGGTTGACATACACCCTGCCATGACACCAGCCAGTCAGAAGTGCCAGCTTGATGCCGGATTCAGGCCAGACCTGTTTTCTATGAGCCTGGACCATGTAAACCAAACCGAAATCGGGCCAGATGTGGCATGCCATCACACAAACAGTGCCATCTATGCCAGGCCTGGCCCATATCTGGATCACATACCACTTACCATGCCAGAAGTCAGGCAGCAGTGCTGGCTTGACACCAGATCTGGGCCAGATCTGTCTGGGTGGGTACTATCTATCTATTACTAACATCTTTGTGTCAGGTACTACAGCACTCTTTCAGGGGTCTAGTGGAGTCCATGCTTCGACAAATAAGGGCTGTTTTCCCATATCAGTATCATTTAGCAATTTAATTCCTTATTGATTCACTTATCGATTCTTATTGGGTTTTCATTGGCTTACCATCACTTAGCAGCATGTCAAAGACATTACTAACATGCAAATTAATTGCATGCTGTGTGTTCAAATGTTTGTACATGTTGGAGGGATTTCCCCCTTTGTTAAAAGGTGAAAAAACAAAACATTGTCCATATCCCTGCTGTAGAATGCACCACTGTTTTCTTCCTCTGGCACACAACTGAAATTTGTTAATTGTACAAGTGCGATAGTAACCGATAAGCACAATCCAATGAACTGAACTACTGAGAACCAGTTCTCTGAAAAAAATCCTCCCTACATGCAGAGAAATAAATTGACTTTTACGGTATCGTACGGTTACAGTGTAACCTTGGTTCTTTTAGTGAGAGACTATCTCTCCACACCGTTACTTATTCCATATGTACGGGGTACGACTCCCCTTGGTCGTGGGGTGCGGATATTTCTTTAAGACACTCCGGCACGCCCGGCTACGACCCACAGCTTACGTATAAAACAGCTGTGTGGACGTGACACCGGTGATAGTTTGATCGGAACGCGTCTCCGAGTGGCCTCACAGTGGAGAGATAGTCTCTCACTAAGAGAACCAAGGTTACACTGTAACCGTACGTTCTCTAGCATATCAAGACTATCTCTCCACACCGTTACATATTCCATATGTACGGGGTAACTCTGTAAGACACCCTGCAAGGAGACAATGCACCGCCGAGAGTGAAGGTGCCGGGAGTCAGTGACTACGCACCAATAGAGACATCACCCTGATCAGGGCTTCGCAATGCGAAGCTGAGCCAGGGGGTGGAGGCAGCAGTCTGCAGATGCCGCTGGAGAGGAGGGCCAAGCCAGGGACCCAACCTGCAAGTCACCCCAGGACCAAGTGGCTGCCGAGCGCTGTCCGTAGACAGGGGGGCCACAAGAGTGAACTCGAGGATGGAACACTCGAGTACAGCCAGCACTGCAGGCTGGAACACAACACACTCGCTGGCTGGCTTATCAGACACAGCGAGGCCAGGCTAATGTGTAACGGGTGAACCGCATGCAGAGAGCCTGGCGCTGCAGGCTGGAGAACACTCATTCGTTGGCATAGCATCAGACACAGCGAGGTCCAGCTGGCGCGTAAACCGGCGAAGCGTGGGCAATACGCCAGGGAAACACAGCCTGCAGCAGCAACAGCAGCAGCAGCGGCAGCGGCAGCGGCTTAACCTGCGGCCAGAGCCGAGAAGCCGTCCCAATCGAGGAACAAGAATCGAGAATCGAGCCCTGCTGGCCGCGTGAACCGCGCACTGCGGGCAACACGCAAGACAGAACAGGCTACACTAGGCTGGAGAAGGCACTTGCCGCAGCGAGGTGCGACTGGCATGTAAGCCGGTGAACGCGTGCAAAACGCCAGGGCAACACAGCCTACCAAGCCACTCGAGCACAGCAGCTGGCTATCGCTATGACAGAAGCCCCGCGATATGCGGATGACGACCCAGAAGGGAAGGCAGAGCCGCCAGCTGGAGAAGTCAATTCACAACAGATCCTTGCCTGGCACTAGGCAGTGACACAGAGCCAGGGAGAGAGAGAGCCTGTCGCAGCAGCTCGGCCACTCAGAGGATGGCCAAGGTAGGATGAGGCCCAGGGCCTGTCCCAGGAGTAGAGCAGCTGACCTGGACCATCCACGACAAGGGAGGTGCTGGTGGCTTCATCACTAGGGCATAGCAACCACTCCGCGGTGTCTATAGACAGGGGGCCAGCAGAGTGGGCCTGATGAGACACTAACGGAATGACAGGAGGTGTCAGCTCACTGAGCGGGCACCTGCTCTGGCCAGGTGACCCGCGATACAGGGGCAACCGACTAGACAGAGCCAGCGCTGCGTGCTGGAGAACTCCCACTCGCCGGCTGACGTATCAGACACAGCGAGGGCCGACTGGCATGTGAGTCAGCGAACCGCGGGCTATACGCCAGAGGAACACAGCAGCAGTACAGCTGCAAAGCCGCATGGCCAAGGCTGGGAAGCAACCTGTAGGGTCCATCCAACCACGGAGCCGCCCAGCCATCCGCAGACGGAGGGCTGGCGGTCTAGCCCACTGAAAGCCAAGTGGGGACTTAACCCGAAGGTCTGCCCCAGGGCTGAGCAGTCGCTAGCGCTGTCCACAGACAGGGGAGCAGCAAGAGTGAACTTCGAAAACGAGACACCCATGCACAGCGTCGCAGGCCGGAGAACACCCACTCGCTGGCCGAATAATCAGACACAGCGAGGCCCGGCTGGCGTGTAAACTGGCGAAGTGCAGGCAACACGCCAAGGGAACACAGCCAGGAGCTGCAGCAGCTGACATGCCAGAGAGAATCCGGCTAAAATAGGCTGGAGAACGCAAACTCGCTGCAGCGAGGTCCAACTGGCGTGTAAGCCAGCGAATGCAGGCAACATGCCAGGGGAAGACTGCCCGGAGCTGCAGAGCAGCCAGGGACGTGACTCACTGGGGGTGTCAGCTCACTGAGCGGGCCCGGCCGGCCACGTAAACTCGCAACATTTGGGCAATGTGCCAGCGCCACAGGCCGGAGAACTGTCAACTTCTTGCCGAGCCGTCAGACACAAAGAGGTCCGACTGGCGTATGAACCGGCGAAGCGCGGGCAATGGGCCAGGGGAACACAGCCTGCAGCAGAGCTGGCCACTAGGCCCAACTCAAAGGATGTCAGGAGGGAGGAGAGCGGCTGGAGGACAGCTGAGCCTAGGCTCCGAGTCCTCCCCACCTCAACTGAACACGGCCGTCTCTGCACACCTGCAGAGACCCCTCAGCTTCTTTAAAGCGAGGTGGCCGCAGGCCAGACAGACAGTTCCATCAGGCAACCCTAGTCGTCTGACCGGAGCTAAGCGTCATAAACATCAACCTCCTGACCATCAACCTCCACCAGCACAGGCCTCAAGGAGGCGGGGCCATGGGTGGGAATGCCATGGGAGGGCCCCAGAACCAGGGAACCCAGACATGGGTTCACCCGTCCAGACCCTAACCCAGTGGCAGCCAGAGGGGATTGAAGCTTCTTCAACATATACCTCACAATAATCAACCTCCACCGGCCCAGGCCTCACGGAGGCGGGGCCCTGGGAGGTAACGCTGCAGCCTGTCCCGTTTGGCTCTTTTGCCATCAGAATTATTGTCTAAAGGCAAAGAAGGATGCCAAACGGATTTACTTTACCAAATTGACCATCCCAGCCTTGCCATAATGGTCCATTTGATTCACCTTTTATTGTTTATTTTATTTTCACTTGCTGAATACGGGACAGACTTGACTGGGGGAAGGAAAGGGAGAAAGAAAGAGGGAAAGAGAAACAGCTGAGAAGAGGGACGGGGGAGAAGGGCAAAAAACAAAAACCAACAGAATGGGCAGAAAAAAAAAAGAAAAAAATGCATATATCGATCACCTGGATCACCTGTTGAGAAAGAAAAAAGAAAACAAGCAGAAGAGAACAAGAGTAATAGAATGAACAACATCACAATGATATATGGGAATATAACAGTAAATACTAAATATTAAACATTATTGTGCAGCACATAAGATCAACAGAACACAGTGTGCTTTGAGGTAGGAGCCAAAAAGGGTGTAGTTTGTGGGTGTGATCACCCGTGTGTACACCTGTGAGCATGGATGCGCTTGTTTTTTTTAAAAGGTTCCTTCATGTAATGATCTGCTAGAGGGTGTGGGGGGGCCACAGCCCTGTCCTCCAGGGCATGAAGCAGGTATGAAGGAGATCAAAACTCCAGACATCCAGAGGCCCCCAGAACACAAGAGACCAAGGAAGAATAACAGAGGGGCAGCCGCGCCACTGTCCCAGAAAGAACTGAGGAGAGTCCCAGATGAGGGCTCACTCAGCAGCCACGGAGCAGAAGCCAGGGGGAGTTGCAGTGACGCGCCCGTGAGCTCCGCCGGCAGCCAGCTGTGCCTGAGTGACCGAGCCCCAGGCCGAGAGGCCGGGGGCACCCCACCTCCGAAGTGGCCCGAGCGAGCCCCAGGCTCCAGGCCCCGATAAGCGGCCGCCAAGGAGTGAGCCGGTGTGTACCTGGACGCCCATCCCCAGACACAAAGAACCACCAACGCACCGATGTCTGAGGGAGTCCGCCACTGGCAGGAGAAGTGGTGGTAGGGGGAGATAGGCCTCCAAACCTTGGAGGGCCTAAGATGTCCCCAGAGAGGTGGCGCCTGATACCCAACCTGACATATAGACACAGACATACAGGCACACACAGATACAAACATCCATGCCCACCCTCATGCTCTCATATGCACTTACTCCACACTCAACCAACGTGGAGAAAGACATAAAGAGACGCTGTACACACGATCACACTCCCCAAGCATACTCTACGAACCGGGTCTAGGTACCCTTGCCCCTGGAGAGGGGAACTGCACCCAGACCCATATCATGTTTGCTTTTAATTGTGGGCTTGCAGAAGTGCTCGCTCACTGCAAAAACATTGTCTGCGGTTTTGGAGAAGCGGGTTGACAGGAAACATCTGCTATGAAGACAGAGAATGTTCTTTTTAAACTGTGTTAAAGGTCATTGTGGTTTTGATCTGACCTTTGTATGAAATGGATCTGACGTTGAGGGGGCGTCATTAAATTCAAACCCTGATGGTATAAAATATCTGTTTATGCTTTGATTAAGTCGGAGATCAGCGCCGTCTGCGAACGGAGCTGATCTTCCCACACGTGTATTTCATTAAAATCAATTGTCTGACCAAGCTCTTGGACCCTGGTTGTTTGTACTCTCCTTCCTCAATATTTGAACCTTAACATTTAACAAAGGAAGACACTTACCTTACTCCTCTCTCCTTACCTACCTGTCATTTAATTACATCTATCTAATACAGGCAATCTATGAAGCAAGGATATTGTCACGGTAGGGTACACCGGTGATGAGGAAGTAGATGTAAAAGCAGGACATGGAGGAACACAAAACTGTGGTAAACTAAAAGTGAGCCGTTTATTGTGGCTGATGAAAAACAGGAATATACAATAAGGTAAAATCAACAGTGGCGGGAATTAAAACTAAACCTAAATTGGGCGAGACTAGACTATGGCAACTATGATACCTGACCTTAAAATGATAGTTAGCAGGGGCATGATAGAAACTGTGAGGAAAACCCAAGACTTGAAACATGAACATGCCCTAAACACAATCATGCAAAACACTAGAAACTGACATGACTAGGGGTAGTACAACAGACGACCTGACAATGACTGAATGGAAACACACAGACTAAATACACACATGGGGTGATCAGCTGAAGTGGAAACACATGAGGAAAGAGCTGACACAATAGATCATAATGACACAACAAGGAAAGTGTAAGCTAAGTACACAGAACATGGAAACAAGATTTTCAAAATAAACAGGAAAGATGAGGGGACACAGATATGAAACGAACTTGACAGCATAAACCACGCAGACATGAAACATGACAGGTTAGACACACTAACCAACAAGGGAGACTTAACACAGGGAGTGATGACACAAAGGAATCTAAATAAACAAGAACTATAACTAGGCAACCCAGGAGCTTATGACTAGATGGACTTAAACATAAACAATGAATAACAAAATACAAGGAAACTCAAATCCAAACTAATAACAGCCACAGCAAGATCTTAACATACCTACCTACCAATACCTACCAATATACCTAAGAAATCACAAAAATATAACAATAAACTCTAAATGCTGGGTCACAGACCCAGTCCCTGACAGGTATATTGTCTTTTTTCTGCCCCAGTTTTCTTTTTTAATGATATACCCAGTGTAGCGGCAACCTTTGGTCCTTCTTTGCCACTTCTGCAGGACGTAAAGTTTCTGACTCGTGCTCTTCTTGAATCGCTTGTATGCCTTTCGGTAGCAAAAACGAGGCAAATGTAAAAAAAAGGAAAACATTTATTCTCGATACAAACCGAAAAATACAAAACAAATGCCTCTGGTGGGAGCTCTGTTTACATTCCTTTTATGTTACAACGATACCACAATAAACGGCGACGATCAGAAAACTGTTGCTCCACGTCCTGCTTACTTACTTAACCAATAGATTAACAAGGCAGGACAAATTTGTGGAGCATATTGTTTCATGTTGTAATGCAAAATAATCAAGATTATAACTACAAACTCAAAATAAAGATCACAGCAAAATGTTGGCCTAAACTGTTTAAGCTCCAACACCCAGTTCCCCAACATAAGGTATATATAAAAACAACTGACTTAACCTGCTAAGACTCTTAACCTCCTAAGACCCGAACTCTTTCATGGCATGCATTTTTAACTCTTTACTATTTAGACTGATTGGGACCTGATGAATGTAAAAACAAATAGTCACCGGATTTTATTTTTTTTTACCGGATTTCTTTTTCTGAGAAAAATGAAATCCACATATGAAGACATTCGTTTTAAATTTTGATAGAACACTGATAGTATAATGTCCTCATAAATGGATATCAGGCCCTTGTAGAGCAAAATTTAGTATTTTGGTCTAGACAACCCAAAATGTGATGTCCACATATGTGGACACCAGGTCCTAGGAAGTTAATTGTATAATGGAGATAAATGTTAGGCAAATAATTTATGTTATGTTTTGTGTGTTCTGTTCCCACACAGGAACCGTTCTCCGTACTCCTGCATAGGTTCCCTCCAGGTACTCCATCACCCTACATGACAACCTGTAACAGATGGAGAGATGAATGGGTACAGATATGTTTTTTATATACAACCACTGTAAAGTGTTGTTCATGTAGTCAGTAGAGTTGGATGTCTCGAGACCGATCTTTGGTTTTGGTCTTGTCTTGATCTCGGATCACTCGGTCTTGTCTTGGTCTTGCTGTCTCGGTCTTTCTCGGGAGATTTGGAGTCAACAGTATCCATGACACACAACGTAATGTTCGATAATGTGTCATGCGCAAAAGCATCAGTTCTAAGAGCCGTGCTTAGAGAGTGCTTTGTAGGGAATCAGAAGAGTCGAGACTCCCATTAAGCGAGAGCCGGCTCCTCACTTAATTTCCTTTCGCTGCTCAGCTCTCACACAGTGGCTCAGCTATGCTCCAATCTCTCCACATTGTGGCCAATCACATACGAGGATATAGGATAATATCATTATGTGAAAAACAGAGAGGGTGTTGACTACAAGTCTAGTAGTCAGTTTTGGAAATATTTGTTTTCTAAATGGAGATCATCCTTTTTATATATCCACTTTCTTTACATTCCATTAACAAAACACCTCTATTCATAACGAAGTTATGAAGGTTTTGTCGAAGGACACATTTTATCATAAATCTACATTTGATGTGTGTCTTCATTGTTTGACTCTAAGGGTGTGTTTGGAGTGTTTGTTGTTCCGTAACGTGTTGCTACTACCTCTGAGTCGACTAATGACTTCCTCCTAATAAGTCATCAACTGACTTGTGTTTCTTGACAATAGCTAAGGTTTTTCAGATCAAATGTTATTAAGGTACAGTTTTTTGATATCATGTCACTTTAATTAAAAACAATACAAATATAATGAATCAATATTTGTAGTAATTTCAAAAATAATATCAGTTTTACCTTTCCATAGCGCCTTTCACAAGTCTCTTTGACAGACTGGTGACCTGCCCAGAGTGTTTTGACCTGTGACAGCTGAGATAGGCTACAACAGAAGAGAATGGACGGATGAACAGCATTTATGGTTCTGTCTAAGTGAGAAAACTGGATTATCTGTTGATAAAAAAAAAAAAAGCTTAGTGAAGTATATTATATCTTGTTTTGTGGTGTGAAATATTTTCCAATGAATTCTTTTCACTGCCTCTGGTGACTGTTTATGTATCTGTGCCTCAGTGAGTGCTTTTCATTAAGTTAATGCTGCTTCATCTTAGTTTCTCCTGAGTAAAGGATGAGTGAGTTTTAGGATAAAGGATTTTCTTTTTCACCATACACTTCTTCAAAAGCCTCTTCTCATCTCCTTGAGATCCATTATGGGACTAAAAGGTACATCTTCACAATAGCAGAGTGAGAATAGTCTTTGAATGTTCTTATGTGCTCATGGGGATTTAAACCTCAAAGATCACTTACCCATGGGAACTTGTTTCACCCCCTTTGAACTTGTAAGAAGTGAGGCACAAATTGCCTTTGAAGGGTCATGACTGGGTTGGGGCTAAGTAATGGAGTTCAGATTTGATTTTGTTTTTTTTCATTATTTTTTTTAATTATCCTCATTACCTTAGTCCAGTCATCTTCTTTGAGCCTCCACTCTGTGTGCTTGAAATCTGTGCTTTCCATCATTTTCCCTTTGTGCAACCAATCTCCTCCCTGTCTTCATCTCACCTGAATTGCGCAGAGCTCCATTTAAGCTCCAGCATCTAGACTCCTTGGGGTCCTGTCCTAAAACCTGTCACTACAGGGATTCCATCTGCTGTTATGGGTAATCGGAGTGTAGTCACCAAATACATTAGTTTCTCTGCCATTAAATCATGTTCAGTTCTTTCAAGTGATCTTGCCTCACTGAACTCTCAGTTAGCCTACTGCATTTTTTTATTGAGTTCATGTGATCATGTTTTCTGCTCTCTGCAGTCAAGCAGGTATTTCACAAAAAGCTCCTGTTCCTATTTAATTTGTTATTATTATTACTATATGAGCTGACAATTGGTGTACTGAACTTTTGAAATGCCTGTCAAGACAGTGTAACCACAATAGAAAATGTCCCAGATGCTATTTACAGAGTTTTTAAAAGGGTTGGTGTGTGACTAGGTATGCTTGCACATGTGTAAGACAATATGTTGTTCCACCTCGTTCCTTATGAACAATTAGATCAGATTACCTTAGATAATCCAAAGACAACAATATGACCTTGGTTTTATTTCTTCTTCACTTTTTAACTGTTTTGTGCATGTGGTTATTTTAAAAGCAGATGGCAGTTGTTTCAGTTTTCTCATTTATTCATTCACATCTCACATTTCTATATATGTGAGATGTCTCACATATCTTCTGTCTCATACTTAGGGATGGGTACCGGTGTCCGGTGCCATGATGGCACCGGTTCTGACATAAACGGTAGTAACCAGACCGAAAAGCAGCGCACATTTCGGTGCTTTATTTCAGTGCTTTTTTTTCCTGAGCTGTGATACACTTCTAGCCAATCATTTTACGTTTCCGAGGATAGTAGGCGGGTCCAGGTACGTACGTTCTTTTAGAGCAGAGCTACAGATTAAAAATGCCCAAGGCGAAGCGGTCAAACTCTGGTTGTACTTCACAGCAAAAGATGCAAACTCAGCAGCAACAAGTGCTTTAAGCTGATACTGTGATACTGTCAAAGGAGGTAACACCTCGAATCCGATGAAACACCTGGCGACGTATAGCGTTTTTTTTTTTAAAGCCGAAAAATGTGCCATATTTGATGGCTTGCTGCGAGACCTCACACCGAGCACATCTACAGGGGGTGTGGTGCCTGTTATCGGACCCGGAGTTAGCAACATCCCCAAAAACAAGAAGAGGAGAGTCCTGGCCCCTAGCCCTGCCAGTGTAGCAGAAATGATGACGGATGATGATGGCAGCAGCAGCCGTTCTTCTCTGCGTGAGTAGCTTAATGTTGTTCGTGTGTAATTTACGTTGAGTAGGCTAACCACGTTATTACATTAATGCATGTAAGGTGAACTAGCAAACATCATCGTAGCTACATAAAGCTGTCTTCTTGTTTGATGGCAGATACTCCCTTCACCCTGGCCAAAAAGGCTAAAATGACCAAAGAAAAAGTGGGAAACAGTTAAACATGAGAGGTTTTTGGACAAAGTTTGTGTTTTTTCCATTGTTTAAGCACTGCTTCCAGCCAAGAGTGATACCATATATGCCCCATAGCTGCAGAAAAGGCTAACATTGTTATCTTTTTACCAAAAAAACCAGCTGAACATGAGAGGTTTTTGGACCAATTTTGTGTTCTCCATTCTTTAAGCACCGGTTTGAGCACCGTTTGAGCACCGGCACCGTTTCGAAAGTACCGATTTGGCACCGGTATCGGATAAAACCTAAACGATACCTATCCCTACTCATACTAGATTTCTTTAATGAAGGTTTCACATTTTTTCTTATCTAGTATATTTGAATGAATCAATAAATGTAGAAGGAAAACATGGAGAGAGATTTTAGTGATTAAACCACAGTGTGAGGCACATACATTTCAAGCAATACATTTCTTCATTTCATTACATATTGGTTGCCATTCCGTATATAAAAATATCGCCCATCATAATGACTCACATTTGACCTAAAATTACCCAATTTGATACTTTTATTTCTTCCTTTTCACCTCTATCCACAAGATTATTTTCTTCAACTCATAATTCACTCTCAGTCTGAACAGGTTTACACTGGTTTCATTGCCTCCCTAGCATCACAAACACTGAGTTGTTGTTCATCAGAAGTGACTTACATGTATGTCTACATGTGTTATATGGACTCGGAGAAGGAATTTGACCCGTGTTAAATGCTGGCTTCCACTCATCCCCCTTTCTTAACAAGGTCATTAGCATTACAACACTAATTTGGTGACTTCACAGAGTAGTGGACAGCACCTCACTTGCCCCCTTTTTCCTTCAACGACTCTACTGCCTCCTCCCCCCATCAGGAGCTAACCACCCACACCCTACACTGCAGCCTCTCCATCACAGCTGACCAGGTGCGGAGTCAGCCAAGGAAGATGAAAACCAGGAAGGCCACGTGTCTGGATGGAATCAGCTCCAGACTATTGAGGGACTGTGCAGATCAACTCTGTGAGGTTATCACATACATCTTTAACCTCAGTCTCAGTCTGGAGAGGGTCCCCGTTCTGTGGAAGACCTCTTGCATGGTGCCAGTCCCAAAGACAACATACCCCAAGGAGCCGAACCACTTCAAACCCATTGTACTGACTTCACACCTGATGAAGACCATGGAAAGGATCATAATTCACCACCTTCGCCCACTAGTCGGGAGAAACCTATCGAGGTGAATGACACTGTCATCTAAATGCAGCATCAGGCCTTCTCTCATCTGGAGAGTGCCAGGTGCACTGTGAGAGTCATGTTTTTTAATTCTCCAGTGCCATCAACACAATCCAGCCCTCAGTGCTAAGGGAAAAGCTACAGGGAGTGGACCATAAGTTGTCCTTGTGGATTGTTGAATACCTTACCAGTAGATCCCAGTATGTGAGGCTGCGGGACTGTGTGTCTGAGGTGGTAGTCTGTAGCACGGGGGCCCCACAAGGAACAGTACTCGCCCCTTTCCTCTTCAGCCTGTACACGGCAGACTTCCGTTATGACATGGACAGTTGTCAGACGACACCGCCATTGTGGGTCGGATGTCGGAGGGAAACGAACTGGAATACAGGGGGGTTATCAGTGACTTCATCAGCTGGTGTGAACAGAACCATCTTCACATTAATGCCAGCAAGACGAAGGAGCTGGTGATTGACTTCAGCAAAAAGCCACCCCCTATTACACCAGTGAACATCCAGGGTTTGGACAGTGAAACGGTGGAGCAGTAAAATTACCTGGGTGTTCACCTCAATAATAAATTGGACTGGTCCACAAACACAAATGCACTCTACAAAAAGGGTCTACCGTATTTTCACGACCATAAGGCGCACTTAAAAGTCTTAGATTTTCTTCAAAAAGTACGGCGCGCCCTATAGCGCAGTGCGCCCTGTGTGTTGTAAGGAGGACGTAGTAGAGAACACCATGAGAACGCTAAAGGGTGAAGTGTGGGCGCAACCCTGAAAATGGCAACGAGACACGCTTATGAAGCACAGTTTAAACTGAAGGCCATCAGCTACGCGGAGGAACATGGAAATCGAGCAGCGGCGAGAGAATTTAAGATTAACGAATCGATGGTTCACAAATGGAGGAAGCTGGAAAACAAGCTCCGGCAGGTCAAGAAAACGCAGCTGAGTTTCCGCGGACATAAGGCGAGGTGGCCCGAGTTGGAGGAAAGACTCGAGCGGTGGATCATCGAGCAAAGAACGAGCGGGAGAAGCGTTTCGACGGTCACCATTCGGCTAAAAGCAGTTTCACTTTCACTTTTTATGAAACGGTGCCATTTTTCCATCCGGACCAGGACTACGGTAGCGCAGCAACTTCCAGCGGATTATAAGGAAAAGCTGGCCATCTTCCGCTCCTACTGCAGCAAACACATCGGCGACAAAAACATCCAGCCCAGCCACATCACAAACATGGACGAGGTCCCGCTCACTTTTGACATCCCGGTGAGTCACACTGTGGAGAAGAAGGGGACCAGCACGGTAGCGATACGCACAACAGGGCACGAAAAGTCTTCTTTTACTGTTGTGCTTGACTGCCATGCTAATGGACAGAAACTGCCGCCTATGGTGATTTTTAAGAGAAAGACTTTGCCTAAAGAGAAGTTTCCAGCAGGAATCATCATTAAGGCAAATGAAAAGGGCTGGATGGATGAGGAAATGATGAAAGAGTGGCTGAGGGAGGTGTATGTAAGGAGACCAGGTGGTTTTTTCCACGCGTCACCATCGCTCTTAATCTGTGACTCTATGCGTGCCCATCTCACAGCCGATGTGAAAAAACTAATGAAACAAAGGAACTGTGAGCTTGCTGTCATTCCGGGAGGCCTGACAAAGGAACTCCAACCGCTGGACATCGGTGTGAACCGCCCGTTCAAAGTAAGGCTGCGAGCGGCCTGGGAGCGATGGATGACCGATGGAGACCACAGTTTCACTAAGAGTGGAAGGCAGCGCCGGGCGAGTTACGCCACAATTTGCGAATGGATTGTAGATGCTTGGGCTAACATGTCTGCTGGCACTGTTGTTCGAGCTTTCGCAAAAGCCGGCATCATTTCCGAGGAGACTCTGACAGTGAAGAAAGTGAACCTGGCATGTTTGATGGAGATTTAGCGCAGCTGTTCAATTCAGACACAGAGGATGAGGACTTCGATGGGTTTGATTGATGATAAAAATGTGAGTACCAAACTTTGTTTTGCTCCTGCTTTATTGTTAAATATGCACACTTGTATGCTTGTGTGTTGTTGATGATGACGATTACTGGTAATAAAAATGTGAGTAAGGTACCGAACTCAGGTTTGCTCCCGCTTTATTTTTAAATACGCATACGGTACTTGTATGCGCCCTATGGTCCAGTGCACCTTATGTGTGTGTTAAATACAGTAAGGGCACACATAACTGAGACTGCGCCTTTTAGCACAGTGCGCCTTATGGTCGTGAAAATACGGTAAGTCGTCTCCACCTGCTATGGTGGCTGAAATCCTTTACGATGAACAACACTCTTCTAAGGAGGTTTTACGACACTGTGGTGGCATCTGCTCTTTTTTATGCTGTGGTCTGCTGGAGTGGTGGAATAGCAATTCAATTCAATTTTATTTATATAGTGCCAAATTACAACAACAGTCACCTCAAGGTGCTTTATACTGTAAGGTAGACCGTACAATAATACATACGAATAGCAGAGAGGGACAGGGGGACACTTAACCAAGAGACCCAGCTCTGTCCTGCACTGTCCGCTGAAGTCCATCGAGCAGGTTGGGGAGGAGAGGATGTTGTCTAAGCTAACATCCATCATGGACAACACCCCCCATCCCCTGCATGAGACTGTACGAGCACTGAGCAGCTCGTTCAGCAGTAGACTTTTACACCGACAGTGTAGGAAGGAGCGCTACCACAGGTCATTCTTACCAGCAGCTGTCAGACTCTATAACAGAGTTTCACATTTTTTTGGTTATCTTACTCATCAGCTTGTTTGTCTTCAATAAAATTCAATAAAAGAGGTGATCATCACTGTTATATGTTCAAGGAGGACGTCATAAGGCCTTGAGGCAATCAGATGTAAGACAAAATATTTATGAGTGGTTTTAAGTTGTAAATTTCAGATTTGACCCGAACACGACAGGAAGGCTAATTGGTTTTCTGGTTTTAATCCTAACTCTTCTTATTTGTTCTAGATGTAAATGTCTTGGGTTTTGTGAAGCATGGCTGGATGAAGCAGCTGTCCAGTGTTTGCAAGTGTCCTATAAAGAGGGAAAACTTTAATTTTGGATGCCTGCTCTTTCAGGACAGCAGTCTTTGATCAAACAGCTGAAACAAACACTCATAGTTTAGAAAATCCAGTGTATTCTTGTGATTCTTTGTACTCTTGGTATTAAAGTGACTTATAGAAATGTTCATAGCATTTTTGTTAGTACTACTGGTAGTATCTCACAGTGTAGTTTCACAGATTGTTGTGAACCTCTAGTGATTCTTTTTGTTTCATACAAAGTGACGTGTTACCTAAATTTTCCCCTGAGCCGGTTTTTAGGCTCTCGCCTTTAGCTCATGTTTAACCCGCTAAGAAACAGGGAAGAGAGAAGACATATACTGAAATCAGTGGCAACAAGTCCATGGAGTGAGAATTCTTTCTTACATTTGCACAATATCTCTAAAATGGAAAAATATCAATATTAAAAGTATTAGAAATATCCTGTCTGTCCAGAGTGATGCTGAAAAACGTGGTAATGAATCTATTATTTCTAGACTGGATTATTGTACAAACAGGATGTCCTTCGTGCATGTGCAATGCTGATAGACAGAAGGCAGAAGTTAACCACAATTACAGCACAGGTGTCACAGGCTGAGACCGCACGCTTGAAGTACGCATTTTGAGTGCGATTATGTCACAGCCACGCGACGACAGCTGTCCCAATTCGAAGTGTACTTCAAATGGATACTCCAAATGCGCCGTTGATTTCCCCAAATATCAAGCGTGGTCCGGTGTACTCTTCGTGGTCCCATATATCCCACAATCCATAGCACGGCGGTGGGTGTGGATAATTTTGCCGCAAAATACGGCAGACGACAGAAGGGAGCGGCCGAAGAGTGAACTGTCAAAAGTAAGTACTGAATATGATGTCACTTATTTATAGGGATGGGTATTGTTTAGGTTTTATCCGACCGCTTTTTTCAAAGCGGACATAATGGCACCGGATACCGGTACCCATCACTACTTATTTATGTGCGAATGTTTAATAATGAAGAACATTAAAACATTACTGTTGGCCACATGTCGGAAAAGTTATGTGACATTAGTGATGTGTGTACTTTTAGTGTTAACTTGGTTTTAAAGCCTCTACTTCAAAAAATATATATATAGTTGGCCCTAATCTTACAGAGAACGTGATGGTTTTATGGATAATTAAAGTCAGTCATATATCCACAAACACAACAAGCTGAAAGTCAGTGAATGCTGCTTGGTTTGCAGTCCTAATATTGATTGATTGACTGATTGATATACCTTTATTAGTCCCACAAGGGGAAATTTCATAAGGCTGCCGACCTATCGCGGCACAAGCAGGATCCACTGCACTGTTAATGTTAGCTATGTTATATTGCTGCCTCTGTTCGGTGGTGTCGAGCCAAACGGACTTTAACGTGTGTTTGAACGAGCTGACGGTTCACTCGTTAAGCTGAAAGAAAGATGCTTTAATCACAGGAGTCACACATGTGTCGACTGTACCAGCTGGGAACTCTTCTTGTTGAGCACTCGTAATAACACAAACACTAAATCTTCCTTCTCTTGTGCTGTTTTGTAGCAGTGTCTACACCTGAGACTGTCACCTGTCTGTCCTGCACTCTCTCTCTGTTTCTTTCTCTCTGATTGTGTAATAAAAGTATGAACATGTATTTATAAGTTACACTTGTGTTTGAATCCTGCAGCTTATCACACATTTGATTTCCATGTGTGACAACTGCAAGTGTCCAGATTGAGGACAGACTGAGGGACCCATTGCTGCACATCATCTGTGAGGCTTTGCACCCCTGATGATCCACCAGGACAAACTCAGCAGTGTGTGAGGAAGAGGAGGAGGAAGAGCCAGCAGCAGCTGACAGATAGAGAATAGACAGACTGTTCCCTGTTTGTGAAGGACTGCTAGAAAAGTTTAAAATAACTAATTGTCTGTCCTGAATCAGTCTTATTAGGTAATGTTCAAAATATTTTATCATTCCAGTGTTTTCATTGTGGGAGAAAGTACTCAGGGCCTTCAAGTTAAACACTATGAAAGGCAGAAACTGTCACGGCTGGGGCAGCAGTCGTGTGGAGGGTGAGAAAGGAGGATCCAATAGCAGACAATGGGGGAGGTGCAAGTGGGTTTTATTTACAGTGCACAAAACCTAAGGCGTGGGCAGAACCGAACATAAACCTAACCTGGGAAAACTAATACAAAATGGAGGACATGGAGCGAGGAGCAGAGAGACACGAAGAAACATGGAAAAATGTAGACTACACGGGAGATTCACAGAGAAACACAGACAGACATGAAGTTAAACAGACGACACGACAGAGAGCACAGGAAAACACAGGGCTTAAATACACTGGGAGTAATCAGGGAATGGGCCACAGGAGGGAGACACAGCTGGGAGCAATTACAGCTGACGAGACAGGGGAATAGTAAATTGATCACACTCACATAAGACACAGACCTTCACAATAAAACAGGAAGCTCAGACACAGGGAACCAGACAAGACGCTGAACTGAACAGAGATTCACAAACAGACGGGGTGACACCAAAGACAGACAGAGATACAGACGCAGACTCAGAGGCAGACCGAAGAGAACTCAAACAATAATAATCATCATAATAATAAACTAGAAAATGATAATAATAAACTTAAAGCGCTGGGTCACCGACCCAGGACCATGACAGAAACAAGTTTAATGTTCAGAAACCTAAAGTATGTATCAGCAGCAGAATGGACCTAAAAATAAATGTTTGTTTCAGTTCTATGAAGCTTTGAGTATTTTGGATTAGTAGTACTGCTGTGTTTGTTGCATATTGCTGTAATTATTTATATGCTTTACATAGTCTGAGGTAAGTTGATCTATAGTGTTACATCATATTCTATAAGGATGTTATGTGTTTGTAGACTTTCAACCCAGTTTGACCCATTTAGCAGAAGCCAGCCTGTTTAAGGCTCTGATATCTATTCTGTATGACTTAAAGCAGTTTGACATGGTATGATTTTCTCACCCAATAAAGGAATATTTAATATATCGGTCTACTCTTCATTCTATCAGAAACAGTTTTCAAAGCTCGTACTTTTTTTTTATACATTGCGCATTGAACCAAATGTAATAATGCCAACATATTAAATATAATAATGCCAACATATTTGTGGGCTGAGCTCCAGTACCTTGGTGGCGCTGTCACTTGGTGTTCGCTCGCTCTGCGGTAGAGTATCACTTCCTGTTCCTGCTCAAACACAGTGGTGTTTCTGAGTAGCTTATTTACTTAGCAATTTAATTAACAACTTTTAGATACATTCTTCTTTCATAGTATAATCTTCACGTGCTTCATCCGAAGCACACTTTCTGTGTACTCACTACCTAATTTATAGCCAAAGTATTCACTCACTGTCTCTGTACTGTTTCGCTAGCTTAGCTTAGCTCGTAGCCGACTCGTTAACACAATGGCTACTTCACCTGTCCCTCCTGCACTTTCTTGCTCATTGTGTCAGATGTTTAGTTACTCCTCGGCCTCCTTTAGCAGTAATGATATCTGTAACAAATGTAGCATATTTACAGCGCTGGAGGCCAGGATTACTGAATTGGAGACTCGGCTTCGCACCCTTCATTCACCCATAGCTAGCCAGGCCCCTGTAGCTGGTGCAGCCGAAGATAGCGTAGGCCCCGCTAGCTGTTCCCCGGCAGACCCCAAGCAGCTGGGGAAAGAGGGAGGCTGGGTCACGGTGAGGAGGAAGCATAGTCCTAAACAGAAGCCCCAGGTACACCACCAACCCGTTCATGTGTCTAACCGTTTTTCCCCACTCGGCGACACACCCGCCGGGGGTCAAACTCTGGTAATTGGTGATTCTGTTCTCAGACATGTGAAGCTAGAGACACCGGCAACCATAGTCAATTGTCTTCCAGGGGCCAGAGCAGGCGACATTGAAGGAAATTTAAAACTGCTGGCTAAGGGTAAACGTAAATTCAGTAAGATCATAATTCACGTCGGCAGTAATGACACCCGGTTACGCCAATCGGAGGTCACTAAAATCAATATTGAATTGGTGTGCAACTTTGCCAAAACAATGTCGGACTCTGTAGCTTTCTCTGGTCCCCTCCCCAATCAGACCAGGAGTGACATGTTTAGCCGCATGTTCTCCTTAAATTGCTGGCTGTCTGAGTGGTGTCCCAGAAACGATGTGGGCTTCTGTTAGCAGAGACGGGTCTTCCAGCGGAATCTGCATGAATATTGAAGATACTTATATTGTCTAGACGGAGGAATAATCACACGTGGGGCATCGGCTTTTCACCGGAACAACACCTAGTTTTTATTATTGAACTCTCGCGTGCACTCTGCAGCATAACAGGAAGCATCCTTTCAAAATAAAATCACAACAGATGACAACGAGGGCATACCTATTAACTAGCTCAACACCCCCACTTGCACTCACGTTGTCAGCTTTACATGCATTCCAAAAGAAACAGTTTTTCTTTACTATTTGTTTACACTCCAAACATATATTTCTCAAACTTCAATAACTTCCCCTTTGTTGCTGGCTTTGTCATAACATCGGCCACCATCAGACCTGTCGGACAATACTCCAATATCAAATTTCCAGCATTAACTGTTGATCTCACAAAATGATATTTGATATCGATATGCTTACACCTCTGTCTGTTAACAGGATTCTTTGCCAATGCAATAGTCCCTTGATTGTCCTCAAAAATCTTTGGCGGTCTCTTTTGATGCTCATACATGCTTTGCAACAGTTGTGTCAAGTACAAACATTCTTGTGTTGTTGCTGCCAAAGCTATGTACTCTGCTTCACAAGTTGACAAGGCAACAGTTGGCTGCTTCTTTGTTCGCCATGACACCAAAGTACCTCCTTCATTCAGGCTTACGCAGTAACCTGTAGTACTCCTCCTGTCAGTCACATCCGCAGCCCAGTCTGAGTCACTGTGACCTTGTACTCTCAAATCTTTGTCACTTTTCCTGTAGCACAATGTCTTGTCTTTTGATTGTTTCAGGTACCTTAGAACATGTTTCACAGTAGTCCAATGTTCCACAGCTGGTTCTTTGAAGTGCTGTGACAGCTTACTTACAACAAAACTCAAATCTGGTCGTGTGCAAGAGGTCAAGTAAATAAGGCTACCTACTGCCTCTCTGTACATTCTGACATTGTTCATTTTCTCAGCATCATCATTGTATTTCAACCTTTGTTCACAAGGAGTTGATCTTGGTTTACAGTCTTGCATTTGAAATCTTTCCAGTATGTTTTCTACATATCTCTCTTGTAACATTTTTACACAATCTTGGGTTTGCTCAAAATCAATACCAAGAAAATGTTTGAGTTTCCCCATATCTTTCATTTTGAATCTTGCAGTTAGCATTTCCTTCACAGTTTTCAAAACCCTTTCATCACTGGCTGCAATAATAATATCATCAACCCATATGATCATGATCACTTTTTCTTTTCCTGTTTTCCTTGTGTAAACACAATGATCTACAGGACTCTGCATGAAACCGTTCTCTATCAAATAGTCATGTAATGTCCTGTTCCAGTTTCGGCCTGACTGTTTAAGCCCATAAAGTGACTTTTCCAGCTTGTAGACCAGTTTCTCATCTGTTTTTCCTTTTACTTCATAGCCTTCTGGCTGCTCAACATACACTTCAAAATCTATTGGTGCATGCAAGTATGCGGTTTTTACATCCATCTGATGCAAAATCAGGTTTTCTTGTATTGCACACTGCATCAATACTCTTATGCTTGTCAGGTTAGCAGTCGGAGAAAAAGTTTCATCATAGTCTATCCCAAAACACTGGTTGTAACCTTTAGCTACGTACCGTGCTTTATATTTTTCTGATCCATCACCACTGTTTTTCTTCACATATACCCATCTACCCCCCACTGCTTTCTTTCCCTCAGGTAAGATTGTTAGGGTAAAGGTGTTGTTCTCTTTTAAGGATTGCATTTCTTCATCCATAGCTGCTTTCCACTCTCTAGAGTTGGGTGACCTTGCAGCTTCACTGAATGTCACGGGTGAGTTACTTATCAGTCTGTAACAGTAGTCTATGTTAGTCAGCACTTGATCATCAATGTCTTCTCCTGACTCATATTCATTTAAATAATCTGGTTTCTTTCTTGTTCTAGAAGGATACCTTCTGGAGTTTTCAGTCTCATCACTAAGTGGCATCTGACTGTTCACTTCTGGTTGGTTGTCAGTATCTGGTTCCTGTGAACTGGTACTGGGGCTTTCCCTGTTCACGTTTGGTCTCTCCCTCACCTGTATGTCTTCATCCTCAGATGTCGTATCAGTTTGTGTTTGCTTTTCCTCATTGTGTTTGGTTACAAACTTAACCAGCCTAAACTTTTGCACTTTGGCGCTGTCTGGGAAATAAACCTTGTATGCTGGACTGTTTTTGTCGTAGCCTACAAAAATCCCTTTTGTACACTTAGAATCCAGCTTACCCTTGTTTTGCTTGTAAGCATAACACTCACACCCAAACTTTCGCATTCTGGATAGATTGGGCTTCCGCCCAGTCAGCAAAAAGTAAGGTGTCTGCCCTGTCCGGTTGTTAAAGCATCTGTTTCTCACGATAGCCGCTGTTTGAACTGCATACATCCATAATTCCTTTGGTATGGCACTCTCAATAAGCATGCACCTCCCCATATCAAAAAGTGTTCTCCAGCCACATTCCGCTGTACCATTCTGGTGAGGGGAATATGGGGCTGAAGTTTCATGTCTTATTCCATGTTTGTTTAACAATACCTGGTAACTCTTTGCCATGAACTCTGTGCCGTTGTCTGACCTGATACACTTTACCTTCCCGAGTGGGGCTGTATCGGCCAAAAAGATTTCAGTTGCTTGCATTGTTTCACTTTTGTTTTTGAGAAAATATACAAATACTGCACCGGAAAAGTCATCGGTAAACAATAATGCATATCTGTGTCCATCTCGTGATTCTGGATCTATCGGCCCTGCTAGATCCGTATGTACCAGCTCGAGAGGTTTCTCAGCTCTCCTGTCAGGGTTTCTATTCCTAGTCTGGACAAATTCAAACTTTCTTTGTCAGTTTTCCCTTTGATTTTCATACCTTCAACCACATTTTGTAGCTTCAGAATGTCACTATGATTGCAATGTCCCAAAATTTCATGCCATGTCTGCACATCAAAACAATTATTACACTTATCATCGTACTCACTTACAGTCTCAAGGTAATAAAGTCTGTTGTGCTCATGGATGTGAAACTTTGTACCGTCTCTGTGTTGAAGGACGTTCCTTCCTTTCTTAAAGATGATAGTGGCTCCGTTCGTGGTGGCCGCTCTCACAGAGAAGATATTCTGTGGAAATGAGGGAATGCATAGGGCGTCTTTCAGTGTTGTTTTACACTGTCTCCCTCTGCTGTCAATCAAGCACACCTCTGCATCTCCTCTGCCTTCAGCCACTCCTTTACACCTGGTGCCATCAGCTAATTCCACACAGTGCGTTCCCGGCTGGAAGTCGTCATTAAATTTCTTGAACGCTGTTTTATCATTCAGGATGTGTGATGTTGCGCCAGTATCCACCATTAGGCCTTTGGTCCTGATGTCTTGTGGCTGTTGAGGTGCCGCGTAGTCATCGCTCATTCGGAAGACATAGGTGTCGTCGCTCTCTGCGTTGTCGCCCTCCTCCGAGGCTATGCGTGCTTCATCATTCCGTTGTCGTCTCCTGCAAGTCGACTCTCGATGGGTGTTGCTCCTACAGTGACCGCACCACTGTCTGTAGCGGCATGCTCTGGCCTTGTGTCCCCGTTGGCCACACTTAAAACAGACTATGTCTGACATGTCTCTCCTGTGGTCATTAGCAGCTGCTGCGGGTCTCACGCTGGGTTGCACTCTCGCCTTCATGATGTTATCCTCTTGTTCCATTAAGCGCATTTTCTCAGTGTCCTCATAGCTGCGGAGTTTCGTTTTAAATTCCACAAACTTGATTTCTGATTCACTTTGCGTAATGTGAACGGAAAAAGGTTTAAATGTTTCTGGTAAACCTTTTAACACCATCGCTACAAGCAGACCATCACTAAGTGTCTCTCCAGCATTTCTCAGGGCTGTAATAAATGTCTCTGCGCGTATGATGTACTCCGTGACGCTCTCACTGCTTGCTTTCTTCAGAGAAGTCAGTTCGGTATAAAGGCTGATAATTCTTGGTTTACCTTTTCCTGCATAATAGTCTCTTAAAATTTTCAGTGCCTCGCGTCCATCATCGGCAGCTTCTCTCATCACGAGCGATAAACTCTTATCATCCAGGAACTGTATTAACTCTGCATAGGCCTGGGCATTCTTATCTTCGTCGTCCTCATCGTCGTCATCACTTTTCAATATTGTGTCTTTTAGACCTTGTAATCTAAGATGTCCCAAAAATTTTGTCTCCCACAGTTCATAATTCTTCTCATCTCCGTCAAAAACCAACCTTGCCCATCGGCCACTGGGTTCACCAGCACGCTTATTCATGGTGCTAACTTAGCACGCTAGCCCTCACCGAACACACTGTACTTTGCGACTTTTCTGGTGGTAAACTTTCCCCTGGCGTAGCTTCAATGTTTTCCTGGGCCCATAACCTGTTAGCAGAGACGGGTCTTCCAGCGGAATCTGCATGAATATTGAAGATACTTATATTGTCTAGACGGAGGAATAATCACACGTGGGGCATCGGCTTTTCACCGGAACAACACTTAGTTTTTATTATTGAACTCTCGCGTGCACTCTGCAGCATAACAGGAAGCATCCTTTCAAAATAAAATCACAACAGATGACAACGAGGGCATACCTATTAACTAGCTCAACAGCTTCATAGATAATTGGCAAACCTTCTGGAGGAAACCTGGTCTTGTTAGGAGAGACGGCATCCATCCCACTTTGGATGGAGCAGCTCTCATTTCTAGAAATATGGACAAATTTATTAAACCCCCCAAAATATACACCCTCACTTATCTTAACTGCACTTATCTTAACTGCACTACTGTATAGCTCTGTGTAAATAATCATTCTGTACATTCGATAATCTTTAATCCTACAACTGTTTACAACTTGCATAGTTCACATTTCTGTATAACTGTATATCTCAGATTCTGTAAAGTTATTTATTTCATATTCTGTATATTTTTTCATATTTATATCCTGTTCACAGCCTGTACATACTTATAGTTATAGAATATTCACAACATACTTCATACCGTGTACATTATAACATACCATAATAGACCCATTTCTGTAATATACTCACATATCTATATTATTGCTAATATATATTGTAATATATCTATATCACTAAAGCACTTCTGGATGGATGCAAACTGCATTTCGTTGCCCTGTACCTGTGCATGAGCAATATCAATAAAGTTGAATTCTATTCTATTCTATTCTATATGACTATCCAGAGTTGGGACCAGGAAGCAGAGTTGCAGTCTTACACGCCTCTCTGCAACTTCTCTCCTCCTGCTACCCCCCCCCCCCCCCCCCCCCCAAAAAAAAAACCCATCTCCATAGAGACTGTGTCAGCTCCCAAACAGACAAAAAACAAACTAAAAACCATCAACAAACAACTTAAACATAAACAATTACGAAGAAAGAACAATACAGTATCCACATCTGAACCAAAGAGTAAAACAGTGAAATGTGGATTATTAAATATTAGGTCTCTCTCCTCCAAGTCTCTGTTAGTACATGACTTAATAATTGATCAACAAATTGATTTACTCTGCCTTACAGAAACCTGGTTGCAGCAGGACGATTATGTTAGTTTAAATGAATCAACACCCCCGAGTCATTCTAACTACCAGAAATCTTGAAGCACAGGCCGCGGGGGCGGTGTGGCAGCAATTTTTCACACCAGCCTATTAATTAATGAAAGACCAAGACAGACTTTTAATTCATTTGAAAGCCTGATGCTTAGCCTCGTCCACCCCAGCTGTAAAACTCAGAAACCAGTCTTACTTGTTATCATCTATCATCCACCTGGGCCTTACACAGAGTTTCTGTCTGATTTCTCAGACTTTTTATCTGATTTAGTTCTCAGCTCAGATAAAATAATTATTGTGGGTGATTTTAACATCCATGTAGATGCTAAAAATGACAGCCTCAACATGGCATTTAATCTGTTATTAGACTCAATTGGTTTCTCTCAAAATGTAAAAGAACCCACCCACCACTTTAATCACACTCTAGATCTTGTTTTAACATATGGCATAGAAACTGAACATTTAACAGTGTTTCCTGAAAACCCTCTCCTGTCTGATCATTTCCTGATAACATTTACATTTACAATAATTGATTACACAGCGGT
This sequence comes from Maylandia zebra, assembly GCF_041146795.1. Lineage (NCBI taxonomy): Eukaryota > Metazoa > Chordata > Actinopteri > Cichliformes > Cichlidae > Maylandia > Maylandia zebra. The sequence goes on from NC_135187.1 coordinate 29,943,592, forward strand.
GGAGAGTAGACTTTATCACAGTAGATGTCTTTCTGAAAGCGCTGTAACTAAGTTTAAGAATATAATCCACCCACTGTTATCATCTTCAATGCCCTGAACCAACATAGAGCAGAGCAGCTATCTGAACGCTACCCCAACAGAAGTCGATTATCTTGTTAATAATTTCACCTCCTCACTACGTACGACTCTGGATACTGTAGCTCCTGTGAAAACTAAGGTCTCTAATCAGAAGTACCTGACTCCGTGGTATAATTCTCAAACACGTACCCTAAAGCAGATGACTCGTAATCTGGAGAGGAAATGGCGTGTCACAAATTTAGAGGATCATCATTTAGCCTGGAGAAATAGTTTGCTGCTTTATAAGAAAGCCCTCCGCAAAGCCAGAACATCTTACTATTCATCACTGATTGAAGAAAATAAGAACAACCCCAGGTTTCTCTTCAGCACTGTAGCCAGGCTGACAAAAAGTCAGAGCTCTTTTGAGCCAACAATCCCTTTAACGTTAACTAGTAATGACTTCATGAACTTCTTCACAAATAAAATTTTTATCATTAGAGAAAAAATTACCAGTAATCATCCCACAGATGTAATATTATCTACAGCTACTCTTAGTACCATTGATGTTAAGTTAGACTCTTTTTCTCTAATTGATCTTTCTGAGTTAACTTCAATAATTACTTCCTCCAAACCATCAACGTGTCTTTTAGACCCCATTCCTACAAAACTGCTCAAAGAAGTCCTGCCATTAATTAATTCTTCGATCTTAAATATGATCAACCTACAGTATCTCTAATGATCGGCTATGTACCACAGGCCTTCAAGCTAGCTGTAGTTAAACCTTTACTCAAAAAGCCATCTCTAGACCCAGCAGTCTTAGCTAATTATAGGCCAATCTCCAACCTTCCTTTCATATCAAAAATCCTTGAAAGCGTAGTTGTCAAACAGCTAACAGATCATCTGCAGAGGAATGGTTTATTTGAAGAGTTTCAGTCAGGTTTCAGAGCTCATCACAGCACAGAAACAGCTTTAGTGAAGGTTACAAATGATCTTCTTATGGCCTCTGACAGTGGACTCATCTCTGTGCTTGTCCTGCTAGACCTTAGTGCAGCATTCGATACTGTCGACCATAATATCCTATTAGAGCGATTAGAACATGCTGTAGGTATTACAGGTACTGCACTGCAGTGGTTTGTATCATATCTATCTAATAGACTCCAATTTGTGCATGTAAATGGAGAGTCCTCTTCACACACTGAGGTTAATTATGGAGTTCCACAGGGTTCAGTGCTAGGACCAATTCTGTTTACATTATACATGCTTCCCTTAGGCAGTATCATTAGAAGACATAGCATACATTTACACTGCTATGCAGATGACACCCAGCTCTATCTGTCCATGAAGCCAGATAACACACACCAATTAGTTAAACTGCGGGAATGTCTTAAAGACATAAAGACCTGGATGGCCGCTAACTTTCTGCTTCTTAATTCAGATAAAACTGAGGTTATTGTACTCGGCCCTGAAAAGCCTAGAAATATGGTATCTAACCAGATTCTTACTCTGGATGGCATTACCTTGGCCTCCAGTAACACTGTGAGGAACCTTGGAGTCATTTTTGACCAGGACATGTCCTTCAATGCACATATTAAACAAATATGTAAGACTGCGTTCTTCCATTTGCGCAACATCTCTAAAATTAGAAATATCCTGTCTCAGAGTGACGCTGAAAAACTAGTTCATGCATTTATTACTTCCAGGCTGGACTACTGTAATTCATTATTATCAGGATGTCCAAAAAACTCACTGAAAAGCCTTCAGCTAATCCAAAATGCTGCAGCAAGAGTACTGACAGGGACTAGAAAGAGAGAGCATATTTCTCCTGTTTTGGCTTCTTGTTAGGAGAGACGGCATCCATCCCACTTTGGATGGAGCAGCTCTCATTTCTAGAAATATGTTTAAAAGTATATATTTATATTTAAAAGTAGAATGGGAGGGAGAGCCTTCAGTTTTCAGGCCCCTCTTCTGTGGAACCAGCTTCCAGTTTGGATTCAGGAGACAGACACTATCTCTACTTTCAAGATTAGGCTTAAAACTTTCCTTTTTGCTAAAGCATATAGTTAGGGCTGGACCAGGTGACCCTGAATCCTCCCTTAGTTATGCTGCAATAGACATAGGCTGCCGGGGGATTCCCATGATGCATTGAGTTTTTCCTTTCCAGTCACCTTTCTCACTCACTATGTATTAACAGACCTCTCTGCATTGAATCATATCTGTTATTAACCTCTGTCTCTCTTCCACAGCATGTCTTTTATCCTGTCTTCCTTCTCTCACCCCAACCGGTCGCAGCAGATGGCCGCCCCTCCCTGAGCCTGGTTCTGCCGGAGGTTTCTTCCTGTTAAAAGGGAGTTTTTCCTTCCCACTGTTGCCAAAGTGCTTGCTCATAGGGGGTCATATGATTGTTGGGTTTTTCTCTGTATCTATGAAGCGCCTTGAGGCGACTTATGTTGTGATTTGGCGCTATATAAATAAAATTGAATTGAATTGAATTGAATTATGTAGCCTGGGAAATGGTTAGCCACACAGGACACAATTACTTGGGTTCTTAATGTGTAGTTTTATTGTCAATGACGACTGAATAAACAAAAATGTCCTTTGACCTTTACTTTTGTCAAATACCGGCCATATGGACTTGTACTGAACATCGACAGCATGAGAGGTAACGTGGCAAAGTAACAGAATAACCGATTAAACAAAGATGCACCAATACAATACGAGGAATAAAGGAAATGAAATAAAATACAAAACACAAAAACACGGCAGTGGCCTCTGTCTGTGCAGAAAAAAAATACAAAGAGCTAAATCACACAAGGCTCCTTTAAAAAATGTGGAAGTGTTACATGCACTTACATATACAGTATATATATATACACAGGATATATATGTATATATATATATACATATATATATATATATATACAGGATATATATGTATATATATATACAGGATATATATATGTATATATATATACAGGATATATATATATATATATATACACATATATATATATATACACATATATATATATATACACATATATATATATCCTGTATATATATATATATATATATGTATATATATATATACATATATATATATATACATATATATATATATATACACATATATACATATATATATATGTGTATATATATATATGTGTATATGTGTATATATATATATATATATATATATATACATATATATATGTGTATATATATATATATATATATATATATATATATATATATATATATATATATATATATGTGTGTATATATATATATATATATATATATATATATATATATATATATATATATATATATATATATATATATACAGTGTTGGGAAGGTTACTTTTAAAATGTATTCCATTACAGAATACAGAATTCATCCCCCAAAATGTATTCTGTAACGTATTCCGTTACGTTACTCAATGACAGTAACGTATTCTGAATACTTTGGATTACTTAATATATTATCATGCTTTTATAATATATCAATATATATATTATATATATATCAATAATATATTATCATGTACTGTGCTGTGTGATTTATTACTGTTACTGAAGGTCCGCGACTCCGAACTGTAGTAAAGGGACCTCTGACTAATACGGCGGGGTCCCTGTCGGCTCGTAGCCGAAAAATAGCTTTACTTTGTTGTGTGGGTCAACTTTTCTTGCGAGAGACAGAGAGAGGCGTTGAAAGACTGCTCCAACGGAACTTATTGTTTTCGGAGGAAAACACGAACACGGTGTACAGTCGAGTCTTAATAGCTTACTTACAACTGGGCTCGTCAGGCACTCTTCTTGGCTGCAGTGGTTATTATTATATTTACATGCTTCCAGCTCCCGTTTTTCCTCGATGACAACTCGTACCTTTCCACTCCCCTTTTTCTCCCTCCTCGCGCTCACAGACCCATAACGTGTATGGCAGTCCATTCTCCCTGCAACACGGACTACACTGCCCATGATGCTACATTCTTTAGAGCTATGCTTGTAGCATTCTGCCTGTTAGCTAAGCACAACAACAACAACAACAACAACGAAAAGGCGCTCTCTCACCCAGGAAACACACAGTCGCAGAGAGAGAGAGAGAGAGAGAGAGAGCGTCGCCCTGTAACCATGGCAACCGTAACGCTGCCACCTGGAACAACAGAGCGTAGCTGTCAAACAAAACCCAAACAGTCCTGACTCGCGACAATATGAAACAGGAAAGTACCGCAGTGTAATCCATTTATTTCAACAAAGTAACTGTATTCTAAATACCACCTTTTTAAACGGTAACTGTAACGGAATACAGTTACTCATATTTTGTATTTTAAATACGTAACGGCGGTACATGTATTCCGTTACTCCCCAACACTGTATATATATATACAGTGGGGCAAAAAAGTATTTAGTCAGCCACCGATTGTGCAAGTTCCCCCACCTAAAATGATGACAGAGGTCAGTAATTTGCACCAGAGGTACACTTCAACTGTGAGAGACAGAATGTGAAAAAAAAATCCATGAATCCACATGGTAGGATTTGTAAAGAATTTATTCGTAAATTAGGGTGGAAAATAAGTATTTGGTCAATAACAAAAATACAACTCAATACTTTGTAACATAACCTTTGTTGGCAATAACAGAGGTCAAACGTTTACTATAGGTCTTTACCAGGTTTGCACACACAGTAGCTGGTATTTTGGCCCATTCCTCCTGCAGATCTTCTCGAGAGCAGTGATGTTTTGGGGCTGTCGCCGAGCAACACGGACTTTCAACTCCCGCCACAGATTTTCTATGGGGTTGAGGTCTGGAGACTGGCTAGGCCACTCCAGGACTTTCAAATGCTTCTTACGGAGCCACTCCTTTGTTGCCCGGGCGGTGTGTTTTGGATCATTGTCATGTTGGAAGACCCAGCCTCGTTTCATCTTCAAAGTTCTCACTGATGGAAGGAGGTTTCGGCATAAAATCTCACGATACATGGCCCCATTCATTCTGTCCTTAACACGGATCAGTCGTCCTGTCCCCTTGGCAGAAAAACAGCCCCATAGCATGATGTTTCCACCCCCATGCTTCACAGTAGGTATGGTGTTCTTGGGATGCAACTCAGTATTCTTCGTCCTCCAAACACGACGAGTTGAGTTTATACCAAAAAGTTCTACTTTGGTTTCATCTGACCACATGACATTCTTCCAATCCTCTGCTGTATCATCCATGTGCTCACTGGCAAACTTCAGACGGGCCTGGACATGCACTGGCTTCAGCAGCGGAACACGTCTGGCACTGCGGGATTTGATTCCCTGCCGTTGTAGTGTGTTACTGATGGTGACCTTTGTTACTTTGGTCCCAGCTCTCTGCAGGTCATTCACCAGGTCCCCCCGTGCGGTTCTGGGATCTTTGCTCACCGTTCTCATGATCATTTTGACCCCACGGGATGAGATCTTGCGTGGAGCCCCAGATCGTGGGAGATTATCAGTGGTCTTGTATGTCTTCCATTTTCTGATGATTGCTCCCACAATTGATTTTTTCACACCAAGCTGCTTGCCTATTGTAGATTCACTCTTCCCAGTCTGGTGCAGGTCTACAACACTTTTCCTGGTGTCCTTCGAAAGCTCTTTGGTCTTGGCCATGGCGGAGTTTGGAGTCTGACTGTTTGAGGCTGTGGACAGGTGTCTTTTATACAGATGATGAGTTCAAACAGGTGCCATTCATACAGGTAACGAGTGGGGGACAGAAAAGCGTCTTACAGAAGACGTTACAGGTCTGTGAGAGCCAGAGATTTTCCATGTTTGAGGTGACCAAATACTTATTTTCCACCCTAATTTACGAATAAATTCTTTACAAATCCTACCATGTGAATTCATGGATTTTTTTTTCACATTCTGTCTCTCACAGTTGAAGTGTACCTCTGGTGCAAATTACTGACCTCTGTCATCATTTTAAGTGGGGGAACTTGCACAATCGGTGGCTGACTAAATACTTTTTTGCCCCACTGTATATATATATATATATATATATATATATATATATATATATATACACACACACACACTCAGCACGCCCCTGCGGGCAGGTACTCTGAGAGGGTACAAGATGACAACTTTGGAATTCTACTAGAAACAGTCGATCATATTTGTTTGTCAAAGCTGAATTCAGGGCAAACTACGCTAAATTAGCGTTTTTAGCTAGCAGCTACAATAAGCATAAAAGTTACCTTACGGTTATCATTTGTTAACATGACGCTTATTCTTATACGTGTAATACATTTATTATTAACCTGAGAGTTTATCCGCTGGTCATTCGACATGACGAATGACTTCTGAAGTCTTAATTCAGCTCAAGACGCTGTAGATTCCCGTCAGTAACACTTTCGGTCCACTAGTAAAACGTAGTTCTATTAATCTGCGCTTGAACCGGAACCGGATGTAAGTTCCAAAAAACTGAATTTTGGAACTGAAATTGAATTGTAGAACTGAAATTGAATGGTGAGAAGTGAAACTGAAATTATTCGAGAACTGAATTTTTAAAGGATAAAATGCAGTTTCAAAGCATATCAATTCATTTTCAAAATAGAAAATTCAATTTCAATTTAGTGATGATCATTTTCAAACCATAAATTCAATTTCAAATTAGACTAATTCAAATTCAGTTTTCAAAAGCATTTATTCAAGTTACAATTCAGATTCAATCAGAGCAATTCAAATTCAAATTTAACTTATTCAAATTCAGTTTCTGATGGCACAGATTTCTGCCCATAGTGCAGCCTGTTTTGCTGCTTGATCTGCAAAATTATTTCCTTTTGTGACAATAAAATTGTCTTTTTTGATATGCTGCACATTTGCAAAGTGCCAATTGTTTTGGCAAGGTGATCACTTCTAATAAGATTTTTAATAAGCTGCCGTGTTCCACTGGGTTACCTGTAGAGGTGACCGTACATCTGTTATGCCAAATTTTTGCAAAGTGGTGCACTGCTGAAAGAACAAACTGGCTGCCAGTGTATATATTTATATTTTGGCCTGTGTGCAATTCATATGCACATATGACTGCATACGTGCAGCTGACTCTTTTACTGCCTCTGCTGTGGCTACACAGGCTTGCACATGCAGGCAGGCCTGACGCAACAGAGTCTAATTTACACAAGTCTAAATTTCACTAAGGATGCTAACGAGCGTTGTTTTTCTCCAAATGCCTGTGTTATCACAACTTTCATATAACCTGCTCCTCTATCTACACGTAAGTAGAAAGGCTTATCATAGTCAGGCAGTGCTAAAACTGTATCTGTCTGTAATGCCTATTTTTAAATTACTGAATGCTTCTTCTTCTTTCTTCTCTATAGATGCAACATTACATTTTCACTTAAGGCATTTGTAGATAATTTCTAGTTTTTCAAAGAATTCACACATCTCACACATCTTACATATTTCAAACTTTGAAGTTAGAGTTTTTTACATATAAACACCCAGCACGCCCCTGCGGGCGGTTTATCCTTCAAGCTCGGGTCCTCTACCAGAGGCCTGGGAGCTTGAGGGTCCTGCGCAGTATCTTAGCTGTTCCCAGGACTGCGCTCTTCTGGACAGAGATCTCCGATGTTATTCCCGGGATCTGCTGGAGCCACTCGCCTAGCTTGGGAGTCACCGCACCTAGTGCTCCGATTACCACGGGGACCACCGTTACCTTCACCCTCCACATCCTCTCGAGCTCTTCTCTGAGCCCTTGGTATTTCTCCAGCTTCTCGTGTTCCTTCTTCCTGATATTGCTGTCATTGGGAACCGCTACATCGATCACTACGGCCGTCTTCTTCTGTTTGTCTACCACCACTATGTCCGGTTGGTTAGCCACCACCATTTTGTCCGTCTGTATCTGGAAGTCCCACAGGATCTTAGCTCGGTCATTCTCCACCACCCTTGGGGGCATCTCCCATTTTGACCTCGGGACTTCCAGGTTATACTCGGCACAGATGTTCCTGTACACTATGCCGGCCACTTGGTTATGGCGTTCCATGTATGCCTTGCCTGCTAGCATCTTGCACCCTGCTGTTATGTGCTGGATTGTCTCTGGGGCATCTTTACACAGCCTGCACCTGGGGTCTTGCCTGGTGTGATAGACCCCAGCCTCTATGGATCTTGTACTCAGAGCTTGTTCTTGTGCTGCCATGATTAGTGCCTCTGTGCTGTCTTTCAGTCCAGCTTTGTCCAGCCACTGGTAGGATTTCTGGATATCAGCCACCTCCTCTATCTGCCGGTGGTACATACCGTGCAGGGCCCTGTCCTTCCATGATGGTTCCTCGCCTGCCTCCACTTTCTTGGGTTTCTGCTGCCTGAGGAATTCACTGAGCACTCGGTCAGTTGGGGCCATCTTCCCAATGTATTCTTGGATGTTCGTTGTCTCATCCTGGACTGTGGTGCTGACACTCACCAGTCCCCGGCCCCCTTCCTTCCGCTTAGCGTACAGCCTCAGGGTGCTGGACTTGGGGTGAAACCCTCCATGCATGGTAAGGAGCTTTCTTGTCTTGATGTCAGCGTCTTCTATCTCCTCCTTTGGCCAGCCTATTACCCCAGCAGGGTACCTGATCATGGGCAGGGCGTAGGTGTTGATGGCCCGGATCTTGTTCTTACCGTTCAGCTGACTCCTCAGGACTTGCCTGACCCTCTGCAGGTACTTGGTGGTTGCAGCCTTTCTAGCGGCCTCTTCATGGTTCCCATTCGCCTGCGGGATCCCCAGGTACTTGTAACTGTCCTCTATGTCTGCAATGTTGCCTTCTGGTAGTTCAATCCCCTCAGTTCTGACTACCTTCCCTCTCTTTGTTACCATTCGACTACACTTCTCCAGTCCGAACGACATTCCAATGTCATTGCTGTATAGCCTGGTAGTGTGGATCAGTGAATCAATGTCTCGTTCACTCTTGGCATACAGTTTGATGTCATCCATGTACAGGAGGTGGCTGACAATTGCTCCGTTCCGTAGTCGGTATCCGTAGCCAGTCTTGTTAATGATCTCACTGAGGGGGTTCAGGCCTATGCAGAACAGCAGTGGGGACAGAGCATCTCCTTGGTAGATCCCACACTTGATGGTGACTTGTGCTATGGGCTTGGAGTTGGCCTCTAGTGTTGTACGCCATATCCCCATTGAGTTCCTGATGAAGGCTCTTAGGGTCTTGTTGATCTTGTACAATTCTAGGCATTCCAGTATCCAGCTGTGGAGCATTGAGTCCTAGGCCTTCTTGTAATCAATCCAGGCAGTGCACAGGTTGGTCAGTCTGGTCTTGCAGTCTCGGCTAACTGTTCTGTCTACCAGTAGCTGGTGTTTTGCGCCTCTGGTATTCTTGCCAATTCCTTTCTGTGCCCCACTCATGTATTGACCCATGTGCCTGTTCATCTTAGCCGATATGATGCCTGACAGGAGCTTCCATGTAGTACTGAGGCAGGTTATTGGTCGGTAGTTGGATGGGACCGGTCCCTTCTTGGGGTCCTTGGGGATCAGGACTGTTCGACCTTCGGTTAGCCATTCCGGGTGTCTCTCGTTAACTAGCAGCTGGTTCATTTGTGCTGCCAGACGCTCGTGGAGTGCAGTCAGCTTCTTCAGCCAGTAGACCTGAACCATGTCGGGCCCTGGTGCTGTCCAACTCTTCATACTGGAGACCCTTTCTTGGATATCTGCCACTGTGATGGTTACTGGACCCTGTTCAGGGAGGTCGCTATGGTCTGCCCTCAGATCCACTAGCCACTGTTATGGGTTGCGTCCTTCTCCCATATGCTCTTCCAGTATTGCTTCATCTCCTGCCTTGGTGGTGCTGTTCTCTTATTGTTCCCTTGCCACTGAGAGTACACCATTCATGTAGCCCCTTCCGCCAGGGTTACTTGCGTAGTAGCATTCCAACAACACCCTGTTTTCGTCTCTTGCCCACCTTCTTGTTCCAGTAGCCCACTTGTCGTCAGGGTGCCCTGGTTCCTCAACACCTGACGCGGACCTTGTTGATCCGGGCGACGTCCGAGCTGGCATGCCTTCATATTTATCTGTCTCGCTCATGTCTGCGGTAGGCTCGCTTAGCATAGGGGGTCTAGTCTTAGGACCCTTACTGGATACAGACGCCCCAGGCAGGAATCGAACTTGCAATCCTCTGGGACATGATGTTAGGGCCAAGTTTTGTTTTTTTACCTGTTTACTAAAACATATTTCAATTATAGTTATATAATGGAAATGGGTATAATGTGTAGACTCTCACTTTTTATTTGAGGGTATCCACATTCGAATTGGATGAAGGGTTTACTCGTTCCAGCTCCCGAACATGTGCTACCCTCTGTTTAAAGGGACCGAACCTAATTGGATATTTGACTCAAAGGCTCTTCCGTGGGCTGGTGTGCGCATTTTTTTCTTTATGTCATTATCAATTAAACAGATAAAAGGCCTGGAGTTGATTTAAGATCAACGATCGCAGTGGAGTGATCGTAGCTCAAGAGTTGGGAGTTCGCCTTGTAATCGGAAGGTTGCCGGTTCAAGCCCCGGCTTGGACAGTCTCGGTCGTTGTGTCCTTGGGCAAGACACTTCACCTGTTGCCTACTGGTGGTGGTCAGAGGGCCCGGTGGCGCCAGTGTCCGGCAGCCTCGCTTCTGTCAGTGCGCCCCAGGGTGGCTGTGGCTACAATGTAGCTTGCCATCGCCTGTGGGTGGATGACTGGATATGTAAAGCGCTTTGGGGTCCTTAGGGACTAGTAAAGCGCTATATAAATACAGGCCATTTACCATAAGATGTGATGCTTGTATTTGGAAGATTTTGCTGTGAACAGACAACAAAGGAACTCTCCATGCAGGTGAAACATAACCCTGCATAACCCTGTACATTTTATATATATCTCCGTACATTTTTTTAAAAACATTTTTCAATCTTCAATTTTCTATACATATTCTGTACATTGTTAACTGTATATACCTATATATATGAACTTCGGTTGCTTATGTTTATAGGACCACCCAGTGTCTTCCTTTTATATTTTATTTTCCCTTGCTGTAAGAGCTCTGTAACACTGAAATTTCTCATCCGTGGGATAACAAAGGTTTATTCTATTCTATTCTATTCTATTCTATTCTAACAAGCCATCCTTAAGTTTCAAAAACAGAAAAAACAAAACAGAGAAATTGTTACAATATTAGTTTTTTGGCACATCCTTAGAAAGAAAGAAAGTACTACCACACTAGTGGTGAATGATCGCAGAATCATTTCCATGTTGACGAGATATCCCTTCACAGCAGCCAACCAAGTAAAAAACACTCTCCAGGAGGTGGGCGTAGCAATATCCAAGTCTACGATAAAGGGAACACAGCATGAAATTAAATACAGAGTGGTCATCTTATGTATGGACACATACAATGGCTAAGCCACCAAGCAATTGGAGTCCTTCAAGGCCAAGAGCAGCTTGCGATCAGAGAGCCTCAATTGAAAATTGAACAGACATCATAAGAAGAAAGATTAGTTTCTGGCTTACTATAAGCAGATGAGTCTGCTGTCTATTTAAGTATTGGTTATTGGTTCAGAGTCCCCCCGATTGAAATTAAAACCTTGTTATTCTATAAAATAACTAATTTGTACATTATAATTTCTATCAAATAGAAAAACTTTAGTTGCCCTGTTTGTGATCTGTTCTTCTGCCTTGGAAGTATGAAAGAAAGAGGGAGGCATGGGTGTCAGAATGGCCGTAACTACTTCGGTACCTGATACACTGGTGTATAAGGAAGATAATCACTCGTGGGATTTGATCAATCGACTGATCATTCTATTGAGAGATACGGAGCCAGCGAGGAAGAGAGGTGGTTTAGTCACATGCAAGTATTTTGAGTTGATTTTGGTCAGTCGGGTGGGTTTGCTAGGTTTCTGTTCTTGTTGTTTGCTTTTGCTTTGTGTGTGTTTATTTTTATCTGTAAACGTGAGAAAATGTTTTAACAAAACAACAATCACATTTTCATAATATAAGTATCATTAAATTACTTTAGAAAGACTACCATTTTACGCTTTAAATGTAATCAGTTTATTCTTTTTAGGTGATAGTCTGGGGGACCCAGGGATCTCCCAGAAAGGAAACAGACTTGGCCATTGCACCGTGGAACAAATTCTTTTTTTAAATAAAAACCAAACAGGATAACCTTAAATGCATATTTTCTTTACTTTACGAGTTTATAAGCATTTTCCCTTTCCAGTTCACAATTAATTCTACCCCTAGGTGAAAAATATGTGAAGGAAAATTGGCCTAATACAATATTATTGTTTTTACCAACATCAAGCAAAGAGCAACCACACCATGGTACATGTTTAGCTAAAAAAGTTTATTGATCAAATGTATTTATTAAACAAATAGAAAAAAACCAGCCAAAAAAAATACATGTTCAAAGCAACACAACGTTAGCCCGGTATAAGACAGAATTGTGAAGTCCACTCTGTAGAGTGGGCAGTCATAATGAAGCAGTACACTTTAATTTCTACATTCAAGACGTTCTTCATATTTTTGGCCACCAGATGTCACCAGACAGGACTATCTTGAAACGCTTCGATTAATGAACCTTAATGAAGCTTCAATGCTTCAGAAAGCTTCGTTTGGCCATCACTAGTTCTAGTTCAAGCAATCCAAATACAATGTTCTCCTATGGCCTATTCCATTCAATTGAGAAGACTAAACATTACCATCATAATCATTTACTTATGATGCTCCTCTTTACCAGCAATAAAACACGCTTCTAAGATATAGCTCTTACATTTTACAACAACACATATAACTCTCAAGCAAACAAATCCTTGACTTTATTAAACTACACCCCCCCCCCCCCCCCCCCCCAACTACCCCCTCGCCTGGTCCCTTCCTGTGACATCAGAACTAAATAGGAACCTATAAATACAGGAAGTGAGACAGCACTTCCTCCTTTTGCTCCTGGAACACAGGTAAGTAAGGGGAGTTCAACCAAAGTAAACTAGGCAAACTAACAGTTGGAATAAATAAAATGTTAACTTAACAAACTATCAAAGTTGAAACGTTTGTGTCTGTGTGTACCTGTTCGTCTGTGTCTATATGTCTCCACCGCACTGGCAACATCTCAAGCCCTCTAAGGCAGTAGTTCCCAAACTGGCGTACGCGTACCCTCGGGGGTACTCAAGTGGCTGTAGGGGATACGCGGATCGGGGTTGGAGTGGGAATCAAAAATTTTAAAAGCCGAAATTTGCGCTAATGCAGTTTTATGTGGCTATCAAATACATGACTATATACCACCCTGTTATGTGCCAAGAGGTGTGGCTTTGCTTTTGTGTTCTATTTATCTTTCAGGTGTCAAGCCTCCACCTATTGGCCAATTCGAAGTTGATTGCCACGTGTCTATTGGCTGGTCTGGGCCCAGTTGGCCAATCACACGCCGAGGATTACTACAAATGAGCAGCTCCCCCTGCCAGCTGCTGGCTGCTGCTTTGACAAACATTTGCGAACAGGCTTCTTTATATTGTGTGTGGTGGGAGGCTGGACAGGTAAGCTGGGGTACCATATACACTGGTTGTAGGTTTTACTCTGTTAGTCACACTAGGTTATGCGGTTGATGCCACTCTTGTATGTTTTCACTGACCTTTTGTCGAGTAGCTAGGTAGGCCTTTTGTTTTGCATTTTTTCTTTCAGTTAGGCCCTGGGAGCTATCGACCTCTTTTTGTTTTATTAATTTCTTTGATTTGGATCAACCGCCCAGTCCTCCTCCCCCACCTCTTTTCTGTTAAGTTTGACTATCCAGGCAAGCAACCAATAAATCCTGCCTGATACTTAACTGTTCTGTGGTCTTCCTCCTTCGTTGATTGTGGTTGTCCAGTATTGCTGTCTCCTTCCTACCTTTGCCTCCACCATGGTGGGGGGGACGTAACACAAGTGGGGGCTCGTCCGGGATCGTTTTATGCTGTGGACAACCTAAATTAATGGAAGTGCACCGTGATTTTAGGGTGGCCACATTTCATGGTTGCGGTTGAAGATGAGTTTTGACCTGCTTGATTTTGTTAATCAGCCTAGCGTTGAAAAAATTGACTTGTGTCGCAAAGACGACTTGTTAACCCTTGTATGGTGTTCGGGTCTGTGAGACCCGTGTTCAGTTTTTTTCAAAAGAAAAATTAAACAATTAATTATTTTTTCACGTGTAAATGTGTTGTGTCTTTCCACTCACTCCACTTGATTATAACTGATTTATTTATAACATTTTATATAAAAGAAAAACGAGAAGCACATTAATTCATAAATGTGATCTAACAAAGGTAAAGGGAAAAAATTAACCATGTTTACTGTTCATATGTCTTGTAATTGGGATGAAGTAAACATCTGTTGAGTAATTTAACATAAAATTGTTTGATAGTGTTAATTTGGAAAGCCAAAACTCTAGCGGGTCCACCAGACCCATGAACACTGGCTGAGTAACAAAAATACGAACACCACACAAGGGTTAAGTATTGCTGCCCAGTATAAACTTTCCGTACCAAAATATGGAGTGAAGAAGGATATTAAGCAGGCTTTGTTGGAGGGGTTAATCGAGTTGGGTATCTTAATTAGCCCTGCTACAACTGAGGTACCTTCTCAGGACTCCTTAGCTTCCCCTGGATCCTCTGCTAATCCAGCTTCTCCAGAGAGAACTGAAGCGCAAGCTCTACTTGCTACACCTCCGGGTGCCCAAGTTAAATCAGATGTGGCTCCCCAAACTCTGCCTCGCTTTAAGCCTTTCACTCCAGAATCCCAGACATCTGGCAGTGATGCAAAGCTCAAGGTTCGCTTACTACGTTTACAGTTGGGGGCACAAGAGAAGGATAAGGTGCGTAAAGCAGATTATGATCTCCGGCTGGAGGTCCGTAGGCTTGAGATAGAAGCTGAAAAGGAAATCAGGTTAAAGCAGTTTGAAGTAGAAGCACTGAAGCTGTCATCAGGGCAGAAAACAGATGCCACCAAAGAAACCCCAAAAGTTTCCCCAAAAAGTTTTGATGTTAGCAAAGATATTGCTCTAGTACCTACCTTTCGTGAGACTAAAGTAGATTCATATTTCAATGCTTTTGAAAAGGTAGCTACTGCTCTGAACTGGCCAAGAGATATGTGGCCTATTTTACTTCAGTGTAAATTAGTGGGCAAAGCTCAGGAGGTAGTAGCTTCACTTTCGTTAGAGCAGAGCATGAAATATGAAGTGTTGAAGGAAACAATTGTACGTGCCTATGAACTGGTACCTGAGGCCTACAGGCAGAAATTTAGTAACCACAAGAAGTCCAGCAGTCAAACATATGTGGAGTTTGCACATGAAAAAGGGGCTCTTTTTGATAAGTGGTGTGCTGCTAACGGAGTTGGGGATGATTATGAGTCCCTGCGCGAGTTAATGCTACTGGAGGATTTTAAAAATTCATTACCTGAGAGAGTCATAATGTTCTTAAATGAACAGAACGTGATGTCAATGTCAAAAGCAGCTGTGTTGGCCGATGAGTTTGTGTTGACACATAAGAATGTTTGTATCCCTATTTCCCATCCAGATAGGCCCACAGCCTTGCGCTCAGCACGGCTTGAGTCTAGTCGCTCTGCTGCGAGGCCAGTGAGGTTACCTTCATCTCCCCATGGTGAGCGTGAATGCTTTTATTGCCATAAAAAGGGTCATCTTATTGCAGATTGTCAGGCATTAAAGCGTAAACAGCAACTATCCTCGCAACCAAAAGGGATGGGACTGATTAAAGCTACAGAGAACGGGAGGGCACTTCAACCGAACAATAACCACCCTGATCCCTGTTTCAAACCATTCATTCTAGAGGGAGTGGTTTCACTGACTGGGAATACAAAAGATCATCAACCAGTAAAAATACTGAGAGATATAGGGGCCTCTCAGTCCATCATTAAAGAAAATGTCTTACCGTTTTCAGAGGAGTCATTTTGCCAGTCTAGTGTCATTGTCCAGGGAGTAGAACTCGGATTTGTTTCTGCCCCTTTGCACACTATTCACATTCAATCTTCATTAGTCAGTGGGATTGTTAAAGTGGCTATTCGTTCTGCATTGCCTATACCAGGTATTGACTTCATCCTAGGTATTGACCTTGCTGGAGGCAAGGTCATACCCATTCCTGAAGTGTTAGACAGACCCGAGCTGAGCCTGGATTCTGACTCAGCCCAAGACCAGCCTGCCATTTTTCCAGCTTGTGTAGTTACGAGGGCCCAGACAAAAAAGTATGGTCCTGACTTGGCCGATTCCTTTATGAGGTCAGATCCCTTTGGTGACGTTATCAAATTTACCTCTGGCTCTAAGGTTCAGGCCACAGTTCCACCTGCTTACAAAACACAAGCAATTCTGGATTTGCCAGTCTCCCGAGAGGAGTTCATTACTGCACAGAAAAATGATGTAACCCTGTCCAAGTGTCGTTCTTCTACCCTCAATCAACAGTTCTCAGATGGTCTTCTGATGCGCAGATGGACAAGTGAGGTCTCAGAAGACGCAGATTGGTCTGCAGTTTATCAGGTGGTTGTACCTACTGCCTATCGTACCCAGGTATTGTCCTTAGCACATGACCATCCATGGTCAGGACATTTGGGGGTTAACAAGACATACAGCAGAATCATGAAACATTTCTTCTGGCCAGGACTGAAATCTGATGTATGATGATGAACCAAATAATCCCACCAGCTCCTCTCTGTCCTATCCCAGTAGTAGAGGAGCCATTTCAAAAAGTGATTGTTGACTGTGTGTGGCCTCTACCTAAATCCAAAACTTGAAACCAGTTTCTGTTGACGGTCATGTGCGTTTCAACTAGGTTTCCTGAGGCAATCTCACTACGGAGGATAACAGCTCAGATTGTTGTCAAAGCGCTGTTGAGATTCTTTTCAACCTTTGGTCTGCCTAAGGTTGTGCAAACAGACCAAGGCACTAACTTTAAGTCTAGAGTAGTTGCCCAAGCCCTGAAAACATTAGGCATTGAACACATAACCTTGAGTTCTTACCATCCTGAAAGTCAGAGGGCGCTAGAGAGGTTTCATCAGACTTTGAAGTCCATGTTAAGGAAACGCTGTTATAGTTCTGAACGGGACTGGGATGAAAGTGTTCCGCTTTTTTTATTTGCCTGTCGTGAAGCAACCCAAGAATCTCTGGGCTTTAGTCCCAGTGAACTTGTGTTTGGGTGTGAGATGAGGGGTCCTTTAAAGGTTTTTAAAGAGAAGCTGGCTAATCCAGTTGATAACACCAAAAGCCTTCCAGAGTATGTCAAAACACTAAATGACAGGTTAAAAAGGGCTTATTCCTTAACAAGGAATGTACCAGCCACTTCACAAGCGAAAATGAAGAGACACTTTGATCAACGGGCTGTTGACCGTTCATTTCAGCCAGGTGACAGAGTGCTCCTTCTCCTTCCGGTGCCCGGCTCCTCTCTTTCCGTTAAATTCTCTGGTCCTTATGTTGTTGAGAAGAAACTCAGCAAGACCAACTACATTATTCAGACGTCCTACTCGGGTGTGTCATGTCAACATGATGAAGCTGTACAATTCTCGTGAACCTTCAACTGTGCCATCTGTGGTCCAAGAGCAAGTGGTTACATCTCCGATGGCTTCTGTATCCAAGGTGGAGATTACTCCAGATGAAGATGGGTTGGTGTTACGAGGTGCTGAGCCTCAAAGTGCTCGACTAGGTAATTCTGTGATATTGTCAACACTTCCACAATACCTGTCCCACCTTCCTGCTGAACAGAGCAATGATATCATAACACTCATATCAGGATTCCCATCTCTGTTCAATCACATCCCGTCTCAAACCACTGTCATAAAACATGATGTGGTGCTGACTAACCCTACACCAATCAAACAGCGCACTTATCAGGTTAGTCCAGCAAAGAGAGAAATCATAAAACAGGAAGTTGAGTATCTTCTTCAGAATGGATTTGCGGTGCCAAGCTCCAGCTCTTGGAGATCACCATGTCTCTTAGACACAAAGTCAGATGGAAGCCCAAGATTCTGTACTGACTTCCAAAAGGTGAACTCTGTCACTGTACCAGATGCACATCCCTTACCTCTTATCGATGACTACATTGATGAAATTGGGCCTGAAAAATACATCACTAAACTTGATATGTTAAAAGGGTATTGGCAAGTGCCTTTGACACAGCAACCATCTGACATTTCAGCTTTTGTCACTCCTGACCACTTCCTGCAGTATACGGTTATGCCTTTTGGCATGTGCAATGCCCCTGCAACATTTCAGAGACTGGTCAATAAAGTGTTGGGAAGCATCCCCAACTGCAGAGCATACTTGGATGACATAGTTGTGTATAGCAGTGACTGGTCAACCCACATGGCTACATTGGAAGAAGTCTTCATTAGCCTAGAAAATGCATCTCTCACTGTAAGGTAGAGGACTCCCTTACTATATTTATTTATATTATATGTATAGCACTTTAGAGTAGTGATGTGACGTTCTGTATCGAGGCTTCGAAACTTGTGTCGAGTAATGGAGGGGGCGTTTCCGCGATGCGCGTATCGAGGTTTGCTTCATTGATAGGAGGAGCTGAAAATGATGACGTCCGAAGCCTCGCTGCCCGGCTGTACCACGTGACTGGTTCATGAAGTGGTTCGAACTTTGCCGCGAGCTATGACAGCGATATAAACCCCTCAGACTTATTCAAAATGTGGGTGTTTGATGGAGAGCTGCGGTTAGTGAGAGTTTGTAGACAGTTTGGAGGTTTAGGAGAGTGAGGAGAGAAAGTCAGGAGAGAATGGAGCCAGCTAAGAAGAGGAGGATGTCCTCCCCTGTGTGGGAACATTTTGATCTTATTCCTCCCAACAAGGTATGTAGATTTCTACAGAAGATGTATTTTCATAATACTGATGGTGCAATACAATTTATGTTAAGCTGTCTTGACTTTTGTACAAGGTGAAGTGTTTGCTATGTGCCAGGGAGCTGGGATATAACAACAACACCTCATCCATGCTTAGGCACTACAGAGCTTTGCATGAGAATAAGGGGAACACCGATTGTGGAGCAAGACCAGGTGAGCCATCAAATGCCATGATAATATAGCATGCAGTAATGTTACTAAATGATATAACAATATTATACAACTGTAATAAGTTACGTGTGTGATATTTATATTTGTGCTTTGTCTTTATTGTCTTTCCCCAGCAGAGCAATCTCAAATAGATGAAGACCTGGTTAGCATGGTGATTGAGGGCTCCCAGCCATTTAGCATTGTGGAGGACAAAGGATTTAAAAGATTTGTTAAATCGTTAAATCCTAGCTATGTTCTCCCCACTAAAAAGGCCATAAAAGCAGTGGAAATTTAGTTTTTACAGTATAAAATGTGGGCAGGACTGAGGCTCAAAGCCTCAGTGTGTAGCTGTCTATACCTCAACGTTACAAAAGCACAACTACTGTCCACACCCCAACCACACCTCACCTCACAGTAAATGATCGTTTCCATTTTAAGCATTTCCAAATGATCATTTTCTATACTTCCAGTATAAGTATACACAGTATACTGCCATCACTACAATATACATGTGTTACACACTCCTTTTGTTGTTGACATTTACAGGCTGTGTGCAAAAGGTCACACTCTTCAAATTCATGCCAACTAATATTTTTACGTCCAGTAGGTGTCCTACTAGAGCAAATGAAGCTTCAAGAAGCTTTGCGCTGGGGTGAATCAATTGGATGAAAAGCTTCAGTGCTTCATGAAGCTTCATCTGCCCATCACTACTTTAGAGCACACCTTTCACTTTATTAAAAGCACCTTATCAAGCACTTTATTTAGCATTGCACTTTAAGCATGGATTTGCACACAAGAAGTTTAAATATTTATTGACTATTTATTGGGAATTTTAAAATCAGTTGGTAGCCTTATTTCAGATCCTGCACAGCTGCTCCTCATCAAGGAATGTGGTGGTTGTCTGTCAGGAGAGAAGAATGGTGGTTGTGATCAAGGTTTACCAGTAAGGAAAACTAATGCAAATTTGTGTGTGAAATCTAGGGATAAAAGTGGTGCAAATAGGTGTTTGTAAGATAATGATTACTCACCTTTCTTGCCTGTGTCCTCTTCAAGGTGTTTGGGCAAATGTTTCCCCGGGGGTCCAGACACCATTTAAAGGTTCCGGGAGAGACCGCTGGTAAAGAGAGTGTGGTGAATCTTGTTGTGCTTGGGTTTCTGGGTTTTTATAATATTGGGTTTGGTGTAACATTAAAATGTGAAATATTTATTAATATGTAAATGTGAAAATGTATTTATGTATTTATTTATTCTAATTAATATATTGTATACTATGGTGGAAGGTTGGGATTTAAGAATTTACCTGAGAGTGGAATAATGGTTAAGTCTGTGACAGCTGAACATATTTAGGGCTGCCAGTTGTCATTAGAGGATGGATTTTTGTGCTGTGAAGAAGCTCGACAAAGTAATTGTTGTAAGGAGAGCTGTATAGCAAATAAATACTTTGTTCCACTACACTTGCCTTAGTCCATCTCACTGTGTTTCCAGCCGCTAAGGGCCGCCCTGTTACACTCACTTTGAACCTTGCCAAATGTGATTTTGCTAGAGGCAGTGTCCTGTACCTTGGCCAGCAAGTTGGTCTAGGAAAAGTGCACCCTGCAGATGCCAAAGTCACTGCGATTAGGGAGTTCCCCCAACCAACCACCAAGAGAGAACTGCTGCGTTTCCTTGGGATGACAGGATATTACCGACAATTTTGTAAGAATTTCTCTTCTGTTGCTGCCCCTCTCACCGACTTAACCAGTCCCTCAAAGCCGTTTATTTGGTCTGAGAGTTGCCAGCAGGCTTTCGAAAGCCTTAAGGGCTTACTTTGTTGCAACCCTGTTTTGTCCGCTCCTAACTTCTCTTTACCATTCAAACTGGAAGAGCAAGGGTCACCTTCCAACGTGACATGAGGGACTGCAACATTCTGTGCTTCACGGAGACATGGCTGACCCCCACCGTGCCGGACCAGGCCGTAACTCCGTCGGATTCATTCTTTGTGCTCCGCGCGGACAGAACGGCAGAGTCAAACAAAACCAAAGGTGGGGGAGTGTGTTTCATGGTAAACAGAAAGTGGTGTGATGCCAGGAGCATTTCTACTCTCTCCAGCGGCTGCTCGCCACATCTGGAGTTCCTGAGCATTAAGTGCCGCCCTTTCTATCTGCCCCGTGAGTTCACCTCAGTCATCGCCACGGCGGTCTACATCCCACCCCAAGCGGACACAGGTATGGCTTTGTCCGAATTACATGATGTGCTGAGCTCGCTTCAAAACAAGGACCCGGGCGCAGCCCTCATTGTAGCAGGAGACTTTAACAAAGCGAACCTCAGACAAGTCATGCCAAACTTTTACCAGCATGTCTCGTGTCCAACGAGAGGGGATCGAATTTTGGATCACTGCTACACGCCATACAAGCAGGGCTACAAAGCTGTCTCACACCCGGCTTTTGGGAAGTCTGACCACAACGCCATCTTCCTCATCCCCCAGTATAAACAAAGCATACGGAGGGAAGAAGTAACCACGAGGGAGGTAAAACGGTGGACTGCCCAATCAGAAGCTACGCTACAGGACGCACTCAACGACGTCGACTGGGACATGTTCAGAGCATGCGCAGTCGACATCAACGAGTTTACGGAAGTAGCAGTATGCTTCGTCAATATGCTAGCAGAGGAGATTATCCCCACTGCGAGAGTCACCACATTCCCAAACCAGAAACCGTGGATGGACAGATCGATCCGCACTGCAGTAAACGCCAGGACCGCCTCCTACAATGCGGGTCTCGCCACTGGCGATATGAGAGCCTACAAAGCGGCCTCATACGGCGTGCGGCGCGCGGTGAGAGATGCCAAACGCCGGTACCGGGAACGTGTGGAGTCCCACTTCCACCAGGGCGACACACGGAGTATGTGGCACGGACTACGCACCATTACGGACTACAAAGCCAGGGACACTGCGCTGATCAACGCTGACTCTGCATTCACCAACGAGCTGAATCAGTTCTACGCCCGTTTCGAGGTTAGCCAGGCGGCTAATGCTATCTACCGCCTGACTACCGAGGACAGTGACGTCATCAGCGAGAGACCGGTGACCAGCATCGCGGAGCATGGCGTCCGAGCGGCACTGAGGAGAGTGAACACAAGGAAAGCGGCGGGGCCAGACGGCATCACCGGCCGTCTGCTGTGCTGACCAGCTAGCAGGTGTGTTCACTTACATCTTCAACGAGTCCCTGGCGAAGTCTGTGGTCCCCACATGCTTCAAAAGATCCACCATCATCCCTGTGCCCAAGAACAGCAAACCCTCATCCCTGAACGATTACCGGCCAGTTGCACTGACCTCGGTAGTGATGAAGGTGTTTGAGAGGCTGCTGAAGAACATCATCTCCTCCTCCATCCCAGACACCACAGATCCGCTGCAGTTCGCCTACAGATCCAACAGATCCACAGAGGATGCCATCGGCCACGTCCTACACACCACTCTCAGCCATGTGGACAAGAAACAGGGTAACTATGTGCGAATGCTGTTTGTTGATTACAGTTCAGCGTTTAACACAATAGTGCCCTGCAGACTGTTCACAAAGCTGAGGGATCTGGGACTTAACAGCCGTCTGTGTGCATGGGTGTTGGACTTCCTCACTGGCAGAACTCAGGTGGTGAGGGTGGGCAGGTGCTTCTCCAACAGCATCACCATCAACACAGGAGCACCTCAGGGATGTGTCCTCTCGCCACTGCTCTACTCCCTCTACACTTCAGACTGTGTGGCCACCCATGCCTCCAACACCATTGTGAAGTTTGCTGACGACACAGTGGTGTTGGGTGCCATCTCCAACAACGATGAGACGGCCTACATGGATGAAGTGAAGAATCTGGCATCGTGGTGCCAGGACAACCACCTCCAGCTGAACGTCAGCAAGACCAAGGAGCTGGTGGTGGACTTCAGAAGGGGTCAGCATAGAGACTACAAGCCCATTATCATCAATGGAGCTCCAGTGGAGAGGGTGCAGTCCTTCAAGTATCTTGGTGTCCACATCTCCTCAGACCTGACATGGGCTGCCCACATTCAGGTCCAGACCAAAAAGGCTAGGCAGCGCCTGTATCACCTACGACAACTGAGGAAGTTCAGGGTCTCTCCAAAGATCCTCAGGATTTTCTATACAGGCGCTGTGGAGAGCATCCTCACACAGAACATGACATCGTGGTTTGGGAACAGCTGTGTGAAGGACCAAAAAGCTCTCCAGAGACTGATCCGTACAGCAGAACGCTGCTGCAGGATTGCTCTCCCCCCGCTTCAGGACACCTACACCAGGAGATGCCGGACTAGAGCAGCGCAGATACTGAAGGACCCGTCCCATCCTGGCAACAAACTGTTCCAACTTCTGCAATCTGGTAGAAGGTTCTGCATCTTCCGGGCAAGGACAGAGAGACTCAAGAGGAGCTTCTATCCCCAAGCCATCCGTGCCCTAAACACACACACCCGCCCTCTCACATCATCTATAATTGACTGAGTCAGGACTCTTCCAGACACTAAACCAAGGCACAATGTACATTTCAATTCCTTTAATTTTAAATATGTTTATATTGTCTATCCTGTAAAATAGTCAGATGTCTATTCATATTAATGTACAGAATTCACCTGCTTGCTGCTACTACTGCACATTCACCCAATGTATATACTACATACATATATATATATATATATATACACTCAACAAAAATATAAACGCAACACCTTTGTCACTGCTCCCATTCCCCATGGGATGGACGTAGAGACCTAAAATTCATTCCAGATACACAATATAACCATCCCTCCCGAACAGAGGTCACAAATCAGTCCAAATGTGTGGTAGTGGGCACATCTGCTATATTGAGATAATCCATCCCACCTCACAGGTGTGCCACATCAGGATGCTGATCTGACATCATGAGTAGTGCACAGGTGTACCTCAGACTGCCCACAACAAAAGGCCACCCTGGAATGTGCAGTTTTTTGCGCTATTGGGGGTCTGGGGACCCAGAACCGGTCAGTATCTGGTGTGACCACCATTTGCCTCATGCAGTGCAACACATCGTCGCATGGAGTCTATCAGATTGTCAATTGTGGCGTGTGGAATGTTGGTCCACTCCACTTCAATGGCTGTGCGAGGTTGTTGGATATTCGTGGGAACTGGTACACGCTGTCGTATACGCCGGTCAAGCACATCCCGAACATGCTCAATGGGTGACATGTCCGGTGAGTATGCTGGCCATGCAAGAACTGGGACATTCTCAGCTGCCATCTGCCCTGAACAATGTGAACCATGATTCATCCGTGAAGCGCACACCTTTCCAACGTGCCAGACGCCATCGAATGTGAGCATTTGCCCACACAAGTCTGTTACGGCGACGAGCTGGAGTCAGGTCAAGACCCCGATGAGGACGACGGGCATGCAGTTGAGCGTCCCTGAGACGGTTTCTGACAGTTTGTGCAGAAATTGTTTGGTTGTGCAAACCAATTGTTCCAGCAACTGTCTGGGTGGCTGGTCTCAGACGATCTTGGAGGTGAACCTGCTGGATGTGGAGGTCCTGGGCTGGTGTGGTTACACGAGGTCTGCGGTTGTGAGGCCGGTTGGATGTGCTGCCATATTCTCTGAAACGCCTGTGGAGACGGCTTATGGTTGAGAAATGAACATTCAATGCACGGGCGACAGATCTGGTTGACATTCCTGCTGTCAGCATGCCAATTGCACGCTCCCTCATTGCTTGTGGCATCTGTGGCATTTTGCTGTGAGACAAAACTGCACATTCCAGGGTGGCCTTTTGTTGTGGGCAGTCTGAGGTACACCTGTGCACTACTCATGATGTCAGATCAGCATCCTGATGTGGCACACCTGTGAGGTGGGATGGATTATCTCAATATAGCAGATGTGCCCACTACCACACATTTGGACTGATTTGTGACCACTGTTTGGGAGGGATGGTTATATTGTGTATCTGGAATGAATTTTAGGTCTCTACGTCCATCCCATGGGGAATGGGAGCAGTGACAAAGGTGTTGCGTTTATATTTTTGTTGAGTGTATATATATATATAATGTAGAGGAAAAACATTATATATATATAATGTTTTTCCTCTACACCCCCCCCCCCCCCCACCCCCACCCCCAATTTTTTTTTTTTTTTTTTGCACATGTCGAGGAGCGTGTCAGGCTACATTTCACTGTGTGTTATACTTGTATAACTATGCATGTGACAAATAAAGAACCTTGAACCTTGAACCTTGGAAATAGATGCCAACGCAGTTGGGGCAGGAGCGGTGCTTCTCCAGGAGGATACCCAGGGCATTGACCATCCTGTAAGTTACTTCTCTCGGAAGTTTGATAAACATCAGCTCAGGTATTCTACCATTGAAAAGGAGACCCTTGCTTTGTTGTGGGCCTTGCAACATTTTGAAGTCTATACAGAGTCAGGTCAGAGTTCAGTTCAAGTATTCACAGATCACAACCCTTTAGTTTTCCTCTCTAGAATGTATAATCACAACCAGCAACTTATGCGTTGGTCACTGATTATTCAGAATTATCCCCTCAATATCCATCACAAAAAAGGTTCAGAAAACATTGTAGCAGATGCACTCTCCCGTGCTCTTTAGAGATGTCACCAAACCTTTAGTTTGGTTCTTAAAGGGTGGGGGTGTTACGTGGCAAGAGGTGTGGCTTTGCTTTTGTGTTCTAGTTTGTGCTCTCAACAAAACAGTGAATTCTAATAAATCTTTTGATACACTGCTAGTATTAAGTAGTAAAGTTCCTTATTAAAATTCTGTCATAACTAAAATATATTAATAAATTCATTTGGTGGTGAGAAATAATAGACTGCAGTATTTATTTTTATGCATGCGGTATTGCAATGTATTTCTAGATGCTAATTAAGAGTCGTTCGTAGCAAGGGGTATGCGGCTGAGGGTGACATGTCTCAAGGGGTACGTGGCTGGAAAAAGTTTGGGAAGCACTGGTCTAGACAACCCAAAATGTGATGTCCACATATGTGGACGCCAGGTCCTAGGAGGTTAATGTTATCTGTCTGATTTCAAAGTATCTGTCGCATCTGAAACTTGCAGCTGAACTCTGCACTGGTCCAGCTTAACCAATATATCTGTGCAGCAACGCTAATACTGGGATTACCTAATTTGTAATCTTTTTAAAACCATCTGTTTAATCTTATTATATGTAAAAAGAAATAACAGAAATAAATAAACAAAAACACATTGAGCCATCTCCCAAAATAAAAGTACATGACACCCTACAGGGAGTGCAGAATTATAAGGCAAGTTGTATTTTTGAGGAATAATGTTATTATTGAACAATAACCATGTTCTCAATGAACCCAAAAAACTCATTAATATCAAAGCTGAATGTTTTTGGAAGTAGTTTTTAGTTTGTTTTTAGTTTTAGCTATTTTAGGGGGATATCTGAAATTTGCTGAAATTTGATAGCTGAAATTTGGAGGAAAACACATCGGGGATGCAGAGGTCAAGGACAGAAGAGAAGAAAAAAGGTGACGGTGAGACAGCAGAGGCTCGAAGCGAGGAGGAGGTTTAAACCGTGTCTGCCGTCTATCGTGATGGGTAATGTGCGATCGTTGGCAATTAAAATCGACGAGCTCTCAGCACTGGTACGGAGTCAGAGGGAATACCGAGAGTGTAGCCTGATGTGTTTCACCGAATCATGGCTGCACCAGGACATTCCCGATGAGAATGCTTCCGTGGAAGGCTTCCACACTGTTCGGGCGGACAGGGACAGCATCGCTAGCGGTAAGCGGAAAGGAGGTGGGCTTGCTGTTTTAGTTAACAACCGGTGGTGTAACCCTGCCAACATAACAATCAAAGAAAGGATTTGTTGCCCGGACACTGAACTGTGTGCTGTTGGACTCAGGCCGTATTATTTACCCAGGGAATTCTCTCACGTCATCTTGGTGGCTGTTTATGTACCCCCCTCTGCTAACCCCACAGCTGCATGTGACACTATCCACTCTGCCATAGCTCGGCTACAGACTCAGCACCCGAGTGCCTTTATTGTGATCTCGGGTGACTTCAACCATGTATCACTGGACAATACACTACCAACATTCAAACAATATGTGGACTGTCCCACCAGGGGAGAGAAAACTTTAGACTTACTGTATGCTAACGTCAAGGATGCATACAGCTCCTCCTCCCTCCCCCCACTTGGTAGGTCAGATCATAACCTGATTCACCTCACCCCCCGCTATGTGCCAATTGTGAGGAGGGAACCTGTGACCACCAGGACTGTCAGGAGGTGGTCAGAGGAGGCCTTAGCAGAACTACAGGGCTGTTTCGAGGTGACCGACTGGGAAACACTCTGTGAGCCTCACGCCGAGGACATCAATGGGCTTACTGAGTGTATCACAGACTACATAACTTTCTGCACCGACTCCATTGTTCCAGCTCAGACTGTTCATTGTTACCCAAATAACAAGCCGTGGGTGACTAAGGACATCAAAGCCCTCCTCAACAACAAGAAGAGGGCTTTCAGAGGGGGCAACAAAGAGGAGGTGAGGAAGGTCCAGGTGTTACTAAAGGACAAGATCAGAGAGGCTAAGGACAATTACAGGAGGAAGCTGGAGTGGAAACTCCAGCAGAACAGCATGAGAGAGGTGTGGAGGGGCATGAAGACCATCACTGGATTCAGGCCAACCAACAGCAGGGGAACTGAGGGAGGTGAGAATAGAGCCAATGAGTTGAATCTGTTTTTCAATAGATTCGACACCACAGTGTCTGCTCCTACCCCCACAACCTCACCTGTAGTCAGCCTGGAATCCAGAGCCACACCACTGTGCCAGCCTCTCTCTTCACATGGCGCTGTTGCCTCCTGTGAGATTCCTGACACCCCTCCCCCACCCATCACCTTCACTCAATACCAGGTTGAGATGCAAATGAGGAGACTTCACTCAGGCAAGTCTGCTGGACCAGACGGAGTGAGTCCCCTTGTCCTCAAGACCTGTGCCCCCCAGCTGTGTGGAGTCTTTCATAAACTGTTTATGCTGAGTCTGAGTCTGCAGAGGGTCCCGGTGATGTGGAAGACATCATGCCTCGTCCCTGTACCAAAGACGCCACGTCCCAGTGGCCCCCAGGATTACAGGCCCGTGGCATTGACCTCCCACATCATGAAGACCCTGGAAAGGCTCATCCTGGACCAGCTGCGACCCATAGTAAGACCACACCTGGATCCCCTTCAGTTCGCTTATCAGCCTCGTCTCGGAACTGAGGACGCCATCATCTACCTGCTCAATCGTGTCTACACCCATCTGGACCAGCCTGCGAGCACTGTGAGGGTCATGTTTTTTGACTTTTCCAGTGCTTTCAACACCATCAGGCCGACCCTCCTGGGTGATAAGTTAGCAGCGATGCAGGTGGATGCTTCTCTGGTGTCCTGGATTGTTGATTACCTGACAGGAAGACCACAATATGTACGTCTCCCACAGTGTGTGTCTGACAAGGTGATCAGCAACACAGGGGCACCACAGGGGACTGTCCTCTCCCCCTTCCTCTTCACCCTCTACACCACAGACTTCAGCCACTGCACAGAGACATGCCATCTTCAGAAGTTTTCTGATGACTCTGCGGTGGTTGGATGCATCAGCAGGGATGATGAGACAGAGTACCGGGCTGTGGTCGACTCCTTTGTCACGTGGTGTGAGCAGAATCATCTGCAGCTCAACGTGGCAAAGACCAAGGAACTGATCGTGGACTTCAGGAAGACCAGAAAACACTTGACCCCTGTTTCAATTCAGGGGGTCAGTGTTGACATTGTGGAGGACTATAAATACCTTGGAGTACACATTGACAATAAACTGGACTGGGCTAAAAACACCACAGCACTTTACAGGAAGGGCCAGAGTCGTCTCTATTTTTTGAGGCGACTGAGGTCCTTCAACATCTGCCAGAAAATGCTGAGGATTTTCTATGAGTCTGTTGTGGCCAGTGCGATTCTCTATGCTGTTGCATGCTGGGGGAGCAGGCTGAGGGTCGCAGATGCCAACAGACTTAATAAACGAATCCGTAAGGCCAGCAATGTTGTGGGGATGGAGCTGGACTCCCTCAAGGTGGTGTCGGAGAGGCGGATGCTGTCCAAGATAAAGACAATGTTGGATAACACGTCCCACCCACTCCATGACATGCTGGTCAGTCACAGGAGCACGTTCAGTGAGAGACTGAGATTACCGAAAAGCACCACTGAACGACACAGGAAATCATTCCTGCCTGTGGCCATCTCCCTGTACAACGCATCCACTTAACACACTGTTTGCTGCTACAACTACACATGTTTATTTTCCAACTATTTATTTATGAGTGACTTATGTATGTATGTATGTATATATATGTATATATTGTACTATTCTTAGTTAGTGTATTGTCTGTCTTGTCTTAATGTTGGTTTAAAATGGAGCACTGTAACAAAAAATAATTTCCCCCAGGGATCAATAAAGTATTCTGATTCTGATTCTGATCTGTGTGTGAAGGTGACTATTACTGTGCATAATTATTAGGCAACTTAACAAAAAACAAATGTATACCCATTTCAATTATTTATTTTTACCAGTGAAACCAATATAACATCTCCACATTCACAAATATACATTTCTGACATTCAAAAACAAACCAAAAACAAATCAGTGACCAATATAGCCACCTTTCTTTGCAAGGACACTCAAAAGCCTGCCATCCATGGATTCTGTCAGTGTTTTGATCTGTTCACCATCAACATTGCGTGCAGCAGCAACCACAGCCTCCCAGACACTGTTCAGAGAGGTGTACTGTTTTCCCTCCTTGTAAATCTCACATTTGATGATGGACCACAGGTTCTCAATGGGGTTCAGATCAGGTGAACAAGGTGGCCATGTCTTTAGTTTTTCTTCTTTTATACCCTTTCTTGCCAGCCACGCTGTGGAGTACTTGGACGCGTGTGATGGAGCATTGTCCTGCATGAAAATCATGTTTTTCTTGAAGGATGCAGACTTCTTCCTGTACCACTGCTTGAAGAAGGTGTCTTCCAGAAACTGGCAGTAGGACTGGGAGTTGAGCTTGACTCCATCCTCAACCCGAAAAGGCCCCACAAGCTCATCTTTGATGATACCAGCCCAAACCAGTACTCCACCTCCACCTTGCTAGCGTCTGAGTCGGACTGGAGCTCTCTGCCCATTACCAATCCAGCCACGGGCCCATTCATCTGGCCCATCAAGACTCACTCTCATTTCATCAGTCCATAAAACCTTAGAAAAAATCAGTCTTGAGATATTTCTTGGCCCAATCTTGACGTTTCAGCTTGTGTGTCTTGTTCAGTGGTGGTCGTCTTTCAGCCTTTCTTACCTTGGCCATGTCTCTGAGTATTGCACACCTTGTGCTTTTGGGCACTCCAGTGATGTTGCAGCTCTGAAATATGGCCAAACTGGTGGCAAGTGGCATCTTGGCAGCTGCACGCTTGACTTTTCTCAGTTCATGGGCAGTTATTTTGCGCCTTGGTTTTTCCACACCCTGTTGACTATTTTGAATGAAACACTTGATTGTTCGATGATCACGCTTCAGAAGCTTTGCAATTTTGAGACTGCTGCATCCCTCTGCAAGATATCTCACTATTTTTGACTTTTCTGAGCCTGTCAAGTCCTTCTTTTGACCCATTTTGCCAAAGGAAAGGACGTTGCCTAATAATTATGCACACCTGATATAGGGTGTTGATGTCATTAGACCACACCCCTTCTCATTACAGAGATGCAGATCACCTAATGTGCTTAATTGGTAGTAGGCTTTCGAGCCTATACAGCTTGGAGTAAGACAACATGCATGAAGAGGATGATGTGGACAAAATACTCATTTGCCTAATAATTCTGCACTCCCTGTACTAACGTCTAAGACCCGAAGTCTTTCATGGCATGCATTTTTAATTTCTCTTTGCCATTTGGGCTGATTGGGACCTGATGAATTTAAAAACCAAGAATTACCAGATTTTTTTTTTTTACCTGATTTTTGTTTCAGAGAAAAAATAATACCACATAAGAGGAAATTCACTTTAAATTTCGATAGAACAGTGGCAGTGTAATGTCCTCGTAAGTGGATATCAGGTCCTTGTAGAGTGAAATTTAGTATTTTGGTCTACACCAGGGGTGTCCAAACTTTTTTCACTGAGGGCCACATATATAAAAATATAGGAGGGGCTGGGCCACTTATTAGAAATTAGGTATATAACCTTAAATTTAGTGTATTAAAGTTAGAAAAATCACTTAAAAGTGGTCGAATATGTTATATTGTTGAAAATAATTAAAGAACTGCCTTCATCACAGCTTTCCATAAATGGATCTTTATTGATTTATTCAGAAAAAGCTTTGGTAGCTCATTCTCAGAACAGCAGCCTCAGATTTCTTCTTAGACAGAAGATTTACAGTACAAAAAAAAAAAAAACAAAGAGAAAAATGGGACGGGTACATTTCAAGTTTGTTATTTAAGTTATTAGGCTTAGCAACACACCTATTAACGTTAATTTGAAACCGTTATCAACATTAACAGACTGAACTGGACTTAATAACAGGAGTGCATATAATTTTAGTAAACTATTCTGGTGAGTATCAGCTGCGCTGGGTATGTAAATCGGGCCATCCAGCTGCGGTGCTCATCATACGCCAGTCGTGCCAAAAATCCGGACAAATGTCACTTGATCAAGGAGCAGGTCTGCATCAGATGAGAGAAGCTGACTTTGCGTGTGCGTGCGCTGTGCACAGCGGTGTGTACTCTGTGTGTTAAGAAGAAAAACGCATATAAGAAAGTGGTGCGCAAAAGCAGGGTAGTGACAGAATTGATGCGCATTATTGATATTTGAAGCATGTGTACCTGCACATTAACACACGGGTACTGTGGAATATATTTTTTACTCACCTAAAGTGCTCGTGCTCTCGTCCACTCCCCGCAAAAAAAAAGCAGCTGTGCGGTGTCTGTGGCATCGGTGCTCTCATCGCATGCGATGGAGTAAAAATCAAAAGCACAGCTTTATCAGACAGTTGCAGTTTAATGTTGGCTGAAAAGTCTTCAATGCGTCGCACAACTGGATTTCTGGACATGCTGATGTTGTTGAAGTCCTGCACCTTTTCCGGGCACATTATTTCGGTGATTTTAACGAGGCAGTGTTTTATGAGGTCTCCATCTGAAAAAGGCTTGCCATGTCTTGCAATGAGTTGGGCGACCTCATAGCTGGCTATTGTAGCCTTTTCCTGGACCTTTTGAGCACGAAAATAATACTGTTGCTGACCCCGCAGGAGAGCTACCCTTTGCTTTAATTTCTGCTCTCGCTC
The DNA here is from genome assembly GCF_041146795.1 of Maylandia zebra. Lineage (NCBI taxonomy): Eukaryota > Metazoa > Chordata > Actinopteri > Cichliformes > Cichlidae > Maylandia > Maylandia zebra. The sequence continues at coordinate 29,975,934 of NC_135187.1, forward strand.
AGCACCACTGTAGGATGCATAGGCCTGATGTTTGGTTTCATAATGACGTCGTACATTATACACTTTCATAACTGCCATAGTTTTACTGAAGAAATATTCAGTCTCCCACCATGTCTGAAATTTTCTGCATTCACTTTTCTACCTTTCGCTTCTTTGGTTCTGCCATGTTTAGTATCGTGGGGTAAATTTCTTCTGTGATTGTCCTTTTTGGTGGAGCAACTGCCTTGATCAACAGTAGCTCCCCCTGGTGTTAAAACTAAGAAGTGCAATACACTCAAGCAAAAGTTGAAGTGCGGGCCATATTCTATTCTACTTATAAAATTACTTGCGGGCCAATTAAAAATGGATCGCGGGCCGATCGATGTCACTGATCAATTAGTGACATCATATCCCCACAATTAGTTGTAACCAAATGAAGGGCTGTTTTTTTGTGTAAAATTGTGTAAAATTGTTAATATAACCTCCAGAGTCAGATTTTGTGAAGAGATTGACTTCACAAACCGTTTAGTTGAGTGAATGAGTTTAAGTGGAAGAATGATTTTATTCCGGTTTCCTTGTTTAGACTGTGTCATTTAGTCTACCCTGTTGTCTCAGTGGTAAAGGTTAATGAGATTTAGATGTGAATGGAATTCTGTATAAAGCAGGTGAGATTTTGACTGTCAGGTCTTATGTTTTGCGAGACAATTGTTGAAAGGCGACGCCAGAAAATAAAGGACACTTGAACGAAACTTGATGCAGTTGATTGCAACAGGATGTCAGTGGCCACAAGAAGAATGGGCACTTCATCTAGCTCCACTTCTCAGTGGTAAAGCACGTGCTGCATATGTTGCTATGGACACTGAAGAGACAGACATGATAAAGTAAAAACAGCTGTTCTTGAAAGTGCTGAGGCTTACCGAATGAGATTCCGCGACATGACGGTGAAGGACCCAAAAGAGCTACGATCGCGCCTTCAAGACCTGTATGAAAAGTGGATGCTTCCAAAGGAGAAGACAAAGGACCAAATAGGAGATGTTATAGTGATGTAGCAGTTTCTCAGGGTTCTTAGCCCGGACCTTAGGACCTGGGTGAAAGAGCACAACCCCACCGTTGTGCCATCTCTGGCAGCCTCTCTGGCAGAGGCTTTCCTTGCAGCCCGACGCCCACAAAAAGGGTACATGACAGGAAAACCCAGTTCAACCCCGTAATCATGGGTAAGTCAGGGGGTGGGAATGTATACAGAGCTTAAGGCCCTAAACAAAGTTCTTGTAACTGACTGTAAAAAGTAAACTCCACCTAAACTTGGTTTATATCTGACCCAGATAGACTGCAGGTCATAACTTCTTACCTGAAGTTCAGTTCACCGCCTCGGGTCTCTGCTCCTCCTGCCTTTCCATCATCCACCTGCCAGCGTGTTGCATCTGCTGGCCTCCACTACTTGCTAATGTTACTGAATCTGTGGAAGCTCCGCAATAGCCACCACCAAACAATTGAGTTATTTTTACACATCTCCCAGCATCTGGCCAATCCGTTACCGTGCTGGTCCCCTTCTTCTCCACAGTGTGACTCACCGGGATGTCGAAAGTGAGCGGCACCTCGTCCATGTTAGTGATGTGGCTGGGCTGGATGTGTTTGTCGGCGATGTGTTTGCTGCAGTAGGAGTCCTGGTCCGGATGGAAAAATGGCACCGTTTCATGAAACGAAAGCACCAAGACGGACCTCCTTGGAAATGTTAAATTTTCATTTCTTCTGCTAGCGTTACTGCTTTTAGTCGAATGGTGACCGTCGAAACGCTTCTGCCACTCGTTCTTTGCTCAATGATCCACTGCTCGAGTCTTTCCTCCAACTCGGGCCACCTCCAACTCTCCCACAACCCTGATGAGGATAAGCGAGAATGGATCGACGGAAAATTGGCATTCCCAAAAAGAACACAAATCAAACACACTGCTCTCAGGCACATCTGTTTATTTAAAGACTTGTTCAATCTTTATTATGGAAAGGTATGACTTGTCTTGAAAGGTATACTTGAAAGGTATCAGAATCAGAATCAGAATCAGAATACTTTATTAATCCCGAGGGAAATTAGGGTTACAGCAGGCAGCACGCTAATGGTGCATGCGCACTTACAAAGGAACCTTCTGACCATCACATTGGGGAGACATGTCAGAAAGGTAGGCTGATAGGAAAAAACAACGAAAATACACTACATGAGGTAAGAGGAGGAGGAAAAAAAACTCCACTCAGAGTTTTTTCCAGTTTTATCCAGTATGACTATCAAATGTATTCAATAACCCTTTAGCAACAAACAGCTATACTTTTCTTTTTTTTTTTTTTCATGAACAAGTTACAGGGGATTATGACTGCACTTTGAATTTTGCATTGTATTTTCTATTATTTTGGAGGCAAAATGTATATAAGATTACTAGTGATAAAGTCAGATATAGATAAAGTTAGTATATAGTGGTATTTATTTTGAAGGGGGGGGCAATTACCATCACTTATTCATTTTTATAACACAGGTCTATGGTTAGATGATTTGCAACTGATAAAGACAGAAATGAAAACATGAAAAAGAAATTACCATCCTTTAAAAAAAACAATTGTCTTCTTTTTGTGTAATTTCTCTATCATTTTATATTCTTCTTCTCCTGGATGTGCTCCTGTTTTAAATTTTTTGTTTTTGAAGATTTCAAAGTAATGGCTCCAGCTTCCCCCGCTGTCTGCTCCAAACCCAAAGATAGTGACCTGGGGAAAAAAAATTGAAGTAAAGATTTAATGTATTGTTTCCACTAGGAGCATTCTATTTATTTGTTTATTCATTCATTCTTTTATATATATTAACTAATAGCATTCTTAAAAGACATCATTATCTCCATGTCCTATTGAGGACATGAAGAATCTGTCTCTTAGTAGCTTGTTTAAGTTATACCACAAAGCTGACTGAGGAGTTAATGAAAATCAGCCCATAGAGCACTTTATGCATAAATGCTGTTATGACAGGGATTCTGCAAAATGAATAGGGATGGGTAGTATCTTCACTGACAGTTTTAGCGTTAATGAGAGCACTCACTGGAGTGAAGGTTCTTCTAACAGTACAACAACCCTAAGCATGCAACCAAGATAACAAAAAAGTGACTTCTTGACCACTCTGTAAATGTCCTTGAGTGGTACAGCCAGATTCCAGACTGGAACATAACTGATAATCATTGATAATTGCTTGTCAGTCCTGGGATCCCCTAAGTGTCATGTTTCTGGGTCCTTTTGACCCAGGCTTTTGTTTTCTTTTTTTTCTTTTTTTTTGGTGGGGGGGCCTTGTGCATTTTTGGTCATTCTGTATTATTTTTGAGTTCACTTGTATTCTATGGTTCCTAGCTTATTCTGTTCAGTATGGTTTATTAGATCTCCCCTTGTGTCTTTGTCCTCTGTCTCACCTGAATGTCTGTGTTTATACAATGTGAGCCTTGTGTCTTGTTTCCCCTCCATGTGTTTTATTCCTTCATATTTCCCTAGTCCATCATTTTTGTTCTCTCTCTCCCTCGCTCCCTCTCGGTTGCCTCTCCTCCATACTTTGATAGTCTCCCGTCAGTGTGCGTTATTTTGTGTTTGCTCTTCCCCTGTCTCTTTATGGTTATTCATGTCAGCTGTGCTTTACATGTGTTTTCACTTCCCTCATGATCCGTCTGTGTATTTATGTCCGCATCTCCCTCAGTTCCGTGTCCTCATAGCTTTGTGACTCTCCCTGTGTTTCCCTGTGTGAATGATTATTAGAATTCCCCAGTTTAGTTCTGTACAATTTTTCCTTTTTCCAGCAATAAATCCGTGTTTTTTGAGTTCACTTCCTGCTTCTGGGAGTCTGCTTTTGGGTCCTATTCCTGCCTGCACACAGCGAGTTCATGACACTGAGGCCACTTGCCCACTTTGTTGTGTTGCCTTCACCCACCAGATCTTCTCAAGGTCCAACATGTTGTGTCCATCTTGCCAATGTACTCATGGATCTTTTGTTTCATCCTAGTCAGTGGTTGTGACACTCAATAGACCTTGGTCACCTTCCCTTCTTAGGACAATGTCTCAGGTGGCTGAGTTGCAGCTTTTCCAGTGGCCTCTTCATGGTTCCTATTTGCCTGTTGAAGTCCCTGGTACTTGTGGCTATCCTCAGTGTCTACAATGTTCTGGTAGTGCAATTCCCTTGGTTCTGAGTAGTTTCTTTCTCTTTATTACCATCTGACAACAGTTCTTCCGTCTGAATGACATTCCAATGTCATTGTTGTACATCCAAGAGAATTGATGTCACTCCTGGCATACATGTAACACCTGTCTCATGTAGCTGTGAGTGGGGCCTGGGTCTCAAAGGTGTAATTTGCTTTTGATATTGTCTTGTTCATGCTTATAACCCAAAATATAAATCAACAAGCAACGAGACAAGCATATCAATTGAAATGCACTTCACTTTAGTGAGTGATTCCCAGTAGAAAGAAAAAAACGAAATAAAGTAAAAACATTTGAGTTTAGTGGTAAATTAATATGTAGAACTGATAAAGTGGTGTTCACTACATTTCATTCACTATGATCAGGGGCGCACATAAGTGGTCCGCAGGTGCGCATGCGCTGTCAAAATAAAAGACGTGCACCAGATAAGAAGTTGCAACGCGCGCTTGCGTACATATAAAAAGCACTGTTTTTGTTTGCTAGAGTGGGATTTTCACGGCATATTCTGCACCACTTCTCTGTGCGTTCATCATTTGTTTGAAGCCAGCTCACCTCCTGCAACCACTTTTCCGAGAATACGCGCTTCTTTTGCGGGTTCAGACTCCTTCTGACATTTCTTTGGAAGTGGAGGAACACCAAAGTAATTGCTTAAAGGAGCTTGCTTCTTCAACATCTTTAAGTGTTCTAAACAAATGTCTGTCCTCCTCCTGAAAATCTTATGTACGCAAATGCGCGGGTAGCCCACGCACACTCAGTCCCAGACGTTCTTAAAAATAAAACCCTTGTTGCAGGCCTAAATCATGGCTGGGGTGCACTGTGGCCACTTCACTTATAAACAACCAATAAAATAAAAGGCGCATGCCAACATCGATATTCAGAGCTTCAGACAATTCAAAGGGACAGATGGGAAAAAAGGGCATCAAGGCTACCAGCAGGGTTCAGCCACGACACACAAAACCCACAGTCACACTAAATTCAAAACTCAAATCAGCAGAAGAGACCATATGAGCTTTGCTTCCATCACACTGGTAAAACGTCTGTCTCCTCCTCCTCTTGGTAGGTTACAACAGCTCCACATATGAGGTACTTTCAACCATGAAAGTAACAGCATGTTGCTAGTTTACAGACTCAAATGTCCACTCGATAGCAGTAGCTTATCTCTCCTCCCTCTCTCACACACAGTAGACCCCACAGCCCACGCCAAATCCCACCCCTTTACCTAAAACTCTTATGGATTGGCTGGGGGCACACGAGCTTTATTACATGCCTATAAAATTAAACAATATAATAAAGGACACTTCAAAATGTAAATAAGAAGGCAGTGAGTCTAAACAATACACATCACATACGTTAAACACGTGCATTCCAAACTTTTCCACTTAAAGGGTAAATGATATAAATTTTAAATAGTTTCTCTCTACATTTTAACTATTTGTCATGGTCCTGGGTCAGTGACCCAACGCTTATGATGATGATTATTATTTTTTGAGTTCTGTGTTATTTTTGGTCTGCCTTTGAGTCTGTGTCTCTGTCTGTCTATGGTGTCACCCCATCTGTTTGTGAATCTGTCTGTTTAGTTCAATGTCTTGTCTGGTTCCATGTTTCTGAGTTTCCTGTTTTATTGTGAAGGTCTGTGTCATATGTGAGTGTGCTCAGTTTACGTTTCCCCTGCCTCGTCAGCTGTGATTTCTCCCAGGTGTGTTCCCCTCCTGTCTCTCATCCCTTGATTACTGCCATCTGTGTATTTAAGCCCTGTGTTTCTCTGTGTTAGTGTCGCGTCGTACCCTCAACTAGCTGTGTGTTCTGCTTCTATGTTCCTAGTGTTTGGTCTTCTGCTCCAGTTTAGTGTTTCTTTCCAGTGTTTCAGTCCTTGGTTCCTCTGTTCTGACTTTTGGTTTTCTTTTGGTGAGTTTAGTTTGTACGAGGTTTTTCTCAGCAATAAAGCTGCGCTTTAAGTTTCACTTCCGTGTCTGAGTTCTGCATTTTGGGTCCACCACTCCTGCTTGCCTGCCACACAGCGATTCATGACACTATTAATATACTTTTTAAAATTTAAGAACATAATGACCTGAGATCGCTTTTTCAGTAATCAAAATAAACAATTTGTTTTGGCAAAGGCTACATACAGCTTGATGTCATCCAGATTGAGTTGTTGAATAACAGTTGCACTATTCTGTAGTTGGTTTCCATAGCCAGGCTTGTTAATGAACTGGCTAAGGGGATTCGAGCTTATGCAGAACAGCAGTGGGGACAGAGCATCTCGTTGGTAAATGGCACATTTGATAAAACTTGTGCAACTGGCTTGAAGTTTGCCTGTATTGTTGTTCACTACATCTCTATTTAATACACTCAGTACAGTTTTCACAATTTCTGTTGCTGGGATCTTAGCTCCACTAGCCACTGAACATTGTTGTTATAGGTTGCATCCTTCTCTCATATGCACTTCCACTTTTGTTAAATCTTCAGCCTTGGTGGGGCTGTTGTCATATTGGCAAGTGGTACATTTATTTATATATATATATATATATATATATATATATATATATATATATAAAAAACACCCAGCACGCCCCTGCGGGCGGTTTATCCTTCAAGCTCGGGTCCTCTACCAGAGGCCTGGGAGCTTGAGGGTCCTGCGCAGTATCTTAGCTGTTCCCAGGACTGCGCTCTTCTGGACAGAGATCTCCGATGTTGTTCCCGGGATCTGCTGGAGCCACTCGCCTAGCTTGGGAGTCACCGCACCTAGTGCCCCGATTACCACGGGGACCACCGTTACCTTCACCCTCCACATCCTCTCGAGCTCTTCTCTGAGCCCTTGGTATTTCTCCAGCTTCTCGTGTTCCTTCTTCCTGATATTGCTGTCATTCGGAACCGCTACATCGATCACTACGGCCGTCTTCTTCTGTTTGTCTACCACCACTATGTCCGGTTGGTTAGCCACCACCATTTTGTCCGTCTGTATCTGGAAGTCCCACAGGATCTTAGCTCGGTCATTCTCCACCACCCTTGGGGGCATCTCCCATTTTGACCTCGGGACTTCCAGTTTATACTTAGCACAGATGTTCCTGTACACTATGCCGGCCACTTGGTTATGGCGTTCCATGTATGCCTTGCCTGCTAGCATCTTGCACCCTGCTGTTATGTGCTGGATTGTCTCTGGGGCATCTTTACACAGCCTGCACCTGGGGTCTTGCCTAGTGTGATAGACCCCAGCCTCTATGGATCTTGTGCTCAGAGCTTGTTCTTGTGCTGCCATGATTAGTGCCTCTGTGCTGTCTTTCAGTCCAGCTTTGTCCAGCCACTGGTAGGATTTCTGGATATCAGCCACCTCCTCTATCTGCCGGTGGTACACACACACACACACACACACACACACACACACACACACACACACATATATATATATATATATATATATATATATATATATATATATATATATATATATACATATATATATACATATATATATATATATATATATATATATATCATGGCCTAAACCAATCATGAAGGCGCTGCTTAGAGTAGCTAAACGTGCCACTAAAGCACCGCAGCACCGACTCCGTGCTGCTGCTGTTCGATCAATTTATCTGTCACGCACGTGTCTCTGCACAGATGTGCAGAAAAGGGAAATGGCGTTGGGAATTCCCACAATAATCCAATAGCGCACATCGACGCTTGCACATTCAACATGCCAATGTTCCGCCATGAAAATCCTAGGTCGCATTGGTGCGACCAGCCGTTCAAGTAAAAAAAAAAAAAAAAAAATTCTCTGCAACTCTGAAAGTCTCTGTGTGGTCAACAACAGACACACATTACGCCAATGTCGTCGTCTAAACCAATTAGAGATAGTCAAGGGCAGAACCTCTTAGATGTCCATGCCCAAGGTAAAATGTTCAGATATTGAAATGTTCAGTTCGAAGCATTTGAGGTACTTCTAATTTTGACTTCCTTTTTACTTTATATATCTTGAGATATTTTAAGTTTAAATTTCCGCTCAATGAAGCACTTTAAGCACAATTTAGCTGTATGCTAAAAGACAACCCCACACCATAATGTTCCGACATCCAAACTTCACAGTTGATATGATGTTTTTGGGTGATATGCAGTAACATTTGACCTCCAAACATGGTGTGTATTATAGCATCGAAAAAGTTTAATTCTGGTCTTATCTGACCAGACTATATTCCCCTTGTCATGGTTCTGGATCATTGGATCCAGTATTTTGAGTTTATGGTGTTTTTCCAAATTCTTTTTTGTTGTAATGTTTTAGTTTTATATTATTTAGTATTGAGTTAGTCTTCGTATTGCTGCTATGTTTAGTTATATTTCGGTTTCCATGTTGTCTTTTCGATGTGTCTTGTCTCCCCTTCCTGTTTACATGTTTCTCTTCCCGTGTTTTGTTACGTTTTCCTTTTTCTGTCATGTGCGTTCATGTATGCTGCTGCTCTCTCTCCTTCGCCTTCTCTCTCTCTCACTCCTTCTCTGTCTCATTATCCATAATAGTTTCTGTGTTTCCCTTTTTGTCTCCTCCCTTTGTTTCCCCAGTCTGTCTCGTTCCCCTGTGGATTCCTTCTTCCCAGCCTGTGTTTAGCCATTAATTCTTAGTCTCTGTCTTAGTGTTCCCTGTTTTACTTTGACGGTGTTGCATCCTTTGTTAGTGTGTTCAGTTTTGTTTCCTCCTGTCTTGTCATTATTATATTTATTTTCCCCAGCTGTGGTCCCCATGTGTTTCCTCTTCCCTAGTCATCCTCTTGTGTATGTTGTAAGCTGTCATTCATTCATTGTCAAGTTGTTCATTTGTTTCATGCAATGTCCCAGGTATCTATGTTCAGGTTTCATGTTTAAAATTCCAGTGTTCTAGTATTTAGTTTGTCCAGTTTAGTTTTATTCTTATCCATTTTTTAATCTTCTTACTCTATTTATATTTATATTGTATCCCGTTCTTATTTATTTTATCATTTTACCGTGTATATAGCCTATTGTGGCATATCTCCAGTGTTTCCTCGGAGGGGGCTCTCTGCACTGGGGTTGTGATCGACCGTGGCTGCTGGGTCTCTGGGGGTCCTCTCAGCCTGGCTGGGGGGCTCCTTTGCCTCCCTTCTGCTGTGTGCCCAGCCTGGAGGCTGTGGTCCCGGTGCAGATGGCTCCCTGTTATAGTGTTTCCTCACTTGGCTCATGTGAACCCTGCCCAATTTTTACTCTTTAAGTGTGCGCGCGTGTGTGTGTGTGGGGGGGGGGAGATACGTGTGTATGGTCTGTGAAGGTTCTCAGTCATCCAGGTCATCGTAGTCAAAGGAGCTTGCAAAGAAAAGCGTCTGGACTTCTTTAAGTTACTTGAAGACGTTTCACCTCTCATCCGAGAAGCTTCTTCAGTTCTAAGGTCAAATGGTGGAGAGTCCCAGATATAAACCTAGTGGGAGTGACCCCCCACAGAGGGACAAAAGGACCCCCTGATGATCCTCTAATCACCTGAGCCAAGGTGTGAAACTGGGTGTGGGTCCCAATCAGCCAGAGTTTCGGGTGTGTTCATTGTGAAACCTGGCCCCACCTTATCATGCGAATTCCTGAGGTCAGATGGCCCAGGATGTGAGTGGGCGTTAAGGCGTCTGGGAAGGGATCTCAAAACTGGATTATAGATGGCAGAGAGTTGGTGTCGTAAACCCCCACCTCTGTTCAAAGATGGTCGCTCACAGTGGACATAGATGGCTTCTTTCACTCCTCTTTCAAACCATCTGTCCTCTCTGTCCAAAATGTGAACATTGGCATCCTCGAAAGAGTGTCCTTTATCCTTAAGATGCAGATGGACTGCTGAGTCTTGTCCTGTGGAGGTGGCTCTTCTGTGTTGTGCCATGCGCTTGTGAAGTGGCTGTTTGGTCTCTCCAATGTAGAGGTCTGGGCATTCCTCGCTGCACTGTACAGCATACACCACATTGTTAAGTCTGTGTTTTGGCATTTTGTCTTTCGGGTGAACCAGTTTCTGCCTGAGCGTGTTGCTGGGTCTGAAATACACTGGGATGTCATGCTTGGAGAAAACTCTCCTGAGTTTTTCTGATACACCGGCTACATAGGGGATGACAATGTTGTTGCGTCTGTCCTTCTTATCCTCCCTCGCTGGTGTCTGGTCTTCTTTTCTGTGCCTCTTTGCTGACTTTAAGAACGCCCATTTAGGATAGCCGCACGTTTTGGGACTCTCCACCATTTGACCTTAGAACTGAAGAAGCTTCTCGGATGAGAGGTGAAACGTCTTCAAGTAACTTAAAGAAGTCCAGATGCTTTTCTTTGCAAGCTCCTTTGATATGTGTGTATTCACATCATTTATGTTAATGAGAGTGTGGGGAGTGAGTTGGAGGGTGGGGTGGGCTGCTTTTAACTATGTAAAGCACTTTGTGCTACATTTTTTGTATGAAAAGTGCTTTAAAAAATAAAGATTGATTGATTGATTGATTGATTGTGTGACACGTTGGTAATGGGACACCTTTTTTATAGTTTACGAGTTGGAACTGAACCAGCTGATTTTAATTTGCACTAAGTGGCAGGATTTACAGTTACTGATAGATTTTAGCTGGTATCATGACTTAATGATTTTTTTTTTAATAGAGCTGGCAGAATTTCAAGAAAATTTTTTCACTTTGTCATTATATTGTGCATATTGTGTGTGAAATTCTGAAAAATGAGTTTGGAACAATAACAAATGAAGGGCTGTGATACTTCCCAAACAGCCTGTATATTTTGGTATGAAAATAATGTTTTAATGTTTAGATTGAGTTAATGTTAATTTTCAATGTTTAAGTGATCATCATACTTGTTACTTTAGCAGACCTAGTGCCTACAGATTATATTCAGACATTTAAATATATTCAGCCAACTGTTAGATTTTAAATAAAATATTTTAGTAGAACTGAAAAAATATATACATCAAACATAAACTAAGGAAATTTCTGAATGTAGTAACCCTTGATTTTTAAATGTCAACTTAATTTTATTTATATAATACATTTAAATGGTAAATGGCCTGTATTTGTATAGCGCTTTACTAGTCCCTAAGGGCCCCAAAGCGCTTTACATATTCAGTCATCCACCCATTCACGCACACATTCACACACTGGTGATGGCAAGCTACATTGTAGCTACAGCCACCCTGGGGCGCACTTACAGAGGCGAGGCTGCCGGACACTGGTGGACTCTGACCCCCACCAGTAGGCAACGGGTGAAGTGTCTTCCCCAAGGACACAAGATCGCCCATTTAAACAAAACCTGACACAAAAATTGTTTTTCAGGCAAACAAACACATTCAGCTCAAAAATCATGTTACACTGTTCTTGCCAAGTTAAAACTAATTGTTGAATCTGGTTGACTCCAACACTGGCCCTGTATTTAGCATTGAATCAATACCAAGTGTAGTGGCGGCACTCCATCTCTATTTCACTCTTCTGTACCACCTTTAGGAGTCAGTCTGGCAACATGCATTTGAAACGCGAGCAAGTCCAGGTACTTTTCTTGCAAAAAAGATGTTTATTGAAACTTTTAATTTACATGGCAAGACTCGGTCAAAAAACTGTGTTGCTTCCAGCTTATCCGACTCCCCAACTACGTAATTACAGTGTGCCGGAAGCCCAAAATACTAAAAAGTGCATTAGAATGTCGCACTTTTATATTCTATACCTTTAACAAAACAGTTTTTTGAAATTAACTAGAAATTATATTACTAATATCAAACGTATAATGTATATTTCTCATCTAATCATTTTACCAGTACCAATAAAATTAACCTTTAACACTAGAATTACTGAGCCTCTTTTTTTTCCTGGTACAAGTCCCTACTACTAGATCTATTAGCCCTGCGCAAATTTGCGTAAATCCCCTGAACCTACCGGTAAGACCTCCTAGAATTACTGACTTTTTTATTTTCTGGTGGATGTCCTGAGGTGTTAATCACCCCTGCTGAAATTTTCACAGGTCATCAGCTCGATTCTCCTCCTGTTTTTGTTGTGCAAACCACCCATTATCTTTGAGGCCTGGAAGATTTGCATTTGTTCACTCAGAGTAGCTCAGATCCAAGGTAAGAGAAAAATCTGTGTTACAACCCTACAATGGAGCTGAAGGCCTCTCAGCAGGGTACTAGGAGGTGTTAGGTTCAGGGAATTTACGCAAATTTGCGCAGGGTTAGTAAAAATTCAAATTTTTTATTTGTCACACACACACAACCATACACAGTATGACATGGGGGTGAAATGCATGTATATGTATGTATGCATGAAATAAATGTAGTAGCTCCATTGTTCTCCTGCTTTTGTTGTGCAAAACACCCTCCCCCAACCAGGAGAGATTTGTGTATGTGTAGGAGTGGCATTGCTTGACTACAGCACAGTACTGTGCATAAAAGCAGACCGACCAGGAGGGAGAATCATTTCTTCTTCGCATTTCTGAGAACGCACATCAGGATGGCCTCCGTATCACTGCCATGCAGGAATAACCTATCGGCGCAACATCCTTGGGCCTTGCTTCAGGAAATGGACGAAGCAGATTCTGATGGAGGAGAGGTTTCATTTGTCCAGCAGGCCACTGATACCTCCTCAGAAGAATCTGAAAAGGAGACGGAAGAACCCAACATGCCTCCTCGGAAGAGGCCCCCCTGGTACTGGGAAGCCCTGTCTGAGCCAGACGGCAAAAGAAGGCACTGCGTGGGTAGAGGAGGACAATGGAATGCCCAGTACAGGAGCAAATCGCTCGTGCTTCACTGCGCAAGCTGGACCCACAGAGTCTGCTAAGGTTTGTCATTGCCATATTACATATGATATTTATATAAACCCATTTAGAGTGAGGTTCATGTAAATTTACCATTCTCTATTTGTTTATCTTCCAACAGCGTGAAATTACATGTGTGCTCCAAAGCTTCCTTTGCCTGTTAGACGTGGGAATGCTGCACACCATCAGAGAGTGTACGGTATACCGTACACTCTCTGTAGCAACCGTCTGGCCTCACGGTAACCTTTGTACACAACTGCGAATTAGCTCCTGTGGTTCGCCAGCAGTGAACTGTTCCAAAAAATACAGCTTATCTTGATCGTTATCAGTCTTTTGCTCTACTGCTTGTTCGAAGGCTCTTATGAAGGCCTTATACTGTAGTGCATCACCTTTAAAAACAGGAATGTCCTTTGATGGCAACTGAGCCAGCTGCTGCTGTTTCACAAGTAACTCAGTGATTACATTCTGTTTCTGCATGACTGACAATACATCATCACTTCTGTTAACGTGACCATTAAGCCCATGAGTGGAGACTGGATGTGGTACCTGGGAGTTTTGCACTTGTGAATTAGCGTGACTACTCACATCATCTTGTTGTGGGAGCATTATGCCAACTCTTTCCTTTTTAACTCCTCGACCTTGGGATCTTTGTATTGACACATAACTGCTCAGACCATCTTCAGATCTTTCACATTCTTTGAGCACCTTTAATTTTGCTTGACTTTCTGCTAATGCAGTCTCCAACTCTAACTCTTCTTTTTCCGCTTTGACTCTTGCTGTTTCAAACTCAAGATGTTGCCTAATCCTGGCCAACTCTAACTCAGGTTCTTGCTTTTTCTTCAATGCTGCGGCTCTTTCCAGCAAGGCTGCGTGTTCTGCCTCCTGTTTAGCACGAGTGGAGGAAACTCTAGATGTTGTAGATGCTTGGCTGACTTGAGACCCACGCGAGCTATGAACTGCATCCTTTCTAGCTCCAACCTGTGATGCGCTGTCATCTGGGTTAACAGCTTCCTCCAAGCCAACTGTAACGTGCTCCTGCTGCTCAGCTTCATTTGGAATCATATGCTTATGATCCTCTGCTATCCATTTCTTTGTTGTTTTCATAAACTCTCTTATTGATGCCATTTTGGGCTCAAACCAATTGTCCTGGTCAAATATTTTTTCTTCTTCAGACAAAAGGCTCATAACCTGGTTATTGTGACTTTGAAACTCATTCAGAGCCTATGCAAAGTTACTTTCCACCCTTTCTTTCAAATTTTGAAGGTTCTGAGCATCACTCATCATTATCTTTATCTCCTTTATTTTGCCTGTGATTGTTCCTAATGTTCGTCTTCTTAAAGCAATACATCTTTGTAATTTTTCTTCCAAAGCCTTCTCTGTTAACTTACATGTTCTTCCCACCTCTCTTTCATCTGCCATCTTATAAGTTGCAGGGGTTTATTGGCTCAAGTTGCATGCACTATTTGTCTTCTGCTTAGAATTTTTAATAGACATAGTGTAAACCAGCTTCATAACATGCCAAAAACTCCACATTGACTGTATCTGTCACGGTTTTGGGTCCGTTGGACCCGGTATTTTGAGTTTATTATGTTTTGGTTTAATTTTGCATCATGGATTGTTTTCTTGTTCTCTTGTTGTGGTTGTGATTATTATTATTACAGTTTCATGTTTCTGTTATCCATGTTTTAGGAATTGTGGCTTCATGTATAGTTCAGTTCCATGTGTCATTTTCTGTCTCTCTGTGTTGAGTCCGTGTCTCTGAGTTGTGATTCATGTTTCCTGTTTTATTGTGAAAGCCTTAACTAGAAATTATATTCTTAACATCAAACATGTATATTTCTCCTCTAATCATTTTACCAGTACTAATAAAATTAACCTTTAATTGGCTCTTACATCAGGTATGGCATTTTTACACATTGCTATCCAAGAGTTATGTAAAACTACTTTCAGCTGTTCTGTTGACACAAGCGGGTAGGCTCTACATGTTCGATTTGGCAATACTTTTAACACTTGATATCCTTCATGGTACCACCTTTAAACACAACCCATGTGTCTTTAGCTAGAGTAGTTGCTGCCTTTGGTTTGCAGGTAAATGTGTCAACCATCAGATGTCCACTCTTCTTGACTCTTCTTGAAATAACCATAGATTTCTGTTTTAGTCATGTAGTCATCTAAGGCAGACTTTTCTCAACTTTGCTGGTAAATCAGTGTTTCTCAGTGTTTAACTACCACCACTGTCAGTCAGATGCATAATGTACAAATTGTTTAAAGTGAACATACCTCATCACACATCACTAGGCTGAGAACCACAGCAAGAAAGCCAGTGGATGGATAAGCACCCTTCTTTCCCAGCCATACTTGATGAACATATTTCATGAAAGCCGGATGGAGGATCCAGATCTATTATGAATCAGACATAGCCTTAAATCTGAGTTTTATGAACTATTACTTTCTGCAATGAATTCACAAAATACTTTACATTAGCACGACTGTAGCTAAAAGAAGCCAGTATTTGTTTTTGGTGGTATGGCTTTGACTATTGACCTGCATGACCTTCCAGGCACATAAATGCCAAGTATGAGAGATTGGGAAAACCATAACAATACCTAATACAGAGCAGAGTAAACAGTAAATACTGCAACAAAGAAAAAGCTGAGGTGCAGGTGACTTGTGAAATGGCTTGCACATCTGTAGCAATACTGGATATGCTAAATCAGGTTAATAGTAAAACCTACTGTATATGAGATTATCCAGTTCAGTGTGTAAAATCAGCTGACTTTGTTTCCTGCCTGAATTAATGGTAGCTTATATGCCAGTTTTGTTCATGTAAACCTAAAATACTCACCAAATCTTTGTTAGCTATCTTCTTTAAGTTTGGAGCACCATTTTCCCTGTTAAAAAGATGAAATGAACTGATTACATAAATAAATGCTAATAATTACCTAAGACTAGCACATCACAACAAAAGATTAAGTTGTTCATATAACAATTCATATAACTTTCTGCACTTTTTGCTGTTTAAAAAAAGAAAGGCTGACCTCTGATGGGTTGTCTCAAAAACTGTTTTGTTTAATTTGGTTGTTCTAACAACAAAACAAAAAAAAACTATACTGCATTTTTCCGTACAATTAGCTAAAACTATGTTGCAAACCAGTTAAAATCTGATATTCAGAGCAAAACAGTTGCAATACAATTTCTGGCAACATAGGTTTTAAGACAGTAGCCCTTTTAGCCTACCCTCGATTTAAGTCCTTCATGAGCCACAAAAAGTCATGTGTTTTGAAAGGAAAAAACAAGAGATGAGTGGTATTGTCCAGTCTAGTAGAACTCTCTGGATACATGACATGATGAGTTGTTTTGGTTCCAACATCTGTTTCATAGCCTTTGGTACGCCCCCGATTGATTCTAAATAATACAGAAGGATACATATTTAGCACACATTTTTGCATTTTAGATACATGAATATACATAGACTTATATTATATTGTGGCGAGCTCAGACAAGGAGGAGACGGAGGTATCGTTTGGTCTTGCTTCCCGTGAGCTAGCCAGGGAGCACAGCCGTTTATTCACATTTTCAGAAGAACACTGCCGCTAGCTAACTGCTCAGCGCGGCAACAACAACAACAACACAGGGCGCCCTCTGACCCCCGAAGGACACACCGTCGCAGCGAGAGGGCGTCACCTGTCACTATGGCAACATAAACAAAACATAACTGTACAAACAGAACCCCGAACAGCCCTGACCCGCTACAATATTATACTATATTATATTATATTATATTATATTATATTTTTCGTCTCGCAAGAACATTGTTTACATTAGATTTTGTGTTTGTGTTAAATTATTATTACCTTATTACGGTATCATGGAAATCAATCAGAGGTCCATAATGCGATCCTCTCAAATTTCCAGAATTCCCCACCACGGCACAACTCCTGCAGTGATCAGGACGAGGTTCTCCAATATCTGCAATTGGTGTTATTGTCTGAAATAGCCTCTCTAGAGTTTTATTGTACAAAGTCAAGTTCTGAAGTCTTGCCCCCTGTAAGTTCTGACAAAGAGGAGAAAGTTATTGAAAAAAAATCAAACTTCCCCACAGAACAAAAATACTATAGGATTTCCCAATGATTACAAGTTCATGAGTCACCAGTAAGTCTGGCAAAGATCCTTTCAAACATACACTCCTCTTGATTAAGCTCACAGTTAGATCTTGTCTAAATGCCCACCCCTGTGACTTTTTCCATATCAGCATCAATATTATGATGCACCATTTACAACAACTGTGAAAGATCACTGAAGCTCAAGAGTAAAAAATGTATACTAATTTAGGCAAAAATCTTTTTAGGCCTGAAGTTTATTTCAGTACTTTCATTTGGTATTTAGAATTGTTCTGAAAAGTTTAAGACTGATCTGCAAGATACAACATCAGGATTAATCTGTAAGTTTATTCAAGCATATGAGTTATGCACATTTATGCAATGATAGATTATGAACAGTACTTACACAAACATATTTTTTTGTCTTTCAATTCAGATAGAGTCACAGTTTTACCTCAGAGCTCTAAGTTATCATTAGTGAGAACCTCAACCCCTGGGCCTGAACGCTACCCCTTTCTTGAGAGAAACAAAAAAATACTCATTGCTATATTAAGCCATTTCTTTTGACAGAAGTTATATCCAGAAACACTCCATAAAAGGTTGCAGACCAAAACAATTACCTTACTGATTGTCTTACTGATGAGTGGGAATTCACTCACATGCTATTTTGCCCCATTTAGTAAATCTGGCCCTTTAAAGAAAATGCCAACAATCCAGTTTTATGCGTAGGGAGGCGCTTTCATATTGTGATATTGCGACTTTCACTAAAGGAACTAAAAAGGTTTTCCAGAACTTGTCATTGCCAGTAAATGATAAGGATTTTACCATTCTTCAGGTAGAAATACAGGAGGATGAAGAGTGCAGTATATTTAAAAAAAAAAAAAAAGATAGTACAAGGTGCTTTAAATTTGTGTAGTTTGTTTACTTAAACAATAGAGGAATATTTGTGCTTTTTTTTAGATGGAGGTAGACCATGTCATTTAACAGCAGCAATATGTTGTTAAATGTCATGACATACTTGAATAATAATAATACCTTTAACATCACCACAGAAGCCAAAAAAGTGATATGTTGATATGTTGTTTTTTATTATTTACCTTCCACCAGAGGAAGTCTTTCTCTGAAGGTATATGTTTCTGTGACAGAAAGGGTTCAGGAGCTTCACTGATGATGTCATTAAACCAAGGATCACTGTCTCTTAGACATTTCTGACAGCCACAAAGACTCGGCTCGCGATGACAGAAGGTATATCCAGAAAAACTCCATAAAAGATTGGAGACCAAAACAATTGCTGTGATACTCAGTAGCGGGAAAATGCTAACTCTGGATCTTCCCCATTTGAAATACATATTGGCAGAGTTCCAATCTGAGAACAAATACATGTATGAATGTGAAAAATAGGACTAAGCCTTTAGAATACAGTAATAGAAACAATAACTCTTTACTTATAAATATTTATAGTTTGCAGCATATTAAGAGCATTGCACTGGAATGCACAAAATCGGATAAGCATAAAAAGTTGGTTTGTGTCCTCTTATATTCATGGCATTTGAACAGATAGCATTTACCAGCATAAATCACCTCCCACATTATTAGTTCATGTAAGTAACAAGATCTGTTGTTTGAAGTTGAATAAAACAGTATGACACCCAACAGAATGGAAAACACAGTACAAAATATTTCTAGATCTTGGTCAGATTCTGCATTTGCATGAACTGTTTATCTCATTGTTTTCTCTGCTTACCTCTGTTGCTGTTGAAAAACTCCTGTTCAGTTAAACTTTCATTGTGGTTCTGGTGCTGATTAACCTAAAATGAAGTAACATAGCAACAAAAACAACACAATGATTAAAAAGCAAAACAACTCAAAATGGCACTCATTAAAATTATCCCATTTGCTTCTGAAGAATTTGACTACACAATATGAGGCCACTCTATTTGAGGCAGAACAAGAAAAATTGCTAAACTGTTTGAAAAAATAGGAAAAAAAGAAATCTGGGAAATGCATACTAAATAAATGCAAACACACTTCAGAGGTTCGCTACAGATTAGTGTGAGATAAGACAGAGTGTAAATGTAATGCATCTTACCAAAAACACATCAAAAAACCAGGAATATGAGTCAAGAAGAACTTGTAGGATATATCTATTAAGCTATCCATGTAGCTATCAAGTAATGAGCAACTGCTCAGTGGGAGAGGGAGGGAGGGAGGGAGGGAGGGAGTGGTTGTTGACTATGTGCAAATAACTATAGAGGTTGTGTCTGACTTGTGCATTGCCACACAGAGAAGTTGTGGCACTAAATTGTATTTTATTATGACAACCCACAAAACCGACACACATGCAAACACATAGATATACATAAATACCTTTAAATATATATTCTATCCGGTTGTTCAGTGATGACGCGACAAATCCTACTTCCGGGTCTAAAGTAGTGTGCGTTTAATATGGCTTTTAGAATAGAATAGAGAATAGCCTTTATTGTCATTGTACAGAGTACAACGAAATTGGAGTGCCACTCCCTTGGTGCAAGTTTCAATAATAAATATAAATGTAAAATATAAAAAGTACAAAAAAAAACAATCGTAAGTACTCAAACAATAGTATGTACAATATATACAGGATAGCAGCATTAATATAATGACAGTATGAATAGCAGCATAATATAATGACAGTGACGGTATGGAATAGGTTCAATTGTTTTTGTGCTTATTTACTACGGTGATAGCTCTGGGAAAGAAGCTATCCCTGAATCTGTTTGTCCTGGTTTTATGTGACCTGTACCGTCGGCCTGACGGTAATAGTTCAAACAGTTGTTTGCTGGGGTGAGAGTGGTCCTTGATGATATTGCCAGCTCTGCTGAGGTACCGAGAGTTTGCAGTGACCTCCAGGCTGGGCAGAGAGCAGTTGTGTTGTTAACATGTTTAATGTTATGTATTTTCTTCTATTTGATCTCAAAAAGCTCCTAAAACAGTGAGTGATCCCTGTTGACCTCCCTCGGCTTTTATTACCACTAATCATTTATTTAAGCTCAGTTTTTAAAACCTTAGGATGTAACTACAGCCCAGCCCATGCAGCAGTATATGAATGACTAACCTCGTATTGTGGATGGATTATCTCAGTTGTTCTCCTGGCTGAAGTTTGGTCCTTTTACAGCATCCTGCCATGCGATTACATTTGTTCCTGACCACCGAGAACACTCACGTTAACTTTTATCGAGTGGAAAAAAGTTAGCTTGTTTATATTATGCTAACATAGCTGTGTCACTAGCGGTCACGTAGCACATCATTATATACCAGCTAGCCAAACTTCAGTAACCTTACAAACGTCACTGCTGTTTAGTTTTCTGTCTTCATTCATGCTGGAAGTGATAGCAAAGCTGTACGTTTTAATTTGTTTCCAAAACCCCGCAGTCAGGACATGCTATATTGTATTTAGAAAGAAGCTAGCGAGCTAACTCCCTGCTAACTTCTAACTCCGTTAAATGTCTTAAATTCCGTTTTCATGGATGCCTGGATGTTAAACTCAATTGTTATACCTGGTAGCAGAACGCTGATCATTTTATTAAAGATGAAAGACTTTAGACAGTTTTTCAACTCTCAGTAATGCCACAGTGATCGTTTGATATATGGACCTGCAGCGGAGTTTAGACCCAGACACGGCTAGTGACGTCAGACTGAACAATCGGATTAGCCTCTTATCAGCACAATACAGCTGATATTTGAGTCCATGTTTTACACCATAACATTTAACGCATAACTCTTACTAGAGGTTCTTTATTATTAGCTGAAAACTTAAGATTCCACCCTCATATATGGTCATATGGTAAATGGTAAATGGCCTGTATTTGTATAGCGCTTTTACTAGTCCCTAAGGACCCCAAAGCGCTTTACACAACCAGTCATCCACCCATTCACCCATTTACACATACATTCACACACTGGTGATGGCAAGCTACATTGTAGCCACAGCCACCCTGTGGCACACTTACAGAGGCGAGGCTGCCAGACACTGGCGCCACCGGGCCCTCTGACCACCACCAGAAGGCAACAGGTGAAGTGTCTCGCCCACAATCGCCTATCTTTAAAACCTCTAACTCTAAAACACTATGCAACATGGTAGCTACAAATACTAACACTCACCATTCAATGAGGCTACTAAGAACACAAATGAACAAGTAACAAAGTAATAGAAAACCCAACATAAGTTGTCTAAATTAGGCTGCCAAAACAGCCTCAAGAGGATAGTGTCATTGATATTTGGGCAGGACCCCTTCACATGTCATTGTCTGATGTCATTTTTTGTGTCCTTTGCTGCTAGTATTACCATGCAAAGGACATGCTAACTGTAATAAAAAATAAATGGAGAACCTTTATCGTTGTGTAATATCCAGTGTATAATGTGAAAAAGTGTTTCAATAATAATAATAATAATAATAATAATAATAAGAGTTCTTATTGTTGTTGTAATTGTTATTGTTATTATTATTATGATTACTTGATAGGACTAAATGTTCCAATCCCTAAAATAAATAGCATCATTCTTGAGTGGGCTTGATGATCGGATCTGTTTTCATACATAAGGTGCACCGGATAATAAGGCGAATTAAGCTAAACAAAACGGTCAGATAAGTCAAATTTTACTCAACTCATTGTTCTTGCTTCCTCCACTTCCCTTTGATGCAGTTATTTCTGACCTTTGCCACTGTTCTTACTGTGATGTTTTTTTTGTTTTGTTTTTTTTTTCACATTGATGTCTTCAGGTGAAACTTTGGGTATTTATTTCAACCAATTGTGTGTTTTTGTCCTCATCCAGCATTAAGCCATTCTTTATGGATGTCTCTCTGCCCAGAGTGTATCACATTTTGTGTTTTAGTTTGCAAAATACTTCTTCCAAAACCTAATCTTTTTTTTTTTTCATTGATATGCTTCATAAGTGGCTTCTATCATCCAGAAAAATAGATTTAATAAAATTATTCAAAAATAAAATAGTTGTTTGGGGGGTTTTTTTTCAAGTAAATTTTAAAAGAACTATTTGTCATACTAACTAATTTGACTTAAACACTGGAAAGCAATTTATTTAATATTTACAAAACAGTAGTGTTATATGATATTTTTGAATTAAGATACAGATTATTATCTTTGCTTATAATGTGTTAGCTGATTTGGATCAGTAGAGGATCATGTGAGTGCAGCTGGCTTGCAAAAGACACATGATGCTTAATATTTATTTTTTTTTCTCTCAACTGAAACATTACAAATAACATCACTTAGAAATGCTTGCTTGCCTATCCCATTTAAGTTTATTCTTAAATGGGACTAATGGCAATATTTTTCTCTCTTGCAAAATTTAGATTTTCATTTTTTAAATTTAGGTGAAAGGAAGGTGTAGGGAATTTTAGGGGTTTATCTCTGCCATTTCCACTATGTGGAAACCATTGGATGTAAACTTCTTAGAAAAGTCACTGTTTTTACAATCACCAGCTGTGCCCTGAGGCATCAGGTTTGTTGATACTGAAAATAATGTTGACAGAGAAGGCGTGGACACAACCTAAGGTTGTCAACACATGAAGTGTCAATAGTACAGAAGAAAGGACTGATAATGATTAGATATGGCACGATACCACTTTTTTATGTCCGATACTGATACCGATATAATAAATTTGGATATCTGCCGATACCGATATGAATCCGATATAGTGTGTTTTTAAATCAATAAAACAGTTTTTTTAATATCTTGCTGCATTTTGTATAAGTTCAAATAAACAACAACACTAAAGCTATTCTGTTATACCTGTATGTAAAAGAACACACTGCACCCAAAATATTTCATAGTTCAGCAACACTGATCAATCTAATAAAGTTAAACCTACTCCATCCTCCCTAATCTGGTTTTTTTAAAGAGTACTTAGCAGAAATATTAAGCAACCTAACTAATAGGGTTGCAAACTCCCAGCAAAAGAAAATAGGGAACCACCCTCTTCCTCATGATGCTTAATCTATGTAATCAACTTTAATTTGATGCAGGGTGAAAAAAAATGCACAGAAATAAATTATTTTTCAAGAATAATTAAATAGATTCAACATCTTTCTTCAACAGAATTGCAGAATTCACAGATGGTACTTTCCCAAAGGAAAAAGTACTACAGCTTACTAGGGTATATTAGACTTAACAGTTACTATATACAGTAATGGACTTCTATACATTTTACATCAGATTAAAACTTTGGGTGTAAGATTCAGATAATTATTAAATAATTAAAAGCTAGATATTTTAAATGAGAATAAGAAAAAAAAGTATGTCTTTGTGCCCCCTTTTCCCTGTTAATGCCCTATCGGCCCCCCTGGCTAAACTTTGCTAGATCTGCCCCTGCACAGCTACGTAGATCCTGGTGTAGAAAGTAATATTAAATAAATTCTAACAACAGCTTATCAAGGTTAAACGTGCTGCTGTTGTTCAGCCGCTGGTTTCCTCTTTCTGGTGCAAAGTGGGCAAAAAACAAAGAAGAGAGACTGACTCACGACAGAAAAGCCGATCAGCTGATCATTAAGCAGTTTCACAATTGAAGTACCAGCAGGAGAGAGAGAGAGAGGCAGTCGCTCCATATATCGGTTGTTAAGCTTAACATGGGAATGCTTTACAAACATTCAGAGA
The DNA here is from genome assembly GCF_041146795.1 of Maylandia zebra. Taxonomy (NCBI): domain Eukaryota; kingdom Metazoa; phylum Chordata; class Actinopteri; order Cichliformes; family Cichlidae; genus Maylandia; species Maylandia zebra. The sequence continues at coordinate 29,999,625 of NC_135187.1, forward strand.
TGAACTTACACACTTGCTTTACTTCTCTCTGGGATAACTTTCTCGGAGATGAAATGCCGGTTTGGTAGAGAGGCTACAAATACACACAGCCGCTCTTATGGGCAGAAATCTGTGCCATCAGAAACTGAATTTGAATAAGTTAAATTTGAATTTGAATTGCTCTGATTGAATCTGAATTGTAACTTGAATAAATGCTTTTGAAAACTGAATTTGAATTAGTCTAATTTGAAATTGAATTTATGGTTTGAAAATGATCATCACTAAATTGAAATTGAATTTTATATTTTGAAAATGAATTGATTTGCTTTGAAACTGCATTTTATCCTTTAAAAATTCAGCTCTCGAATAATTTCAGTTTCACTTCTCACCATTCAGTTTCAGTTCTACAATTCAATTTCAGTTCCAAAATTCAGTTTTTTGGAACTTACATCCGGTTCCGGTTCAAGCGCAGATTAATAGAACTACGTTTTACTAGCGGACCGAAAGTGTTACTGACGGGAATCTACAGCGTCTTGAGCTGAATTAAGACTTCAGAAGTCATTCGTCATGTCGAATGACCAGCGGATAAACTCTCAGGTTGGTAATAAATCTATTACATGTATAAGAACAAGCGTCATGTTAACAAATGATAGCCGTAAGGTAACTTTTATGCTTATTGTAGCTGCTAGCTAAAAACGCTAATTTAGCGTAGTTTGCCCTGAATTCAGCTTTGACAACAAATATGATCGACTGTTTCTAGTAGAATTCCAAAGTTGCCATCTTGTACCCTCTCAGAGTAGCCCCTCTGTATGCTTGCAGAGACCCCTACAGTAGGGAAACATGCAAAACGGTGTCCAAACCTTTGTATTTTAGCTTTATTTATGTCTTACACAGCATCCCAACTCTTTAGCTAACTTAATAACTTTAGCTAAAGTGAATAGTTAGTCTAATTCATTAGTGCAGCATTACTGGATCATCTCTGTTTGAAGTGATATAATATGATATACAACTATCACTGTGTTTAACTACCATAATAATTCTTAGGGTACTGAGTGCATGCTTAATTAGATTTTTTTTTTTAAACATACTGCTCCATTACTATGTTTGACAGGCTGAAGTTGTCGGGTCACCTCCTAAATCGACCATCTGTTACAGGTGTTTTGTGCCAGAAATGGAGTGTCCACTGAAGACTGAAGATACTGAATCTCTACGCCTTGCCATTGATCCCTCTTGTGCCTTCATCTAGACAAGAGACATTAACTTAATCACTCTCATATGCTCTGTACCTACATCACCTTCCCTGACAGTTGTAGCTTGGCTCATCTGAGGATGAAATTATAAGAATGTGTTATTTTGCAAAGTGCTCTCTAGGGTTCCTAAATAAAATATGGCATTGAGGTAATTTCTTTTGAATTAATCCCTTATTCTGAAATATAAGAACCTCTCCTGGTTTTAATGGCACTTTGGATTTCCTTACTTTCTGTTCCACTTCCAAGCCCAAATAAATGGTAAATGGTAGAGGTGGGAATCACCATACAACTCGCGATACGATATTATCACAATACTTAACGCACGATACGATATTATTGCGATTTTTTTTTAAATATTTTGCGATATTTAAATTCTGCACATAAAGGTAAACTTTATCAATATTCATTTTATCTAATATCAAAGTCTCACACTCAGTCTCTCATTTCAGTCAGTTCTATTGTTGACAAACTGAACGGTTTGTATTACAGTCTAGTCCAACTTAACTGAATGCAACCATCTGGTACAATTATAGCTATTCTGAACTATGAAATTTATGAAAACTATGCAGCCCCTTCAGCAACTGAAGAATTTGAAAGTAGATTTAAAAAATATATAATTTTACATTAAATAAAAAAGTTTTAAACTTAATTAAAATTAAACATGTCTTAAATTAAAATAAGTAAACTGTCATGTTTATTGCTGCCAAAAAAAAAAGTTAAACACATTTGGACAGTGAAGGAATGTCAGGATTCTTGCTCAGAAAAAGGATCAACATGCTCTGAATTTTTGCTCTGAAGTCAACATGCTCTGGAGTCAGAGCATGTTGACTTCAGAGCATGTTGACTTCAGAGAAAAAATTGTTTGTAACAAAATATCGATTTCTAGTCCCTAAGGACCCCAAAGCACTTTACATATCCAGTCATCAACCCATTCACACACACGTGATGGCAAGCTACATTGTAGCCACAGCCACCCTTGGGCGCACTGACAGAGGCGAGGCTGCCGGACACTGGCGCCACCGGGCCCTCTGGCCACCACCAGTAGGCAACGGGTGAAGTGTCTTGCCCAAGGACACAACGACCGAGACTGTCCATGCTGGGGCTCGAACCGGCAACCTTCCGATTACAAGGCGAACTCCCAACTCTTGAGCCCCGAACGCCCCACATCATAGATGCTGACAAGCTGACACAGTGACATGGAAGAGGGAAAGAAGTAGTAAAAGGACTACTAAAATAAACCCAATGCCTAACAATGAAAAATGTAAAATAAGAACAATAATAATAATAATAATAATAAAGATAAAAGATGAAGTAACAAGTTTTTAGTTTTTTTGTTTATTCCAAATGATCATCCAGATGTCTGTGACATGTGATGAGAAACACCATAATGGAAGGCCTTAGTCATCACATGCTTAAACTCATATTTTTTGCATATGCTGAACAGGCAGTCAGACATGCTGTAACTGTGGGGTAGAAAACAGCATGAACACCATACGGCAGGGGTCTCAAACTTCAATCCTCGAGGGCATGGAAAAGTTGCATGACACTTTGACCCTTGAGGACTGGAGTTTGAGACCCCTGTCATATGGAATATGACAGGTGTGGTTGAACTGCATGAAGACTCTGAAGTTTCTCTTCTCTTCTGGCAGGACAGGAATGTGTCCTTGTCCTGTGAGCCACTGTAAGGATATACTTAGAGTAGAACTGGACTGTCACCGGCCTCAGGCTCTTCACCCTTTTCAAAGACAAAGCAGTCATTTAGATAAAATATTAGATATTGTTTACCTGTAAATGCACAAAGTAAATTTTGAAATGTAATTATTGTCAAGAGTGAACAAGCACTGATAGTGTAATCTACAGCTTTGGCCAAACGTTTAGAGAATGAGAAGTGTTGTTTACTTATTTACAAAGTTTGCTGTTTCAGTGATAGTTGTATATCACATTATATCTGTGAAGGTTCTCAGTCATCCAGGTCATCGTAGTCAAAGGAGCTTGCAAAGAAAAGCACAATGAGCTCACCCGAAACTCTGGCTGATTGGGACCCACGCCCAGTTTCACACCTTGGCTCAGGCGATTAGAGGATCATCAGGGGGTCCTTTTGTCCCTCTGTGGGGGGTTACTCCCACTAGGTTTATATCTGGGACTCTCCACCATTTGACCTTAGAACTGAAGAAGCTTCTCGGATGAGAGGTGAAACGTCTTCAAGCAACTTAAAGAAGTCCAGACGCTTTTCTTTGCAAGCTCCTTTGAATATCACATTATATCACTTCAAACAGAGGTGACCCAGTAATGCTGCACTAATGAATTAGACTAACTATTCACTTTAGCTAAAGTTATTAAGTTAGCTAAAGAGTTAGGATGCTGTGTAAGACATAAATAAAGCTAAAGTACAAAGGTTTGGACACCGTTTTGCATGTTTCCCTACTGTAGGGGTCTCTGCAAGCATACAGAGGGGGTACTCTGAGAGGGTCCAAGATGACAACTTTGGAATTCTATTAGAAACAGTCGATCATATTTGTTGTCAAAGCTGAATTCAGGGCAAACTACGCTAAATTAGCGTTTTTAGCTAGCAGCTACAATAAGCATAAAAGTTACCTTACGGCTATCATTTGTTAACATGACGCTTGTTCTTATACATGTAATAGATTTATTACCAACCTGAGAGTTTATCCGCTGGTCATTCGACATGACGAATGACTTCTGAAGTCTTAATTCAGCTCAAGACGCTGTAGATTCCCGTCAGTAACACTTTCGGTCCGCTAGTAAAACGTAGTTCTATTAATCTGCGCCTGAACCGGAACCGGATGTAAGTTCTAAAAAACTGAATTTTGGAACTGAAATTGAATTGTAGAACTGAAACTGAATGGTGAGCACTTTTAATTCGTATTCTCATTTTTATTTTCATGTCTATTTAAGCTTAATTTATAACAGTATGTTTGCACTGAAGCACCGCAGCAATTTCCTAATGTTGTAAACCCGCTCAACATTTGGCAATAAAACCCTTTCTGATTCTGATTCTTCTTTCTGAGAAGTAAAACTGAAATAATTCGAGAGCTGAATTTTTAAAGGATAAAATGCAGTTTCAAAGCAAATCAATTCATTTTCAAAATATAAAATTCATTTTCATTTTAGTGATGATCATTTTCAAACCATAAATTCAATTTCAAATTAGACTAATTCAAATTCAGTTTTCAAAAGCATTTATTCAAGTTACAATTCAGAATCAATCAGAGCAATTCAAATTCAAATTTAACTTATTCAAATTCAGTTTCTGATGGCACAGATTTCTGCCCATACGTTCTATCACGTGCTACAGTTATGAGCCAAGTTACGCCATGTAGCAAGTTTTGTGAGGTGCTTTTTTGATATTTAATGGATCGGATTACATTTTTTATTTCTCGCTGATATCCGATCCAGTAATTTAGGTCAGGATCGGTCCATCTCTAGTAATAATGCGTTAAATTTGCTTTCTAAAGTTCTAAACTTTTACTTTATTTTGTGACCAGTATGACTGCTGACATGTTAAAAGGTTTGTCAGCTGCTTGCAATAACTGTCATGAATCGCTGTGCGGCAGGCAGGAGAAGGACCCAGGATGCAGACTCACAGACACGGGGATAAACTTAAAGAACACAGCTTTAATGCTGGCATGGCAGAATACAGGAAATACAGAACTAACTGGGAAAAAGTAAACTAACATTCGCAGGAAGGCACAGGAAGATCCACACAACATGAGGGACGACGTCACGCTGAACAGAGGGAGACGCAGACAGAAATACACAGAGGGTTAACGAGGAAAGTGGGAACACACGGGGAACACAGGTGACACTGATAATCATAACGAGACAGGGCGGGGTGAACTGAACATGACATGTACGGGCGTGAGAGTCACAAAGTAAACAGGAAGTGCACAGAGGTTCAGACAGGAGGAGAGAGAGCACGGGAAAACACAGACATAACGGGCTGGGGAAACATGAAACAACCACAAAGGGAGACGAGGGCTCATAAATACATAGAGGGCACACAGGGGGAAGAGAGAGCACGGGGAGAACTTAGACATAATGGGCAGGGGAAACATGGAATAAAACATAAGGAGAGACGAGGGCTCACAGATACACAGAGGGGCACACAGGGGGTAAAAGCCATGAAGGGAAAACACTTAGGGAACAACACAACAGGGCAACTCAGAAAACATGGCCTAAGCAAGGAACAAAATACAAACATACAAGAAAACTAAGAACACTGGGCCAACATGGCCCAGGACCATGACAATAACAATAGCTGTTAACTACTGACCAGAGATGGGCAGTAACGCGTTACTTGTAATGCGTTACTGTAATCTGATTACTTTTTTCAAGTAACGAGTAAAGTAAGGGATTACTATTGCAAAAATGGTAATTAGATTACCATTACTTTCCCATAGGAACGCTGCGTTACTGCATTACTAAAACCGTGATTTTTTGCGAGAATGTCTCACGACAGTGAAGTAAGCGAGTGCGCCGTTAGTGACAACAGCTGTGTGCAGATCAACAGTGGATCATATATCGAGTGTGGGAGAGAGTATGAGCGTGCAGCGTTTAAAGCATGGAAGTACTGACCTTACTTTGAGTTTGATTCCATAAAAAGTGAAGAAAACATTAGCGTCCATCGTGCGTGGGAAGAAAACTTCTTTTTACAGCGAAAAAAACCCCTAAACTTCCAAGCAAGCACCGAGAGCGCAACGATGTAATGGGAAACTCACAGAGACACTGCCGTATCCTTCCACTGACCGCTGCACACCTGCACCAGGGTAAACCTCCGCCTACCGCAGTCGTGCTTTACAGGTGAAGATAGAGCAACAGGACCGCTGAGACTTTGACTTTATTTATGTTCTGCTGTGTTTTACTTGCATCTATTTGAAAGAGTGAGTGTAAACAAAAGAAATATTTTATTTTATGTGCTGGAATGTGCAGAAAATAGGTTTAAATGTTAAACTCATTTATTCAACTCAGAGAATGTTGCATATAATTACATTTTTGCTTGATGCATATAGTTAAAAGATTAAAACTGATAAAACAAGTTAAAAAAAAGAGACTTTTCCATTTGATTACATTTTGTATGATGGATTATGTAGAAAAAGTAGAATTGGGCTGAAAGATATATCGCTTTATCACCTCTTCAGGTTGTAAATCGTGTTTTTAAAAAGTAACTAAGTAACTAAGTAATTAATTACTTTTGAAAATAAGTAATCAGTAAAGTAACGGGATTACTTTTTGGGGGAAGTAATCAGTTATTAGTTACTGATTACTTTTTTCAAGTAACTTGACCAACACTGCTACTGACTAACGAATACAATATGCATATTTCATGGTGTGTGAGTGATTCAGTGGTTTAGTAGACAAAGAAGTCAGCAGTGACTGTGATATACACATATCATCACTATAAAGAGGTCTCTAAATAAGTAACAGTATTCTATTATTAAAACTGATGATGATTTGTATGCTATTTACGACACTGACAAATGTTCAAATCAATCACAATATTGGAGTAAAAGAAACACTTCCAAAAAAGGATACTAGCATACATTTTTATACTTCCTAGATACTGAATTTTTGAATTAAAAATGAATAATACTGATATTAAGCCATTTATTAGTTGTGTAGCAATGTATATACAACTCCAATTACACTATGAATTACATTTTTTTAAGGTACTTATCTATCTATTTATTATATCCTGGAAGATGATAACTTTGTCACAGACGGCACAGAAATTGACCCAAAAGCAGACACAATGCACAGAAGTGATCGAGTTTACAATCAGTTTATTTACAATAACAATCTGCATGGGAGTCCAAAGCGCTGGGAAAGGAGAGCTTCAACCCCAGCTACCCAAGCATCCACCTCTGCCACAAAACATAATCTAGTGTCGGAATGTACCAACAATGGTGCTGAGGTGAACAGAGTCGTTAATCTTGAGAATGCTGGATCCGCCTCTGTGAACCAAACAAACAGAACTTTGAGAGACGTACGTCTAGAAAGTGGCACTGCTACCCTAGTGTAACCTCTGATGAAGAATCAGTAAAGTTGGCAAATCCCAAGAAGCATTGGAGCTGTTTCTAATGAGGCTTAGACCAGCCACTGAGCGATTGTCTGAACCTTGGCTGGGTCCGTCTTCACCTGCCGTCCTTAAATAACAAAAGCCCAGGAAAGAGACTGTGGAGGCGTGAAATTCACACTTCTCTGCGTTAACAGATAGGTCATGTCCACACTAATACGTTTAGCTTTTCTCCAAATTCTTTTATTCTCACTTCCTTTTGCAACTTTGTACTTTTGTGTTAGTCGCAGCAACAACTCCACCTCATTGTCAGTCAGATCAGTGGTCCCCAAAACCCAGGCCATGGACCGGTACCGGTCCATGAGTCGCTTGACACCTGGCCGCGAGAGTTGAGGCTCACGTGTGAAATTTATGGTTTTCAGGGTTTTTATCATTAACTTGGTTTCCCTGAGTCTTTTCACGTGTTGTAGTTGTGTGTCTTAATTTGAAAGAAATGTTTACATATTACCATAGCAACCAGAGAGCATTAAGTGGCAAAGAGGAGGCTGTTACTCTCAGTGTTGTTGGCCTTTTCTGGGGAATGGTGCCAATAAAGTTACACAATTACGCAGTAAATTTGCGTTTATTATATATACAAAACACCACAGTTTTTGTCTTGGTCGTATCATTTTATTTTGTTGTATTTATCTGGGTCACCGTAAAGGCTGGCCTGTGAAAGTATTGTCTGCAATTAAACCGGTCCGTGGCGCAAAAAAGGTTGGGGACCGCTGGGCTAGATCACCCCACCTGCTGTTGCTCTAAAAGTACAACATCAGCTAAACTACAGCACAATTAACAAAGATGTCCTTGCCTTGTTGCTTGCTTTGAAGAGCTTTCAAGTGTAAATAAAATCTACTTTGAAACCTATTCAAGTTTTCACTGACCATAATCCAAAAACAATAACTGTGACCAGTGTTTGTTTGTTTTTTTTCTTGTGATGCAAAACACAAACAAGAGAATTGGGCACTGGTCTGGTCTGCAGGATTGTAAGCCACAGATTAATGTTAAACACTGTAACTGCAGATGCGTTATCTAGATCTAATTATGTGTTCAACATTTTCCACACAGCTCAACGTTGTGGGGAATGTTTAATTCTTGGTAGAGAAAATGGACGGAGGCAAGGTGGAAAACTGTTCTGTGGTCAGATAAAAAAAAAAAGTGAAAATCTTTTTGGGAACTGAGAAAACCACATCCTCTTGACTAAAGAAGAGACTGACCATTGAGCTTTTTGTAAGCAATAATGTCTACATTTTCAGTTGGTATCAGCTTGCCCTGCCACCAAGGAGATGTTTAAATGCCTCAGTGACCTTGCCTCCGGAGATTGGTGGGTCATCCCCTTCGTCCCCAGACTGCTTCCTCCACAGAAGACGTGCCATTGCAATTAAGGAGGTCCTCCATTTCCCGACAATTTTCTCAGTCGAAGTCAGCAATGCTCCACCCGTACAATACAGAGTGCAGGTAGGAAACCGCTTTCCCCTCCTGAGCCCCCTGACAGTTTGACAGAATCTCTTCGAGGCAGTCCGAAAGTCTTTTTCCATGGCCTCTCCAAACTCCTCCCACACCCGAGTTTTTGTAATCAGTTGCGAGTTGGTATGTGTTGGATTCAGTGCTTCAGTGTACAGTAAGAGTGCATGTCAATCAAAATCAGCTGGGATGAAATTATGTTAACTTTCAATTAGCCATTTAAAACATGTTCAAATTAGCACGATTACAGTCTGTATAACACACATCACACAAAATACACATCACAGCTTTGTCTATAAATGAATATCAATGTCTTGGAGCCCTTTGCCTAATTTTCTTCTGATCCTTAAACATTTCTTCTAAACCTTAATCATCTTCCACTATTATTATGCTTCATGAGCACAATACACATAGTGTTCAGCTGGTATGTTGCATAGTTTTGTTTTATTTGTTTGGGGGGTTTTTTGGTGCAAGTCATCATTTGACAGTCACCGTCAGGCTAATCATAACAGCTGTGCTGTGATGGAACATTTCTATTGACACTGAAATGAATGTAGACAGAGAAGGTGTGGATGTGCTAGCACATGAACTGCCAATATTAGCCAGATGTAGTCATAAACAGATTGCAGGTTACATTTTAGATTATTGCTTGATTTTAGCAAAGCCAACCGGCAAGAACAATGAATAACTCAGTAGTTTAATGCTCAGTAGTTTAGTGCTCAGTAGTTCAGTAGAAAAAGGAATAATTACAGAAACACAAATCTCATCAATAGAAAAGGCAATCTAAATACTACTTGACAGCACTTTATTATGGATTAAAATTTTTAAAATTTACAACTTTTAAAATAGTTTGTACTGATCCCATATAACACAATGCTACACACAAATTTACTTTTGAGAATGTGGTGGAGTGTGGTCTGCGGCTCCACTGCAGAGGAGAGGTGGTGCAGTGGATTCCAGGGGCAGTGCCAGAAGGTTGGCAGAGCCACTGGTGATTGATTGTGTGATCGGTATTTCAGTAGCCAGCTTGGACTGGAGGACAGAGCTTAACAAAGCTAAAGACACAGCGATTGTAAACTCTGCAAACATTCCAATCCAAACGCAGATGTTAAAATATTGACAGAAATTAATTAATTGTTAATTTTGATTTACATCTATAGTACAACCAAAATTATATTAGAATGTCATAGTCAAGCATGTCTTTCATACTCTTTCTTCCTCTGTGCCTGTTCTCTTCTGCACTTTCTCTCTTTCCCATTTCCTTACCCGCAGGTTGATGTATGTACGGTTGCTGGCACACCTCTCCAATCACCCCCTTCTGGAGACGTGGCTGTACTAGCTGTTTCAAGAGTTTAGCACCAGCACCTGTTTTTCATCAAACAAGGATGGGTTCCTACTTCTACTCTCTGTCAGATCCTTGTTACTTGAATTTTTTGTCATCAGGGTCCTGATGAATTGTCTTTCTTTCTTTTTTTTAATTCCAGATGTCAAGTTTTCTGATCTCTCATTCCCCCTTCTACCACAGTTGGTGTTTTAGTGTAGTTCACCAAAATTCTCGCAACTTAATTTCTGCTATTCATTTCCTTTTCTATTAGAAAATAAGTACAAACAACCTGCCTGCTAAAAGCAAAAAGCAAAATTTTAAAGCTGTTAGTCATATGTGACAATTTAATGATCTAAATGCAATTTAGAACATCACAAATGTTTCACTTCAAACACTTTTTCTAATGTTTGGTACAATAGTGTATGGTTGAACTGGCCCAGGGAAACTTTAGGCTCTTTGAACTGTTTTAACTAGAGGTGGCTAGACCAAGCCAAATAACGATAATGTAGAGACCAACACTGGTATTGGAGTAATATTTTAATATAATTACCAAGCTCACGGCATTGTTCGTGTTTATGGTAAATGGTAAATGGCCTGTATTTATATAGCGCTTTACTAGTCCCTAAGGACCCGAAAGGGCTTTACATATCCAGTCATCCACCCATTCACACACACATTCACACACTGGTGATGGCAAGCTACATTTGTGTGTTTATCAGATCATAGGCATCTCTGTGTAAACACTGCTCCTCTCATGCAGGTACATGCTGCTCCATCCCCTCCTCCATGTTCTGCTGTGTTTAGCTATCACTTGAGCCCATGGGACTGAGCAGTGAAATGCAGGCTGCAGTGAGTGAGAAAGCAGCGCATCATGTAAGAAGTAATTTACAGTTGTAAATGCTGGAACAAGCAGCAAAAGATGAAGACGGGAGGAAGGAAATCCCTTCGACAGACTAAGACCTCCAGCAGAGAGCCTACAGACAGAGCCCAGTCTTACTGTCCTTTCTAACAGGCAAAGAACAACAAGGTACTTCATGTAGTGGTTAAAATATTTTTTTATTCGGTTCTTCAGCATTACTTAATAGTAAAGTGTTATTGGTCATCTTAGTTGTTAGGTAAGCAGATTGGTTGCCTGTAAAATATACTAAGACATTTAGATAATATATTCAGGCCACTGACTTGTGTTAAATAAATTATTGTACTGGAGCTGAAAAAATATACCTAAAACATGAAGTATGAAAAATGTTTGAATATAATAACCTTTTTGTGTTGACAGTCAAATATATTTCATGTATGTGTTTTATTATGTTAACTAATTATTCTGGAGTAAAAATCATAGTGATTTGTGGTGGTCATTAAAATGTGTTCAGATTTGTCAAACAAGTGACGATTAATTTCATAAACCATTATATGCTAGTCTCTCCTACATAAGCTGCCTTAAAAAGCATTGGTATCGGTATTATTGGCAATACTGCCCCTGCTGTATTTACTTGATATCAGATGAATACTAAACACTGCAGTATTGCACACCACTAGCCCTAATCACATACAAACCCACTGCATTCTGCATTTTATATCCAGTGTAAAACTGAAGAAGGATCCATGACTATAAAACACATTTTCCATCTGTGGTTCCATACAGTAATGATCTATAGATTTAATAAAGGAGCCTGTAATGTTGGTTAATCTGCTGTCAGCTCACGTCAAAAGCTGATAGTGTGCAAACAGGAAAATATTAAAGGTGTGACATTCCAGTTACCCATTCTCTCAAATGATAAAATACACCTGCTGCTCTGTAAACACTGGCAATGTCATCAAACCATATACTATATCAGTTGCGTAACAATGTCAACACAGCTAAGGTTACACCAAGTATGACATTTGAAAAACCTACCTATAACTATTTATTGAGTCCTGCAAGATGACCTTCCATATTGTTGTTTTCTGTGGAACTTTTCATTTGGCTAGGAAGAAAAAACAAGGTTAAGAGGATTTATTAAATTCAAAACAACTGATTATTTTGAGGCTAGGACAAGTATTTTCAAAGTATTCCTGAAATGCATCATCTGAAAAATACACACACACATAAAGGTTAGCACACAATATTTATTTAAGCTGTGTGAATTGTGAAATTGTTTAAACTGCCAGTTAAAATAAGTCAGAAAAGGGCTAATACTGTCATAAAACAATTCGAGGTGAAATTTAAAGTCTGTATGGAACACGTGCAGTGACTCTCAACTGGTGCTGTCACTGGTTTGGCAAAGAACAAATGCAGGGGGGTGTGAATAACCAGAAGAAAGGGAACTAAGCGGAACTGACCTGAATTAACATGTTTTAAAACATTGTGTATCCTATCATTTTTTCAAGTCTGTGTTTTGTGCCTGCACTTTGTTAAGGACACTGAATGAAACAGCTTGAATCAAGCCATGCTCTTCCCCAAAGGGCTTAACTATATCTGAATTAAGTTTTTAGGTATTAAACAGCAGAAAATATTTAATTTTATTTACATACCTAAAAATGCTTGTGTTTTTTTTATATATATATATTTTTAAAGAATTATCCACACATTCACAGGCAGTGGGGAACATTCCCCCTTAGCAATAGACGGTTTAAATGGACACTTTGCATGATTGGCATCTATTTTTAATCGTTTGAGCCAACAGAATCAAGGTAGCGACTGCGTGTCAGTTCCACCAATCAGAAGTTGTAAGGCAAAAACCTCATGTGGCCCAAAATTTATGACACTGACATATTCCAGTAATGGGCTGAAAGCAATGCTGAAAATGGCATTGCTTATGGAACTGGCTCTCATGCCATTATGAGAAGTTACAGCGGCTATCGGCTACCAGTGAAAAACAACAGAGGAAACTGGCACGGTAACCCTTTGTTTTAGCTCATTTGCTATGCTATGCATTTTTGTGGTGTTTTTTTGCAACCTTAGCTAGCTAGCCAGGCATTGTTTCCCTGGTTATATGAAGTCGGGAGAGTTGGTAGCTTGGTTGCGTGTGTTTAGTGGACTTTTGCGCAGTAAGGTAACTTAAGTTCCTTAAGCTTTCTCCGATTACATAGATTGTATGTTGATTATGTGTCTGTATTTGATTTTTATTTGCAATACAAATAAAGTTATTATTATTTTTTATTATTTTTATCATTATTATTGCCTTTCTGTGTTTCGTTGGGTCATTGCAGAAAAGTAACACAAATTAGTCATGTGCTGTAATGCTTGAAGTTCTCTGGTTAGTTACAGAGACACAAACTGGTCATGGTGTGTTTTGGTTTTTTTCTTTTTTATGCTACTGTTTATGGTGATAGTAGGGCTGCCACGATTAGTCAACTAGTCATGATTACGTTGACTATCAAAATCGTTGGCGACTAATTTAATAGTCAACGCTTGTTTCAAGCTTTGTAAGATCCTGAAAGACGCAGGAATAAGTAGTAGGATTTACTGTATATAAAATGATTTCTTTTTTTCTTGTTCTCATTTACAATATTTTAAATATTAATAATAATAAATAATTTACAGAACTAAAATTAAGCCATGACTTTGGAAAAATACTGCCTCCTGGGAGTATAAGTCCCTTTTTTGTGTAGGTTTAGAGTTACAGGTAACATAACTCTACAGGTAACATAACCCTACGTGTTATGTCTAACATAACCCTACCTGTTATGTTTAACAGGGTTAGGGTGTCAAGTTTCCTCTGCTCTTTTAAGTAGTAAAAGACCGCCCTCTATGTATCATCATATATAATGACATCTAACTTTAACCTTTTGTGATTCATGAGTCTAAAAGTCCAATTTTGGGGATTCTAATTTAAATTTTGTAATTGCAAAACACTTCAGCACTTCCATGTGAGCCTCTTTATTCAAAATGTGCATGTAGAAATGGATAGATGTTTAATAAGCCCCTTTGTTTTCTTTCATGTCCCTTTCATTTCATTTGAGTAATTTTGAACAAGTGTTTCTTTTCACTCTGATTGGTGGTAATGATTTTCTGGAGGTCATTAAATCATTAATCCTCTATTGCCTATATTGCTGGGTATATATTTAATTTGGAAAGTACTGTGGACCATAATTTGGTCGGCAGTCCAAGGGTCCACCTCTTGAAAAGCAGCATACCATACATTGTCAAAGCTGGGTGATCCACATCAACCTTTATCGTCTGTGTGTGTGTGTGTGTGTGTGTGTGTGTGTGTGTGTGTGTGTGTGTGTGTGTGTGTGTGTGTGTGCATACTGCTGACAGTTTTCCTTGCTCTCCACCTTAGCTCTATTGCCTCCCTGTCTCTGACTGTTTGTGCGTGTTAGAGTTTTGCCTGCTCTCAGGGTATGACAACTCTCCACTCTCCACCGATATTAACAATAACACAAATTTCAGGAGATCAACCTTGTAAAATTCTAAATATCTAAATATTTGGTGACTGTATTAGACAATATGGCTTTGGCATTTTTTCTCCACTTGAAAAAATAAATCAGCTGGGCTCTTTCCTCGCCTTCAGACATTTTACGACATTTTACGTAGCAGCTGCACTATATATCAGGATGGTGTTAAGACTTCTAAAGCTGCTTTTTTGTCCAACATCATCGGGACTAATAACCCCCGGGCCCTGTCTAAAATTTCAATTCTGCCATCAATCCTTGCCCTGATAAACTAGACTTTGGCCCCCCAGCTCTCTGTGAGCAATTTTTAAATTATTTTACACGGAAGATTTCACTTCTAAAAACCTCACTCCCACATCTTCCTGTAGTGAATCCTCTTCCTCCTGGTGAATCTCTGTCCAACTTCTACCAGTTTGAGCCAATTTCACTTTTTACTTTTAAAAAGTATAATTGATCAATTGAGAAATTCGATCTCGGCTCATCATTTCCTCCCATCCCGGATGTTAAAGGATGGGTTCGATGTAATTGGGCCTCATTTCTTATCATTGATTAACTTATCATTACTCACGGGCCGTGTCCTCTTACAACTACAGGCCTACTTAAATGCAAAAATGCAAATTAGTGACAAATTTCAGTCTGGTTTTAAACCTCACCACAGCACTGAAACAGGATTGCTGAGATTTTTCAATGATCTTCTTTTAATTACCGACTCAGGTTGCCCTGCCATTTTAATTTTATTGGATCTGTCCACTGCTTTCGATATGGTAGACCATAAAATTCTTTTAGAGAGACTGGAACATGTTATTAATTGGTTTAAATCCTACCTCTCGGGTAGGACTTTCTCTGTCATGATGGACTGCTACTCGTCCACCGCTGTCCCTCTTTGTTGTGGAGTACCACAGGGGTCTGTGCTGGGCCCTCTACTGTTTGCCTTGTACATGCTACCCCTGGGTTTTATCTTTGACATATATCAGATCTCCTACCACTGTTATGCTGACGACATTCAAATCTATTTCCAATTGTCTGATGACCTGTCAGCTTCATTGAATTGTTTGTCTGAGGTTACAGACTGAGTGGCTGTCAGCCTATTCTCTCATTTTAAATGAGAAAAAAACTGAGATTATGGTGTTTGATAGTCACACTTCATGAGACCAGCTAGTTGCCCGATTTGGTCCCTTTGCTTGCTTTCTTACAGATACTGTAAGTAATCTAGTTGTTTGCCTGGATAGTTCATTTAAGCTGGATAAACAGGTTTCCTCAGTGGTTAAATGTGGCTTCTTCCAATTGTGCCAAATTTCAAAGGTCAAACACTTAATACCGTACAAAGATCTTGAAAAACTGATACATGCCTTTGTGACCTCCAGATCAGATTATTGTAACTCGCTCTACTCTGGACTCCAACTTGGTTACCTCCAACGATTACAGCTCGTTCAGAATGCTGCAGCTCATCCCCTAACCGGAACGAGAAAGTTTGCTTCTATTACTCCAGTGCTGTCTGACTTACATTGGCTGCCTATTAAATTTTGGGTTGATTTTAAAGTTCTGCTGCTTGTTTTCAAATGCCTAAACAACCTTGCCCCTGACTCTCTCACCGACCTCCTCAGTCTCTATACTCCAAGCCGTTCTTTACGATCTTCTGGTCAGTTACTTCTGGCCCAGCCCCGTTACTGTCTGAAGACTAGGGGTGATCGTGCTTTTGCCTCTGTAGCACCAAACCTCTGGAATAGTCTTCCTGTTACCATTCGTGCCTCTGACTCCATTCAATCCTTTAAAGCACGGTTGAAACTTACCTATTCAACCTGGCTTTTCCGACTCGCTAATTCTCACCGCTCGGTAATTGCTGTATCGCTACTCATTTGTCTGGATAATCATGATTTCTCCCCATCTCTACTTACTAATGCTTTTTGTTTGTTTTCTCTATTTTGTCTATTTTACCTTGTTTTAATGATTTAATGATTTACCGTTATTCCTTACTGTGAAGCACTTTGGTGTACCCCCTGGTTTTAAACGTGCTATATAAATAAAATTGTATTGTATTCACACAACAATTCTGATTGCTGAAGTACTGAACAGGATAGGAAACAAAAAATGAAAGAAAATGCAGACAATATTCGGTACATGAACATAAACGCCCCCTCTCTTAATAAGTTACTTCACCATAACTGTAAAATGTTTCTTTTCACGTAAACAGCTTATTTTAACTAAGAATAATACAGCATAGTATTTCAGTTAAACACAATATACTATGTACATGTTTAGACATCCGACAGCTTGCCTGCTGTCGTTTGTCTTCTTGTAATTCCACCAACTCTTAAGAAAATACTTCATTTCTTAAAAACCTCATGTTAGAAACTACCATATAGTATAACTCCTGGGTGCATTTATTTACATATTTAAATTACGCAATGGATTAGGAAAGAAAATCCCTTTAGAGATTAATTGTCATCCTTCCTAATAAATCTCAATATCAGTTTCAGTTAGGAGGGTTAGGAAATTACTATAGTTATAGATACACATCCATTTGGCTTTCAGTACTTTCCCCACTGAGTGTATGGCATTCAATCACATTTTTTTCATTAGGCCTTCATAGGACTAAATTTTTTGTTGCTGAGCTAGTTGCTGGATGATGTTATACTTATAATTTCCAGGATGTACTCCAGTTCTTAACCTTATGTTAGTATTGTGTGAGTATTTCCCAGTAGTGACTCCAGTTTCCATCACGGTCAGCACCATAACCAAACACATCAACCTAGGAAGACAAAAAATGAACATATGAATGAATGGGAAACAAATGCATGAACAAAATGTCCCTTTTTTTAACCAAACTCCAGACAATGGCTGCTGAAATGAAATGTTGGAACAGTTGAAATGAACAGTTGGACAGCGACCTGAGCAAGCACTAAATGGAAGCACCATGATTGTACAATGACAAAACCTCTTATTGAGAGGTTTAGCTAAAAAGCTTTCCATGAAGGACTGTCCTCTACATTGTAGTCTAGTCACATCAAGAACAGGAAGCATCAGAAAGACTTGCAGAAGCTTTCACTTTCATAGGGCATGTGAATTGAAATTTAACGATTCACAGATTTAACCAGAATTCTTTAATCAAGTGATACTGGTGTTTAAACCCGTTCTGATCTTCACCAAAGACGTTTTGAACTTTTGAATAACTTTTGAAATGCATATCTATTTAAAAGGGCAATACAAAAAAAATGATGAACAAATTAACAAAGACTCAAATCGACCAGCTTGTATGACAATAAAAAACTAGTGCTGTCAGTGTTAATCTCGTTAAAATGACGTTAATGCCATAACCACATTAACACGGCAAATCTCCGTTAGCGACTTAGCGCGGATCGCCCAGTGCGTGGGGCTGCATGGTGTCGACATGTTAGCGCGATTCAGCCCCACGCACGGGGTGTGAGATTAACGATGACAGCACTATAAAAATCATATTTTACTTCGTACTTCTGGCACTTCGGAGACTGAAAACTTTGTACTTACCTCATCACAAATGTGAAGTGCAAGAATCAAAGCCATAAAGCCAGTGGATGGATAACGTCCCTTATTTCCAAGCCAAACCTCATGTACATATTTCATAAAAGCTGGATTTACCACCATGACCTGTTAGAAATTAGAATGAGCCTTTAAACAGCTTTTATTTTTAAATATTACCATTGCCACCAGGAAGCTTTGCCATTGACGCTACTCACCAAATCCTTGTTAGTTTTGATCTTTGATTTCACTGGCATATATGACCTGTTGGAAACAGCATGACTTTGAAAAATATGAAGTAGGTGTTTAACAAAAACAAAGCTAAAAAAGGCATGGTCCGTCTTGAACATGGAGAAGGATCAGAGTAATGGTTTGATACAGAAATTCATCTTATTTCACCTGAAACTACATCCATTATCCAAATCCTTTTAAACTGTGTACATGTTGCAGTGGCATTCTATTTTTGCATTTGATGTAAATTCTGTGCTGTGATGTCTTCATGGAATACATTACAGAAAGACTCAGGTAACAAGCGTCATATCTATACTCATTTGCTAACCGAGAACATGATACCTTCATCTCTGACAAAAATGTGGAGAGGTGTGGTTTGTGAGGATTTCCTTATGTACCCATGTTCAGGTTTGGAAACCGCTTCACCCATTTTATAAAGGATAGTTAGATAGTTAGTCACACCAGGACAAAGCTGTATCTTGTTTATTGCATCACAGATTACAGATTACACAAATGAAGAAAATCCCTTTTCTCTGTGGCTGCTTTCGTCCCCATAAAGTGTGAGTAACCACCGGACGAGCTATATTTCAATAATTTTTTTTATTGAACAACAAGAGGGTTGCACCTCGCGACAAACGAACAAATACTGTTAACTATAAAAACACGTCCACAATCCACATATATTCATCTTTCTGTCCGATAAAGATCTTGGCATATTAGTTCCGCTCTCTGTCACTTATTAATGTGGACACACCCCGATTATGATTTTCCCCGATTATGAATCTTTTCCTTATAAATGTCACATGATCAAGATTATGTTAATTGATGTTATGTTTATCGATGTTATCCCCAATTAGCAGTATAATTATCAGTAGTGAGTAATTATCATTACTGTTAACCATAGCCCAATTAACTGGATATGGGGTTCCTGGGCAAAATTCTTCTGTTGGGCTGTAATGGTCTAATGGTATGCATTTATTTTTAGGGAGAATATAGCTGGAAAAATTATTAATTAAAATTTTATTTATATAGCACCTTTCTCGACAGAATCACAAAGTGCTGCACATAAGATAACAAGTTATAAAAAGATAAAACTGTCATGGTTCTGGGTCAGTTTTGACCCAGTATTTGACCCAGTATCAGTGTGTCCAGCTTTGCTCCTCCTGTCTCGTTAGCCCCAATTTCTCCCAGCTGTGTCTCCCTCCTGTTACCCATTCCCTGATTACCACCCTGTGTATATTGGCCCCGTGTTTTCCTCAACCCAGTGTTGCGTCGTACCCTCAGATCCTGCCTGTGTGTTCCTGCTTGGTTTCATGGGTTGGTTTCTGTTTTGGTTTCATGCCAGCAATAAAAGCTGTGGTTTTCAGTTACATTTCATCTCGGAGTCCTGCATTTGGATCCACATTTCCACCTGCCCGCACGCAGAGCCCTGACAAAAACAGACAATATAAAAAAGGCTAGAATTAAGCAAAAGCAAAAGAGTCCAGAGTTTGAGGGAGAGAGTTCCACAGTCTAGGGGCCACAATGGCAAAAGCTTTATCACCTAGTGATGGGCAGATGAAGCTTCATGAAGCACTGAAGCTTTTCATCCAATTGGTTCACCCCAGCGCAAAGCTTCTTGAAGCTTCATTTGCTCTAGTAGGACACCTACTGGATGTAAAAATATTAGTTGGCATGAATTTGAAGAGTGTGGCCTTTTGCACACAGCCTGTAAATGTCAACAACAAAAGGAGTGTGTAAAACATGTATATTGTAGTATATATGGCTGTATACTGTGTATATTTATACTGGCAGTATGGAAAATGATCATTTGGAAATGCTTAAAATGGAAATGATCATTTACTGTGAGGTGAGGTGTGGTTGGGGTGTGGACAGTGGATGTGCTTTTGTAACGTTGAGGTATAGACAGCTACACACTGAGGCTTTGAGCCTCAGTCCTGCCCACATTTTATTCTGTAAAAACTAAATTTCCACTGCTTTTATGGCCTTTTTAGTGGGGAGAACATAGCTAGGATTTAACGATTTAACAAATCTTTTAAATCCTTTGTCCTCCACAATGCTAAATGGCTGGGAGTCCTCGATCACCATGCTGACCAGGTCTTCATCTATTTGAGATTGTTCTCCTGAGGAAAGACAATAAAGACAAAGCACAAATATAAATATCACACACGTAACTTATAACAGCTGTATAATATTGTTTTATCATTTAGTAACATTACTGCATGCTATATTATCATGGCATTTGATGGCTCACCTGATCTTGCTCCACAATCGGTGTCCCCCTATTCTCATGCAAAGCTCTGTAGTGCCTAAGCATGGATGAGGTGTTGTTGTTATATCCCAGCTCCCTGGCACATAGCAAACACTTCACCTTGTACAAAAGTAAAGACAGCTTAACATAAATTGTATTGCACCATCAGTATTATGAAAATACATTTTCTGTTGAAATTTACATACCTTGTTGGGAGGAATAAAACCAAAATGTTCCCACACAGGGGAGGACAGCCTCCTCTTCTTAGCTGGCTCCATTCTCTCCTGACTTTCTCTCCTCACTCTCATAAACCTCCAAACTGTCTACAAACTCTCACTAACCGCAGCTCTCCATCAAACACCCACATTTTGAATAAGTCTGAGGGGTTTATATCTGTCATAGCTCGCGGCAAAGTTCGAACCACTTCGTGAACCAGTCACGTGGTACAGCCGGGCAGCGAGGCTTCGGATGTCATCATTTTCAGCTCCTCCCATAAATGAAGCAAGCCTCGATACGCGCATTGCGTTACTCGACACAAGCTTCGAAGCCTCGATACAGAATGTCACATCACTACTATCACCCTTAGTTCTCATCTTAGTTTTTTATAGCAAGTAAGCCCTGATCAGATGACCTCAGGGACCTGCTAGGGACTTAAGGCTGTAGCAGATCAGAGATGTAGGCTGGTGCAATCTGTGCAAAGCTTTAAAAGTCAAGACCAGGATCTTAAAATGGACTTTGTCAAAAGCCTAGCTGCAGCGTTTTGCACAACCTGCAGAAGATGCAGATCACCTTTGCTTAGACACATAAACAGTGAGTTACAATAGTCCAAGTGTGAGGAAATAAATGCATGTATAGCAATCCAGTTTCCAGTTCAGAGCGAGATAAAATAGGGCTTAACTTAGCTACATTTCTTAAGTGATAAAAACAAGACTGAACCAGAGATTTAGCATGACCGTCCAGTGTCCAGTCCCTACCCTCACCTATGGCCACGAGCTGTGGGTAGTGACCGAAAGAACGAGATCGCGGATACAAGCGGCAGAAATGAGCTTCCTCCGAAGGGTGGCTGGCCTCTCCCTTAGAGATAGGGTGAGAAGTTCGGCCATCCGGGAGGGGCTCAGAGTAGAGCAGCTGCTGCTCCACATCGAAAGGAGCCAGCTGAGGTGGTTCGGGCATCTGACAAGGATGCCCCCTGTGCGCCTCCTGGGTGAGGTGTTCCAGGCCTGTCCCACCGGGAGGAGGCCCCGGGGCAGACCCAGGACATGCTGGAGAGATTATATCTCTCGGCTGGCCTGGGAACGCCTTGGTATTCCCCCGGACAAGCTGGAGGAGGTGGCTGGGGAGAGGGAGGTCTGGGCCTCTTTGCTTAGGCTGCTGCCCCCGCGACCCGGCCCCGGACAAAGCGGATGAAGATGGATGGTCCAGTGTGAGAGTCGAGTCAAAAGTGACACTTAAATTCCTGACAGAGGATTTAACATATACTGAGAGAGGACCAAGGGCTTTCACTATGGGATAAAGATCTGTCAGGAGCACATATAAGGACTTCAGTTTTCCCCTCATTGAGTTGGAGGGCATTTGCAGCCATCCAACATTTGATCAAATCTAAGCAGTTTGTATTTGCTGAAATTACCAGCATGTTTAGTACATCAGGTTTGGTTGTAATTCATTTCCTGTTTTGTTTTATTGGCAAGTTGTTTCATGTGTCTTGTGGCTAGTTTAACTTCCCCTGCCTTTTAAGGAGTTTTTGCTGTGAGTAATCAGGCTCTGAGGACAATGGTACCCTGATTTCACCAAATAGAAAGAAGTCTGTCAGATTAAGTA
The DNA here is from genome assembly GCF_041146795.1 of Maylandia zebra. Taxonomy (NCBI): domain Eukaryota; kingdom Metazoa; phylum Chordata; class Actinopteri; order Cichliformes; family Cichlidae; genus Maylandia; species Maylandia zebra. The sequence goes on from NC_135187.1 coordinate 30,021,884, forward strand.
GTTAATTTTTCCCAACATGTATCTTGTGGATTACTGGATGACCCAGACACTGCATTCTTTGTCAGACAACTGCAGAGCTCACCCAGCACTCCATCCACACCATCAGCAACACAGAGAGAATCTGCATCAGCATCCTCCTCAGCCAGCCCTGCCTCAACACCGACCGAAACAGCCCCAACCCCAGTCAGGCCACCTGATTCAAAAAGAAAGAGGTGTCAGGTCTGCCCAAGCAGTAAGGACAGAAAGACAAATTTATTGTGTTTCAACTACAAAAAATATCTCTGCAAAGAACACACAAAAAGTATCACTTGTCACCTGTTCTGCTTTTCTTTTCTTTTTTTCAGTTTATATTAAAGTTCTATTGCTGGAAAAAAACACTTTTTTGCCCTTTCTTCATGTAAATATCTATGGGTCCAAAATTGACCTATAAAACCATAGATGTCACTTTAGTTGTTAATATTAAAATAAATAAATACAAAACCTTTATTTAAGAGATCTTTTCTATACCCCTCAGTATTAATCAGGTAACAGGTGACAACCTTTTATGTACTAATATGATTCTCTTGAGGTTCATTTTACCATTTTTTTGTAATTGAAAATGAGGGGTATTCTGAGAAAAAAAGGCCCCACCACACCAAAAGTATTGAAACCAACATTTTCATGGATAAGGAAACCTAAGAAGGTAACCAAGAGATGAGAAACAAATTGGATGATAGCTTGTTGTTTTTAGTGTATTTTATAGCTGATTTAATAAACAGGTCAAAACCAACCCGTTAACATGAGCGATGATAACAGAAAACTAACACAAGAGGAAGGGTAAAGGTAGCTAGGTCCCAGCCTGCCCCAATCCCAAGGAGAAAGGGCGCTAGACTCCACCGTGTCCCTGCACCCAGGACCAGAACCCTCCAGACCCTCCACTGCTTTGCCTGAACTCATTGTGTCTCCTGTGACAGCCCACTACGACACTATTGCTCTGACTGGTTTCTCACCAGAACAATCAGAGCCGGCTGTCCCAGTGAGTTTTCTGTTCCTGTGTTTTCTGCTCCTGCTTTCAACTATCCTGGGCCATTCCAACTAACCTACAGTGGGGCAAAAAAGTATTTAGTCAGCCACCGATTGTGCAAGTTCCCCCACTTAAAATGATGACAGAGGTCAGTAATTTGCACCAGAGGTACACTTCAACTGTGAGAGACAGAATGTGAAAAAAAAATCCATGAATTCACATGGTAGGATTTGTAAAGAATTTATTCGTAAATCAGGGTGGAAAATAAGTATTTGGTCAGCTCAAACAAGGAAAATCTCTGGCTCTCACAGACCTGTAACGTCTTCTGTAAGAAGCTTTTCTGTCCCCCACTCGTTACCTGTATGAATGGCACCTGTTTGAACTCATCATCTGTATAAAAGACACCTGTCCACAGCCTCAAACAGTCAGACTCCAAACTCCGCCATGGCCAAGGCCAAAGAGCTTTCGAAGGACACCAGGAAAAGTATTGTAGACCTGCACCAGACTGGGAAGAGTGAATCTACAATAGGCAAGCAGCTTGGTGTGAAAAAATCAACTGTGGGAGCAATCATCAGAAAATGGAAGACATACAAGACCACTGATAATCTCCCTCGATCTGGGGCTCCACGCAAGATCTCATCCCGTGGGGTCAAAATGATCATGAGAACGGTGAGCAAAGATCCCAGAACCACACGGGGGGACCTGGTGAATGACCTGCAGAGAGCTGGGACCAAAGTAACAAAGGTCACCATCAGTAACACACTACAACGGCAGGGAATCAAATCCCGCAGTGCCAGACGTGTTCCGCTGCTGAAGCCAGTGCATGTCCAGGCCCGTCTGAAGTTTGCCAGAGAGCACATGGATGATACAGCAGAGGATTGGGAGAATGTCATGTGGTCAGATGAAACCAAAGTAGAACTTTTTGGTATAAACTCAACTCGTCGTGTTTGGAGGAAGAAGAATACTGAGTTGCATCCCAAGAACACCATACCTACTGTGAAGCATGGGGGTGGAAACATCATGCTATGGGGCTGTTTTTCTGCCAAGGGGACAGGACGACTGATCCGTGTTAAGGACAGAATGAATGGGGCCATGTATCGTGAGATTTTGAGCCAAAACCTCCTTCCATCAGTGAGAACTTTGAAGATGAAACGAGGCTGGGTCTTCCAACATGACAATGATCCAAAACACACAGCCCGGGCAACAAAGGAGTGGCTCCGTAAGAAGCATTTGAAAGTCCTGGAGTGGCCTAGCCAGTCTCCAGACCTCAACCCCATAGAAAATCTGTGGTGGGAGTTGAAAGTCCGTGTTGCTCGGCAACAGCCCCAAAACATCACTGCTCTCGAGAAGATCTGCATGGAGGAATGGGCCAAAATACCAGCTTCTGTGTGTGCAAACCTGGTAAAGACCTATAGTAAACGTTTGACCTCTGTTATTGCCAACAAAGGTTATGTTACAAAGTATTGAGTTGTATTTTTGTTATTGACCAAATACTTATTTTCCACCCTGATTTACGAATAAATTCTTTACAAATCCTACCATGTGGATTCATGGATTTATTTTTCACATTCTGTCTCTCACAGTTGAAGTGTACCTCTGGTGCAAATTACTGACCTCTGTCATCATTTTAGGTGGGGGAACTTGCACAATCGGTGGCTGACTAAATACTTTTTTGCCCCACTGTAAACTGGCTAGCTAATTCTGTTCAGTTCCAGCAACAAGCGCAACCAGAGAGGCACAAAAGGAGCATTTAGGTGCCAAGCAGCTAAAGCCTGAACTTGAGTCTTGGGTGTCATATTCCCTGAGCCTGATATTGTGCGTCATTGTCTCAGCTGTTTAGTTTTCTCTCCTGTTACTGTTTGTGTATTTAACGCCTCATTCTCCCCTCAGTTATTTGTCTTGTCATACTGTGCTATACCCTGTTTTACTTCCTAGTGTTGCTGGTTTCACTTAAGTTTATAATATTTTTTACACTCGGAATAGTAAATCGTTTTTTTTGTATTTTTGTTTGCTTTGATTATCTTATTTTTGATTATCTTGCTTCTCTATTAAAAGTAATTTTACCTTTCTGAGCTTTGTCTTGTCTTTCTCCTGAAACAATTCATCTGTCAGGCAGGCAGGCACTGCCATGCTTTCATTTACTTTAAGGTTTCTCTAGAAGAGTGAGTGTTTGTCAATCACAACAAAACTATATCATCATGTTGATAAATATTAGTACAGATTGTACATATGAACCAGGGTCAGGACACTGTTCCAACTTACTGCTTCTGTCATGGTCCTGCGGCCATGACTCAGTGACTTTGTGTTTGTGTTCCTTATTGTTATTATTCTCTTTATTATTCTTGGGCTGTTTTGGGATGGTTTGTGTTTTGGGATTTTAGATACTGGGTTTTGGGTTTGTGTTCCCTCTATTGGTCCCTGGTGTTAGTGTTCCCCTGTCTCGTCAGGTTAATCAGGTCCAGCTGTGTCTCCCACCTGTGTGTGATTTCCCAGTGTCTCTTTGTGTACTTATAGTGTGTGTTTTCCTCTGCTCCTCGTCGCGTCGTCTGTATTCATACCTTGTGAAATCCCCTGCGTGCTCTCCCTGCTGTTCACCCTTCATGTTCAGGTTTGCCACTCCTTTGTGTAGTTTATCCCAGTTTAGTTCGTCCTTAGTTCTGTTTGCCATCTCCACTTTATGTCTGGTATTGTTAATAAATCACCCTTCACGTCTGAATAAGTGCTGCATTTGAGTCCTCCTTCCACTCTTCACACGGCCGCTGCCCCGAACCGTGACAGCTTCTCACATGCAGTAACATAGTATTTATTGACAGTCCAAATTGGTGAGGAAGTCTTTGATCCAGGAGCAGGTGGCAGGGGAGATCTGAAGGTGGTACAGTTTGGTAGTGAGAATGTCTGGTATTTTGGTGTTGAATGCTTAGCTGTAGTCCACAAAGATCCTCACCTAGCTCTACCTGTTCTCCAGATTTCCCACCGCTCTGTGAAGGGTGATGGTGATGGTATCCCCCGTGGCCAGATACGCTCTGTAAGCAAACTGGTGGGGGTTGAGAGAGGGAGTTAGGCAGTCTCTGATGTTCCTAATCAACCTAACCTAATCACTCGCAACACTTCATGACCACAGGTGTGAGGTCTATAGGTCTTTAGTCATTGAGGCTGTCTATTCCAGTCTTTTGGGGGATGGGAATGATGGTGTGGGCCTTCAGACAGGTAAGAACAGTGGCATGAGTCAGGGAGAGGTTGAACAGCCCAGTGACGATCCCTGCTAGTTTGCCCACACAGGCTTTTAACAAGAGGCTCTGTGATGCCTTTTTTTCCTGCTTCTATGTCAGGGCTGGTGAAGACCGGGTGAGCAGTACTTACATGTATTATATTACAAGGGAGTGCCAACTGCTTCCTGGCTAGTCACATGTTTGAAAAACTTATCATGCTTAACACATGAGTCATTTTTGCATGGTTTCATCCAGTGCTAGTCAAAACTACTGTATGTTAGCATGTTTACTGGTTCCTTTGAGGCAAATTCTGTTCTAACCATGCAGAATGGTGTGGCTGTTCCACTGTCTCTGTTAAAAGTGAAATATATCAATAACTATTATTTACATTATTTTATATAATTATAGTTATAATTTGTTTATCTCTACATTATGACTCCTGTTAGTAAGTGGGATACATTAGGGAGCAAGTGAACATTTTGTCCTCAGCAGTGATTTGCTTTTTTTTTTATTTCTGAGTTTTGCAGTTTAGCACTGATTTGTTAAAACCAGGAAAAATGGGCAAGTGTAAGGATTTAAGTGAGTGTGAAAAGGGCCAATGGATATGCTGAACAAGCAAGTCAGCTCCATGGAGCCCCCACCTCACAGCTTACAGCACCTATTACCCACATAGCAAAATTGGTATGGCCTGAATCTGGCCCCCACAATGTGCTTACACACAGCCAACATACCGCAAAGAATGACGGCCCTTTGGTGGCCCATGTGTGGTTTACCTCTGGCAAACCTGATCTGGGCCACCAAAGTGTCGTCATTCTTTTTGGTATTTTGGCCATGTGTAAGTTGTGTGCAGCCATGGGCCAGTTGCAGACACTATGCTGGCCCTGTGCTGGCCCAGAACAGTTTCACCTCTGGCTCCAGATGTCAGCCTAATGTGTACCTTAACAGAGCCATGTAATAACAACATAATAGTGCAAAAGAAACATGGCGAAACTATATTCAGACAGGGAATGGACTGATTCGTACATAGGGCTTTTCTGCTTTCCCGGATTACTCACGGTACTCTATACAACATGCCACATTCACCCAATCACACTAGGTTTTTGATAAAGTAAACCCTCACAAACCTGTCAAACCTGCATTTGCAACGTTGGCTACCATAGCAGTATAGTATTGCAACGTGGCAGTTAGGTCTTCTAACTAAAATAGGAAAATAGGATCATAAATAGTGCCATCATTGTCAGACCTGGCCCACATCTGGTTGACATACACCCTGCCATGACACCAGCCAGTCAGAAGTGCCAGCTTGATGCACAGGCCAGACCTGTTTTCTATGAGCGTGGGCCATGTAAACCAAACCGAAATCAGGCCAGATGTGGCATGCCATCACACAAACAGTGCCATCTATGCCAGGCCTGGCCCTATCTGGATCACATACCACTTACCATGCCAGAAGTCAGCCAGCAGTGCCGGCTTGACACCAGATCTGGGCCAGACCTGTCTGCTAAGTGGGTACTATCTATCTATTAGCAAACCCAGGAGTTGAAGAGGAGTTGGAGGAGATTAGGAAATCGCTTAATTTCATGTCTGATGAACTGAGCAAAGTGGCTAAACAACAAGGTATGCTACATCACCAATGGATGAAATAAAACAACTAAAAAACCTCATAAAGGACAAGGACAAGAAAATAGACGACTTGGAACGGCGAATCGAGACCCTTGAACAATACACAAGAATGGATGATTTAGTCATAGGTGGACTGGAGACGCAACACCGAACCTACGCCAGAGTAACAGCTGGCGGAGGTAAAGACGGTGAAGATGCCCCAGTAGAGGAGCTGCAAACGCTTGAACAGCAAGTGATAAAATTCCTTCAAACGAAGAATGTAAGTATTCAGAGCCATCATATCGCCGCATGCCACACGCTCCCCAGAAAAGACAGTTAAAGCCATCAATTATTCTTCGGTTTGTGAGTCGCAAAACAAAGATTGAGTTACTGAAACAGGGAAAGAAGCTAAAAGGGACTGGTGTGTATTTAAATGAACATTTAACGAAAAAGACTGCTGAAATTGCAAGACAGGCACGCAGCCTGAAACAAAATAAGATACAAGCGACATGGACGAGGAACTGCAAAGTAATGAGACTAAATGGCACTCCCGAAGAAGCGAAAGTTGTGATGATAAGAGAAAGACTTAGAGCAATATAAATAATCAGGAATCTGCTATGGAATCTATTGGAAAAGTGACGATTGGATAATAAACAATGGGTATGGAAAGTGTTTCTGGCCTTATGGCTCAAAAACAATGGAAAAGACAACAACAAAAACAAAAAACACATAAATGACAAGTTTGGACACAGATTATAGGTTTACATTCAGAGATATTGAAGAGGAAGAATTTGATTAAGAAAAGGACTGTCAAGGTGGTTATTTTGGCACACACTGAGAAAACGAACTTCAAAATGTTTAACTATGCAGAGCACAACATGCATGACCCTGAAAGTAACATTGACCCAGATAACCACTTCTACAATAACAACAATAATACTTGTGAGTACTATACAGATGACCAATTCAATATGAATATTAAAATGGCAAATGCATTGTCGGTCATACATTTCAATAGTAGGAGCCTGTATAAATTTTTTTCTAAAGTTACAGAATGTTTAAGTAAGTTAAAAAAGTTTAATATAATTGCAATATCAGAAACATGGCTCGATAATGAGAAAGTTAGTGAAATGGGACTGGAAGGATACCAATTATTTACAATGAACAGGGTGAATAAAAAAGGAGGTGGTGTTGCTTTATATATAGATAAAGTTTTGAAATGTAGTCTGATTGAATGTATGTCAAGCACCATAGATAACGTATTGGAATGTGTCACTATTGAAATCCATGTTGAAAAAGCTAGTAATATAATTTTAAGTTGCATCTATAGGACACCAGGTTCATGCCTTGAGACATTCAATGAAAAACTTGCTGCTATGTTTAGCAACCTAAATAATAAAAAAGTGCAAATAATTTGTGGTGATTTTAATATAGATTTGCTAAACTCAAATGGACATCAGAAAACAACAGATTTCATAAATACAATGTATAGTAACTCCCTTTTCCCTGTAATTATAAAACCAAGTAGAATAACAACTGATAATAACAACTGATACAGCTACATTAATAGATAATATATTCACAAATAAAATTGACCATGAAATAGTAGGTGGACTTCTTATAACTGATATAAGCGATCATCGTCCTGTTTTTGCAATTTTTCAAAATTATTTTGGGATTAAAACTAAACAAAAGAATCAAACATTTGATATGATACGACATAGAACAACAAGAGCCATTGCTGCCCTCCAGGTGGACTTAAAGGAACACAATTGGAATGAGGTTTTTGCAAATGAAGATTCAAATAGTGCATATGATGCATTCCTATCAACTGTAATTTCACTATATGAAAAACATTGTCCTTTAATGAAAATCACTAGAAAGCATCACAGATCAAATAAGCCATGGATCACAAAGGGGATAGAAGATGCATGTAAAAAGAAAAATAATCTATATAAGAGATTCATAAAACAGAGGACAAAAGATGCTGAAATAACGTACAAGTTATATAAAAATAGATTAGTGAATATTATAAGAACAAGTAAGAAAGAATATTACCACAAATTATTGGAGCAAAGTAGAAGTAACACACAAGAAACATGGAGGATATTAAATAGTATAATCAAGAAGGGCTCAAAAAATAAGAATTATCCATATTTTAAAAAAGATAAAGATATTGTGCTTGATAAAACTAAAGACATTGCAAATGAATTTAATGATTTCTTTGTAAATGTTGGCTTTAATTTAGCAAAAGAAATTCCAGAGTCAAGAAATAATAACGACCTAAATAAACGTATTACTCAGATTGTGTCCTCCATGTTTATTGATGCTGTAACTCATAGAGAAATAATTAACATTGTGAAGACATTTAAAAATAAAAAGTCCACTGACTGTTTTGGTATTGACATGATATTAGTGAAAAGTATTATAGAATATATGGTGCAACCTTTCGCATACATTTGTAATCTGTCCTTTCAAACTGATGTATTTCCGTCACAAATGAAAATAGCAAAAGTTATTCCAATCCATAAAACGGAGAGAGATGTCAGTTTACCAATTACAGGCCAATATCACTACTTCCACAATTCTCAAAAATGTTAGAAAAGTTATTTGTTAATAGACTTGATAAATATATTGAGATGCATAATCTCCTAAGTGATAACCAATATGGTTTTAGAGCGAAAAGGTCCACTTCGATGGCAGTGATGGAACTTGTTGAAGGGATATCTAATGCTATAGATAATAAGGAATATACTGTTGGTGTCAGGCTCAGGAGGGACTCGGAGGCAGACCGTCACTTAAGTTCGTGATTTATTTACACACACAGACACCAGGTGCGAATATATACGGGTGAGGGGGGGCACAGGAAGAGGGTCTCCGGGGAACACAGGCACGGGAAGAAGAGGGCTAGGTACAAAATCCACTGAAGCGCAGGTAGCTCGGACTCCGGCTTTAGCTCACCAACGGCGGTCCTCAGGCTGGCGAGAATTCTGGCACAGAGAGGAAAGGCAGGTAAGTAGTGGCACGACAGAAACTCGTAAAACAGCTCAGATAGGTGATGACACTGACGAGTGTTACACAATAATCCAGCGAGGAAGCACTCTCAGCAGCCGCCTTAAGTGGGTGAGATGATTGCTTGCAGGTGTCCGAGCCAGGGGCTGGAGCCATCACGACTCCGCCCCGGTAGAGAGCAGTGCGCGGGAGGGGAGAGAGAGAGATGCAGCACAACAAAAACACTTGTAGCCATACAGAGTCAGCCGAGAAGGCACAGGGTCATGACAGTACCCCCCCCCCCCCCCTCAACGGGAGCCCCTCGGCGACCCACCCGGCTTACCCGGATGCCGCCGGTGAAACTCGCGGAGCAGACCAGGAGCCAGAACCGCCGACCGGGGCACCCAGGAACGTTCCTCTGGCCCGTAGCCCTCCCAGTCCACCAGGTACTGAACGCCCCTCCCCCGCCGCCGAGAGTCCATAATGCGGGTGATGCCAAACACTTCCTGCCCATCCACGAGCCGGGCGGGCGGAGGGGGCCCGGAAGGAGGGCACAACGGGCTGGAGAGCACGGGCTTGACCTGGGAGACATGGAAAACATTATGGATACGCATATTGCGAGGCAGCTTCAGACGGACGGATACCGGATTGACCAGGGCCTCAATCTCGAACGGACCGATGAAAGCCGGGGAAAGCTTCTTCGACTCGGCACGAAGGGGAACAAAGCGTGAGGAGAGCCATACCTGTTGCCCAACTGTATAGGCAGGCGCAGGGATCCGGTGGCGGTCGGCGATCTCCTTATTGCGCTCCGCCGTCCGCAGCAGAGCGGCTCGGGTGGACCGCCAGGCCCGGCGGCACCTGCGGAAATGATGTTGCACTGATGGAACGGTATGCTCACCTTCCACGGCCGGGAACAGGGGTGGTTGGTAGCCTAATGAGGCTTCGAACGGCGACAGTCCAGTGGCTGAAGAGGTCAGGCAGTTGTGGGCGTACTCAATCCAGGGGAGCTGCTCGCTCCAAGTGGTCTGGTTGAGAGAGACGACACAGCGGAGTGCCGCTTCGAGCTCTTGGTTGGTACGCTCGGCCTGTCCATTGCTCTGAGGGTGGAAGCCCGAAGAGAGGCTGACCGCGGCACCGAGCAGCATGCAGAACTCCTTCCAAACCCGAGAGGTAAATTGGGGTCCCCGGTCGGAAACGATGTCCATCGGAATGCCATGAAGCCGGAAGACGTGGGTGGTGAGCAGCTGGGCGGTCTCCAGGGCTGTAGGGAGCTTCGGGAGGGCGATGAAATGAGCCGACTTAGAAAAACGGTCAACAATAATGAGGATGGTGGTGTTACCGGATGACGGTGGGAGCCCCGTAACGAAGTCCAGCGCTATGTGAGACCAGGGCCGTCCTGGCGTGGGGAGCGGTTGAAGAAGCCCGGCGGGTGGTCGGTTGGGACGTTTGTTCCGGGCACACGTGGTGCACGCCATGACGTACTCCCTGGCGTCCTTGTCCAAGGTGGGCCACCAGAAAAATCGCTGCAGGAAGGTGATGGTGCGGCGGGCTCCGGGATGACAGGTGAACCGGGCAGTGTGGCCCCAGTGTAGTACCTGAGGTTGGACAGCAGCAGGGACAAACAACCGACCAGGGGGGCCCGTCCCCGGGTCGGGGTCAGTATCCTGGGCCTCGCGCACGAGAGCTTCGATCTCTCATGTGACAGCTCCAATAACACAGGTAGCTGGAAGAATCGGTTCTGGATCGGAGTCTCCCTCCGTACTGGAAAACTGACGGGAGAGTGCATCGGGCTTCACGTTGCGCGACCCTGGTCTGTAAGTGATGGAGAAATTGAATCTTGTGAAGAAGAGGGCCCACCTGGCTTGTCGTGAATTTAGGCGTTTGGCGGACCGGATGTACTCAAGGTTCTTATGGTCGGTCCACACGATGAACGGGTGTTCCGCGCCCTCAAGCCAGTGCCTCCACTCCTCCAGGGCCAGTTTGACCGCTAGCAGCTCCCGATCACCGATGCCATAGTTCTGTTCTGCGGGTGAGAGACGACGAGAAAAGAATGCACAGGGATGGAGCGTACCTTCAAATCGTTGCGACAGAACTGCTCCCACTCCAGAGTCCGAAGCATCCACCTCCACCACGAACGGTTGCCTGAGGTTGGGCTGACGGAGGATGGGGGCGGTAGTGAACTTCTCCTTCAGTAGGGAAAAGGCCTCCTGAGCAGAGAGGTCCCACTGAAAAGGAACTTTGGGAGAGGTAAGTACAGTGAGAGGTGAGGCAATCTTACTGTAGTCCTTTATGAAGCGTCGGTGGAAGTTGGCGAATCCTAGGAACCGTCGGAGTTGCTGGCGGTTCGGCGGTTGAGGCCAGTCCACCACGGCCCGGACCTTCTCGGCGTCAGGTTTGAGATCCCCCCGAGAGATGATATAGCCAAGGAAGGCCACCGTGTCAACGTGAAATTCACATTTCTCCGCTTTCACGAACAACCGGTTCTCCAGGAGGCGCTGCAGGACCTGCCTCACGTGACTCTCGTGCTCCGCCTGGGACTTAGAGAAAATGAGAATATCATCAAGGTACACAAAAGCACATAGATTAATAAAATCCCTCAGAACATCGTTAACAAGGGCCTGGAAGACCGCGGGCGCATTGGTTAAGCCAAAGGGCATGACGAGATACTCATAGTGTCCAATATGCGTGTTGAAAGCGGTCTTCCACTCATCTCCTTCCCGGATTCTCACCAGGTGGTAAGCGTTTCGTAGGTCTAGTTTGCTGAACACCGTGGCCCCCTGGAGTAGTTCGAAAGCAGAATTAAGGAGGGGAAGAGGGTACTTGTTCTTTACAGTGATCTTGTTGAGGCCGCGGTAATCAATACATGGCCGGAGCGTCTTGTCTTTTTTTGCAACAAAGAAGAATCCTGCCCCCACGGGGGAGGATGACGGGCGAATTAACCCAGCAGCCAGAGAGTCGTTGACGTATCTCTCCATGGTTTCCCTTTCGGGCTGTGTGAGGCTGTAGAGGCGGCCAGAGGGGAGAGGCGCCCCAGGGAGAAGATCAATGGCACAGTCATAGGGCCGGTGTGGTGGAAGCGAGCCCGCCTCATCCTTACTAAAAACTGCTGCGAGGTCATGATAGACGGAGGGAACCGAAGACAGCTCCGGTGACTTTGAAGGCTTCCCGGGGGGGGGGGGAAAGAGGGAGCAGATGGCGTGGCGGCCCGAAGGCAGGTCATGTGGCAGCCCACACCCCACCCCATAACTTGCTCTTTCCTCCAGTCGATGTGTGGGTTGTGTTGTGAAAGCTATTAGATTATTCTGTTATTATATGTTACCTTATATATGTAATCAAAGTAGTTGAAGTATGATACTGCTGTAGATCATATTATACCCTTTAATATAGAGTGTGTGAGCTGTATGTAGTTTAGTTCTTATTATACTTTTGAGTTAACAGAACATATTCACTTATTAGTTTATTAGATAAGTGTGCATCACTCTGTATCCTTGATCTGCTGTGAATGTGTTACATGCTTAATTGTTGAATCATGAAGAGAAGCTTGTAAGCAGGAGACTCTGTGTCTAAGACAGGGGAGATAGACAGACCACATTCCACACCCCCACCTTACAGAAAGCAGAGAAACAACTGTCGAGGTCATAACTTAGGCGCTGTAACAGAGAAAGAATGTGATGTTTTGGCTTTTACGACTAGATGGGGGCCACTAGAGACTATAAAAAGCTGAGCAACCCGTCACCATTTTGAGACTTGCTGTGACCCTCTTCAGGCAGCTCTCCCCATCATGATGGTCCTTATGCTCTTAAGTGTTGAATTGTATGGAAATAAATGATTGTTGATTGAGCATAAATACACCGAGTATTGTCCTTCCTTCAGCCCAAAGATTCAAAGAATTGGGAGATTTCAACAAAGCCATGGATAACCTAGTACAAGCGGGGTTACTGGAGCCTTAAACACACAGAAACAAACGTTCTCAACGTGGTTACCGGAGAGAGTGAGTGTGACGGGTAGGGTGACGTGTGTTATGTCAGGCAACCGGTGACCGGACAGGGCAGACACGCGGAGAGGATGAGGCAGTGGCTGTGTGCCAATGTTGAGCTTGGAGACTAGCGACGCATCAATGAAATTCTGTTCTGCACCAGAGTCAATTAACACAGAGAGGGAATGGGACAACGACCGGAGGGTGAGTTTTGCAGGCAGCAAGAGACGGGGAAGAGGCTTGTTGCTGGACAGGTCGCCCACCAGTACCCTCTCAATTACTGGCGGGCGCCCCCTTTTGCCAGCGCCGAGCAGGCAGAGATGTAATGCCCCTTGCGACCGCAATACAAACACTCACCCGCGGAAAACCGGCGTTGTCGCTCCGCAGGAGTGAGTCGAGAACGTCCCAGCTGCATGGGTACCTCCTCCTCTGTTCCAAACGCTCCAGCCTCCCGTGCGTCGGGTTGGGGCTCCCGAGAAGCCAGAGGCTCGCGAAACTGCCGCCTTCGTGAGCTCTGGCGCGCCCGCAGGCGATCATCCACCTGAATACACAGGGACATTAATGCATTCAGAGAGGCAGGAAGCTCCCGCATCATTATCTCATCCTTGAGCTCTTCGCAGATATTATTTAACAGAGTGGTCTTCAGAGCCTCAGGTCCCCATTTGGTCTGTGCAGCTAGGGTCCAGAAATCAACAGAAAAGTCAACCATGCTTCGCCTACCTTGCTTCAGATTAATCAAACGATAGCCAGCTGCCTCCGTACTAGAGCCTTTATCAAACACCGACTTGAAGCGCGACAGGAAGTCGTCATAAGACATTCCGGGGCAAGCCTGCAGCTGGGCCTGGGCCCAGGCCAGGGCTCGATCACGTAGTAGCTGGGTGACGTAAGCGATCTTAACCCCGTCAGAAACAAACACATGGGGCAGTAATTGAAAGTGCATAGAACACTGCAACAAAAATCCCGCACACTTTCCCATCTCCCCAGAAAAAGCCTCAGGTGAAGGCAAAAGCTTATCCAGCGAAACCGCGGAGGCTACTGAAGCTACCGTGCTAGCAGCCTGGGTAGCTGTGGCTGTTGTAGTGACGGCAGGAGCGTGCGTTACCTGGGGAGGGGCCGCGGGAGGCTGGTCCTCGGCCAGCGGAATCCGTTGGGCGAAGGCCTGCGTTAGAGACGCCACGTCTCCGCTGAGCTTCACCAGCATTTGTTCGTGTCGGTGCAGAAGCTCCTCCAGAGACATGGGGGCTGTCGCTGCCGAGGCTGGGCCTGCTGAGTCCATAGCGGTGGCTGGATTATTCTGTCAGGCTCAGGAGGGACTCGGAGGCAGACCGTCACTTAAGTTCGTGATTTATTTACACACACAGACACCAGGTGCGAATATATACGGGTGAGGGGGGCACAGGAAGAGGGTCTCCGGGGAACACAGGCACGGGAAGAAGAGGGCTAGGTACAAAATCCACTGAAGCTCAGGTAGCTCGGACTCCGGCTTTAGCTCACCAACGGCGGTCCTCAGGCTGGTGAGAATTCTGGCACAGAGAGGAAAGGCAGGTAAGTAGTGGCACGACAAAAACTCGAAAAACGGCTCAGATAGGTGATGACACTGACGAGTGTTACACAATAATCCAGCGAGGAAGCACTCTCAGCAGCCGCCTTAAGTGGGTGAGATGATTGCTTGCAGGTGTCCGAGCCAGGGGCTGGAGCCGTCACGACTCCGCCCCGGTAGAGCGCAGTGCGCGGGAGGGGAGAGAGAGAGATGCAGCACAACAAAAACACTTGTAGCCATACAGAGTCAGCCGAGAAGGCACAGGGTCATGACAGTTGGTGTTTTTATAGACTTAAAAAAGGCGTTTGATACAATTGATCATTCTATATTAATGAATAAACTAGAGAGATATGGCATAAGAGGGTTAGCATACAAGTGGATGAAAAGTTACCTGGATGACAGATATCAATATGTTGAAATCAATAATGTAAAATTTAATCAGCTGAAGGTAACTTGTGGTGTTCCTCAGGGCTCTGTGCTGGGCCCTAAATTATTCATATTATATATAAATGACATATGTAGTGTTTCCAAACTGTTAAAATGTGTATTGTTTGCTGATGACACCACTCTGTATTGCTCAGGTAAAAACCCAGAACAGCTTCTGACTACAGCGGAAAAAAACTGGTTTGATGTAAATAAGTTATCGTTAAATATAAAGAAAACAAAATAGATTATTTTTGGCACTAGACAAATGAAAAATGTATCTAAAAATCAGGATTAATGGAATTGAAATTGAAAGAGTGTACGAAAATAAATTTCTTGGAGTGATAATTGATGATAAGCTGAGTTGGAAGTCTCATATAAACCATGTGAAAACAAAAATGTCAAAAACCATTGCTATTCTCTATAAAACAAAGCATGTCCTGAATAAAAAATCGTTATACACACTTTATTGTACTCTGTTGCTTCCATATATGACTTACTGTCTGGAGATATGGGGTAATGCATATAAAACGAACACTCTTCCTATTTTCAAGTTACAAAAAAGACCGGTGTATTAAAGTAAAAGCCAAAACCTCAGCTCTCCGTGGGTCTAGACCCGGAGTGGGCAACTCCAGGCTTCGGGGGTTGGTGTCCTGCAGGTTTTAAATCTCACCTTGGGTCAACACACCTGAATCAAATGAGTCGTTCGTTACCAGGCCTCTGGAGAACTTCAGGACATGTTGAGGAGCCCACCCCTGGTCTAGACAAAATGTCAGCGGGGCAGCAGAGTCACACCGTGCTCCTGTACTAAGGTTGCTTATGCAAACAGCTGATTATGAACCATGCTCTGGTGAAAACATCTTCTAGTAGCTCCTTTTAACAGTGGACAGTGAAGCCAACGTGGAAGTGACTAAAAAAAAATTAAAAAAAAGTTACAAAAACGAGCTATAAGAATTATAAACCAATCAAACTATATAGAACCAACTAACATTTTGTTTATTAATCTGAATACCCTGAAATTTTATGATTTAGTTGAATATAAAATGGCACAGATAATGTATAAAGCACAAAATAACTTGCTTTGCCGCAGTACTCAGAAGCTGTTTAAAGTCAGAGAGAGTCAATATGACTTAAGGGGAACAGATTTCTTTAAAAAAAAAACAAGATGAGGACAAATATAAAGCAGAGATGTGTTTCTGTTGGAGGAGTTAACCTGTGGAATAGTTATGACAGTGATTTTAAAAGGTGTAGTTCATTTTCCTTGTTTAAAAATATGTTTAAAAATAGAGTATTAGAAAAATATATATATCAAGAATGAAAAAAGCAAAAAAAAAAAAAAAAAAAAACCCAAAAAAACTCTTGATTCTTTTGCTTTGATGTAGTTACTTATCTAAGGCGGAAAGTTTTTTTTTCTTGTTTGTTTGTTTGTTTGTTTGTTTGTTTGTTTTGTTTTTGCTTTGTTTTATTATTTGCTTCGAGCCCTGTGTACAGGAGCTGCATGCAAAAAGATCTTTTGTTAAAAGGGTTGGCGTAATAAGCAAATGCTTCAGCCAATACCTTTTGATTAGCCTTGTCTCGTGCTTTCTTGCTTTGTGGTAGATCTTTGTTCTGTATTCACTGAGATATTTGAATGCTAATCAATAAAATCAAAATCAAATCAAAAAAATCATATTACTAACATCTTTTTGTCAGGTACTACAGCACTCTTTCAGGGGTCTAGCGGAGTCCATGCTTCGACAAGTAAGGGCTGTTTTCCCATATCAGTATCACTTAGCAATTTAATTCCTTATTGATTCTCTTATCGATTCTTATTGGGTTTTCATTGGCTCCACCATCACTAAGCAGCGTATCAAAGACATTACTAACATGCAAATTAATTGCATGCTGTGTGTTCAAATGTTTGTACATGTTGGAGGGATTTCCCCCCTTTGTTAAAAGGTGAAAAAACAAAACATTGTCCGTATCCCTGCTGTAGAATGCACCACTGTTTTCCTCCTCTGGCACACAACTGAAATCTGTTAATTGTACAAGTGCGATAGTAACCGATAGGCACAATCCAAAGAACTGAACTACTGAGAACCAGTTCTCTGAAAAAAATCCTCCCTACATGCAGAGAAATAAATTGACTTTTACGGTATCTCTATATCTGAGACTGGCTTCAAGGAGCCCCTAACTTGTAGCTGTGTTTTATTATTTTCATATCTGACTAATGTGAAAATCTCCACAGAATGAGAACACCAGATGATGGCTCAAAAATAAACTGTTTACTTTCATGGTAGCATACATGTTCACCAGTTCACCTATGTCCTATCTAGAGTTGGTTTTGATTTCATCTACATGAAACTAGTGTCGCGTTTAAAACAAATAATCTCTGCCTTCCCCCCCCTTCGTTCTTTTCAGGTACTCCTATCAATTGCTTTGGTGTTTGTGCTGTGCAGCACTTTGGTGCATCTTGTTGGCTGTAAAGTGCCATATAAATAAAGTTGACATTGACAATGACTTTGACATTTTAAGAGTACAGTGGTTGTTTTTTTCTATAGCTGTTTTCTAAACAGGTAAAATTTAAGCAGACCAAAGCCTTTGGTCCTAACTCAAAATATTTTGAGAATAAGCAAATGAATGTTGAGGTCAGCAAAAGAGCAACAGTAGAGATAAATGTAAATAATTGCTTTATGCAAAAAAGGAAAGAAGCCTAACAGGCTGTGCAAGTATTCCTGTCTTTGTCCAATGTGATGAAATTCAAAACAATGACACAAAAGAATTAGAATAGAATTAGAATTCAACTTTATTGTCATTGCACATGCACAGGTACAGGGCAACGAAATGCAGTTTGCATCCATCCAGAAGTGCTTAGTGATATAGATATATTACAATATATATTAGCAATAATATAGATATGTAAGTATATTACAGAAATGGGTCTATTATGGTATGTTATAATGTACACGGTATGAAGTATGTTGTGAATATTCTATAACTATAAGTATGTACAGGCTGTAGTGAGTACAAGCTATGTACAGGATATGGACAGGATATAAATATGAAAAACTATACAGAATATGAAATAAATAACTTTACAGGAATCTGAGATATACAGCTATACAGAAATGGGAACTATGCAAGTTGTAAACAGTTGTAGGGTTAAAAATTATCGTATGTACAGAATGATTATTACAGAGCTATACAGTAGTGCAGTTAAGGTAAGTGAGGGTGTGGATAATTTCTACAGAGGCTATATAAAGTGCTAGTGGTTGTGAGTGGTGGTTCACTCCATGTTATTATTGTGTGTTTGAGGGTACAGTTGTCCATTGTGTGTGTGTGTGTGTATGTTCAGTCCATGAGTTAACGTGGGTCAGATGTCAGGAGGCAGAGTTCAGGAGTCTGACAGCTGTGGGGAAGAAGCTGTTCCGGTACCTGGTGGTCTTAGTCCGGAGGCTCCTGTAGCGCCTCCCAGAGGGCAGGAGGGTGGAGAGTCCATGTGATGGGTGACTGGGGTCTCTGATGATTTTCCCAGCCCTTTTCAGACACCGCTTCCTGTAGATGTCTTTTATGGCAGGAAGTGGTGCTCCGGCGATGCGCTGGGCAGTTTTCACGACCCTCTGCAACGCCTTCCGGTCCGAGGCAGAGCAGTTCCCGTACCAGACTGTTATACAGTTGGTCAGGATGCTCTCGATGGTGCAGCGATAGAAGTTCACCAGGATGTCTGAGGACAGGTGGTTCTTCCTCAGTCCTCAAGAAGAAGAGGCGCTGGTGAGCCTTCTTGACCAGCTTGGAGCAGTTGGTCGTCCAGGTGAGATCCTCGGAGATGTGGACTCCCAGGAACTTGAAGCTGCTCACACGCTCCACAGCCGTCCCCTTAATGTGGATGGGTGGATGTGGGTCAGCATTCCTCCTGTAGTCCACGATGAGCTCCTTGGTCTTCTCGGTGTTAAGCAGCAGGTTGTTTGTGTCGCACCACTCAGCCAGACGATCCACCTCCTCCCTGTAGGTGGCCTCATCGTTGTCACTGATGAGGCCAATCACCGTGGTGTCATCTGCAAACTTAATGATGGTGTTGGAACCATCAGCAGGTCTGCAGTCGTGGGTGAAGAGGGAGTAGAGGAAAGGGCTCATCACACAGCCTTGTGGTACACCGGTGTTCATCGTGATTGTAGATGAGCAGTGGTTATCCAGCCGGACGTGTTGGGGGCGGTTGGTCAGGAAGTCCAGTAACCATTTGCAGATGAGGGAACTGATGCCCAGGTCTGTCAGTTTCCTGATGAGTTGTGAGGGGTGGATTGTATTGAATGCTGAACTGAAGTCTATAAACAGCATTCTGGCGTAGGTGTTGTTGTTGTCCAGGTGTGAGAGGACAGAGTGCAGTGCGATGGAGACTGCATCCTCTGTGCTCCTGTTCTGGCGGTATGCGAATTGGTGGGGGTCCAGGGTGGGGGGGAGACAGGATTTGAAGTGTGCTAGGACCAGCTGCTCTAAGCACTTAGTGATGATGGGGGTGAGTGCTACTGGGCGGTAGTCATTGAGGCAAGATGGGTTGGAGTTTTTGGGTATCGGGACGATGGAGGTGGATTTGAAGCAGGCCGGTACCACAGCGTGGGCCAAGGACAGGTTGAATATGTCTGTCAGCACTCCTGCAAGCTCCTCAGAACACGCTCTGAGAACACGCCCGGGGATGCCATCGGGACCTGCAGCCTTGTGGACATTGATCCTGCTCAGCACCGCTCCTACATCGGTGGGGGAGAGAGTCAGAGGTTGGTGGTCTGGCGTCACGTCTGCTTTGGTTGTGGTTGTGGGGTTCCCTCGCTCAAAACGAGCATAAAAGTTGTTGAGCTCGTTGAGAAAGGAGACATCAGAGGATGCGGGGGAGGGTTTGGTGGTCCTGTAGTCTGTAATGGTCTGGAGTCCTTGCCACATGCGTCGGGGGTTGGAGTTGGAGAAGTGTTCTTCTACCTTCTTTTTGTAATGGTGTTTGGCTTTTTTGATGCCCTTCTTTAGATTAGCCCTGGCTGTACTGTAGGCGTGTGCATCTCCTGACCTAAAGGCGGTGTTGCGGGCCTTCAGGAGGAGACGAACATCCCGGTTCATCCAAGGCTTCTGGTTGGGGTACATGGTGATCCGTTTCTGGGTGGTGACACTGTCTGTGGTTTCGGAGATGTAATCCAGTACAGATGAGGCGTACTGGTCCAGGTCTGTGTGGGTGAACATATTCCAGTCTGTGTTTTTAAATCTGTCCTGGAGCACTGCCTCTGTCCCCTCTGGCCACACTTTAATTGTCCTCACAACAGGTTTCACACGTTGGATGAGTGGTGAATACCTAGGTGTAAGGAACAGGGAGAGATGGTCCGATTGTCCAATGTGGGGGAGGGGTGTGGCTTTGTAGGCTCCAGCCAGGTTGGAATACACATGGTCTAAAGTCTTGTCTCCTCTGGTGTGGCAGGAGACATGTTGGTGGAATCTGGGAAGGACTGTCTTTAAGTTGGTGTGGTTGAAGTCGCCAGCAACAATAAAAGCAGCCTCGGGGTGTTTATTCTGGTGTTTGTTAATGGCTGCAGAAAGTTCTTTCATGGCCAACCTAGCATTAGCGTCGGGGGGTATATACACGGCAGTGAGTATGATCGAAGTGAGTTCTCTGGGGAGATAATAAGGTCTGCATTTGACCATTAAAAACTCCGCATTAGGTGAGCAGTGACTCTCAGTAGTAGTGGAGTTCATGCACCAAGCATTGTTAATATAAATGCACAAACCTCCACCTCTGGTCTTGCCGGAGTCATCTGCTAGCCTGTCGGCTCGGTGTGTGTGGCGTCCTGCTAACTCGATAGCATTGTCCGGGCAGCTGTTGTTCAACCATGTTTCGGTGAAAAACATGACATTTGAGTCCATAATCTGTCTGTTGTTAGTGATGGAGAGCCGTATCTCATCCATTTTGTTTGCCAGAGAACGGACATTGGCGAGGAAAATACTGGGTAAAGGCAGCCGGTGTGGTGTTAGCTTTAGCTTAGCCCGTAGCCCTCCGCGCCTACCTCGCCTTTGTTTACGATCTCGGCGCCGTCTGCGTGCACTTCCGCCCGGCCGGGTAGAGTGGGCAGCCTCCGGTGTTCTGGAGATCTCTGGGATGAGTCGGAGATCGGCGATAAAACTGTTAGAGTTATGAGTCCAGATGTCCAGAAGCTCTTGTCTGCTGTAGGTCAGGAACGCACAGCAATTCTGGACGAATAATCCGGTTAAAAGTAGATAAAAAAACCGCTAAATAGCAGATTCTGGAGAGACACTGAGCCTCGCGTTGTTCACGCGCCGCCATCTTGGAATTGTGGTCTATGTTCATTGAAATTCTAGCACTTTAATACCTGAAACTATGTGCCACAGAGGTCTGGCTGTGGACCAAGGTGATGTATTCAACAGGAGTTGAATACATGTGTGTGCATTTTTCCGCACTATATGATGAAGGACATAGACAAAACTTGTCGTAAGTGACAGAAGTGGATGATCTGGTTATATTACAGTATTGTGATGCACAACAGATCCTGTAAATATACTTGTTGCTTTGCAACACTTTATGCACATCACTGTGTTTTAACAAAGGAAGACACTTACCTTACTCCTCTCTCCTTACCTACCTGTCATTTAATTACATCTATGTAATACAGGCAGTGTTGGGAAGGTTACTTTTAAAATGTATTCCATTACAGAATACAGATTACATGCCCCAAAATGTATTCTGTAACGTATTCCGTTACGTTACTCAATGACAGTAACGTATTCTGAATACTTTGGATTACTTAATATATTATCATGCTTTTTACAACAACGTGAATGTACTATTGCTGTGTGATTTATTACTATTACTGAAGGTCCGCGACTCCGAACTGTAATAAAGGGACCTCTGACTAATACGGCGGGTCCCTGTCGGCTCGTAGCCGAAAAATAGCTTTACTTTGTTGTGTGGGTCAACTTTTCTTGCGAGAGACAGAGAGAGGCGTCGAAAGGCTGCTCCAACGGAACTTATTGTTTTCGGAGGAAAACACGAACACGGTGTACAGTCGAGTCTTAATAGCTTACTTACAACTGTGCTCGTCAGGCACTCTTCTTGGCTGCAGTGGTTATTATTATATTTACATGCTTCCAGCTCCCGTTTTTGCTCGATGACAACTCGTACCTTTCCACTCCCCTTTCTCTCCCTCCTCGCGCTCACAGACACATAACGTGTATGGCAGTCCATTCTCCCTGCAGCACGGACTACACTGCCCATGATGCTACATTCTTTACAGCTATGCTTGTAGAATTCTGCCTGTTAGCTTAGCACAACAACAACAACAACGAAAAGGCGCTCTCTCACCCAGGAAACACACAGTCACAGAGAGAGAGAGAGCATCGCCCTGTAACCATGGCAACCATAACGCTGCCGCCTGGAACAACAGAACGTAGCTGTCAAACAAAACCCAAACAGTCCTGACCCACGACAAAATGAAACAGGAAAGTACCGCCGTGTAATCCATTTATCTCAACAAAGTAACTGTATTCTGAATACTACCTTTTTAAATGGTAACTGTAACGGAATACAGTTACTCATATTTTGTATTTTAAATACGTAACGTCAGTACATGTATTCCGTTACTCCCCAAAACTGAATACAGGCAATCTATGAAGCAAGGATTTTGTCACTACAGGGTACACCGGTGATGAAGTAGATGTAAAAGCAGGACATGGAGGAAGACAAAACTGTGGTAAACTAAAAGTGAGCCGTTTATTGTGGCTGATGAAAAACATGAACATACAATAAGGTAAAATCAACAGTGGCGAGAACTAAAACTAAACCTAAATTGGGCGAGACTAGACTATGGCAACTATGATACCTGACCTTAAAATGGTAGTGAGCAGGGGCATGATAGAAACTGTGAGGAAAAACCAAGACTTGAAACATGAACATGCCCTAAATACACTAGAAACTGACATGACTAGGGGGGAGTACAACAGATGACCTGACAATGACTGAATGGAAACACACAGACTAAATACACACACGGGGTGATCAGCTGAAGTGGAAACACATGAGGAAAGAGCTGACACAATAGATCATAATGACACAACAAGGAAAGTGTAAGCTAAGTACACAGAACATGGAAACAAGACTTTCAAAATAAACAGGAAAGATGAGGGGACACAGATAGCTTCCTGTCTGACAGACGCCAAGTGGTCAGACTGGGCAGCATCACCTCATCCCCCATCACACTGAACACTGGTGCTCCACAGGGGTGTGTACTGAGCCCTCTCCTGTACTCACTCTACACCTACGACTGCACAGCCACTAACAACTCCAACATCATTGTGAAGTTTGCGGACGACACTACAGTGGTTGGTCTTATCACCAACTGTGATGAGACGGCTTACAGGGAGGAGGTCAGCGCCCTGACCCACTGGTGTCAAGACAACCATCTCACCCTCAACGTCACAAAGACAAAGGAGTTGATAGTGGACTTCCAGAGGTGCAGAGAAGTACACACCCCCATCACCATCAACGGCGCTGCTGTGGAGAGACTGAGCAGCTTCCGGTTCCTTGGTGTACATCTGGCTGAGGATCTGACGTGGTCAGTACACACAAACAAAACAGTGAAGAAGGCGCAACAGCGCCTCTTCTTTCTCAGGAGACTGAAAAGATTCGGCATGAACCCCCGCATCCTCAGGACCTTCTATCACTGTGCCATTGAGAGCATCCTCACTGGATGCATCACCACCTGGTATGGCAACAGCACCGCCTACAACCGCAAAGCTCTCCAGCGAGTAGTGCGGTGCTCTGAACGGATAATTGGAGGTGAGCTTCCCTCCCTCCAAGACATCTACAGGAAGCGGTGCCTGAGGAAAGCCGGGAGGATCATCAAGGACTCCAGTCACCCCAGCCATAAACTGTTCAGACTACTTCCATCAGGAAGGAGGTTCTGCAGCATCCGGTCCCGAACCAGCAGACTGAGAGACAGCTTCTTCCATCAGGCCATCAGACTGCTGAACACGTCATAGACACCTCAGCTTCACTACTGGAACTTTAACATTATGCACTCCATACTGTACAGTAATGCCATTGTTTTGCACATGTCTCAACTCTGTATATTTTTATATATTCTATTTATTGTTGACTCTATTTAATTTGTAAAATATGTGTATACACACACACGTAGAAAAACATTTAGTATACACATCCAGAAATTTTTTTTTTTTTTTTGCATATACTATTCTATATTGTACATATATTTATTAGTTTCAGATTTAGCCATTCGTATATTTTGCCTGTTTATGTTATTGTATTTTGCACAACTCTGTTGCTTGTGAAGCTCGCACACAAGAATTTCACTCGCATGTGCTGTACCAATGTACCTGCACATGTGATGTGACAATAAAAGTGATTTGATTTGATTTGAAACGAACTTGACAACATAAACCACACAGACATGAAACATGACAGGTTAGACACACTAACCAACAAGGGAGACTTAACACAGGGAGTGATGACACAAAGGAATCTAAATAAACAAGAACTATTGTTACGGGAGGTCTGTTAAGAGAGCCTCCGTGCAAAAAGAATAGGAATTCTAGTAGGGACCAGCAACAAACCACCACGCACACACTGCAATGGGTTACACAAAATTTATTTGTTCTTCCTCTAGGCAAACTACCGGCTGAAGACAACCCCGGCCAGGGATCCAAAGCCCAAAGACCACCGCGGCCCGAGTTCTTCGCCTAGTTACAAACAGGGGAGAGAGGGTCACTGCACGAACACGCAACCAACCGTATCAATCCTGCAGCTCCCTAAAACAGGTTTGCCACCCACCTTTTCAGGCTTTAACTTTGTTCGAGGCTGGGTCTCCACATTACCTCCCGGCAGTTAAACTTCCCCGAGCTGGTCCAGTTCTTCTTATCGGGGCGCAGGAGGTCTCCAGTCTAGTGCTCGTTTTCCTCTTTTCCAACACGTCCCTTTTTTTTCCAGCACGTCCTCTCTTTTCCAGCACGTCCTCTCACAGCTCCATAGGAATACGTCCTCCTTTCCACGTCCTCCGTTTCGTTAAAAGCAAAAACCAGGCCAGGCTAAAAAAAAATCCTTTCTATTAAAAATGCGCACACTTTGTCCTGGATCTCCGGGGCTCTCCTGCTTCACCGAGGTCCTACTAAAAACAACAACAACACTTCCTGCTTCCTCTCCCCTTTATAAAGAGGAACTCCAATCAGCCGCTCCCTGTATTCAACTCCGCCTCACTGGCAGCTGGGCTAGAGTAAAATCTCCCCTCCCACACAGGTGCAACAACCGTAAATAAACACAAAAACATGCAATTAATCCAAAACAAACTCAAAAACAAAACCAACAAAACTTAGGGGGGGGGTTTCTCTCCGTCCTTTCCCACCATGCTATACTCTGTAACACCCACCCCAACTTTTTCCTAGCCCGTCCTCGGGCACTCTACTAAGTATATCGAGGTGGGGGCTTCCCGAGATTTTCACGGGCAGATCTCCTTAAACCCTCCTGAGTTGCAGGGGCGGACTTGTTGGAGGACGGATAGTGACCTGGCCCTGGCATCTGCTGTGCCATACTCCATAGAAGTAACCACTGGTCTGAGGCTGTCGCTATATCATGCGCAGCTGCCGTTCCTGGTTCTAAGGCGCCACCTCCTGTTTTATCATTGACGGAAGGCAAGAAGGTACATATGCGCAGGCGATTACGATGGACCACTCTAACAGGCCCATCTTTACCTTCTGGCCGAACTCTGTAGACTGGGTTCATAGGGTTTGGCTGGCCAACTACAATTTGGATCTCTTCCTCCCAGTGTGCTGCCAGTTTACCCTGTCCGTCCCTTCTTGTCGTATGGACTAGAACCCTTTCCCCCGGGAGCAATGGTGCTGCCCTAGCCCCAACATCATACCTGTCCTTCATCCGGCCTGCAGCCTTCTGGCTGCTCTTTTCCACCATCTGGTATGCCAGCCTCAAGCGCTCATGATGTCTCCTCACCCACTCCTGCGTCGTGGTTGACTCCATGGGTCTCTTCGTCCCCATAAACAGCTCGCCTGGCAGACGAGCATTCCATCCAAACATCAGGTAATGGGGGGTGTAACCTGTAGACGCATGGACAGAGTTATTATAAGCCTGGAGCAGTTCGGGCAAACATTGTACCCACCGAGTCCGCCTCTCTTCCTCTAGGGTGGACAGCATATTTATTAATGTCTGATTGAAACGTTCACAGGCCCCATTTCCCTGAGGATGATAGGCAGTAGTTCGACTTTTCCGACAATTATAATACTGACAGAGCTCCTTTATGAGGGCGGACTCGAAATTAGCACCTTGATCCGAGTGCAGTTGTTCTGGGCATCCAATTGGCTGAATAATATGTTTCAACAACATCTTCGCTGTAGTTGCAGCGGTCTGGTCCCTGGTAGGTATTGCCCAAGCATACTTTGTAAACAAATCAGTGGCGACCAAAATGTACTGGTATGAGTCTGCCGGTCTACCTAATGTCAGGAAATCAACTGCCACGGTTTGGAGAGGTGCGTGTGTAAGAACAGGACTAAGTGGGGCCTGACCGTCACCACGACCTTTATGACGTACACACCGTTCACAGGATGTTGTCCAGTCCCGCACTCTCTTCTCCATTTGAAGCCAATAAAAACTACGGCGCAGCATCGAAAGTGTCTTTGCCACCCCCAAATGACCATTCCTTTCATGGAAAGCCTTCCATGTTGGTTGCTGTTCCTCCAAAGGAACAAGGATTTGGTAGTACGCCTCACAGGTGTTGGAATCCACCCCCCTGCGGACCAGAACACCCTCCAACAACTCCAGCCGTGACCATTGTTTCATGTAGTTTAAGACTGCAGTAGGCTCCTGGCGTCTTTCCTCCCCAGATGGCATCTTTCCTCGGGCCATGTAGTATCTCACTCTATGCAGCGTGGGGTCCTGCTCTTGTAAGCCTTGCCAGCATCCTGGATCCCAATCGATGTTCACAGCCTGAACCCATGCTTTTTCGTCCACCCTCTGTGGAGGCACCAAATCCTGGGGTTGCACCTGCAATGGCATTCTAGACAGAACATCAGCATTCACATTTTCCTGGCCAGGCCGATACTTAATATCAAATTGATAATTTGCGAGCTGGGCTACCCACCGTTGTTCCACTGCGCCCACTTTTGCAGTCGATAAATGGACCAATGGATTATTATCAGTATAAACTGTGAACAGAGACCCCCATAGATAATCTTTAAATTTCTCAGTCACCGCCCACTTCAAAGCGAGCAGCTCCAGTTTAAAGGAGCTATAGTTTGCATCATCCCTTTCGGCGGGTGCTAAGCTTCTGCTAGCATAGGCTATCACACATTCCTTCCCATCTTGTACTTGAGACAGTACTGCACCAAGGCCCACTTTACTGGCATCCGTATAAAGCCGGAAGGGTAATCTGAAATCAGCAAAAGCTAAAATAGGAGCCTCGAGCAATTTCTGCTTCAGAAGATCAAAGGACTGCTGACAATCCTCATCCCAATTTATGGGGATATTCTGTTTTTTATTCTTCGGTACTCCCACTAGCAGCGAGTTAAGAGGCCTAGCAACACCCGCAAACCCTGCAATGAACCGCCGATAATAACCGGCAAAGCCCAAGAAGGAACGCACCTGATGAATAGTCTGCGGGGCCGGCCACTTCTGTACAGCGGCAATCTTATCAGGGTCCGGAGCCACACCCTCACTGTTCACCAGGTGACCCAGGAACTTCACCTGTTGCTGGAAAAGAACACATTTATCAGGTCGCAACTTCAGCCCATAGCTCTTCAATCTTGCAAACACTGCCTGCAGATGTTCTAGGTGGCTGTCAAAATCCGGTGAATATACTATCACATCATCCAGATAGACAAAAGCGGACTCTGTGATTTGACTTCCCAAACAACTCTGCATCAACCTTTGAAATGTTGCTGGAGCATTACACAATCCAAAAGGCATTCTTTCAAACTCATACAAGCCAAAAGGAGTACAAAATGCAGTTTTTTCCCTGTCAGCTTCAGAAACTTTCACTTGCCAATACCCACTTGCTAGATCAAGGGTGGAGTAGTATTTTGATTTAGTCAGCATCGTCAAGGTCTCTTCAATTCTAGGTAATGGATGGGCGTCTTTATGTGTCACTGCATTCAACTTGCGGTAATCCACACAAAATCTCAATTCCCCATTCTTTTTCCTTACCAGGACAATGGGTGCTGCCCAGGGACTTGTACTCTCTCGCACCACCCCTGATCGAATCATATTATTCAGCAATTCTCGCACTTCCTGATACATTTTAGGGGGGATTGGCCTATACCGCTCTCTAATAGGAGGTGCCATACCTGTCGGAATAGAGTGCGTAATTACATCTGTGTGGCCATAATCCTCTTCGTCGGCAGCAAACACATCGCCCCACTTCCTCAAGAGACCATTTAACTTTTCCTGCTCCTCCATAGATAGATTCGACCGCCCTTGTGTCATAACTTCAATGTGAGGAGCTTTACCAGATGGTTCCGAGCTCACCTGGGATACGCCCACTTCAACGATGCCTGGCCTGGTTTGCTCAAACGTGACTTCAAAAGGTTCCTGAATGTCGACATTTTCCGTGGAGAATGTAGCCAGGGCCTCATAACGTCGTAACGTAATAGGAAAAGGATTGAGATTCCTTACTTTGATGGGGACCCGGCCTCTATAGACAGTTCCTAGCGATCGAGCAACGGCAACTGTACTAGGCCCTTCCAATGGCTCCACCAAGATACATTGTCCTTTCCTCAGTGTCTGTGGGGCCCTAGCCCAAATCACCTGCTCACTGTGCTCAGGGATCTTCACCGGGTGGCGGTAAGCGGGTCGCAGGGTCCCTACTTGTGGTACGGGGACAGCTGCCTGAATTCTTTGACAGTCCTGAAAAGCAGATGCCCACGCTTGTTGAGCGTCTACAGTCGAGCCAACAGGGCAGGTCTGGGTCTGCGTCTGAGGTTTCAAAAAAAACACATCCCAACATGGAACGATGATGTTCATACCTAATATAGGTAATGCATTAGAATTATTGGGGTCGTCCTTTGAAATCACAATTCCCATATCTTTCAGGGTAATGTCTCCCACCTGTACTTCAGCTAACACATAGCCCACGTAAGGAATAGCCAATCCATTCGCGGCCTTCAGCTTTAGCCAATTAAGATCACTCTCTTTCCCCGGCTCCTGTTCACCAAACAATCTCCTAAAACAGGCTTGTGGCATTAATGTTACATTAGACCCAGTATCCAGCAAAAATGTCACTTCTTTACCATCAATGAATACTTCTACTTGACGGCATGCCCCTAAAAATTGAGGGTGGTTTAACTGAGTTGGACCACTATCATCCTTTCCAATCACCTGGCCCATAGCGACTGGATTTACTCGTTTAAAGCCATCTGAGATGAAGTGCCCCGACACTCTCTTGCCATGTGTCCACTAACTCCACACCTACTACAAATAGGCTGCCCATGCTCATCCCACTTGTGCCGTGGTCGCTCCACTAACCGTGGGGTTTGCTTTGTCACCGGGGGTGGCTCGGACACTTCAACACCTCCCCTATATTGAGGGGAACTAAGGTTCCACCTTTCTCGCTCACCTCTAGGAGCTGAAAACGTCCGTGGCATTGGTGCTGGTCGGACAAATTCCCTCAGCTCCTCCTGAAGAGTATTTTTGAGATCCATAATTTGCTCCTTCATTTCTGCAAGGATCTCCACTTAAAACTTATCTCTCCAATTCAGAGTATCCTGCCACTTTAAATCCCCTCTTACTACAGCACAAGCGGAGTCCTCATGTACGCCATACAGCGCATCCGCTTCCAATTGCAGAGCCTCTTTACGCACCTGTTCAAATGAGAGGTCAGGATCGTGCCTTAATAAACGCCGCAGATCACGCTGTATCTCACCCTCCCTAAGACCCAAGACAAACTGATAACGCAGGTGCAGGTCAGCCCGCCGAAACCCTTGTGGCTCTGTTGTCTGCAGGCGATGGCCCAACTCCCTTAAGCGTAACGTGAACTTTCTAATAGGCTCTTCTGTCCTTTGTCTACATTCATAAAACATGGCACGCAGGGTACCCACGGCTGTTTTGTCCCCATACAGTTCTTTAAGCTGAAGAAAGATTTTATCTGGCGTATCCCGCTCCGCTTGTTCCAGAATAAGAATTTCACGTCGTGATTCTCCTCCTAATGCACTCAATACAAAATCACATTGCTGTTCTATCGACCACTTTTGAGCACGGAGCATTGCGCTAATTTGACTCTCCCAATCTTCATAATTCGTATTAAGCCCACAAAATTTTGGTACCCAGGGCGCACCGATAAAAAATGGTGACGCCATATTCCTGGTTTCAGATAACTCATCCGCCATATTAATCAGTCTAAGGCAGGTAGGTTTGTATACTGGTCACAAATCCTGTCGACAAACGCCAAATGTTACGGGAGGTCTGTTAAGAGAGCCTCCGTGCAAAAAGAATAGGAATTCTAGTAGGGACCAGCAACAAACCACCACGCACACACTGCAATGGGTTACACAAAATTTATTTGTTCTTCCTCTAGGCAAACTACCGACTGAAGACAACCCCGGCCAGGGATCCAAAGCCCAAAGACCACCGCGGCCCGAGTTCTTCGCCTAGTTACAAACAGGGGAGAGAGGGTCACTGCACGAACACGCAACCAACCGTATCAATCCTGCAGCTCCCTAAAACAGGTTTGCCACCCACCTTTTCAGGCTTTAACTTTGTTCGAGGCTGGGTCTCCACATTACCTCCCGGCAGTTAAACTTCCCCGAGCTGGTCCAGTTCTTCTTATCGGGGCGCAGGAGGTCTCCAGTCTAGTGCTCGTTTTCCTCTTTTCCAACACGTCCCTTTTTTTTCCAGCACGTCCTCTCTTTTCCAGCACGTCCTCTCACAGCTCCATAGGAATACGTCCTCCTTTCCACGTCCTCCGTTTCGTTAAAAGCAAAAACCAGGCCAGGCTAAAAAAAAATCCTTTCTATTAAAAATGCGCACACTGTCCTGGATCTCCGGGGCTCTCCTGCTTCACCGAGGTCCTACTAAAAACAACAACAACACTTCCTGCTTCCTCTCCCCTTTATAAAGAGGAACTCCAATCAGCCGCTCCCTGTATTCAACTCCGCCTCACTGGCAGCTGGGCTAGAGTAAAATCTCCCCTCCCACACAGGTGCAACAACCGTAAATAAACACAAAAACATGCAATTAATCCAAAACAAACTCAAAAACAAAACCAACAAAACTTAGGGGGGGGGGGTTCTCTCCGTCCTTTCCCACCATGCTATACTCCGTAACACTATAACTAGGCAACCCAGGAGCTTATGACTAGATGGACTTAAACATAAACAATGAATAACAAAATACAAGGAAACTCAAATCCAAACTAATAACAGCCACAGCAAGATCTTAACATACCTACCTACCAATACCTACCAATATACCTAAGAAATCACAAAAATATAACAATAAACTCTAAATGCTGGGTCACAGACCCAGTCCCTGACAGGTATATTGTCTTTTTTCTGCCCCAGTTTTCTTTTTTAATGATATACCCAGTGTAGCGGCAACCTTTGGTCCTTCTTTGCCACTTCTGCAGGACGTAAAGTTTCTGACTTGTGCTCTTCTTGAATCGCTTGTATGCCTTTCGGTAGCAAAAACGAGGCAAATGTAAAAAAAGGAAAACATTTATTCTCCATACAAACCGAAAAATACAAAACAAATGCCTCTGGTGGGAGCTCTGTTTACATTCCTTTTATGTTACAACGAAACCACAATAAACGGCGACGATCAGAAAACTGTTGCTCCACGTCCTGCTTACTCACTTAACCTTTCATGGTGCCTCATGCCTAACACACCCCCTTTACGACACCTACCAACACTTTACAACAAGCCAATAGATTAACAAGGCAGGACAAATTTGTGGAGCATATTGTTTTATGTTGTAATGCAAAATAATCAAGATTATAACTACAAACTCAAAATAAAGATCACAGCAAAATGTTGGCCTAAACCGTTTAAGCTCCAACACCCAGTTCCCCAACATAAGGTATATATAAAAACAACTGACTTAACCTGCTAAGACTCTTAACCTCCTAAGACCCGAACTCTTTCATGGCATGCATTTTTAACTCTTTACTATTTAGGCTGATTGGGACCTGATGAATGTAAAAACAAATAGTTACCAGATTTAATTTTTTTTACCGGATTTTTTTTTCTGAGAAAAATGAAATCCACATATAAGGACATTCGTTTTAAATTTTGATAGAACACTGATAGTATAATGTCCTCATAAATGGATATCAGGCCCTTGTAGAGCAAAATTTTGTATTTTGGTCTAGACAACCCAAAATGTGATGTCCACATATGTGGACACCAGGTCCTAGGAAGTTAATTGCATAATGGAGATAAATGTTAGGTAAATAATTTATGTTATGTTTTGTGTGTTCTGTTCCCACACAGGAACCGTTCTCCGTACTCCTGCATAGGTCCCTCCAGGTACTCCATCACCCTACATGACAACCTGTAACAGATGGAGAGATGAATGGGTACAGATATGATTTTTATATACAACCACTGTAAAGTGTTGTTCATGTAGTCAGTAGAGTTGGATGTCTCGAGACCGATCTTTGGTTTTGGTCTTGTCTTGATCTCGGATCACTCGGTCTTGTCTTGGTCTTGCTGTCTCGGTCTTTCTGTCTCAGATCGAGATAGTGGTCGGGAGATTTGGAGTCAACAGTATCCATGACACACAACGTAATGTTCGATAATGTGTCATGCGCAAAAGCATCAGTTCTAAGAGCCATGCTTAGAGAGTGCTTTGTAGTGAATCAGAAGAGTCGACTCCCATTAAGCGAGAGCCGGCTCCTCACTTAATTTCCTTTCGCTGCTCAGCTCTCACACAGTGGCTCAGCTATGCTCCAATCTCTCCACATTGTGGCCAATCACATACGAGGATATAGGATAATATCATTATGTGAAAAACAGAGAGGGTGTTGACTACAAGTCTAGTAGTCAGTTTTGGAAATATTTGTTTTCTAAATGGAGATCATCCTTTTTATATATCCACTTTCTTTACATTCCATTAACAAAACACCTCTATTCATAACAAAGTTATGAAGGTTTTGTCGAAGGACACATTTTATCATAAATCTACATTTGATGTGTGTCTTCATTGTTTGACTCTAAGGGTGTGTTTGGAGTGTTTGTTGTTCCGTAACGTGTTGCTACTACCTCTGAGTCGACTAATGACTTCCTCCTAATAAGTCATCAACTGACTTGTGTTTCTTGACAATAGCTAAGGTTTTTCAGATCAAATGTTATTAAGGTGCAGTTTTTTGATATCATGTCACTTTAATTAAAAACAATACAAATATAATGAATCAATATTTGTAGTAATTTCAAAAATAATATCAGTTTTACCTTTGCATAGCGCCTTTCACAAGTCTCTTTGACAGACTGGTGACCTGCCCAGAGTGTTTTGACCTGTGACAGCTGAGATAGGCTACAACAGAAGAGAATGGACGGATGAACAGCATTTATGGTTCTGTCTAAGTGAGAAAACTGGATTATCTGTTGATAAAAAAAAAAAGCTTAGTGAAGTATATTATATCTTGTTTTGTGGTGTGAAATATTTTCCAATGAATTCTTTTCACTGCCTCTGGTGACTGTTTATGTATCTGTGCCTCAGTGAGTGCTTTTCATTAAGCTAATGCTGCTTCATCTTAGTTTCTCCTGAATAAAAGATGAGTGAGTTTTAGGATAAAGGATATATTTGTTTTTCACCATACACTTCTTCAAAAGCCTCTTCTCATCTCCTTGAGATCCATTATGGCACTAAAAGTGAGAATAGTCTTTGAATGTTCTTATGTGCTCATGGGGATTTAAACCTCAAAGATCACTCACCCATGGGAACTTGTTTCACCCCCTTTGAACTTGTAAGAAGTGAGGCACAAATTGCCTTTGAAGGGTCATGACTGGGTTGGGGCTAAGTAATGGAGTTCAGGTTTGATTTTGTTTTTTTTTTCATTATTTTTTTTAATCATCCTCATTACCTTAGTCCAGTCATCTTCTTTGAGCCTCCACTCTGTGTGCTTGAAATCTGTGCTTTCCATCATTTTCCCTTTGTGCAACCAATCTCCTCCCTGTCTTCATCTCACCTGAATTGCACAGAGCTCCATTTAAGCTCCAGCATCTAGACTCCTTGGGGTCCTGTCCTAAAACCTGTCACTGCAGGGATTCCATCTGCTGTTATGGGTAATCGGAGTGTAGTCACCAAATACATTAGTTTCTCTGCCATTAAATCATGTTCAGTTCTTTCAAGTGATCTTGCCTCACTGAACTCTCAGTTACTGCATTTTTTTATTGAGTTCATGTGATCATGTTTTCTGCTCTCTGCAGTCAAGCAGGTATTTCACAAAAAGCTCCTGTTCCTATTTAATTTGTTATTATTATTACTATATGAGCTGACAATTGGTGTACTGAACTTTTGAAATGCCTGT
The DNA here is from genome assembly GCF_041146795.1 of Maylandia zebra. Taxonomy (NCBI): domain Eukaryota; kingdom Metazoa; phylum Chordata; class Actinopteri; order Cichliformes; family Cichlidae; genus Maylandia; species Maylandia zebra. The sequence goes on from NC_135187.1 coordinate 30,056,134, forward strand.
CAAGACAGTGTAACCACAATAGAAAATGTCCCAGGTGCTATTTACAGAGTTTTTAAAACGGTTGGTGTGTGACTAGGTATGCTTGCACATGTGTAAGATAATATGTTGTTCCACCTCGTTCCTTATGAACAATTAGATCAGATTACCTTAGATAATCCAAAGACAACAATATGACCTTGGTTTTATTTTTTCTTCACTTTTGAACTGTTTTGTGCATGTGGTTATTTTAAAAGCTCTCACATTTCTATATAGTTTTCTGTCTCATACTAGATTTCTTTAATAAAGGTTTCACATTTTTTCTTATCAAGTATATTTGAATGAATCAATAAATGTAGAAGGAAAACATGGAGAGAGATTTTAGTGATTAAACCACAGTGTGAGGCACATACATTTCAAGCAATACATTTCTTCATTTCATTACATATTGGTTGCCATTCCGTATATAAAAATATCGCCCATCATAATGACTCACATTTGACCTAAAATTACCCAATTTGATACTTTTATTTCTTCCTTTTCACCTCTATCCACAAGATTATTTTCTTTAACTCATAATTCACTCTCACAATCTGAACAGGTTTACACTGGTTTCATTGCCTCCCTAGCATCACAAAACACTGAGTTGTTGTTCATCAGAAGTGACTTACATGCATGTCTACATGTGTTTTATGGACTTGGAGAGGGAATTTGACCCGTGTTAAGTGCTGTCTTCCACTCATCCCCCTTTCTTAACAAGGTCATTAGCATTACAACACTAATTTGGTGACTTCACAGAGTAGTGGACAGCACCTCACTTGCCCCCTTTTTTCCTTCAACGACTCTACTGCCTCCTCCCCCCATCAGGAGCTAACCACCCACACCCTACACTGCAGCCTCTCCATCACAGCTGACTATAGGTGCGGAGTCAGCCAAGGAAGATGAAAACCAGGAAGGCCACGTGTCTGGATGGAATCAGCTCCAGACTATTGAGGGACTGTGCAGATCAACTCTGTGAGGTTATCACATACATCTTTAACCTCAGTCTCAGTCTGGAGAGGGTCCCCGTTCTGTGGAAGACCTCTTGCATGGTGCCAGTCCCAAAGACAACATACCCCAAGGAGCCGAACCACTTCAAACCCGTTGTACTGACTTCACACCTGATGAAGACCATGGAAAGGATCATAATTCACCACCTTCGCCCACTAGTCGGGAGAAACCTATCAAGGTGAATGACACTGTCATCTAAATGCAGCATCAGGCCTTCTCTCATCTGGAGAGTGCCAGGTGCACTGTGAGAGTCATGTTTTTTAATTCTCCAGTGCCATCAACACAATCCAGCCCTCAGTGCTAAGGGAAAAGCTACAGGGAGTGGACCATAAGTTGTCCTTGTGGATTGTTGAATACCTTACCAGTAGATCCCAGTATGTGAGGCTGCGGGACTGTGTGTCTGAGGTGGTAGTCTGTAGCACGGGGGCCCCACAAGGAACAGTACTCGCCCCTTTCCTCTTCAGCCTGTACACGGCAGACTTCCGTTATGACATGGACAGTTGTCAGACGACACCGCCATTGTGGGTCGGATGTCGGAGGGAAACGAACTGGAATACAGGGGGGTTATCAGTGACTTCATCAGCTGGTGTGAACAGAACCATCTTCACATTAATGCCAGCAAGACGAAGGAGCTGGTGATTGACTTCAGCAAAAAGCCACCCCCTATTACACCAGTGAACATCCAGGGTTTGGACAGTGAAACGGTGGAGCAGTAAAATTACCTGGGTGTTCACCTCAATAATAAATTGGACTGGTCCACAAACACAAATGCACTCTACAAAAAGGGTCTAAGTCGTCTCCACCTGCTATGGTGGCTGAAATCCTTTACGATGAACAACACTCTTCTAAGGAGGTTTTACGACACTGTGGTGGCATCTGCTCTCTTTTATGCTGTGGTCTGCTGGAGTGGTGGAATAGCAATTCAATTCAATTTTATTTATATAGTGCCAAATTACAACAACAGTCGCCACAAGGTGCTTTATATTGTAAGGTAGACCCTACAATAATACATACGAATAGCAGAGAGGGACAGGGGGACACTTAACCAAGAGACCCAGCTCTGTCCTGCACTGTCCGCTGAAGTCCAACCAGAAGGTTGGGGAGGAGAGGATGTTGTCTAAGCTAACATCCATCATGGACAACACCTCCCACCTCCTGCATGAGACTGTACGAGCACTGAGCAGCTCGTTCAGCAGTAGACTTTTACACCGACAGTGTAGGAAGGAGCGCTACCGCAGGTCATTCTTACCAGCAGCTGTCAGACTCTATAACAGAGTTTCACATTTTTTTGGTTATCTTACTCATCAGCTTGTTTGTCTTCAATAAAATTCAATAAAAGAGGTGATCATCACTGTTATATGTTCAAGGAGGATGTCATAAGGCCTTGAGGCAATCAGATGTAAAACAAAATATTTATGAGTGGTTTTAAGTTGTAAATTGGTCAGTTGATTTTAATCCTAACTCTTCTTATTTGTTCTAGATGTAAATGTCTTGGGTTTTGTGAAGCATGGCTGGATGAAGCAGCTGTCCAGTGTTTGCAAGTGTCCTATAAAGACGGAAACTTTAATTTTGGCTGCCTGCTCTTTCAGGACAGCAGTCTTTGATCAAACAGCTGAAACAAACACTCATTGTTTAGAAAATCCAGTGTATTCTTGTGATTCTTTGTACTCTTGGTATCAAAGTGACTTATAGAAATGTTCATAGCATTTTTGTTAGTACTACTGGTAGTATCTCACAGTGTAGTTTCACAGATTGTTGTGAACCTCTAGTGATTCTTTTCATTTCATACAAAGTGACGTGTAACCTAGTAAATTTTCCCCTGAGCCGGTTTTTAGGCTCTCGCCTTTAGCTCATGTTTAACCCGCTAAGAAACAGAGAAGAGAGAAGACATACACTGAAATCAGTGGCAACAAGTCCATGGAGTGAGAATTCTTTCTTGCATTTGCACAATATCTCTAAAATGGAAAAATATCAATATTAAAAGTATTAAAAATATCCTGTCTGAAAAACCTGTTAATGGTTCCTTTCCTTGGGGGGCTCAACCCGGGGTAGCGGTCATGTCCGGTTAGGGGCTCTGTTGGCTCTCAGGTGACTGTTTCCTCGCGGCTGCGTGCAGCGGGGCTAGGGGAGGGTCTGTGCTGACGGACGTGGGTTACTGACCTGGTAGCCTGGCTGCCCCTGGGTGGGTCCGGGATGGGCGTGAGGTTCTGGGGGCGCTCCGTCTCTGGGCTGGGGCCCGGGCCGGGCCTTGGGGGCTTGGGTCCTGGTTGGTGCGTTGCCGGGGTTGTGGGCGGGTGGGTGCATGGGGGCCCAGCCCTGGAGCAGGGTGCCGCCGGTGCATCGAGCCACTGGTGGGGAAGATTGTCACATCTCGCAGGAGCTTTCCTCTCCTCAGGGGCTCTCTCTGCAGGAGGGGGAGACACAGGAGAGGTGGAGGAAGATCTCAGCCTGGGTGTTTATTGTCTCATGTAGTCTGGAAGATGAGTGGATGACGGGGTGGGTGCAGTTTTCTCTGTGGTGGGGTTGGGTGGACTGACCCGGGCTCTGTGGGGCCGGGAAGCGCTGCTGCGCTGGGCCCCGGTCTGGATGGGCCTGGGCCCCCTTTCCCTGGCGGGTCGCGGAGTATGGGGGTGCCTACTGGGGTCAGCGGGGGAGCTGGCCCCAGGGAGGGGTCACTTGCCCCTCCCTTCCTTCCCTCCCCATCTCCAGCTGCCTCCCTCTTCCCGCTCCACCACAACCACCCACACATGCAGGACCTTGGAGTAGGGGTATGTCACCAGGGTGCAGAGGAGGCTGTCAGGCTGTCAGGTGCCACCTCTCTGGGGACATCTTAGGCCCTCCAAGGTTTGGAGGCCTATCTCCCCCTACCACCACTTCCCCTGCCAGTGGCGGACTCCCTCAGACATCGGTGCGTTGGTGGTTCTTTGTGTCCGGGGATGGGCGTCCAGGTACACACCGGCTCACTCCTTGGCGGCCGCTTATCGGGGCCTGGAGCCTGGGGCTCGCTCGGGCCACTTCGGAGGTGGGGTGCCCCCGGCCTCTCGGCCTGGGGCTCGGTCACTCAGGCACGGCTGGCTGCCGGCGGAGCTCACGGGCGCGTCACTGCAACTCCCCCTGGCTTCTGCTCCGTGGCTGCTAACTGAGCCCTCATCTGGGACTCTCCTCAGCTCTTTCTGGGTCAGTGGCGCGGCTGCCCCTCTGTTGGTCTTCCTTGGTCTCTTGTGTTCTGGGGGCCTCTGGATGTCTGGAGTTTTGATCTCCTCCATACCTGCTTCATGCCCTGGAGGACAGGGCTGTGGCCCCCCCACACCCTCTAGCAGATCATTACATGAAGGAACCTTTTAAAAAAAAAAACAAGCGCGTCCATGCTCACAGGTGTACACACGGGTGATCACACCCACAAACTACACCCTTTTTGGCTCCTACCTCAAAGCACACTGTGTTCTGTTGATCTTATGTGCTGCACAATAATGTTTAATATTTAGTATTTACTGTCATATTCCCATATATCATTGTGATGCTGTTTATTCTATTACTCTTGTTCTCTTCTGCTTGTTTTCATTTTTCTTTCTCAGCAGGTGATCCAGGTGATTGATATATGCATTTTTTATTTCTTTTTTTTTCTCTGCTCATTCTGTTGGTTTTTGTTTTTTGCCCTTCTCCCCCGTCCCTCTTCTCAGCTGTTTCTCTTTCCCTCTTTCTTTCTCCCCTTCTTTCCCCCAGTCAAGTCTGTCCCGTATTCAGTAAGCGAAAATAAAATAAACAATAAAAGGTGAATCAAATGGACCATTACGGCAAGGCTGGGATGGTCAATTTGGTAAAGTAAATCCGTTGGGCATCTTTCTTTGCCTTTAGACAACAATTCTGATGGCAAAAGAGCCAAACGGGACAGGCAAAAAAAAAAAAAGAAAAAAAAAAAAGAAAAACCTGTTAATGAATCTATTATTTCTAGACTGGATTATTGTACAAACAGGATGTCCTTCGTGCATGTGCAATGCTGATAGACAGAAGGCAGAAGTTAACCACAATTACAGCACAGGTGTCACAGGCTGTGTCCCAATTAAGAGACTGCACACTTGAAGTACGCATTTTGAGTGCGATTATGTCACAGCCACGCGACGACAGCTGTCCCAATTCGAAGTGTACTTCAAATGCATACTCCAAATACACCGTCGATTTCCCCAAATATCAAGCGTGGTCCAGTGCACGCTTCGTGGTCTCATATATCCCACAATCCATAGCGCGGCGGTGGGTGTGGATAATTTTGCTGCAAAATACGGCAGAAGGGAGCGGCCGAAGAGTGAACTGTCAAAAGTAAGTACTGAATATGATGTCACTTATTTATGTGCGAATGTTTAATAATGAAGAACATTAAAACATTACTGTTGGCCGCATGTCGGCAAAGTTATGTGACATTAGTGATGTTTGTACTTTCAGCGTTAACTTGGTTTTTAAAGCCTCTACTCCAAAATATATATATAGTTGGCCCTAAACTTACAGAGAATGTGATGGTTTTATGGATAATTAAAGTCAGTCATATATCCACAAACACAACAAGCTGAAAGTCAGTGAATGCTGCTCGGTTTGCAGTCCTGAATATCAAGGCACAAGCAGGATCCACTGCACGGTTACAGAACAAGATGGCGCCGAGTATGGCAGCCTCGTCGCGAGCTCCCCCAAGCAACAGCTTTTTTCTGTGTTTAATTTTACTTTTCCTTCATTTTTTCACGAGTAGCACGTCTCCTTGTGTACGACCGACAAACCTTACTGGACATAAAAGACGGTCTTTCTTATAACTTTCCGGAGTTCAAGTTTTGCAACACGGACGCTCCGTTTGCAGACCCCCCATTCATCTCACCTGAGACGCCTTTGTTCTCTGGCCCTGGAGGCCGCAAACGCCGACGCAGAGACGTGAGAGCAGTCCCTTCTTTCGAATGTTGGAACACTGAGCTACTACTTGTTTCGCCGTCATTGTGGATGTTGGGTATCGAAGAATCCATAGGTCCATCATCCTATTCATGTAGCCGCTTCCGCCGGGGTTACTTGCGTAGTAGCATTCCAACAACGCCCTGTTTTCGTCTCTTGCCCACCGATGCCTTCTTGTTCCAGTAGCCCACTTTTCGTCAGGGTGCCCTGGTTCCTCAACACCTGACACGGACCTTGTTGATCCGGGCGACGTCCGAGCCAGCATGCCTTCATATTTACCTGTCTCGCTCATGTATATATATATATATATATCTCATATATATCTATATATATATATCTATGTGTGTATATATATATATATTACATGTGTATATATATATATATATATATATTAGGGGTGCAACGATACACAAAATTCACGGTTCGGTTCGGTTCGGTTCGATACTTTGGTGTCACGGTTCGATATTTTTTCGATACAAAAAAATGTTCATGCCTTTTTAATTTGTCATTTATTAAAATTATAAATATATATTTTAACTCAAAAGTACAGTTTTTAAATTTAACCCTAACCTTGTGCGTGTTTTTTATTTTGACAGCGAATGCGCACCTGCGGACCACTTATGTGCAGCCCTGGTTATTTAGCTCGTCATATTGCAGCCACAGAAATTATTTTGTCCATGAAACCATAAAGCTGCACTTTCTTTTTGCCTTATAGTCTGATTTGTCATAACTTTTCCGTTTTGTGGTAAGCTTTTCTTTGGCTGTCACTTCTTCACCCTGACCTGTCTTATTTGGCTCAGCAGAACTAAAATATATATCTGTCTGTGAAGGTTCTCAGTCATCCAGGTCATCGTAGTCAAATATAAATCCTGCTGCTTTTACACACGCACTCACATAAGCTCAGCGATTCTCTGCGCGATCAACCTCTCACATGTTTAAGCTGCGGGAGATTTCACTTGTCATGTTTGCATAGTAAGCTAACGATTAATAAGACGATGTCAGAGGAATTGGTGCGCAAATTATCATCACTCACAGATCAGTGCTGTCGCTCTCTATACACAGTTCGCGCGATTGCAAAGTGAAAGCAAAAAAACAAGCGCAAATTCAAACGCGATTTCAATATGTCACATATTGACAGTGGCTCACCGATGCCAATTACATAATTACCCAGCTACATTTCCGAAAGAATGCAAAAGCATTGACATATATTTTTCCTTCCTACGATAGCCCGACGGGCAGGGCAGAGATAGATTTTGGTACCCCGACTGAAAAAATCGCTAGCCCCGGGACGTTGGGCTAGCGATATTGCGAGCCCTGTATCTGATTGAGGAATCACTCATCTTTGGAAAAGAGAGTTTATTACAGAGAAATGTCTCTTTCCAAAATAAAAGCTATACTATCTGCTTCTTCTGGGCTATATTCTCAGCAGCATATTAAACAGCTGTCTAAATGACTCGGCTAAAGTTAGTAGCATGCTTGCTTGTTTTTTTTCTGCTTCCACTTGTCTTTGCACTAGGATGATGTCGGCGTAAATGTGCAGTCATATTCGTTGTGTTCCCACTAGTGCTTTCAGGTTAATCTCGTTGAAATGACCTTAACGCCACAACACGGCAAATCTCCGTTAACGAGCTACCGCGGATCACCCCGTGCATGGGGCTAGACGGCCAACACGTTAACGAGCTAACTGCGCTAACACACTAGTTCCCACCCATGTAATTAAGCATTGCATGGCACATCCAACATACTGTTTTACTTTAGTCCATGACTCGCTTACCTTCAGGGTCATACGTCACATGAAAACCAAAATAATTGCAAACGCCAGATCTGAATGAGAGTAGGGGAGGTCCATGTTGTAAGGAGAGCTTAACTTCTGTCTCGCTAGCTTGCCCTGCGCTCTTCCTTCTGACGATGCTGTCTGTGTTGAGCGCTCAGTGAATCTGCGTTCGACTACTCCGCCTAGGCTGCACTGTCGACCCTAGGCGGAGTAGTCGAACGCAGATTCACTGAGCGCTCAACACAGACAGCATCGTCAGAAGGAAAGTTGATAAAATAAATTACAAATTTTGTATTGTTCGATACATATGCGTACCGAACCGAAAGCACTGTATCGAACGGTTCAATATCGATACGAATATCGTTGCACCCCTAATATATATATATATTACATGTATTTTTTAATCTATTGTATTTACCAACATCGAGCAAAGAGCAACCACACCATGGTACATGTTTAACTAAAAAGAAGTTTATTGATCAAATATATTTATTAAACAAATAGAAAAAAAACAGCCAAAAAATACATGTTCAAAGCAACACAAGGGTAGCCCATTATCAGACAGAATTGTGAAGTCCACTCTGTAAAGTGGGCAGTCATAATAATGAAGCAGTACACTTTAATTTCTACATTCAAGACGTTCTTCATATTTTTGGCCACCAGATGTCACCAGACAGGACTATCTTAAAACGCTTCGATTAATGAACCGTTTTTTAACACAAGCTTCAATGCTTCAGAAAGCTTTGTTTGGCCATCACTAGTTCTGGTTCAAGCTATCCAAATACAATGTTCTCCTATGGCCTATTCCATTCAATTGAGAAGACTAAACATTACCATCATAATCATTTACTTATGATGCTACTCTTTACCAGCAATAAAACACACTTCTAAGATATAGCTCTTACATTTTACAACAACACATATAACTCTCAAGCAAACAAGATACACATCCATTTGGCTTTCAGTTCTTTTCTTACTGAGTGTATGGCATTCAATCACATTTTTTTCATTAGGCCTTCATAGAACTTAATTTTTTGTTGCTGAGCTAGTTGCTGGATGATGTTATACTCATAATTTCCAGGATGTACTCCAGTTCTTAACCTTTTGTTTGTGAGTATTTCCCAGTAGTGACTCCAGTTTCCATCACTGTCAGCGCCATAACCAAACACATCAACCTAGGAAGACAAAAAATGAACATATGAATGAATGGGAAACAAATGCATGAACAAAATGTCCCTTTTTTAACTAAAATCCAAACAATGGCTGCTGAAAAATGAAATGAACAGTTGGACAGCGACCTGAGCACTAAATGGAAACACCATGATTATACCATGAGTATACAATGACAAAACCTCTTATTGAGAGGTTTAGCTAAAAAGCTTTCCATGAAGGAATGTCTTCTAGATTGTAGTCTAGTCAATTTAAGAAGGGGACACATCAAAAATACTTGCGACAGCTTTCACTTTCATAGGGCATGTGAACTGAAATTTAACCATTCACAGATTAAACCAGAGTTTTTTAATCAAGTGGTACTGGTGGGTAAACGTGCTCTGATCTTCACCAAAGACATTTTGAACTTTTGAAATGCACATCTATTTAGGAGAGCAATATAAGAACAAAAGAATAAATTAGCAAAGACTCAAATGGACCAGCTTGTATGACAATAAAAATCATATTTTATTTTGTACGTCTGGCACTTCAGAAACTGAAAACTTTGTACTTACCTCATCACAAATGTGAAGTGCAAGAATCAAAGCCATAAAGCCAGTGGATGGATAACGTCCCTTATTTCCAAGCCAAACCTCATGTACATATTTCATAAAAGCTGGATTTACCACCATGACCTGTTAGAAATTAGAATGAGCCTTTAAACAGCTTTTATTTTTAAATATTACCATTGCCACCAGGAAGCTTTGCCATTGACGCTACTCACCAAATCCTTGTTAGTTTTGATCTTTGATTTCACTGGCATATATGACCTGTTGGAAACAGCATGACATTGAAAAATATGAAGTAGGTGTTTAACAAAAACAAAGCTAAAAAAGGCATGGTCCGTCTTGAACATGGAGAAGGATCAGAGTAATGGTTTGATACAGAAATTCACCTTATTTCATCTCACACTACATCCATCAGCCAAATCCTTTTAATCTGCATACATGTTGAATTCATGCAGTGGCATTCTATTTTTGCATTTGATGTAAATTCTGTACTGCAAGACAATCTAGGGGAAATCTTTTGAGATACTTTGCTTAGTAGCAGGTGTCGGTAATTTTAGCAGCTGGGAGAGAAGAAGATAGTGTATGCTGACTGTAACATCTAAACCTAAGCTGGGCAAGCTCAGATGAAATCAGAATATTTTATCTGAAACAAAATAAAGTACAAAATGATTGTATGATTTTCATGTGCCCAAATTAGTGGCTGCACAACTGCCTAAAAATGGTTTACATAAAATAACTTTTCAACAAGCATTAAGAGTCTTTATTTAATTTTTTAATTTTTACTTTATATTAAATCACAATCCTAAGAACAGTACAAAAGCATACTTAAATGAACTACAGTAAGATGAGTTGTTATGAGGACACTTCATCTGTCTGCATGTTGCATAAAAATGTAGTCATAGTATGATTTCAGGATAATCAGTTTGTAGAGAGCTTAAAGGTGCCGTCATTTGAAGTCTGTCTTCGTGGAATACATTACAGAAAGACTTTGAGCTCTCTCGCTTAACTGATTTTGCTTGTAGATTTAAAAGACGTCCCAGTGCTGATTTTCATCACTGGGAACTTGATCTTAATGAGGCAGATTTTGCTATTTTATTTTTTCTATTTTATTATTTTCATTTAATTATGTTGTCTAAAACAGGTCTCTTGTAAATGAGACACTGAGTCTCGTTAAATAAATGTCAAATACATGTGCATGTAGCCCTGAAAAAGAGAACTCACCTTCCAGTAAACCCTGTTGTAGAGGCATTAATGAGCCACTCAAAGTCCTGTATCTTAAAGGGAAACAATACAAAATGGGTGTTGTCATCCAAATCCACAGCACTCTCTGGATACATGACACGATGAGTTGTCTTGTTTCCAACGTCTTTTTCAAAGCCTCTGGTAATACCAGTGTTCATTCTAAACAGCACAAAGGGATATATTTCACATCAGTTTGGATCTTTTGTGTAGGAGGGGATATTTCACTGCATTTCACTGCATATCTAAGCATTTCACTGCATATCGTACTGTGTATGACTGTGTACGTGACAAATAAAATTTGAATTTGAATTTAATGGTAAAGAAAAATTGCTTTAGCTTAGAAAGTACCTTATGACAACTTCATGTAAATCTATCAGCGGTCCATAATGCGATCTCCTTAAATTACCAGAATTACCCACCACAGCACAAGTCCTGCAGTGGTCATATTTGGGTTGTATAACATCTGGATTCTGTGGGAAGATCTGAAACAAGTTGGCCACTGTTGTTTCATAAACTCTGAAGCTACGGCTTTCAGCCTGCAAATCCTGTCAGACATTTCAAATAAACTTTGTTGTTAGACCAAATGAGCTGGGGGGGGGGGGTGTAAAAATGTCATCCTTTCCTGGTGACTACTTACCTTCCACCAGTTGAATTCATTCTGTGAGAGGTTTATGTTTGCAGTCAAAAATGGTTGAACACTTCTATTCGATCGATCCAGAAGCAACTGCTTATCCTCTGATAAACATTTTATGCAAGCACACAGCTTTTGGTCCACAGCATAATGAGTCAATTGGTAGCCCGTTTTGACATACACACCAATACCAGTGAAAAACAGCAGGAAAACCAGCACCTTAGATTTTGAAATCATTCTAGATGTTTGACTGGGAAACATTAACAGAGTGTGTGGTGATATAATCAGCAAAGTGTAACAAGTTATAGTTTAGAAAGTCATCATATATAAAGCAACATTACAACACACTTAGCCATGTCTCTTTTGTGATAACATTTCTATTCACTTATAAGATAATAAAGAAAATAACATCAGCGAAGATTAAGCTGTTTTTACCGCATCATCTGGTAAAATATGATACTTTTATAAATGACTTACCCGATCTACGAGGAAATTGCTTTCTGGTTCAGTTTCATATAATACACGTACAAACGATGCGTAGACTCTATCGGTGAGAGCTTTTTCACCGTTTCACTCACAGGTAACAAGCGTGACATACTCGTTTGCTACCAGGGAACGTGATACCGTCATCTCTGACAAAGAGGCGTGGTTTGCGCAGAGTTCCTCACGTACCCATGTTCGCGTTTGGAAACAACCCATTTCGAAATCAGTCACACCGGGACAAAGCTTATTTATTGCCTCATAGACTACAGATTACACAATTTAAGAAAACACATTTTCTCTGTGGATCCTTTGGTTTCCATACCATCGTTAAAGTGTGAGTAACCCTCGGATGAGCTATATTTAAATCATTTTTATTGAACAACGGGAGGGCTGTTAGTTCCGCTCTCTGTCACTTATTAATGTGGACATACCCCGATTATGATCTTCCCTGATTATGAATCTTTTCCTTATAAATGTGACTTATACAGTAAGCCACCAAGTTTCTGTATAGATAGAAGTAGCATGTTTGTTAAGGGAGGAGAATAATCTAGCAATATTTAAATAGCTTTACAGAGCTCAGATGATGATATTACGTCTCATAAAGACATGATCCAAATTATTTTCTGGCGTTCATCAATTTTATTCCCAATTAGCAGTATAATTCAGTAGTGAGCAGTACTAGCAGTAGTGAGCATAGCTGGACCGGCCACGGGGCATACTGGGCATTTGCCTGGTGGGCAGATGGGGATTTTTCGTTTCGTTTTGCTTTGTTTTTTGTAACGGTATAAACAATGACAGGTGGTGGCCAGATTGGCCAGATGTTGGCAGATGTGTAAAGAGAACTCAGTTGTTTTCTATGGCGGAGCTTCCACAGTTTCAGTAACATTAGCAAGGGGTGGAGGCCAGCAGGTGGATCAGGGATAAGGGAGGCAGGAGGAGGAGAGACATGAGGCGCGGCCGGTCCGAGGGGCAGGTGAGAAGTTGGTCTGAGTGGGTCAGATATAAACCAAGTTTAGTTGTAGTTTATTTTCACATTTTTATTTCCTCCCAGTTAAAATAACTCGTACTGCGTACCAGCTAGCATGACGGATTTTTTATACTGCTAGACGGGTGCTATGATATTACTGATTTATTTTATTCACAATTAGTTATTAGAGTTGCCAACCGTTCTGTAAAAACGGAATCATCATGTATTGAGAGAAAATATTAATATTACTTCTCTCACCTTTAGTCTTCTCTGTCAAAGGCTACGTTCACACTGCAGGTCTTAATGCTCAATTCTGATTTTTTGATCAAATCCAATTTTTTTGTCTGCTCGTTCACACTACAAATAAAATGCAACAGCAAACGCGCTCTAGTGTGAACGCTCAAAGCGGCCCGCATGCGCAAAAGAAGATGTCACACACAACGCGCTCTGTTTAGACCCAGAGCAAACAATATTGTTTGACTGATGGCCCTTAATAAAGACTTCGGACATTACGTTTCCCAATTTTTGCTATAAGTTATTTTGTTATTTACATAATAATGTAAATAACCTAATAATTATCCTTATTGCTGTTTTAGAGGAGCGGTGCTTCAAATGATAGTTGCACATTTCTGTCAGAATCTGCAGATTATGCAGTCCAAATCAAATGTTAACGTTTCTCCAACGTTGTCTTCCCAGCAGTTTCACCGGATGGCCAGGAAGCGTTCGCGATGTCTTATCAGGCGCTTCTCTGGCGCTGATAATTGGTGTCTGTCTTGTGTCAGTGACGTAAAAGACGGATTTAATGCGACTTGACCATTCACACAGCAGTCGCTTTCTGGAACATCGGATATGTTTCGGATTCAGTACCACATACGAAAGTGACCCAGATCGGATTTGAAAATATCGGATTTGTGCCGTTCACACTGTCATACCATGATCGGATATGGGTCGCATAGGGTCAAAAAAATCGGATTTGATGCGCTTTCGCCTGCAGTGTGAACGTAGCCTTAATGTCAGGTTTCCACCATGTGTTGTAGATAGTTTAGGAGGTTAACTCCACCAAGCAGTCTTTTGGTTTCTGCTAAGTACGATTTAGAATACCAGAATATGGAGGATGGTGTAGGTTTAAGTTTATTAGACTTGTGCATATATACCAACAAGACAGTGTACATCATTGTCATGTAACCCAACCAGTGCAGGGGCCTCCCTACACCCCGGACTCTGCGTTGTGTTAGTTTTTAAGATAAGATAAGATAAGATAAGATAACCTTTATTAGTCCCACACGTGGGAAATTTGTTTTGTCACAGCAGGAAGTGGACAGTGCAAAAGTTATGAGGCAAAAATTAGAATACAATAAGAATAAATACAGTACACAACTGTACAGAATAGAATAAAATAAAATACTATATACAGTAGAATAAAATAAAATAAATATACAATAAGATAAAAATAGAATACAAATACAAATACTATATACAACTGAGTAAAAATACAACGATGACAGAAAGGATTATTGCACTTAGTATTATTGCATATGTATGGATGTGTGTGCTTGATCAGTTAAAGTCTTTATTATGGAGTCTGACAGCAGTTTGTGTTGGATTGGGGTGCACCGCAGAGAGACCAGTCGGACACAGGCGCTCGATTTGTGGCTCGGACCGTGCCGTTTATTCGGAAGCAGGGGCAAACACCACTCCAACTCTGCTGCTGGCCCTTTTTGAATCACAGCAAACACTGAACCAAGATGGCGCCCACGCGAACAAGAAATCTGAAGTACGGTGTCCTGCAGAGGACAAATGGTCAAAATTGCTAAATTTTACACCATATATGCAGCTCAACAGCGACACCTTGTGACTTATTCCAGTCACTACCTTACATCCGCCCCTCCTTTAAGTGATGGCGTCCCAGTCATCAAACAAAACAAAATAAAACAGAACAGTCTCACTATGTATACAAGAATAACGGTGGTGGAAGATGTGCAGTGTAATGCGAAAATGTCTATGTGTGTATCCTATGTGTTTCCTGCAGCCCTTCTTGCTTTGGCCCTCTGTCACAGCTTCCATCCCCTTTCTATCTTCCGACTCCTTGGCAAGTTCCTCCTTGGTTCACTTGGTCTGGGAGGTGAGTGGGTGACCCTGACAGTTTCATTCCCCCTCCAATCTTCACTCTCTTGTCCTGTCCCTGTGTCCCTTTCCTCTGGTCCCTTGGGGGCAAGTGATCCATTTGCTGCTTCAGGTGAAACTCCCTCCACACCTCCTTCCAGGCTATCAGCCTCCCCGTCCTCGATCATGTCCGACTCTTCATCCTGTCTGATTACTTCACCAGCCTGCTCTCCACTGTCCTCTATGTCCTCAATCCCTCCTCCATGAATCTCCTCCACGTCAAGCTCCATTTCCTCTCTTGCCTCCTCTCCCACCTGCTCCACGGGAAGAAACATACACTGCGTGAGTAGGTTGCGGTGGACCACTCTCTCTGTATCACCATTTTCCGATCGCACCACATACACCGGCATGTCTGGCTGTTTCTTCACCACAATGTATGGACGGGACTCCCACTTGTCTCCTAGTTTGCTTCGCCCCTCCACATGACACACTTTAACCAGGACTCTGTCACCCGGGCTGAAGCTTTGACTCTTTGCTTGTCGGTCATAGTATCTTTTCTGGTGACCCTTAGCCTGGCGAGAGGCCTGATTAGCCTGTGCATAAGCCTGTGACAAGCAGTCATGCAGGGTCTGGACATAATCGCTATATCCCCCCGACCCATTAGTGGTTGACAGCCCAAAGACCAAGTCGACAGGGAGCCGTGGATGCCTGCCAAACATCAGGTAGTATGGTGTGTACCCTGTCGAATCATGGCGGGTGCAGTTGTAGGCGTGTGTCATTGCATCCACATATTCGTGCCACCGGGGTTTCAGGTGAGGTTCTAGCGTCCCCAGCATGTTCATGAGGGTGCGGTTAAACCGTTCAGTTGTCCCGTTGCCCTGTGGGTGATAGGGCGTGGTGTGGGTCTTAGTGATGCCGGTGCATTTACACAGCTCCTTCACCACAGCACTTTCAAAATTGCGCCCTTGGTCTGCATGCAGTTTTGCTGGGAAGCAGGGGCAAACACCACTCCAACTCTGCTGCTGGCCCTTTTTGAATCACAGCAAACACTGAACCAAGATGGCGCCCGCGCGAACAAGAAATCTGAAGTACGGTGTCCTGCAGAGGACAAATGGTCAAAATTGCTAAATTTTACACCATATATGCAGCTCAACAGCGACACCTTGTGACTTATTCCAGTCACTACCTTACATCCGCCCCTCCTTTAAGTGATGGCATCCCAGTCATCAAACAAAACAAAATAAAACAGAACAGTCTCACTATGTATACAAGAATAACGGTGGTGGAAGATGTGCAGTGTAATGCGAAAATGTCTATGTGTGTATCCTATGTGTTTCCTGCAGCCCTTCTTGCTTTGGCCCTCTGCCACAGCTTCCATCCCCTTTCTATCTTCTCCTGATCCTCCCCTGGTTCGTTAACTCTCGACCCATAAGTCAGTCTCTAAGGGGGATGCCGACTCCTTGGCAAGTTCCTCCTTGGTTCACTTGGTCTGGGAGGTGAGTGGGTGACCCTGACAGTTTCATTCCCCCTCCAATCTTCACTCTCTTGTCCTGTCCCTGTGTCCCTTTCCTCTGGTCCCTTGGGGGCAAGTGATCCATTTGCTGCTTCAGGTGAAACTCCCTCCACACCTCCTTCCAGGCTATCAGCCTCCCCGTCCTCGATCATGTCCGACTCTTCATCCTGTCTGATTACTTCACCAGCCTGCTCTCCACTGTCCTCTATGTCCTCAATCCCTCCTCCATGAATCTCCTCCACGTCAAGCTCCATTTCCTCTCTTGCCTCCTCTCCCACCTGCTCCACGGGAAGAAACATACACTGCGTGAGTAGGTTGCGGTGGACCACTCTCTCTGTATCACCATTTTCCGATCGCACCACATACACCGGCATGTCTGGCTGTTTCTTCACCACAATGTATGGACGGGACTCCCACTTGTCTCCTAGTTTGCTTCGCCCCTCCACATGACACACTTTAACCAGGACTCTGTCACCCGGGCTGAAGCTTTGACTCTTTGCTTGTCGGTCATAGTATCTTTTCTGGTGACCCTTAGCCTGGCGAGAGGCCTGATTAGCCTGTGCATAAGCCTGTGACAAGCAGTTATGCAGGGTCTGGACATAATCGCTATATCCCCCCGACCCATTAGTGGTTGACAGCCCAAAGACCAAGTCGACAGGGAGCCGTGGATGCCTGCCAAACATCAGGTAGTATGGTGTGTACCCTGTCGAATCATGGCGGGTGCAGTTGTAGGCGTGTGTCATTGCATCCACATATTCGTGCCACCGGGGTTTCAGGTGAGGTTCTAGCGTCCCCAGCATGTTCATGAGGGTGCGGTTAAACCGTTCAGTTGTCCCGTTGCCCTGTGGGTGATAGGGCGTGGTGTGGGTCTTAGTGATGCCGGTGCATTTACACAGCTCCTTCACCACAGCACTTTCAAAATTGCGCCCTTGGTCTGCATGCAGTTTTGCTGGGAAGCCAAACCGACAGAAAAAGTTTCTATACAGCACCCTAGCCACTGTGCTGGCTTTTTGGTCTTTAGTGGGGTATGCTTGCGCATAGCGTGAGAAATGGTCAGTGACCACGAGGACATTTTCGATACCACCTTTTGATTTCTCAAGAGTCAAAAAATCCACACAAACTAGCTCCAAGGGGGCACTGCTGTGGATACTGACCAGGGGGGCCCTGACCCCTGCGGTTGGAGTTTTCCTAAGGCAGCACCTCTCACATTGTTCGCACCAAGCCTTGATTTCCTGGAACATCCGTGGCCAATAAAACCTCTCCCTTATCATGTGCAATGTCCTCTCAAAACCAAGGTGGCCTGAGTCATCGTGGAGAGCAGTCTTCACTGATATACGCTAATCCTCTGGTAGCACCAATTGCTCAACTACTCCCCTTTGGCTGTCTTGGACGCAGCGGTACAGGATGCCATCCCTTACCGCTAACCTTCTCCACTCCTTTAAGAGAAGGCGCACGTGCCCTTCAGCACTCATTCGCTCGCTGCGGCTCGGCTTCTGGTTCATACTCTTATAGTGCAAGACGGGGCCAATAACAAGGTCTTTTTTCTGCCCTGCACGGAGCTCCTGTTTGGTCATGGTGGGCAGGGATTCCATCCCCACATCCCTGTAAGGCTCAGTGGATGTAGGTGGCCCGAGTTCCAGTTCCTCCCCTGCAGGCGTGCCATGGCCAGTGAGGCTTTGAGTATCCTGGGTAGCCTGTGTCACACCATGCCCCTGTTCATCGACACCCACCCACTGAGGGCATGTCTGTAGGATGTGCATGACCTCCTGGTTAGACATGCGAGAGAGGGCGTCAGCGTTTGTGTTGCTCTGTCCCCTCCGATACTGGACATCGAAATCGAAAGCAGCCAGCCTAGACACCCACCGCTGGCCTGTGGCATCCAGCTTCGCTGATGACATAACATACTTGAGAGGGTTGTTGTCTGTCTGGACAGAGAATCTACGCCCATAGAGGTGGTCGTAGAATTTGTCGGTGACCGCCCATTTAAGAGCAAGGAACTCGAGTTTGTGTGCAGGATACCTTGTCTCTGCTGGGCTCAAACCTCTACTGGCGAAGGCTATGACCCTCTCAGCTCCACCTTGGATCTGAGCTAGAACGGCGCCCAGACCCTCCCCTGAGGCGTCCGTCTGCAGAACGAAGGGCAAGCTATAGTCAGGATATCCCAGCACTGGAGCGCTTGTCAGCCTTTCTTTTAGGGTCTTAAATGCCTTCTCGCATTCATCTGTCCACAAAAAGGGTGGGTCGGTAGCCAGACTTTTCTTTCCCCCTCTCCTTTTCTTTCTGGGGTCACCAGCAGTTAGGCGGTACAGGGGAGCAGCTAGGGTAGAGTACCCACTTACATACCGCCTATAGTATCCAGCAAATCCCAGGAATTGCAACACTTCTTTGCGATTTGTGGGCCTCACCCAGTTTTTCACCTTGCTGATCTTCTCTGGGTCTGTCCGGATCCCCTCAGCAGACACTAAGTGACCCAAATACTGAACCTCCTTTCTCACTAGGTGGCATTTAGAAGGCTTTAACTTCAAGCCATGCTCCCGAAGCCGATCGAACACCAGCTGCAGTCTTTCCAGATGCTCATCAAAGGTTTTGGAGAATATGATGAGATCATCAAGATAGATTAGGAGGTGGGTGAAGTTCAAGTCGCCAAAGCAGCAGGTCATGAGTCTCTGAAAGGTGGAGGGAGCATTCTGCAGTCCAAAGGGCATACGATTTGCTTCAAACAGCCCCATAGGGGTGCTGAATGCCGTCTTGTGTTTGTCATGCTCCGCCACCTCCACCTGCCAATAACCAGAGGTGAGGTCAAGGGTGGAGAAGTATCTTGCCTGCCCTAGAGCCTCCAGGGCTTCCTCTATTCTGGGGAGAGGGAAAGCATCTCTCGTGCTACAGGAGTTCAGTTTCCTGTAGTCAATACACAGCCTTAGTGATCCATCTTTCTTGGTTACGATCACGACTGGTGAAGCATATGGACTTTTGCTGGGCCTGATAACTCCTGCTACCTCCATTTCTGTCAGCAACCTTCTCACATCCTGCCACTGTGATGGGGGGATCTTACGGTAAGGCAGTCGAAATGGCTTAGAGTCGACCAGAGGGATTTCATGTTGCACAGTCTTTGTATGGCCATAATCCAGGGGGTGCTGTGAGAACACACCCATGTTCCTTTCCACAAGCTCTTTAAGAAGGGAACGCTGGTGCTCGTTTTCGACATCTGCTCCACTTAAATCCACTTCCTGGCTTGCCACAACGTGGTCCATACCCAGGCATGCTTCTCTGCCTCCGCTAATGTGATGGCTGCCCCGCACCCTGTCTGAAAAGTCCACAATACTTTCCACCAGAGATGCCCTGGCCAGATGCGTGTGAGGCTTGATAGTGATAGCATGCTGGGAGAGGTTCATCACTCTTACCGGGGCACATCCTTTCTTTACATCAGCAAGAACTCTGGCGACCAGGATGTCTTGGCTGAGCCGCAGGGAGGGGTGGCCTTCAATTAGGGCTGTATAAGTCTTTCTTTGTGGTCCAGCTTTTATTTTGCACATTAAATCCATCTCTTTCCCTGCTTGAATGTGCACCTTGCGACCAGTATAAACAACAGGGCCCACTGTGTCATCCATATCACACTGATCAGTGCTCTCAATCTCTAGCAGGGAGGCGGCACGCTCCGGATGAGTCTCCTTGACCTGGAGGAGGAACTGCTGGCCGTAGGTTGCCTGGAGGTGACTTCTGGAGGCACGGAGGACATTAGTTCCCACAAGCAGAGGAACAGAGGAGCGGTGCTCTGTGTTAGTGACAACAAAAGCAGGCACACCCTTAAACTCTCTCCCCAACAATTTTAGGTTGATGCGTAGCACACCATGGTAGGTGACACTCTGGCCCCCTGCACCTTCTATGGGTATCTTAGAAGGCTGCAGTTTTTGTTTATGGAGGGTGGGGTGGCTGCGCCAGTACTGATGCGTAATACTGGTTATCTGGGAGCCAGAGTCGATGAGTGCCCTGCACTTCATTCCGTTGACTTCCACCTCCCCCTCATTCCTGGGACCAACTAGGGGAGTGTTCTCTCCTCCGTCACCTTTGTTCACCTGCAGTGTGGGGACTTGCTGCTCACCCATGGTTGCCCCGGAGACCATGGGCTTTATCTGTTTAAAGGCTGAGCTGAGTAAGTGTTTCCCTCCATGGGGGTCACAGGCTGAGGATCGTGTGCCCACGTCTGTTCAGGCCCCGGGAGCACTGCTCTGCAAACCCGGGCTATATGTCCTTGCTTCCCACACCGGTAGCATGTGACCACTGACATTGGGGTTGTAGCCCCAGGGGGTGGTCGGACTCTCAGTGGAGTGGCAGAGGATGGAGCATAAATTCTCGATTCAAGGTGGGTCAACTTGGCCATCTGCTCCTCCTGGCTCAATGCTAATTTCTTGACCATCTCTGCTAGCTCTGACCACTCTGAAGAATGTTTAGCCTTTTCTGCCTTCACATTCACACTACACTCTGATGCCACTTGTACCTGGGCATAAGTTTTCTTTGATTTGTTTTGAGGCTGGAATCTCTTTGTTTCTTTTGCTAAATTTCGGAGCTCAGCCTGCAGCTCACGGAAACTCAAAAGCCGGGGCTTCATTGGCGAGATCCTCGCATACACATCCTCATCATTAATCCCCCGTATGAACTGCCGGGTGAGTTTACTGTCACGGTCAGGAAAAGGCTTGCCTCCTCTTTGGTTTTCTTCCACAGCTCGCAGTGTTGCCTCCAGTGCTATAGCATATGAACAGGCAGACTCCCCAGACCTCTGAACACGCTCATAGAAGTCCGCTAGTAGATCTGAGGAGCTCTGTGTGTCGCCGTACTCTGCTCTCAGTTCTTCGTCATGGAGAGGTAGATTCAGGACCAGCTTTCGGGCTTCACCAGTTAGGTGACGCACCACCGTGGAAAAGCGGAGGTGAATGGGGAGCTCTATTGCCTCAAGAAGATACTGCATGTCACGAATCCAGTCCTCTACAAGCACCTTGCTGTCAGCACTGCCAGTGAAGACTTGGACATTTTTCACTTGATGAGTCTGTATAAAACCACCGTAGGCAGCTAATGGGGGGTTAGCGTTGGCTGCAGCCCCGCCCGGAGCGCTTAAAGATGTATGCACCTGCTGGGGGGGTATGCCAGGGTGTCCACTAACTTGGGGGTCTAAAGCAGAGGTTGGTACGTGCATTGAGGCATGGGTGCCGGGTGGGGCTATAAAACCTCCATGGGTCATATTCACGATAGGGGGCATGACAGTGTTGGGGCTTATAGCAGATGAGTGGAGGGGGGCTCGAGAGTCGTGGACAGCAGCTAGTGGCATGTGGGGCAAACGGGGCGTCAGCCCATGCTTTGAACTTTCAAGGGTCTGCTCGGCTGCAGAGGGATTATTCATTATGCCCACTCCCTGCACTGTTAGGGGGCTTGGCATGGCGGCTTGGGGGGCAGGTGTGGAATACAGATGGCTGGTGTATGCTTCGGGGCTGAATGGAACGGTCATCGTTGGGTAAGGAGTGTTAAGTGATTGGTTCAGGGTGGGATGCTGGGTACTGTGCACCGCTGGGTAGTTGGGATATGAGGCAACATGGGGTGCCGGTGTAGCAGTGGGCCCATGGACACTGGCCTGAGGGGGAAAAGCAGGGGGCATAGTTATCTGTACATCTGGCCGAAACACTGGAGGGGCTGTAGTTAGAGGGCTGTGGTTGGACTGGCTTGTCTGGTTGGTTGGCACTGACCTTGGGCAAATTTCAGATAGGTGTGAGGGCACCTGCATTTGGCCTCCATAGGGTGGCAGTGGTGGGGCATGAGCTGGAGCCACGCCAAGATCAGTCTGGGGTGAAAGCATGGTTGGTGGTGGGGTCTGTTGTGTGCCCAGCCCAGAGTCGGTGAGGTCCCTGATTGGGGTGTGATACTGTAACCGCTGGCCAGTGAAGCTGGGGAACTGGGTGACCAGCTTCGACTTCACTGATGACTGTTGGTCCACTGTACTGGCGCTAGCTGTAGCCCCTTCATTCAAAAGGTGAGGCTGTGCCCTCTTTGGAGTGTCTGCAAAGTCTCTCAACATTTTCACTGTCCTGTATCTCAAATTTAGCTGCACCAGAAAATGTGTGTGGGCTACTTGCAGTATGCTTAACTGTGAGTAAGTACAATATATTTCTAGTAAAATAGAACACAACACAGATGTATGACAACTATCATTCTATAACGCAGAAAAAAAAAAGAATTCACAAAAAAACAGCATTAAACTCAGAGTGTAGTTAAACAACTATCTTCAGCACAGAGGTTGTGAATGACACAAATCAGCAGCAATTGCTTAACCGTATTCAATGATTATCATTATAGACAGGGAACATCATTTAGCATTCTTTCTACAATTCAAGTCTCTGAGTCTTTTTTTTTTTTTTTCAGGGACAGAAACCCTCAAATGAAACCACCCCAAGATTTCACTTTCAAAGGATATGCCTGGGGAGATGAAAGTCCCAGTAATACAGCTGCACAGGCAGTTATATACTTAGTTCAGCACCCCATCAGATGGCGACACCTCTTACTATGGCTGCGTAGCTGGGGGGTGTCGGCATTGCTTTCTCTTCGGTCTCGAAGTGCCACAAATCCGGGGTCACGGCACCAAAGATGTAACCCAACCAGTGCAGGGGCCTCCCTACACCCCGGACTCTGCGTTGTGTTAGTTTGTGTTGGATTGGGGTGCACCGCAGAGAGACCAGTCGGACACAGGCGCTCGATTTGTGGCTCGGACCGTGCCGTTTATTCGGAAGCAGGGGCAAACACCACTCCAACTCTGCTGCTGGCCCTTTTTGAATCACAGCAAACACTGAACCAAGATGGCGCCCGCGGGAACAAGAAATTATAGTAATTATCATTACTATAATTAATAGCCAAATTTACTGGATTTGAGTTTCCTGGGCAAAATTCTTCTTTTGGGCTCTTTATCTGATGCTTATGAAATAATAATAAAATACAAGTTAATTTAGCAATATCTAACACATCTATCTATGTGGACACAGATGTCACCTTAATGTATTTTAGACCATTTCAAATAGCTTCAGTAAAAATTAATGTTTCATACAGTGATTGCCTCTTTCTCTCAGTATGGCAAACAAAAAAGGTCAGAATTATAACTAAATAAATAAAATTTATAATACGGGTCAGTGCTACTTTTTTCTCTTGTTTTGGACTGGGCTCAGACTATCTGAACACTACAATGACTCACTTTCTCATTCCAAGATCCAAATTTGTATGGCAAGGTGGCTGGTGCTTTGTGGTTCCCATGCTGAGTTAATTGTAGAACTTTGTATCACTGTGTCTGTCAGGGTCCCTGTGCCTTCCCGGTCGGCTCGGTATGGCTACATATGTTTTGTATTCTTTGATTTTTTGCTGCTCTCTCCCTTCCCTTCTTTCCCTCCTCCCTCTGCCTGGGCGGAGCTCACCTGTGGGCTCCTGCCCTTGGCCCATGCACCTGTGGCTCATCACGAGTGATCCAGCTCCTTTATAAGATGGCAGCCCTGTGTTTCTCGTCGCTGGACCGTTGCCGACCCTCGTCAGTGTAACCCCAGCTCAATTACTTCTGAAGTGTTTTCACAGCGATTTACCTTACTATCCCTTCGTGTCTCTGTGTACAGATTCCCTGGACCTACCCCTGTGTTACCCGAGTGAGTGGAGTGTGAAGAGGAGTGGACGGAGTGTGTGTGTGTGTGACTATTGGCGTCTTTCCCGTTCGTGTGTGGACCCCCGGAGCCTGGCTTTCCCCTCACTTTTGTAAATAATCACCTGGTGTATCATAATAAAGACTCTTGTGCTTTCAAGACCTAGAGCCTGCGCGTAAGTCCGTTCAGTCCCGTTGTGACAGAGTCAGCATCTTGTGAATCTAAAGGAGCTGTTGCTACCAGCAGAGCAGCACCCAGGCAAACATCATAACAACACCAGTAGCATTCCCAGTAGATCGATCTGTTTTGGAGAGAAGAAAACTAAGCCCCTAGAGTAAACAAATAGATTTAAAAGCCATGGAGCTTGACGGTCTGATGCCTCCTGTACCTGAGTCCATGGGTCCCTTAACACATATGCATGAGCAATGGGCCAGTCAGACTGCACTGGTACGCATGGATTTTGTAACACTGAAGATTTCATCAGTGTGTTAGTCTTCTGTCATGCTTTCAAGTCAGTTGTCTTACATGAGAATTCTTTTTTTAATCTCTCTTTAGATGTCAGTGTTCTGCCACCAAGTCATTTAAAAGTACTGCTATGGTATCATGATCAATGGGGCTGGAGCCAGTGCTTTAAATTACTGATTACATTTTGGATTAGGCTTTGGCTGATTTATAGTAAAAAAAAAATCTAATTTTATTTCTTTAATTTTCTTTTAGGTTTTAAGTTACTGTCTTTTTATGTTCTCTGAGGTCTTTACAGTTTGCTGTTTAAATTTGACTTTATTATGTGTGGGTTTTTTTGTATTTTCTGAAATTACCAGTTTTCGCTCTTTAATATCTTGTGTTTTCCTTTTGTAAAGTTCACCCATGTTTAGTACATCAGATGTGGTTATAATTCATTTCCTGTTTTGTTTTATTGGTAAGTTGTCTCCTGTGTCTTGGGTCCTGTTTACCTTCCCCTGCCTTTTGAGTTTTTGCTTTAAGCAATCAGGCTCTGAGGATGATGGTACCCTGTTTTCACCACAGAGAAAGAAATCAGTCAGATTAAGTGGCTAATTCTTTTTTCTTGTGGATTTCTGCATGATTTTCTGAAAGACTATTGAATTCACATTCTCACTGCTACTGGCCAGCCCTTTGTTCCTGCGGCACCCGGTCAGCTCCTATTAAAAATGGTTCTTTTAGATTCTTAGGGCCAAAAAGACACAAGGCTCAAAGTGGTCAAACTCAAAAAATGATCTTTATTTTACATATCTGGCTATGGAGACCTTTCTCACAACACACAACCCAAGGTCTGAAGCACAAAACAGGAAGGCTAGTCATTTATATAGACGTCACACACACTTTAAGTTTCGATCAAACACTCTTCTTAGTTTCACTTTTCACCTGCAAAAGCATGCTCTGCAAAAGCATGTAATTTCCTGTCAGTCCTGTCGGAACAAACTGTACTAAGAGTTGGCCCTCTCTTATCCAGAAAACAATATAATAGCAGATAAGCTTTCAGATTATATTTTTAAATTCCAACACTCCTCACCACGACAGTAACCCGGCCCTCACAGTAGTCCTCATCTAATCGCTTGTCAAGATCCCACGTTTTCTCCACACTGCCCTAAATTTTCCAGCATCACTGCTCAGTTTACCTTAATTTGACCAAGGTTGTGGTGCCTAGCCGAGTATCCGTTAGTCCCCCCACATAAAATGAGAGTCTTCAGATCTATTCCAGCCCCTCTGCCTGAGTCCCATAGCGGCAGACCAAATCTGTCCCTGCTCCAAGAGTAAAGGTGCCTAATTCTCAGCCTGTCCCAAGTCTGACGAGAAAGGGTGCTAGACTCCAGCCTGTCCATGCAGCCAGTGTTAGGTATTTTAGTACCATGGTAGCATTTACTGGATATTGTTTTATAGTGACATTATGCAGGAAAACTCTGTCATTCAATAAGGCCCCTTTGTTTCAGTGTTTTTCTCTTTGACCCAAGAATTGATGTGTGAGAATCACAGGCTGGTACAAGGTTGAAATACCACAGAGATCACTCCCTCAGCTACATTAGTTTCTTAATCTTTTAGACGCCTGTTGAAGGCCAAATGGTTTGTTTCAGATTTCACTAATGTAAGAACTCTTCGTTTTGTGCCTTGAAAATATGTCGCTGAGATAATCACAATTGTAGCTGAACTAATAAACTACACAAAGGATGCTTCTTCACCCAAGGGCAGGAAGACGCTGCCTTATCTTGGTCTGTACTGGTTTAAACTGATAATCTGCTGTCTCATGAATTTTACCCTCTATATAAACTGTTGTACTTGTGAATAAAGTTGAGTCACTTTGGGAAGACAATCTAAAGCAGTCTCTGTTTTCTTGTTCTCCCAAGCTGCTCCCGAGCTCGTACTAACACGCTGAATGGCATGCTTGAATATTACTTGAGAATATATTTGACTGTGTTACAGACTAAGGGACATTCTCTGCTGATAGGTGAAGGTACATTCTCTGCTGATAGACGTCCACGCCTCGGAGGAAGCCGATCCACGGAGTAGGCCCTGGAAACAGTTTCCTTCAGCCAGGACCAGGACCCTCCAGCCCTCCACTGCTTTGCCTGAACTCATTGTGTCTCCTGTAACAGTCCCCTAAGACACTGTTGCTCTGTCTGGTTTGCCACCAGAGCAATCAGAGCCGGCTGTCCCAGTGAGTTTTCTGTTCCTGCTTTTAGCTCTCCTGGAGCCTTCAACTAACCTAAACTGGCTAGCTAATTCTGTTCAGTCCCAGCAATAAGAGCAACCAGAGAGGCACAAAAGGAGCATTTAGGTGCCAAGCAGCTAAAGCCTGAACTTGAGTCTTGGGTGCCATATTCCCTGAGCCTGATCTTGTGAGTTATTGTCTCAGCTGCTTAGTTTTCTCTCCTGTTACTGTTTGTGTATTTATCGCCTCATTCTCTCCTTAGTTATTTGTCTTGTCATACTGTTTCCTGAGTGTGCTTATACTCTGTGTTACGTCCTAGTGTATCTGGTTTCACTTAAGTTTATAACATGTGTTACTAAATATTTTTAATACTCCTTGAGTGTTTTTTGTTGTTGTTGTTTTGCTTGTTTTACTATCTTGCTTCTCTTTTGAAACTGAATTTACCTTTCAGAGTCTTGTCTTGTCTTGCTGCTCAAACAACTCATCTGTCAGGCAGGCACTGCCACACTTTCATTTATTGGAAGGTTTCTGTAGAAGAGGGAGTATTTCTCAATCACAACAAAACTATAACATCAAGTTAAATATTAATACAGACGATTTTACATATGAACCAGGGTCAGGACACTGTTCCAACTTGCCGTTTTTCACATTCAGAAACATGCATTCACATAAGACGAGATAATCTGCTTCAGATGCATTCTTACTGCTCAAAATGTTCTAAGTAACTGAGGAAAGCAGGAGGAAGATTACAAGACCACTCAAAAGCTGGGAATTCAGCACTCTTACCATGAACAATTCTCACACCAGCGCATTTGTTAATGGAAGTTTAAAGATCATTTAATGCCCAATTTTACTGTGTCTGGTATTTGTAATCTCACACGCAACTCGGTTGAGTATTGTCTAAAGCTCAGAGCTACAGTGAATATGTTAAAAAGGCTTAATTAATGACCACAAAATCAAAATGAGCACATCTGAACCAGTAAACGAGACCATGAATACAGAGATGGGTGCTCTACACCAAGTGTGCCAGAATGAAATATTCATAGTTGACAGCGGGGATGAATCGCAAATAGGAGATATATATACAAACACGATACAAACATATGAACAAAAATAAGAGAAAGCCACACATTAGAGGACAGCTTGCAAAGTGCTTGAAAGTAGTGCAAAAAAAAGACTTTGGTCTGAATAGAGTTCGTGTGTGAGTGGCCTAAATAAGGGGGTTACTCAGACCGTGGCTCAGATTGGTGAGATATGTGGGCAGGGGTGGGATGTGGATGGATAGTGTTTATTGACAGTCCAAATGGCCCAGAGGAAGAAGATGCTTGTGAGTCTGGAGGTGTGGGACCCGATTGACCTGAGGAGCCGACTGGAGGGCATCAAGTCATGTGGTTAGCAGGATGCGAAGGGGGTGACCCTGTGATGGCCGTGGGTTTCTTGAGACAGGAGAATTTGGCAATGGCCTGATTGAGGCCAGTTGGTGAGGAAGTCTTTGATCCAGAAGCAGGTGGCAGGGGGGATCTGAAGGTGGTCCAGTATGGTTGTGAGGATATCCGGTATTTTGGTGTTGGACAGCATCCTTACCTAGCTCTACCTGTTTTCCACATTTCGCACCGCTCTGTAATGGGCGATGGTGCTAACATCCCCCGTGGACTGATACGCTCTGTAAGCAAACTGGTGGGAGTTGAGGGAGGGGGGTAGACAGTCTCTGATGTTCTGAGAACCTAATCGCTCAAAACACTTCATGAAAAAGTCTAAGATGGCGCCGGTGAGGTCGGCTGCCGTGCTGGATGCTCTGCCCCAACTTTTCCACTTTTTTTCTTTTTTCGTCACTTTTTGCTATATCTGCCATAATCTTGCATGGGCATCATGCAAAACACACAAATTCGCTACAGTAGAGACACTCTGGTTTCTATTGGTCTACAATACACAAACATTTCACCATGTTTAACTCCGGACCCAACCTGGCCAAAGGAGATCCTGAGAGAGAACAAAGGACGCGACCCTAAGCAACGGCCTCGAGGGAAACGAGCCGGCATCAGGAACAGGCTACGGGCTCGCGCACACCGCGCACACCGCGCACACCGCGCACCCATGCCCAGTATCCTGCTAGCCAATTTTCAATCCATCGAGAACAAGCTTGATGACCTCAGAGCCAGAACTAAGTTGCAGAGAGACATTCGGGACTGCAACCTCCTCTGCTTCACCGAGACTTGGCTGAACCCAGCGATACCAGACCACACCGTGTAGGCGGCGGGGTTCTTTTCGGTTTACCGCATGGACAGGACAATGGAGTCGGGGAAGAAAAGAGGTGGTGGAGTGTGTTTGATGGTGAACAACAGATGGTGCGACAGCACAAACATCTCCCCACTCACACGCTCTTGCTCGCCCAATCTGGAACTTTTGATCGTTAAATGTCATCCTTTCTATGTCCCTCGGGAATTCACTGCGGTCATTGCCTGCACTGTTTACATTCCGCCTCACGCGGACTCGGACACTGCCTTATGTGAGCTACATGAGGCTCTCACACATCAACAAATACTTCACCAAGATACCGCACTCATTGTTATGGGAGATTTTAACAGAGTAAATCTCAAACTCACATTTCACAACCTTCGCTAGCACATCAACTGCCCCCACCCGGGGCACTAGGACATTAGACCACTGCTACACCCCGTTCAAGAACTGTTAACTGTTAAGAAACTGGAAAATCGGACCATGCCACCATCTTCCTCATGCCTGCTTACAAACAAAGGCTAAAGCAGCAACCACCAATTAGTAGGGAGGTTGCTCGCTGAACGGACCAATCAGTGACCGCGCTGCAGGACGCACTGGATGACGCACTGGATGATGCAGACTGGGACATGTTTCGGCGCAGCTCTGATGACATCAACATGTTTACGGAAGCGGTTGTGGGATTCATCGGGAAACTAGCGGACGACACAGCAGAAAGATCTATCAACCGAACGTTTCCCAACCAGAAACCGTGGGTGGATAAAAACATCCGCGACGCTCTGAGATCTGCTGCCTACAATGAAGGGCTCGTCTCCGGTAATATGGACCTATACAAGGCTGCGTCTTACAACGTGCGCAGTGCGTCAGAAAGGCAAAGCAGAGCTACGGGGAAAAACTAGAGTCACAGCTACAACAGTGCGACTCTAGGAGCCTGTGGAAAGGACTGCAGACAATAAAGGACTATAAACGACCAGCCTCGTCAATGATGAATGCCGACGCTTCACTGGCTGATGAGCTGAACACGTTTTATGCTCGCTTCGACGCTGCGGCAATTAAAACAACAAATGGCTGCGCGCGCTCGGAGTGCACCAGTGAAGACAATGCATTCATCATCACAGAGCATGCCTTGAGGAACACCTTCAGGAGGGTGAACACCAGGAAGGCAGCAGGACCAGATGCAACCCCTGGCCGGGTCCTGAGAGCCTGCGCTGACCAGCTAGCACCGGTGTTCACGGAGATCTTCAACCTCTCCCTGGCTCTCCCTCCAACGTGCTTCAAACAGTCCATCACTGTCTCCCCCTCCATCTCACTCAGCACTGGAGCGCCTCAGGGCTGTGTTTTAAGCCCCCTGCTGTACTCACTGTACACTTATGACTGTGTAGCCACATCAGACACCACCTCCATTGTCAAGTTTGCTGACGACACTGTTGTTGTGGGCCTGATCTCCGACAATATCGAGACGGCCTACCTGGAGGAGATTAGGAACCTGGAGACCTGGTGCCAGGAGAATAACCTCCTCCTAAACGTCAGCAAGACTAAGAAGCTGATCGTGGACTTCACTACAAAGCAGCCGAGGAATTACAAGCCCCTCATCATCAGTGGCACGCCAGTGGAGAGAGTGGACAGTTTCCGATACCTGGATGTCCACATCACTCAGGACCTGTCATGGTCCTGTCACATCAACACCCTGGTTAAGAAAGCCCGTCAGCGTCTTTTCTTCCTCAGAAGACTTAGAGACTTCCATCTGCCACTGAAGGTGCTCAAGAACTTTTACTCCTGCAAAATCGAGAGCATCCTGACGGGGAACATCTGCACCTGGTTTGGGAACAGCACCAAGCAGGACAGACGAGATCTGCAAAGAGTGGTGCGCTCAGCCGAACGCATCATTCAATCAGAGCTCCCTGACCTGCTGTCCATCTACACCAAGCGGTGCAAGACCAAAGCTAGGAAGATTATGATGGACCTCTCCCATCCCAACAATGGACTCTTCTCACTGTTGAAGTCTGGGAAGCGCTTCCGCTCCCTTAAGGCCAAAACAGAGAGAATGAGGAGGAGCTTCTTCCCCCAGGCTATTCGGGCCCTGAACCAGGTGTAGGACTGGACTCTCACACACATCACATCACCACACGCACTCTGGTTTTTCTTCATGCACACTTCCTATAATTTATAATCTCTTTCTGCTATTTGCACATTTTTTTACTGTAAATTTCTAAGTTAAATCTGTAAATTTTGTATAACCTGTAAATTTGTAAATACTGTAAAACCACTGTCATTTAATGGTCGGGCACTACATTGCACAGCTACAAGCATTTCACCTCATGTCATACTGTGTATGGTTGTGTGTGTGTGACAAATAAAATTTGAATTTGAATTTGAATTTGACTATAGGTGTGAGGGCTATGGGTCTTTAGTCATTGAGGCTGTCTATTCCAGTCTTTTGGGGGATGGGAATAATGGTGGAGGCCTTCAGACAAGTGGGAATAGTGAAGGGAATACCATGTTTACATACATACATACATTAGGGACCAAGTGAACATTTTATCCTCCACTGATTTGTTAAAAGCAGGAAAAATGGGCAAGTGTAAGGATTTGAGTGTGTGTGATAAGGGCCAATGAATATGCTGGACAAGCAAGTCAGATCCATGAAACCCCCAGCTCACACCTCACAGGACCTACTATCTATCTGTTACTAACATCTTTGTGTCAGATACTGCAGCACTCTTTCAGGGGTCTAGTGGAGTCCATGCTTTGATAAGTAAAGGCTGTTCTTGCATATCAATATCAGCAATTTGATTCCCTATTGATTATCTTTATCGATTCTCATTTGATTATCATTGGCTTATGGAATCACTGGCCATTGGAAATATTTGTTTGCTAAGTGAAGATCATCCTTTTTATATCCTTTTTACAGTCATGTGCAGTAGCGATTGCCCGGGGCGGCATCGTGGTGGGGGGCGGCATCACGGACATCGGCAAAAAAAAAAATGCTCGTACTCATGCTGCCCCGACGTCATGCCAGCGCATATTGGGAATGGCATAGGCCCCGATCGGTTTTCTATCGCCCATTTGCTGGGAGTAAGGGTGCCCTTCGTTTGCAAGGTGCGCCTGCTGCTTGCGGCGCAGAGAGGAGAGGGCGTGGCGACGGGGGATTCTCTGATCGGCTGGAGCGGCATCTAAAAACCAACTCGCAAAATAAAACAAAATAAAAACAAACCAACAAAAACGAAAACACCAGACATTATGATACAGACGTATAATTTGCACCAATGTTTTTTCGAAATTCTATACACGAAAAGTGAGCGCGAGAGCCCTCGGTGCACCTGCTCGCTGCTGAAGTCAAAGTAAACTTTATTGTCATCTCCGCTACATACAGTCCAGTATATAGAGACACGAGACGACGAGGCTCCAGTTACAGCAGTGCAAGTAAACAAACAATATAAGAAGAGTAAGAAAATAAACATACACTTTAGGACTAGGGGTAAAGGGATCAATAACAATTTAAAATTTACAGTTTGATGATTTAAAGCAGGGGTCGGCAACACTGGGCACCCGTGCCACAGTTGGCACGCGAAGGGTTAAGTGATGGCACGACCATAGCTGGACTGGCCATTGGGCATTATTTTGGTCGGTGGCCGATGATTTTTTTTTTTTTTTTTTTTTTTTTTTTTGTAATAGTATATAATGAAAGTGGTGGATTGGCCAGATGCTGGTCGGTGTGTAAAAAACGAACTCAGTTGTTTGGTGGTGGCTAAGCTTCCACAGATTCAGTAATATTAATAAGTGGTGGATGCCAGCAGGTGGATGAGAGAAAGGGGAGGCAAGAGGAGAGACCCGAGGCAGCCGCCGTTCCGAGTGTCAGGTGAACTGAACTTCAGGTAAGAAGTTATGACCTGCAGTCTATCTGGGTCAGATATAATGGATTGGATTTATATAGCGCTTTTCAAGGCAGCCAAAGCGCTTTACAATGCCACTATTCATTTACTCTCGCATTCACACACTGGTGGAGGCAAGCTACGATTGTAGCCACAGCTGCCCTGGGGCAGACTGACAGAAGTGAGGCTGCCATATCGCGCCATCGGCCCCTCTGGCCAACACCAGTAGGCGGTAGGTGAAGTGTCTTGCCCAAGGACACAACGACCAGGACAGAGAGTACGGGTATCGAACCGGCGACCTTCCGAATCGAACCATCTGTAACCTTTCGGTTACAGATGCGCTTCCCAACACCCTGCGTGTAACTGTTCATATAGAGCGTTATTAGATTTATTGCTAATGCAATCATATGGCACAGTGACTTCTGAGGAAATTTTAAATGGCACTCGTGGTCAGAAAGGTTGCCTACCCCTGATTTAAAGTCTCGCACACAACCCGTCAAAAGGGGAGGGGGGGCCTGCTGCTTCCAAATAGAGCACATTTCATTTATAATGTTGTAAATCCAATACCATTATGTATTCATGATTTGAATCCTGGGTTGTGTGAAATCTCAGAAATGCACCCTAGACAAAGTGAATCTATGAACTAAGGTGTAGATTATGGTGTTAGATCAGCGGTCCCCAACCCCCGGGCCTCGGACCGGTACCGGTCCGTGAATCGTTTGAGAAAGTTGAGGCTCAGGTGTGAAATGTATGGTTTTCAGGGTTGTTATCGGTTTTCAGCGTTATTTTGTCATCATTTTTATCGTTAACTCAGTTTTCCTGGGTCTTTTCATGTGTGTTATGAATAAATCTTCTTTT
This sequence comes from Maylandia zebra, assembly GCF_041146795.1. NCBI lineage: Eukaryota > Metazoa > Chordata > Actinopteri > Cichliformes > Cichlidae > Maylandia > Maylandia zebra. The sequence goes on from NC_135187.1 coordinate 30,089,805, forward strand.
TTTCGATACCGGTACTAGTTTTATTTTGTAGTATTTATCCGCGACACCTTAAAGGCCGGTCCATGAAAATATTGTCGGGCATAAACCGGTCCGTGGCGCAAAAAAGGTTGGAGACCGCTGTGTTAGATTATGTTGTGGTGATCCTCGGGTTGAGGGATGGGTACTGGAGTGCAAAATTAAAACCAATGGAAGATGGACAAGAAAAGTTCAAAGCCATCAGGTACTCAGTTTAGAAAAATACGGAGCCCCGCAAGGGACATGGGAGGGGAAAAAAATTAAGAAAAGAATTAAGAAGGACTTTTGCGAGATCTCGCAAAACAAACTCGGGATCTCGCATAACTTTTGCCACAGGGAGTGTTCGCCCAGGGCGCCAAACAGGCTAGGACCGCCACTGTTCATGTGTCTTCATTGTTTGACTCTAAGGGCGTGTTCGGAATGTTTGTCGTTCCGTAATGCGTTTCTACTTGCTCTGAGTCAACTAACGAAATGATAGTTTTACTTCCTCCGAATCGTTTAACCTAAGGTTTCTCAGATCAAATTTTATTAAGGTGCAGTTTTTTCAGATCATTTAATTACAAACAATACAAATATAATGACTCAATATATTTGGTCATTTCAAAAGTAATATCAGTTTTATCTTTCCATAGCGCCTTTCACAAGTATCTGTGACAAAGTGGTGACCTGAGTGTTTTGACCTGTGACCGCTGAGATAGGCTCCAGTTCAAACGCAACAAAAGAGAATGGATGGAAGATGAAGGACGTCTGACTTCAAACAGCATTGATGGTTCTGTCTAAGTGGGAAAACTGGATTATCTGTTGGCACACAGATGATTTTACTTATTTGCTCACGTGAAGAACAGATTTTTTTTTTAAAGAGCTTTGTAAAGTGTAATATATCTTGTTATGTGGTGTGAAATATTTTCACTGTCTCTGGTGACTGTTTATGCATCTGTGTCTCAGTGAGTGCTTTTCATTAAGCTAATGCTGCTTCATCTTAGCTTCTCCTGAGTAAGGGATGAGTGAGTGTTAGGAGAAAGGATATAATTGTTTTTCACCATACACTCCTTCAACAGCTTCTTCTTTTCTTCTTGAGATCCATCAAGAGGTACGGATATAAATGTACGCCGGGCTGGATGTGGCCTGTGGGCCATGAGTTTGACACATGTGCTCTACCTAATCACATGAGCCAAGGTGTGAAGTTTCAGGTGAGCTCGTCATTGCTGGATATTCAGTGTTGAGAGTGTTATGGAAAATATTGAATAAAACTGCAAACAACAGGCATGCATGGCTTTTGAAGTGAGGTTTATTTAAAAAAGAAAAGAAAAACACTGCAGTGGAGAAAAATGTTCAGATCACACACCTAACCCGTTTTTCTGAGTGAAAGACATCACCCTGATCCCTTTATACTTCCCAAACAAAGAACGTTTCACAGCAGATCAATTATTAACAGATCCTTATCTCTTCAGTCTAGGAACAGTTCCGACCAACCGTCATCTCATCTGCAACAGGATGTCTAGAGCCCTCAAGAGGAAAATGAGTCTGCTGTGAAGGTGCAATAAAACTTGGACCCCACTTTTGATCACATTCCACATGCATACAACTGATGCCAAGAGTGAGCTTTCTATACTGAGTACAAAAGTGTTACTACTATTACTAAAGTGATTTAATTAATACATAAACTAAAGAAATTTCCAGTACAAGAGTCTGCAGCCTCCAAAACAAAACCATCTTCAACCGATCCAAGGGCTGTGTGGTGCTCCAGCAAAAAAAAAAAAAACTAACAGCAGTGATTAATCAACACTTATTCAGTTGTTACAAATGCAATCACACAGAAATGTCTCAACCATTAATCAGTTAAATGACTAATTGGTTGTCTGGTTTTAAGCCTAATCCTTTTTATTTGTTCTAGATGTGAATCTCTTGAGTTTCGTGAACCTTGGTTGGATGAAGGATGAGCTCAAAAGAGGCTGTCCAGTGTTTGCCAATGTCCCATAAAAAGGGAAAAACTGTAGCCTGCTCTTTCAGGCCAGCAGTCTTTGGTCAGACATTAGTTTGCCTCTTCTGACTCAGACCTTTTACTGTTATGTATTATGTTGTTGTTATCTGGCCAAGAACTTCCATGAAAAAGCCAAATACAAGCACTTCTTCAAAAGGCAAATGGCAAGTCTAAATATTACCAGTTTACCTCACAAATGCCTTTATTGTGGTTTTTGAGTTCATACTGGGGAGACATTTGCAAAAATCATTTCACTTTATTGTTGTGAAAATATTGAATGACTGATGAATTGGTAGATACATTCATTTATTGATTCATAAATCCATTTCTTGTTTAATTTCTGAGCTCTGCTTGAAATACTGCATTTGAAAATGCCTGTCACAACAGAAAACATAATCAACTTCATGTGCTCTGTTTGGTTCTATTCTGTAACTTGATAATGATCACTTACATAATGAGCAAGTTTTAAATATAATAGGTATGGCATCGACTGGGGAGCAGGACCATGGAGTTTTTTGTTTTTGTTTCCATTTTATCTTATTTTTACATTTTATTTTCTCTGTGGAATTGGCTTGAGGAACTGTCCAGTTTCATTTGTACACAAACCTTTTTTTTATTCATTTAATTATTTATTTATTTATTTATTTATTCATATGTAGCTAACAGAAAGAAAATGTTAAAACCTTTATAGATTTTCAGAAAATTAAGAACTGTCAAGTTAGTCTAAAGAATGACTCAACAAACTATATTATATATATATGTTAAAACACACTTTTTTTGCTTAAGAGCATTTTATTTACCCTTGTTATTCTGTTTGAGTAGATTTGAATGGGTGATCCTTTTCACACTGATAAGTGGTTAATGAGTTCTTAAGGCCACTAAAACATGAATCCTATATTGCCCTTTACTGAACACAAGGGACATATTGGTGGGTCATAATAAAACTTTGAGATTATTCTTGTAAAAGTTGTAATATTTAAATATTTGGTGACTAAACAAATAAATGGAACATATTGGTGGGTCATTAATTTGACAAGAGGTCTACAGATCATTTAAAAAGTTGGGTAATCTTTGTTACATTGCAAACAATTATATACTTAAATGCGAGCATGCTGCTGCTCACTGTAAAGTACATTGCCAAATTCAGTGATCCCACTGGTGAAAAATATGTGAAGGAAAAGTGGCCTAATACAATATTATCTATAAACATACCTGTCCAGCTGTCCAGTGATTAATTGCACACATAGGCAGGACCTCACAACAGATGCATCCTCCAGAAGGTGTTGTACATTATACATGTATTTTTCATCTATTGTATTTACCAACATCAAGAAGCCGCAAGCAAAGAGCAACCACACCATGGTACATGTTTAACTAAAAAGAAGTTTATTGATCAAATGTATTTATTAAACAAATAGAAAAAAAACAGCCAAAAAATACATGTTCAAAGCAACACAAGGTTAGCCCAGTATCAGACAGAATTGTGTAGTCCACTCTGTAAAGTGGGCAGTCATAATAATGAAGCAGTACACTTTAATTTCTACATTCAAGACGTTCTTCATATTTTTGGCCACCAGATGTCACCAGAGAGGACTATCTTAAAACGCTTCGATTAATGAACCGTTTTTTAACACAAGCTTCAATGCTTCAGAAAGCTTCGTTTGGCCATCACTAGTTCTAGTTCAAGCTATCCAAATACAATGTTCTCCTATGGCCTATTCCATTCAATTGAGAAGACTAAACATTACCATCATAATCATTTACTTGTGATGCTCCTCTTTACCAGCAATAAAACACACTTCTAAGATATAGCTCTTACATTTTACAACAACACATATAACTCTCAAGCAAACAAAACCCTTGACTTTATTAAATTACAACCCCCCTCACCCCCCACCCCACCCACCTACTCCCTCACCTGGTCTCTTCCTGAGACATCAGAACTAAATAGGAACCTATAAACACAGGAAGTGAGACAGCACTTCCTCCTTTTGCTCCTGGAACACAGGTAAGTAAGGGGAGTTCAACCAAAGTAAACTAAACAAACTAACAGTTGGAATAAATAAAATGTTAACTTAACAAACTTTCAAAGTTGAAACGTTTGTGTCTGTGTGTACCTGTTCGTCTGTGTCTATATGTCTCCACCCCCTCTGGCAACATCTCAGGCCCTCCAAGGTATGGCCCTTACCACACTCAAAGGCTTTAATTTCATCTGTACTGAGCTGCATCATCTTTTCTTTCTTAGGAGATACTTTGTTTTTGTTCCACCTAGGATTTTGCTTAGAAAATGACTGAATGCACAATGCTTTTCGTTTAATGGGTTAGTAGTCATGATCATTCAACTCCTAAGTGCTATCATCTTTATCGTACTTTCTTTTTTGGTCAGCTTGATTAGCTGTCAGTCTACTAGGTTTTATCTTTTCTGTTATCCCTTTAGCAGTTGGTGTGGTGGTGGTTGGTTTCGCAAAGAATAAAAAATACTGACAGGAGTTATTTTGTTTGACATTTTCAAGCTGTGTGTGTGTGTGTGTGTGTGTGTGTGTGTGTGTGTGTGTGTGTGTGTGTGTGTGTGTGTGTGTGTGTGTGTGTGTGTGTGTGTGTCTTATCTTCCAATGACAACTAGTTCTTCAAAAAGCTAGTGGAAGGTCTAAACATTACCTGCTTACTTTATCCATACCCTTATGGGATAATACCTAAGGAAAGGTGTAAAATGTTTTTTAAAAAAATTATTATTATATATTTTAAAAACAATCACCACGAATCCTTTCAGTCTATTACTGTAAAGATTCATTCAGTGATCAATTCATTCATTAAGCGATGTAGTTGTTTAACTCTGATTATAGCACTGTTTCAGTGTGCCTGATATATCAGAAAAGGAAATCAACTTTGTGTTCTGTAGTTTCCTGTTCTCTAGATTATGACCCCTTACATAATAGGAAGGAATAGCAAACCTTTTTCTTTTTTTTTCATTTTAAAGTAAATTACAGATTCACTTTGCTACCTAGCTAACAGATTCTTCCTGTTGCCAAAATAGAATGGGGAAACTCACAATAACAACTTTAAGTACACTAAGGTTAAACCAAATTTTCAGTCATTCAGAAAAATAACTCACAATTGTGTTTTTTATGTTATAGTTTTTTTTTCCATTGTTAGCTTCTTGTTTCAATCATTTTCTGTCCTAAACTGGAAGAAAAGCACATGGTAGTTTTCAGCAAAAATATCATCACACTACCATTACCTGTTTCTGCAGGTTTTCTGCTTTAAAAAAACAGACTGACTCAACATAGACCAATGGCAAGAATTCTTAGATGGACTCTCTAAAAAGAAGCAATTTCACAGCGTGTTAATCTGACCTGTTTAACAACTGTCATATAATTCCAATGTTCAGCATCCAAAAGTACAATTAAAAGTTGGCAAATGTCAGTTTCATCTTTTTACCCTGGTCATAACAACAAACAAATTATTTTGCTCATATGCCTTTTACTTGAGCACAGGAAACTGATTATTTTGTCAGCTTTTGTGTAACAAGGCCAGGTAGTGGATGTAAACTACAAATAATCTTTAAATCTTTTCAAATTTCTGACAGTTGATGACTTGTGGTCTCTTTGTCACTGTGTGGATTCTAGGTGAAGTGTTATTTTAAAATTAGCTATTTTAAACCACTCAAGATAACTGGATGTTAGCTTGATTGGTTGTTTGTCTCCCTATGTTATCCCCTTGATTTCCAGGCATCTGGCTTTCCAGGTTTTCATCATTTGTCTTTTGCATTCTTGTCATTACATTCATAGCCACTCTATCTGATTTTATATATTTACATTTTTGTTTGTTCTAAACAGCTTCTTCTTCTCTTGTAAGCCATGAATTTGAAAGGAATACTGCCTGTTGGAAGTATAAGTCCCAGGAGAAAAGAGACTGTGTGTAGGTTTACAGTTACACATAACCCAATGTGTTATGTTTTACATGTTTCTTCTGCTTCAGCAAGACGTAAAAGAGCACCCTCTATGTATCATCATCTATAATGACATATCTAACTTTAAACTTTTGTGATCCATTAGTCTAAAAGTCAAATTTGTTGAATTCTAATTTAAATTTTGTAATTGCAAAACACTCAAATACTTCCATGTTTGAAGCTTGAAAGAAAAGACTGCCTGCCTCTGTTTGTGTTTGTGTGTTTGAGTCCTTCCTACTCTGAGAGTATGACAGCTCTCCACTTGCATAATAACAATAACGCAAGTTTAAGGAGATCAACCCTGTAAAATTCTACAAATCTAAATATTTGGTGACTGAATTAAACACCCTCTATGTTATAAGTCACTTTACCACACCATTTTCCTTTTCATGCAAACAGCTTACTTTAACTAAGAATAATAATGCTGTTGTCTGTCTTCTTGTAATTCTGCCAACTCTTAAGAAAATACTTCATTTCTTAAGAACCATAGATGTTAGAAACTACTAAAGAGTATGACCCCTGGGTACATTTTTTTACATGGTTAATTTAAGCTATGGATTGGGGGGGGGGGGGGGGGGGGGGGGGGGGCGACCTACCAAAATGTCACATATCCAAAGACTTCTTTAACGTAACACCTTTCATGATTACTAGTCCTTCCTAAAGATTCCTAATATCAATGTCAAGTTAGGAGGGTTAGGAAATTACTATAGTTGTAGATACACATCCATTTGGCTTTCAGTTCTTTCCTTACTGAGTGTATGGCATTCAATCACATTTTTTTCATTAGGCCTTCATAGAACTTAATTTTTTGTTGCTGAGCTAGTTGCTGGATGATGTTATACTCATAATTTCCAGGATGTACTCCAGTTCTTAACCTTTTGTTTGTGAGTATTTCCCAGTAGTGACTCCAGTTTCCATCACTGTCAGCGCCATAACCAAACACATCAACCTAGGAAGACAAAAAATGAACATATGAATGAATGGGAAACAAATGCATGAACAAAATGTCCCTTTTTTAACTAAAATCCAAACAATGGCTGCTGAAAAATGAAATGAACAGTTGGACAGCGACCTGAGCACTAAATGGAAACACTATGATTATACCATGAGTATACAATGACAAAACCTCTTATTGAGAGGTTTAGCTAAAATGCTTTCCATGAAGGAATGTCTTCTAGATTGTAGTCTAGTCAATTTAAGAAGGGGACACATCAGAAATACTTGCAACAGCTTTCACTTTCATAGGGCATGTGAACTGAAATTTAACCATTCACAGATTAAACCAGAGTTTTTAATCAAGTGGTACTGGTGGGTAAACCTGCTCTGATCTTCACCAAAGACATTTTGAACTTTTGAAATGCACATCTATTTAGGAGAGCAATATAAGAACAAAAGAACAAATTAGCAAAGACTCAAATGGACCAGCTTGTATGAAAATGAAAAACATATTTTATTTTGTACGTCTGGCACTTCAGAAACTGAAAACTTTGTACTTACCTCATCACAAATGTGAAGTGCAAGAATCAAAGCCATAAAGCCAGTGGATGGATAACGTCCCTTATTTCCAAGCCAAACCTCATGTACATATTTCATAAAAGCTGGATTTACCACCATGACCTGTTAGAAATTAGAATGAGCCTTTAAACAGCTTTTATTTTTAAATATTACCATTGCCACCAGGAAGCTTTGCCATTGACGCTACTCACCAAATCCTTGTTAGTTTTGATCTTTGATTTCACTGGCATATATGACCTGTTGGAAACAGCATGACATTGAAAAATATGAAGTAGGTGTTTAACAAAAACAAAGCTAAAAAAGGCATGGTCCGTCTTGAACATGGAGAAGGATCAGAGTAATGGTTTGATACAGAAATTCACCTTATATCACCTCACACTACATCCATCAGCCAAATCCTTTTAATCTGCGTACATGTTGAATTCATGCAGTGGCATTCTATTTTTGCATTTGATGTAAATTCTGTACTGCAAGACAATCTAGGGGAAATATTTCGAGATAATTTGCTTAGTAGCAGGTGTGGTAATTTTAGCAGCTGGGAGAGAAGAAGGTAGTGTATGCTGACTGTAACATCTAAACCTAAGAGTGTTATTTTTTCTTTTAATGGGGTGGCATTGGTGGGACCAAGAAGAAAGCTGGGCAAGCTCAAATGAAATCAGAATATTTTATCTGAAACAAAATAAAGTACAAAATGATTGTATGATTGAATGTATGATTTTCATGTGCCCAAATTAGTGGCTGCACAACTGCCTAAAAATGGTTTACATAAAATAACTTTTCAACAAGCATTAAGAGTCTTTATTTAATTTTTTAATTTTTACTTTATATTAAGTCACAATCCTAAGAACAGTACAAAAGCATACGTAAATGAACTACAGTAAGATGAGTTGTTATGAGGACACTTCATCTGTCTGCATGTTGCATAAAAATGTAGTCATAGTATGATTTCAGGATAATCAGTTTGTAGAGAGCTTAAAGGTGCCGTCATTTGAAGTCTGTCTTCGTGGAATACATTACAGAAAGACTTTGAGCTCTCTCGCTTAACTGATTTTGCTTGTAGATTTAAAAGACGTCCCAGTGCTGATTTTCATCACTGGGAACTTGATCTTAATGAGGCAGATTTTGCTATTTTATTTTTTCTATTTTATTATTTTCATTTAATTATGTTGTCTAAAACAGGTCTCTCTTGTAAATGAGACACTGAGTCTCGTTAAATAAATGTCAAATACATGTGCATGTAGCCCTGAAAAAGAGAACTCACCTTCCAGTAAATCCTGTTGTAGAGGCATTAATGAGCCACTCAAAGTCCTGTATCTTAAAGGGAAACAGTACAAAATGGGTGTTGTCATCCAAATCCACAGCACTCTCTGGATACATGACATGATGAGTTGTCTTGTTTCCAACGTCTTTTTCAAAGCCTCTGGTAATACCAGTGTTCATTCTAAAAAGCACAAAGGGATATATTTCACATCAGTTTGGATCTTTTGTGTAGGAGGGGATATTTCACTGCATTTCACTGCATATCTAAGCATTTCACTGCATATCGTACTGTGTATGACTGTACGTGACAAATAAAATTTGAATTTGAATTTAATGGTAAAGAAAAATTGCTTTAGCTTAGAAAGTACCTTATGACAACTTCATGTAAATCTATCAGCGGTCCATAATGCGATCTCCTTAAATTACCAGAATTACCCACCACAGCACAAGTCCTGCAGTGGTCATATTTGGGTTGTATAACATCTGGATTCTTTGGGAAGATCTGAAACAAGTTGGCCACTGTTGTTTCATAAACTCTGAAGCTACGGCTTTCAGCCTGCAAATCCTGTCAGACATTTCAAATAAACTTTGTTGTTAGACCAAATGAGCTGGGAGGGGGGGGGGGGGGGGGGGGGGGGGTGTAAAAATGTCATCCTTTCCTGGTGACTACTTACCTTCCACCAGTTGAATTCATTCTGTGAGAGGTTTAAGTTTGCAGTCAAAAATGGTTGAACACTTCTATTCGATCGATCCAGAAGCAACTGCTTATCCTCTGATAAACATTTTATGCAAGCACACAGCTTTTGGTCCACAGCATAATGAGTCAATTGGTAGCCCGTTTTGACATACACACCAATACCAGTGAAAAACAGCAGGAAAACCAGCACCTTTGATTTTGAAATCATTCTAGATGTTTGACTGGGAAACATTAACAATCTGCAGACAGAGTGTGTGGTGATATAATCAGCAAAGTATAACAAGTTATAGTTTAGAAAGTCATCATATATAAAGCAACATTACAACACACTTAGCCATGTCTCATTTCTATTCACTTATAAGATAATAAAGAAAATAACATCAGCGAAGATTAAGCTGTTTTTACCGCATCATCTGGTAAAATATGATACTTTTATAAATGACTTACCCGATCTACGAGGAAATCGCTTTCTGGTTCAGTTTCATATAATACACGTACAAACGATGCGTAGACTCTATCGGTGAGAGCTTTTTCACCGTTTCACTCACAGGTAACAAGCGTGACATACTCGTTTGCTACCAAGGAACGTGATACCGTCATCTCTGACAAAGGTGTGGTAGTTTGCGCGGATTTCCTCACGTACCCATGTTCGCGTTTGGAAACAACCCATTTCGAAATCAGTCACACCAGGACAAAGCTTGTTTATTGCATCATAGACTACAGATTACACAATTTAAGAAAACACATTTTCTCTGTGGATCCTTTGGTTTCCATACCATCGTTAAAGTGTGAGTAACCCTCGGATGAGCTATATTTAAATCATTTTTTATTGAACAACGGGAGGGCTGTTAGTTCCGCTCTCTGTCACTTATTAATGTGGACATACCCCGATTATGATCTTCCCTGATTATGAATCTTTTCCTTATAAATGTGACTTACACAGTAAGCCACCAAGTTTCTGTATAGATAGAAGTAGCATGTTTGTTAAGGGAGGACAATAATCTAGCAATATTTAAATAGCTTTACAGAGCTCAGGTGATGATATTACGTCTCATAAAGACATGATCCAAATTATTTTCTGGCGTTCATCAATTTTATTCCCAATTAGCAGTATAATTCAGTAGTGAGCAGTACTAGCAGTCGTGAGCATAGCTGGACTGGCCACGGGGCATACTGGGCATTTGCCTGGTGGGCAGATGGGGATTTTTCGTTTCGTTTTGCTTTGTTTTTTGTAACGGTATAAACAATGACAGGTGGTGGCCAGATTGGCCAGATGTTGGCAGATGTGTAAAAAGAACTCAGTTGTTTTCTATGGCGGAGCTTCCACAGTTTCAGTAACATTAGCAAGTGGTGGAGGCCAGCAGGTGGATCAGGGATAAGGGAGGCAGGAGGAGGAGAGACATGAGGCGCGGCCGGTCCGAGGGGCAGGTGAGAAGTTGGTCTGAGTGGGTCAGATATAAACCAAGTTTAGTTGTAGTTTATTTTCACATTTTTATTTCCTCCCAGTTAAAATAACTCGTACTGCGTACCAGCTAGCATGACGGATTTTTTTATACTGCTAGACGGGTGCTATGATATTACTGATAGTGAACTTTATTTTATTCACAATTAGTTATTAGAGTTGCCAACCGTTCTGTAAAAACGGAATCATCATGTATTGAGAGAAAATATTAATATTACTTCTCTCATTCTCTCCCCCCTCCCTCTCCTGTTGATACTTCAATCATGAAACTGATAAATGATCAGTTGATCGGCTTTTCTCTCTTGTTTGTTTATTGCCCACTTTGCCCAGAAAGAGGAAACCAGCGGATAAACAACAGCAGCACATTTAAGCTTGATCAGCTGTTGTTAGAATGTATTTAATATTAATTTCTAGTATCAGCTGATGTTTGCTGGAGCCAAAGCCTTAAAAGCTGCTGGTCATGATATTGTTTGAGAGAGTGATATTATACCCCTCTTGTCAAACTGACAGGTCATGAATTATTCATGAGCTCCGGAAGTAATTACTTCCGGAGTAGGAAGTAATTAAGGAAGTAATAAAAATATGATATTCCTAAAAATATGATATTCCTAAAAATATAATTGATTATTTAGAAAGTTTCTTATATATCAAAATAGCATTCTTTTATTTCTTTAAGCAATTTAAAAAAAATAAATTTTTTTATGCTCAAAAAACGCCATCTGGTGGCGGGTCAGTGTGTGTGTGTGCGCGCGCCCGCGCGCGCCCGAGGCTGTGTGTCTGGGTGCGCGGGGGCGCGCCCGTGTCTCCGGACCGTGCTCTCTCGGGCTCCGTGCTCATGTGTTTAAAAATGTATTAAACCATATTAAAATTGTTTAGTTAAACTTGTGCTTTTGTAACGTTCAGTATGGCCACAAACACATGCTGCATGCCTTGGGGGGAAACTTTAATTCGATTTATATGCATTTTTAAAAAAATTATTATTATATTATTATATTCTCATACAGTGAGAGTGTTACATTGTGACAGTTTCCATAAAAGTCTGCAAATTCTCTGAACAGGTAGCCATGAAGCAGCCTTTTTTTTTTAAGATTAATTAAACTTAATATTATTTGTATGGCCATATCACAACAACAGCATAGCCTTAAACCAGTTTGGAGTAAAGAGAACTGGACATATAGTTTCTTTTTTGGGTTACTTTGAAGTGAAGAAAGTTAACTTGTTTAGAACTGTGATCAAGGATAACACGTAAAATATTGAACGTTTCAATATAAAAACTGTACAAACTCCAGAAAAGTGACAACTGAGGTGGCAAAATTGCAGGCAATTTTTACTTAAGTAGAAGTACAGCTGCTAGTGTCAAAAACACTCGAGTAAAAGTTTGATAAAGTATCGGGTCAGAAATGTGCTCAAATTGAGGAAGTCAAAGTAGTAACCTAACTGAACCTTGTGCTATAATAAAAAATAAAATAATATTAGTAGATAGGAATACAAACTTAGTCTGGTGGTAAAAAGCACAAAGGCCTCAGGGGGACATTTGGCAGCCAGGGTTAGAGCTCAGACACCTGGAGCCTGGGGGTTGGGGCTAACAACACTGACTGGTAAAAGAATCTAACATCCAAGTGTTACATGGTGTTGCAGGTGACAAAAAGCCATAAACCACTGTTTAGAGGTTGTTGTGGAAGTTTTCCATTTAATAAAGCCTGCAGACAAGCGATGAGCGGTAGCTAACATTCTTTAATCAAGACAAAGAACAGAAATCGAGCTTGGTGAGGGACTGCCATCGCTGGGACAGAGGGTGAGCAGAGTCTCTCACTGAGCATGGCTCTCAGTTAAATACCTCCTACAGGAAAGAAGGCAGTACACAGCTGTTTTCACACCTTTTGTCTTTCCCCCAACTTCCTTACCAGACCCCACTGTCTGTCAAACTGTTTAAATGGGGTGTGAGGCAGACATGCTAAAACAGTGACCTAAAAGCATTACCAATAAACAATGTGATCAATACATAAATGAAAGAAATGCAGCTGATAAAAAAGCCATAAACTACTTCCATTTGTTTAGTGGTGATTGCCAGTTTAGTTGGGTTTTTTGAGACACAGAGAGTGAGAGATCCTGTCCTACATTACTTTAAAAAAAGAAGATATTTTCAGAGCTGTTGATATATGAAGCTCTGAGCATTGAGTGTTGCATTGTGAGAGTTTCAGTAAAAAGCCTGCAAATTATTGCATTTATACTGGAGAGCAAAGAAAAATTAAATTCTACTTGTACTATGGAAAATCAGTTTCATAAAAGCTACATAAACAGAGCTGAAGAAGACTGCGTTTGTAAAACTAGCAGTAACGTGTGAGAATTATAAGTTATAAGACTGTTTCTGCTATCGATACAATTTGTGTTGTTAATCCTGAATGATTCACGGTGACAGCATCATGAGAAGAAGGTCATTTTACTCCACACACACACACACACATTTGGAAAATCACATAGTTTGACCATAAAAATTCCCAGAATAATTAGTATTTGAGATTGCTGAAGCAACATCACTAAAGAAAAATATCCTTGCATGTCACTTTCGTTTAAAAATATAAAAAATGTGAAGTTTTTTTTATGTAAAACATAAAAACAACAAAACTTAAGACCTTAAGAATCTCCTTATGAATTTTGTGAATATCTAGATCATTGGTGTTTGGATTTGAGGGTGAACAGGGCGAACACTGAGGCTGGGTATTAGAAATACAACATGGCAACATGTTAACTCTGAGAACACTAACATCTAGTTTAACACGTGAGAGGTAAAAGCATAACAGAAGCTAAAAAGGACTTGCTTGTCTCTAGATTAGTTAAAATAAATTGAAAATAAACTGATTTGAACAGGTTTGATGCATTATACAAAAAAAGGTTCATGATATAGTTCACATGATCTAAGCAAGAGTGACTCGGAATCTCAAATGTTAAAGTACACTTACTGATTGTACTTTTACTACATGAGCTAATGTAGATGCTCTAAAAGCACGCTGGCTGAAAAAGAACCACACGTTTGGAGAAACTGTGCTGTAACTTCTCATACTGTGAAGTTTTCTGACAAAAGTGAATTGAAAACTTATGCTGTACAGCTTACTAAGGGGTCCTTTGCTGGGCCATGTGCAATTACACAAAAGAACAAGTTAAATTTCACCATAACACTGCTGCCCTCAGATCCAGATGCAGTCTTCTGTACTTGTTGTCTGTACTTGATGCTGTCCAAGATAAAGACAATGTTGGATAACACCTCCCACCCACTCCATGACATGTTGGTCAGTCACAGGAGCTCGTTCAGTGAGAGACTGAGATTACCGAAAAGCACCACTGAACGACACAGGAAATCATTCCTGCCTGTGGCCATCTCCCTGTACAACGCATCCACTTAACACACTGTTTGCTGCTACAACTACACATGTTTCTTTTCCAAATATTTATTTATAAGTGACTTATGTATGTATGTATGTATATATATGTATATATTGTACTATTCTTAGTTAGTGTATTGTCTGTCTTGTCTTAATGTTGGTTTAAAATGGAGCACTGTAACAAAAAATAATTTCCCCCAGATAACAAAAAATAATTTCCCCCAGGGATCAATAAAGTATTCTGATTCTGATTCTGATTGATTGTTTCATTGGAACAGTAAAGTACCATAACAAAGAAATGAGTACACCTTTGTAGATATCACTGATATGGAGTTTTTCATGTTTTACATACAGACTTTCTCATTTAAACCATGGTGACTTAAAAGTTTAGCAGCAAGACACTTGTTTCCTTTGTTCCATCAAACATTTCTTTCAGCCATCTGTGTTTATCAGAGCGATATGTGACTAATTTTTTATTGAATTACCAGAAAGTACACAAATACAAGAATAAATATTTTATTTATTTATCAAAGATACATAATTACACATTGATACAATGAACAAGGTGTCTATAAAAATTACACATGGTGTAAGAAAAACATTATAACATACAAATAAGTGTTTTAAGATAATCTGACATACTTTAAAAGCATAAGAATAAAAGTTTTTTTTTTTTTAAATCATGTTCTTTGATGATCACATTACATGTATCACATTTTTTAAAGCATAACGTAGGGTGTTCACAAAAACAGTTTTATGATTACTTTTTCCACAGTGCTTGTATGCCTCTTGCAAAACTATGTACTTATCACCATATGACATAATAACTCACGATTATGCAAGACCAGCCATGAAATGTCCGTCGCTTCATTACAATCATTTGTCCCCGCTGCTGCCCTCAGACCCAGTCTTCTGTACTGTGGGGTAAAATTGCTTTTTTGGTGGTTCATAAAAAAGATCTCAAAAAGCGATGTTCGTGAGGGGACCAGAAACACTGGGTTGCAGAGCAGTTGGTAAGGACTTGTATATTTCTGGAGAGTCTGCAAAAGCTGTCTTGTTCGTGCTCCTGATTGGATATGTGGAGCCCGGCTCTGATATCTCACTGGTGGCAGCTAAAGGTAGGCGTGCCTTGGAGGCGGAGTTGGTCTCGGGCGCAATCTTTCAAACGAGCCTCACGGCATTTCAGGCAACCTCAGGTCGGAAACAACATCCGGTCACTCGCGGTCAAAATCCACGCAGAGCTGGTGTTTCGCAGGGATCAGGTTAACACATCTGGGTCTAAAAATATAAAGAAAAACAAAAAGAGTTTTAAAACACGCAAACTAGCAAAATATCAAAGGAGCATAACAATAACAATAACAAGATGATATGAGATACCTGATGAGGCCATGATAGGTGATGTAGAGATGTAATGTATAAACTTTTACAGGAGTTAAAAGTGGAGCTTATATATATTTTAAAGTGTATTGTACGTGGGATAGGCTCCAGCGCACCGCGCGAGCCTGAAAAAAGGATAAGCGGAAGCGAATGGATGGACAGATGGTGTATTGTACGTGTTACAAACCATTATGATATTTTTTTAAATGAAAGGATTGACAGAATGGTAAAAAGGAAAATGCAAAAATGTAGTTAGAGAGGAAGATTAACACTTACCGAATGATATGCGGATAAGGAAAGAGACGCAAGTTGCTGTTGAAATCGGCCGCTCCATATGCGAACTCGCAAGCAGTCTGAGCGGCGCGAGTTGTTGATATGTCTGAAGTCAGAGGTCTTCTGGGAGCTCGACGGCAGTCTTAACCTCAGCGGGAGATCATAAAATCGGACCTGGAGCGGATTGGCTAACCGGGGTGCAAAGGGAGCGGTGCAATAGCTATGTGATTGGCAGCGGGGCGAAGTAAGGGGGAGTTGGTCTAAGGGGGGAATTTTCAAACGAGGTAAGCAGCGCATTCGGGAGCAGAGCGGGGAGCGAACAAGCAGGAAAAAATTGTGCTCTGCAAGAAGTTGTGGATCGGAGATTAAGAGCGAGGTAGAACTTAGAGTGTGGGTTGAATTTTAGAGCTTGCTAGTAAGAGGGAAGTTTTTGAAGAAAAAAGACTAAGGATTTTTTCAGGATTTTCCCTGTTATCGAATATAAGGTTTTGGGAATAGAGGGGTAGCTAACAAGTTATTCTAGGGTTTTGGAGAAATCGCGGAGAATTTTTTTAAAAGGAGTTTTGGCTTTGTTTGGCTGAGCATGAAGGGAGCCGCGGGGCGCTGAATTTGAGAAAAAAGACTAAGGATTTTTTCAGGATTTTCCCTGTTATCGAATATAAGGTTTTGGGAATAGAGGGGGTACCCTAACAAGTTATTGTAGGGTTTTTGGAGAAAACGCGGAGGGTTTTTTAAGGAGTTTTCCCTGCTTATGTTTCTAAGGATTAGGTTAAGGGGATCGCGAGTTTTTTCTGAGTATGAGTTTTATTCTAAATCTACAAATGCATATAAATCGAATTAGTTTTCCCCCAAGGCATGCAGCATGTGTTTGTGGCCATACTGAACGTTACAAAAGCACAAGTTTAACTAAACAATTTTAATATGGTTTAATACATTTTTAAACACATGAGCACGGAGCCCGAGAGAGCACGGTCCGGAGACACGGGCGCGCCCCCGCGCGCCCAGACACACAGCCTCGGGCGCGCGCGGGCGCGCGCACACACACACTGACTCGCCACCAGATGGCGTTTTTTGAGCATAAAAAAATTAATTTTTTTTAAATTGCTTAAAGAAATAAAAGAATGCTATTTTGATATATAAGGAACTTTCTAAATAATCAATTATATTTTTAGGAATATCATATTTTTATGAATATCATATTTTTATTACTTCCTTAATTACTTCCTACGTCCGGAGCTCCGGAAGCTCATGAATAATTCATGACCTGTCAGTTTGACAAGAGGGGTATAATATCACTCTCTTGTTTGGATATCTGGAGAGAGGGAAACATGAAGATGAATCCAGGAGATGTCCTTACTGAATCATCAGAGCTGAACAGGTGACGGAGAAACAGGTTTACCTTTTAGGTGACATGAATGAGTTGAAGGGAAGTTATGAACTGTTTCTGAGAGACAAATAACACAAAGACCCTTTTCTAAGTAGCTGGCAGCTGGTAACTGTGCAGGGGCGGGTCAAACAAAGTTTTGCCAGGGGGGCCAGGTAGGGCATTAATAGGGAAAGGGGGGCAGAAAATATATTTTTCTTTCTTATTCTCATTTAAACTGTTTGGCTTTTAATAAATCATTATCTGAATCTTACAACCAAAGTCATGTTATGTCACTTTTTAAAGGTTGCCATGTTAGAAAAAATATTTTGCCCTGCCATGCTGTTTATTGATGTGGTAAATAAATAGTTTATGAAAATATCACTAAATCTGTCATTTATTATTTTTAATATTCAGTAATGGTCATGTCTCACCTTTAGTCTTTTCTGTCAAAGGCTACGTTCACACTGTAGGTCTTAATGCTCAATTCCGATTTTTTGATCAAATCCGATTTTTTTGTCTGCTTGTTCACACTACAAATAAAATGTGACTGCAAAGGCGCTCTAGTGTGAACGCTCAAAGCGGCCCGCATGCGCAAAAGAAGACGTCACATACAACGCGCTCTGTTTAGACCCAGAGCAAACAATATTGTTTGACTGATGGCCCTTAATGTAAAGACTTCGGACTTTACGTTTCCCAATTTTTGCTTTAACTTATTTTGTTATTTACATAATAATGTAGATAACCTAATAATGATCCTTATTGCTGTTTTAGAGGAGCGGTGCTTCAAATGATAGTTGCACATTTCTGTCAGAATCTGCAGATTATGCAGTCCAAATAAAATGTTAACGTTTCTCCAACATTGTCTTCCCAGCAGTTTCACCGGATGGCCAGGAAGCGTTCGCGATGTCTTATCAGGCGATTCTCTGGCGCTGATAATTGGTGTCTGTCTTGTGTCAGTGACGTAAAAGACGGATTTAATGCGACTTGACCATTCACACAGCAGTCGCTTTCTGGAACATCGGATATGTTTCGGATTCAGTACCACATACGAAAGTGACCCAGATCGGATTTGAAAATATCGGATTTGTGCCGTTCACACTGTCATACCATGATCGGATATGGGTCGCATAGGGTCAAAAAAATCGGATTTGCAGTGTGAACGTAGCCTTAATGTCAGGTTTCCACCATGTGTTGTAGATAGTTTAGGAGGTTAACTCGACCAAGCAGTCTTTTGGTTTCTGCTAAGTACGATTTAGAATACCATGGAGGATGGTGTAGGTTTAAGTTTATTAGACTATTCATATATACCAACAAGACAGTGTACATCATTGTCACAACAACGTTTGTTTTCATTCAAAGGCTTTATGGTTTTTCCTATAATGCCTGGTGGGCCGATCTCTAGTCAAAATGCCCGGGTCAATTTTTTGTCCCAGTCCAGCCCTGGCAGTGAGTAATTATCATTACTATAATTAATAGCCAAATTTACTGGATTTGAGTTTCCTGGGCAAAATTCTTCTTTTGGGCTCTTCATCGGATGCATATGAAATAATAATAAAATACAAGTTAATTTAGCAATATCTAACACATCTATGTGGACACAGATGTCACCTTAATGTATTTTAGACCATTTCAAATAGCTTCAGTAAAAATTAATGTTTCATACAGTGATTGCCTCTTTCTCTCAGTATGGCAAACAAAAAAGGTCAGAATTATAACTAAATAAATAAAATTTATAATACGGTCAGTGCTACTTTTTTCTCTTGTTTTGGACTGGGCTCAGACTATCTGAACACTACAATGACTCACTATCTCATTCCAAGATCCAAATTTGTATGGCAAGGTGGCTGGTGCTTTGTGGTTCCCATGCTGAGTTAATTGTAGAACTTTGTATCACTGTGTCAGCATCTTGTGAATCTGAAGGAGCTGTTGCTACCAGCAGAGCAGCACCCAGGCAAACATCATAACAACACCAGTAGCATTCCCAGTAGATCGATCTGTTTTGGAGAGAAGAAAACTAAGCCCCTAGAGTAAACAAATAGATTTAAAAGCCATGGAGCTTGACGGTCTGATGCCTCCTGTACCTGAGTCCATGGGTCCCTTAACACATATGCATGAGCAATGGGCCAGTCAGACTGCACTGGTACGCATGGATTTTGTAACACTGAAGATTTCATCAGTGTGTTAGTCTTCTGTCATGCTTTCAAGTCAGTTGTCTTACATGAGAATTCTTTTTTTAATCTCTCTTTAGATGTCAGTGTTCTGCCACCAAGTCATTTAAAAGTACTGCTATGGTATCATGATCAATGGGGCTGGAGCCAGTGCTTTAAATTACCGATTACATTCTGGATTAGGCTTTGGCTGATTTATAGTAAAAAAAAAAAAAAAAATCTAATTTTATTTCTTTAATTTTCTTTTAGGTTTTAAGTTACTGTCTTTTTATGTTCTCTGAGGTCTTTACAGTTTGCTGTTTAAATTTGACTTTATTATGTGTGGGTTTTTTTGTATTTTCTGAAATTACCAGTTTTCGCTCTTTAATATCTTGTGTTTTCCTTTTGTAAAGTTCACCCATGTTTAGTACATCAGATGTGGTTATAATTCATTTCCTGTTTTGTTTTATTGGTAAGTTGTCTCCTGTGTCTTGGGTCCTGTTTACCTTCCCCTGCCTTTTGAGTTTTTGCTTTAAGCAATCAGGCTCTGAGGATGATGGTACCCTGTTTTCACCACAGAGAAAGAAATCAGTCAGATTAAGTGGCTAATTCTTTTTTCTTGTGGATTTCTGCATGATTTTCTGAAAGACTATTGAATTCACATTCTCACTGCTACTGGCCAGCCCTTTGTTCCTGCGGCACCCGGTCAGCTCCTATTAAAAATGGTTCTTTTAGATTCTTAGGGCCAAAAAGACACAAGGCTCAAAGTGGTCAAACTCAAAAAATGATCTTTATTTTACATATCTGGATATGGAGACCTTTCTCATAACACACAACCCAAGGTCTGAAGCACAAAACAGGAAGGCTAGTCATTTATATAGACGTCACACACACTTTAAGTTTCGATCAAACACTCTGCTTAGTTTCACTTTTCGCCTGCAAAAGCATGCTCTGCAAAAGCATGTAATTTCCTGTCAGTCCTGTCGGCACAAACTGTACTAAGAGTTGGCCCTCTCTTAGATGATTTTACATATGAACCAGGGTCAGGACACTGTTCCAACTTGCCGTTTTTCACATTCAGAAACATACATTCACATAAGACGAGATAATCTGCTTCAGATGCATTCTTACTGCCCAAAATGTTCTAAGTAATTGAGGAAAGCAGGAGGAAGATTACAAGACCACTCAAAAGCTGGGAATTCAGCACTCTTACCATGAACAATTCTCACACCAGCGCATTTGTTAATGGAAGTTTAAAGATCATTTAATGCCCAATTTTACTGTGTCTGGTATTTGTAATCTCACACGCAACTCGGTTGAGTATTGTCTAAAGCTCAGAGCTACAGTGAATATGTTAAAAAGGCTTAATTAATGACCACAAAATCAAAATGAGCACATAAAACCAGTAAATGAGACCATGAATACAGAGATGGGTGCTCTACACCAAGTGTGCCAGAATGAAATATTCATAGTTGACAGTGGGGATGAATAGCAAATAGGAGATATATATACAAACACGATACAAACATATGAACAAAAATAAGAGAAAGCCACACATTAGAGGACAACTTGCAAAGTGCTTGAAAGTAGTGCAAAAAAAAGACTTTGGTCTGAATAGAGTCCGTGTGTGAGTGGCCTAAATAAGGGGGTTACTCAGACCGTGGCTATATCTGCCATAATGGGCATCATGCAAAACACACAAATTCGCTACAGTAGAGACACTCTGGTTTCTATTGGTCTACAATACACAAACATTTCACCATGTTTAACTCCGGACCCAACCTGGCCAAAGGAGATCCTAAGAGAGAACAAAGGACGCGACCCTAAGCGACGGCCTCGAGGGAAACGAACCGGCATCAGGAACAGGCTACGGGCTCGCGCGCACAGCGCACCCATGCCCAGTATCCTGCTAGCCAATGTTCAATCCATCGAGAACAAGCTTGATGACCTCAGAGCCAGAACTAAGTTGCAGAGAGACATTCGGGACTGCAACCTCCTCTGCTTCGCCGAGACTTGGCTGAACCCAGCGATACCAGACCGCACCGTGCAGCCGGCGGGGTTCTTTTCGGTTTACCGCATGGACAGGACAATGGAGTCGGGGAAGAAAAGAGGTGGTGGAGTGTGTTTGATGGTGAACAACAGATGGTGCGACAGCACAAACATCTCACACGCTCTTGCTCACCCATTCTGGAACTTTTGATCGTTAAATGTCGCCCTTTCTATCTCCCTCGGGAATTCACTGCGGTCATTGCCTGCACTGTTTACATTCCGCCTCACGCGGACTCGGATACTGCCTTATGTGAGCTGCATGAGGCTCTCACACATCAACAAACACTTCGTCAATGATGAATGCCGACGCTTCACTGGCTGATGAGCTGAACACGTTTTACGCTCGCTTCGACACCGCAGCAATTAAAACAACAAACGGCTGCGCACACTCGGAGTGCACCAGTGAAGACAATGCATTCTCATCACAGAGCATGCCGTGAGGAACACCTTCAGGCAGCAGGACCAGATGCAACCCCTGGCCGGGTTCTGAGAGCCTGCGCTGACCAGCTAGCACCGGTGTTCACGGAGATCTTCAACCTCTCCCTGGCTCTCCCTCCCACGTGCTTCAAACAGTCCATCATTGTCCCTGTTCCAAAGAAACAGCAGCCCGCTTGCCACAATGACTACCGTCCAGTAGCACTGACTTCAATTGTGATGAAGTGTTTTGAAAGACTGATGAAAGATCAAATCACTTCTTCACTTCCTGCCACCATCGACTCACTTCAATTTGCTTACTGGACTAATCGTTCCACAGACGATGCCATATCTCACCTGCTCCACACATCCCTGAGTCACCTGGACACTGGCAGAGGCAATTATTGTCATGAATCACTGTGCGGTGGGAAGGAGTTGGACCCAAAAGGCAGGCACTCAGGCACAAAGTTTAAACACAAAGAACTCAGCTTTATTCGCTGGCAGGAGAAAGTCATACAAAGCAAACTAAACTGTAAACTCACAAACTAAACCCACAGAGAAACACAGGGCGATCCACACAGCATGAGGGACGACGCAACACTGACTCAGAGAAACACAGGGTTTAAATACACTGGGGAGTAACGAGGGGAATGAGACACAGAAGGAGGGCACAGCTGGGAGAAATCAGGACTGACGAGACAAGCAAAGCAGGACACATTCACATAAGACACGGACCTTCAAAGTAAAACAGGAAGGATCACACAGAGACGCGAACTTGACACAGTGGAGACAGCAACTAAGAAACACAGAGACATAAACCATAAGGCAGAGGACTTTAAGAACCGAGAGACACAGAGGGGAACTCAAACATGCAGACACAGACTTACACAGAACAGAGGGGACACAGAGAAACATGAAGGGCAAGGGATCGAAACTAGAAACCATCGAATAACTCACACACAAGTACAATAATACAAACATCACAAAAAACTAAAAACGCTGGGTCAGGAGACCCAGGACCGTGACAATTATGTTAGGATGCTCTTCGTGGACTACAGTTCAGCATTCAACACAATAATTCCCTCTAAGCTTTTCACCAAATTGACGGATCTAGGACTCAGCTCATCACTGTGTCAGTGGATCCTCAACTTCCTCACAGACAGACCCCAATCAGTGAGGGTGGGAAAACAAGTCTCCATCTCACTCAACACAGGGGCGCCTCAGGGCTGTGTTTTAAGCCCCCTGCTGTACTCACTGTACACTTATGACTGTGTAGCCACATCAGACACCACCTCCATTGTCAAGTTTGCTGACGACACTGTTGTTGTGGGCCTGATCTCCGACAATATCGAGACGGCCTACCTGGAGGAGATTAGGAACCTGGAGACCTGGTGCCAGGAGAATAACCTCCTCCTAAACGTCAGCAAGACTAAGAAGCTGATCGTGGACTTCACTACAAAGCAGCCGAGGAATTACAAGCCCCTCATCATCAGTGGCACGCCAGTGGAGAGAGTGGACAGTTTCCAATACCTGGGTGTCCACATCACTCAGGACCTGTCATGGTCCTGTCACATCAACACCCTGGTTAAGAAAGCCTGTTAGCGTCTCTTCTTCCTCAGAAGACTTAGAGACTTCCATCTGCCACTGAAGGTGCTCAAGAACTTTTACTCCTGCAAAATCGAGAGCATCCTGACGGGAAACATCTGCACCTGGTTTGGGAACAGCACCAAGCAGGACAGACGAGATCTGCAAAGAGTGGTGCGCTCAGCTGAACGCATCATTCAATCAGAGCTCCCTGACCTGCTGTCCATCTACACCAAGCGGTGCAAGACCAAAGCTAGGAAGATTATGATGGACCTCTCCCATCCCAACAATGGACTCTTCTCACTGTTGAGGTCCGGGAAGCGCTTCCGCTCCCTTAAGGCCAAAACAGAGAGAATGAGGAGGAGCTTCTTCCCCCAGGCTATTCGGGCCCTGAACCAGGTGTAGGACTGGACTCTCACATACACATCTCATCACTATAAGACTGGACTCTCACACACATCACATCACCACACGCACTCTGGTTTTTCTTCATGCACACTTCCTATAATTTATAATCTCTTTCTGCTATTTGCACATTTTTTTACTGTAAATTTCTAAGTTAAATCTGTAAATTTTGTATAACCTGTAAATTTGTAAATACTGTAAAACCACTGTCATTTAATGGCACTACATTGCACAGCTACAAGCATTTCACCTCATGTCATACTGTGTATGGTTGTGTGTGTGACAAATAAAATTTGAATTTGAATTTGAATTTGACTATAGGCGTGAGGGCTATGGGTCTTTAGTCATTGAGGCTGTGAGATCGATCCGCACTGCAGTAAACGCCAGGACCGCCTCCTACAACGCGGGTCTCGCCACTGGCGATATGAGCGCCTACAAAGCGGCCTTGTACGGCGTACGGCGTGCGGCGTGCGGTGAGAGATGCCAAACGCCGGTACCGGGAGGGCTTCCACCAGGGGGACACACGGAGTATGTGGCACGGACTATGCACCATTACGGACTACAAAGCCAGGGACACTGCGCCGATCAACGCCGACTCTGCATTCACCAACGAGCTGAATCAGTTCTACGCCCGTTTCGAGGTTAGCCAGGCGGCTAATTCTATCTACCGCCTGACTACCGAGGACAGTGACGTCATCAGTGAGAGACCGGTGACCAGCATTGCGGAGCATGACGTCCGAGCGGCTTTGAGGAGAGTGAACACAAGGAAAGCGGCGGGGCCAGACGGCATCACCGGCCGTCTGCTGTGCTGACCAGCTAGCAGGTGTGTTCACTTACATCTTCAGACCTGGCGAAGTCTGTGGTCCCCACATGCTTCAAAAGATCCACCATCATCCCTGTGCCCAAGAACAGCAAACCCTCATCCCTGAACGATTACCGGCCAGTTGCACTGACCTCGGTAGTAATGAAGGTGTTTGAGAGGCTGCTGAAGAACACCATCTCTTCCTCCATCCCAGACACTACAGATCCGCTGCAGTTCGCCTACAGATCCAACAGATCCACAGAGGATGCCATCGCCCACGTCCTACACACCACTCTCAGCCACGTGGACAAGAAACAGGGTAACTATGTGCGAATGCTGTTTGTTGATTACAGTTCAGCGTTTAACACAATAGTGCCGAGGGATCTGGGACTTAACAGCCGTCTGTGTGCATGGGTGTTGGACTTCCTCGCTGGCAGAACTCAGGTGGTGAGGGTGGGCAGGTGCTTCTCCAACAGCATCACGATCAACACAGGAGCACCTCAGGGATGTGTCCTCTCGCCACTGCTCCACTCCCTCTACACTTCAGACTGTGTGGCCACCCATGGCTCCAACACCATTGTGAAGTTTGCTGACGACACAGTGGTGTTGGGTGCCATCTCCAACAACAATGAGGCGGCCTACATGGATGAAGTGAAGAATCTGGCATCATGGTGCCAGGACAACCACCTCCAGCTGAACATCGGCAAGACCAAGGAGCTGGTGGTGGACTTCAGAAGGGGTCAGCACAGAGACTACAAGCCCATTATCATCAATGGAGCTCCAGTGGAGAGGGTGCAGTCCTTCAAGTATCTTGGTGTTCACATCTCCTCAGACCTGACATGGGCTTCCCACATTCAGGTCCAGACCAAAAAGGCTAGGCAGCGCCTGTATCACCTACGACAACTGAGGAAGTTCAGGGTCTCTTCAAAGATCCTCAGGATTTTCTATACAGGCGCTGTGGAGAGCATCCTCACACAGAACATGACATCGTGGTTTGGGAACAGCTGTGTGAAGGACCAAAAAGCTCTCCAGAGAGTGATCCGTACAGCAGAACGCTGCTGCAGGATTGCTCTCCCCCCGCTTCAGGACACCTACACCAGGAGATGCCGGACTAGAGCAGCGCAGATACTGAAGGACCCGTCCCATCCTGGCAACAAACTGTTCCAATTTCTGCAATCTAGTAGAAGGTTCCGCATCATCTGGGCAAGGACAGAGAGACTCAAGAGGAGCTTCTATCCCCAAGCCATCCGTGCCCTAAACACACACACCCGCCCGCTCACATCATCTCACATCATCTATAATTGACTGAGGCAGGACTCTTCCAGACACTAAACCAAGGCACAATGTACATTTCAAATTCCTTTAATTTTAAACATGTTTATATTGTCTATTCATATTAATGTACAGAATTCACCTGCCTACTGCTACTACTGCACATTCACCCAATGTGTATATATATATATAAAAAAAATTTTAAAAAAACACCCAGCACGCCCCTGCGGGCGGTTTATCCTTCAAGCTCGGGTCCTCTACCAGAGGCCTGGGAGCTTGAGGGTCCTGCGCAGTATCTTAGCTGTTCCCAGGACTGCGCTCTTCTGGACAGAGATCTCCGATGTTGTTCCCGGGATCTGCTGGAGCCACTCGCCTATCTTGGGAGTCACCGCACCTAGTGCTCCGATTACCACGGGGACCACCGTTACCTTCACCCTCCACATCCTCTCGAGCTCTTCTCTGAGCCCTTGGTATTTCTCCAGCTTCTCGTGTTCCTTCTTCCTGATATTGCTGTCATTCGGAACCGCTACATCGATCACTACGGCCGTCTTCTTCTGTTTGTCTACCACCACTATATCCGGTTGGTTAGCCACCACCATTTTGTCCGTCTGTATCTGGAAGTCCCACAGGATCTTAGCTCGGTCATTCTCCACCACCCTTGGGGGCATCTCCCATTTTGACCTCGGGACTTCCAGGTTATACTCCGCACAGATGTTCCTGTACACTATGCCGGCCACTTGGTTATGGCGTTCCATGTATGCCTTGCCTGCTAGCATCTTGCACCCTGCTGTTATGTGCTGGATTGTCTCTGGGGCATCTTTACACAGCCTGCACCTGGGGTCTTGCCTGGTGTGATAGACCCCAGCCTCTATGGATCTTGTGCTCAGAGCTTGTTCTTGTGCTGCCATGATTAGTGCCTCTGTGCTGTCTTTCAGTCCAGCTTTGTCCAGCCACTGGTAGGATTTCTGGATATCAGCCACCTCCTCTATCTGCCGGTGGTACATACCGTGCAGGGCTCTGTCCTTCCATGATGGTTCCTCGTCTCCCTCCTCTTTCTTGGGTTTCTGCTGCCTGAGGTATTCACTGAGCACTCGGTCAGTTGGGGCCATCTTCCCAATGTATTCTTGGATGTTCGTTGTCTCATCCTGGACTGTGGTGCTGACACTCACCAGTCCCCGGCCCCCTTCCTTCCGCTTAGCGTACAGCCTCAGGGTGCTGGACTTGGGGTGAAACCCTCCATGCATGGTAAGGAGCTTTCTTGTCTTTATGTCAGTGGCTTCTATCTCCTCCTTTAGCCAGCCTATTACCCCAGCAGGGTACCTGATCACGGGCAGGGCGTACGTGTTGATGGCCCGGATCTTGTTCTTACCATTCAGCTGACTCCTCAGGACTTGCCTGACCCTCTGCAGGTACTTGGTGGTTGCAGCTTTTCTAGCGGCCTCTTCATGGTTCCCATTCGCCTCCGGGATCCCCAAGTACTTGTAACTGTCCTCTATGTCTGCAATGTTGCCTTCTGGTAGTTCAATCCCCTCAGTTCTGACTACCTTCCCTCTCTTTGTTACCATCCGACTACACTTCTCCAGTCCGAACGACATTCCAATGTCATTGCTGTATAGCCTGGTAGTGTGGATCAGTGAATCGATGTCTCGTTCACTCTTGGCATACAGCTTGATGTCATCCATGTACAGGAGGTGGCTGACAACTGCTCCGTTCCGTAGTCGGTATCCGTAGCCAGTCTTGTTAATGATCTCACTGAGGGGGTTCAGGCCTATGCAGAACAGCAGTGGGGACAGAGCATCTCCTTGGTAGATCCCGCACTTGATGGTGACTTGTGCTATGGGCTTGGAGTTGGCCTCTAGTGTTGTACGCCACATCCCCATTGAGTTCCTGATGAAGGCTCTTAGGGTCCCATTGATCTTGTACAATTCTAGGCATTCCAGTATCCAGCTGTGGGGCATTGAGTCATAGGCCTTCTTGTAATCAATCCAGGCAGTGCACAGGTTGGTCAGTCTGGTCTTGCAGTCTCGGCTGATTGGTGTTTTGCGCCTCTGGTATTCTTGCCAATTCCTTTCTGTGTCCCGCTCATGTATTGACCCATGTGTCTGTTCATCTTAGCCGATATGATGCCTGACAGGAGCTTCCATGTAGTACTGAGGCAGGTTATTGGTCGGTAGTTGGAGGGGACCGGTCCCTTCTTGGGGATCAGGACCGTCCGGCCTTCAGTTAGCCATTCCGGGTGTCTCTCGTTAACTAGCAGCTGGTTCATTTGTGCTGCCAGACGCTCGTGGAGTGCAGTTAGCTTCTTCAGCCAGTAGGCGTGAACCATGTCGGGCCCTGGTGCTGTCCAACTCTTCATACTGGAGACCCTTTCTTGGATATCTGCCACTGTGATGGTTACTGGACCCTGTTCAGGGAGGTCGCTGTGGTCTGCCCTCAGATCCTCTAGCCACTGAGCATTGCCGTTATGGGTTGCATCCTTCTCCCATATGCTCTTCCAGTATTGCTCCGTCTCCAGCCTTGGTGGTGCTGTTCTCTTATTGTTCCCTTGCCACTGAGAGTACACCTTTGCTGGTTCTGTGGAGAACAGCTGGTTTATTCTCCTGCCTTCTATCTCTCTGGTGTACCTCCTCAAGCGGCTGGCCAAGGCTGTGAGTCTTTGCTTGGCAGTTTCCAAGGCCTCAGGTATGGACAGCTTGCTGTATTTCTTAGGCACCTCATTCGTCGCACCTTTCTGCAACTCCGTTAGTTGGCTAACCTCTCTCCGTGCTACTTTGATCTTGCCCTCTAGCCTCCTTCTCCATGGAGGGTACTGCCCCTTGTGGCTGTTCAACTTGTAGCCAAGCATCTCACTGATCACTGCTGCCGTATTGTAGATCAGCTTGTTAGTGTCGGTAATCGTGGTTGTAGGTATTGCCCGTAGTGCTGCATTAACATCATCTAGCAGACCTTCTGAGGGTACTTCACGTAATCTTGGTAACCTGCTACGGGGGATCCAGGTTTCAAGCTTGGCCATGATCCTATTTTTCAGGTCAGTTCCTCCCGCACTCAACGATCCTTCTCCTATCGCACTTGGGGCTATGTACCCAATCTCGGGTGGGGGTGATGATATCTCCCCCCTGACCTGGCGTCCTGACTCCTCCTTGCCGTAGCATTTGTGTTGTACCTCGTCAATCTCTAGCTGTGAGAGCAGTCCCTTCTTTCGAATGTTGGAACACTGAGCTACTAGTTGTTTCGACTAGGATCAACAAGGTCCGCGTCAGGTGTTGAGGAACCAGGGCACCCTGACGAAAAGTGGGCTACTGGAACAAGAAGGCATCGGTGGGCAAGGGACGAAAACAGGGCGTTGTTGGAATGCTACTACGCAAGTAACCCCGGCGGAAGGGGCTACATGAATAGGATGAGGGACCTATGGATTCTTCGATACCCAACATCCACAATGACGGCGAAACAACTAGTAGCTCAGTGTTCCAACATTCGAAAGAAGGGACTGCTCTCACAGCTAGAGATTGACGAGGTACAACACAAATGCTACGGCAAGGAGGAGTCAGGACGCCAGGTCAGGGGGGAGATATCATCACCCCCACCCGAGATTGGGTACATAGCCCCAAGTGCGATAGGAGAAGGATCGTTGAGTGCGAGAGGAACTGACCTGAAAAATAGGATCATGGCCAAGCTTGAAACCTGGATCCCCCGTAGCAGGTTACCAAGATTACGTGAAGTACCCTCAGAAGGTCTGCTAGATGATGTTAATGCAGCACTACGGGCAATACCTACAACCACGATTACCGACACTAACAAGCTGATCTACAATACGGCAGCAGTGATCAGTGAGATGCTTGGCTACAAGTTGAACAGCCACAAGGGGCAGTACCCTCCATGGAGAAGGAGGCTAGAGGGCAAGATCAAAGTAGCACGGAGGGAGGTTAGCCAACTAACGGAGTTGCAGAAAGGTGCGACGAATAAGGTGCCTAAGAAATACGGCAAGCTGTCCATACCTGAGGCCTTGGAAACTGCCAAGCAAAGACTCACAGCCTTGGCCAGCCGCTTGAGGAGGTACACCAGAGAGATCGAAGGCAGGAGCATAAACCAGCTGTTCTCCACAGAACCAGCAAAGGTGTACTCTCAGTGGCAAGGGAACAATAAGAGAACAGCACCACCAAGGCTGGAGATGGAGCAATACTGGAAGAGCATATGGGAGAAGGACGCAACCCATAATGGCAATGCTCAGTGGCTGGAGGATCTGAGGGCAGACCACAGCGACCTCCCTGAACAGGGTCCAGTAACCATCACAGTGGCAGATATCCAAGAAAGGGTCTCCAGTATGAAGAGTTGGACAGCACCAGGGCCCGACATGGTTCACGCCTACTGGCTGAAGAAGCTGACTGCACTCCACGAGCGTCTGGCAGCACAAATGAACCAGCTGCTAGTTAACGAGAGACACCCGGAATGGCTAACTGAAGGCCGGACGGTCCTGATCCCCAAGGACCCCAAGAAGGGACCGGTCCCCTCCAACTACCGACCAATAACCTGCCTCAGTACTACATGGAAGCTCCTGTCAGGCATCATATCGGCTAAGATGAACAGGCACATGGGTCAATACATGAGCGGGACACAGAAAGGAATTGGCAAGAATACCAGAGGCGCAAAACACCAGCTACTGGTAGACAGAACAATCAGCCGAGACTGCAAGACCAGACTGACCAACCTGTGCACTGCCTGGATTGATTACAAGAAGGCCTATGACTCAATGCCCCACAGCTGGATACTGGAATGCCTAGAATTGTACAAGATCAATGGGACCCTAAGAACCTTCATCAGGAACTCAATGGGGATGTGGCGTACAACACTAGAGGCCAACTCCAAGCCCATAGCACAAGTCACCATCAAGTGCGGGATCTACCAGGGAGATGCTCTGTCCCCACTGCTGTTCTGCATAGGCCTGAACCCCCTCAGTGAGATCATTAACAAGACTGGCTACGGATACCGACTACGGAACGGAGCAGTTGTCAGCCACCTCCTGTACATGGATGACATCAAGCTGTATGCCAAGAGTGAACGAGACATCGATTCACTGATCCACACTACCAGGCTATACAGCAATGACATTGGAATGTCGTTCGGACTGGAGAAGTGTAGTCGGATGGTATCAAAGAGAGGGAAGGTAGTCAGAACTGAGGGGATTGAACTACCAGAAGGCAACATTGCAGACATAGAGGAAAGTTACAAGTACCTGGGGATCCCGCAGGCGAATGGGAACCATGAAGAGGCCGCTAGAAAAGCTGCAACCACCAAGTACCTGCAGAGGGTCAGGCAAGTCCTGAGGAGTCAGCTGAATGGTAAGAACAAGATCCGGGCCATCAACACGTACGCCCTGCCCGTGATCAGGTACCCTGCTGGGGTAATAGGCTGGCCAAAGGAGGAGATAGAAGCCACTGACATAAAGACAAGAAAGCTCCTTACCATGCATGGAGGGTTTCACCCCAAGTCCAGCACCCTGAGGCTGTACGCTAAGCGGAAGGAAGGGGGCCGGGGACTGGTGAGTGTCAGCACCACAGTCCAGGATGAGACAACGAACATCCAAGAATACATTGGGAAGATGGCCCCAACTGACCGAGTGCTCAGTGAATACCTCAGGCAACAGAAACCCAAGAAAGAGGAGGGAGACGAGGAACCATCATGGAAGGACAGGCCCTTGCACGGTATGTACCACCGGCAGATAAAGGAGGTGGCTGATATCCAGAAATCCTACCAGTGGCTGGACAAAGCTGGACTGAAAGACAGCACAGAGGCACTAATCATGGCAGCACAAGAACAAGCTCTGAGCACAAGATCCATAGAGGCTGGGGTCTATCACACCAGGCAAGACCCCAGGTGCAGGCTGTGTAAAGATGCCCCAGAGACAATCCAGCACATAACAGCAGGGTGCAAGATGCTAGCAGGCAAGGCATACATGGAACGCCATAACCAAGTGGCCGGCATAGTGTACAGGAACATCTGTGCGGAGTATAACCTGGAAGTCCCGAGGTCAAAATGGGAGATGCCCCCAAGGGTGGTGGAGAATGACCGAGCTAAGATCCTGTGGGACTTCCAGATACAGACGGACAAAATGGTGGTGGCTAACCAACCGGACATAGTGGTGGTAGACAAACAGAAGAAGACGGCCGTAGTGATCGATGTAGCGGTTCCGAATGACAGCAATATCAGGAAGAAGGAACACGAGAAGCTGGAGAAATACCAAGGGCTCAGAGAAGAGCTCGAGAGGATGTGGAGGGTGAAGGTAACGGTGGTCCCCGTGGTAATCGGAGCACTAGGTGCGGTGACTCCCAAGCTAGGCGAGTGGCTCCAGCAGATCCCGGGAACAACATCGGAGATCTCTGTCCAGAAGAGCGCAGTCCTGGGAACAGCTAAGATACTGCGCAGGACCCTCAAGCTCCCAGGCCTCTGGTAGAGGACCCGAGCTTGAAGGATAAAACCGCCCGCATGGGCGTGCTGGGTGTTTATATATATATATATAAACACCCAAAACTGGGTGTTTTTTATATATATATATATATATATATATATATATGTTCTTCCTATGTTCTTCCTCTACAGCCCCCCCCCCAAATTTTTGCACATGTCGAGGAGTGTGTCAGGCTACATTTCACTACGTGTTATACTTGTATAGCTATGCATGTGACAAATAAAGAACCTTGAACCTTGAACCTATTCCAGTCTTTTGGGGGATGGGAATAATGGTGGAGGCCTTCAGACAAGTGGGAATAGTGAAGGGAATACCATGTTTACATACATACATACATTAGGGACCAAGTGAACATTTTATCCTCCACTGATTTGTTAAAAGCAGGAAAAATGGGCAAGTGTAAGGATTTGAGTGTGTGTGATAAGGGCCAATGAATATGCTGGACAAGCAAGTCAGATCCATGAAGCCCCCAGCTCACACCTCACAGGACCTACTATCTATCTGTTACTAACATCTTTGTGTCAGATACTGCAGCACTCTTTCAGGGGTCTAGTGGAGTCCATGCTTTGACAAGTAAGGGTTGTTCTGGCATATCGATATCAGCAATTTGATACCCTATTGATTATCTTTATCGATTCTCATTTGATTATCATTGGCTCCATCATCGCTAAGCAGCATATCAAAGACATTACTAACATGCAAATTAATTGCATGCTGTGTGTTCAAATGTTTGTACATGTTGGAAGAATTTCCCCCTTTGTTAAAAGGTGAAAAAACAAAATATTATCCATATCCCTGCTGTGAATGCGCCACTATTTTCCTCCTCTGGCACACAAACTAAAATCAGCTTATTGTAGTACAAGAGCAAGAGGAACCGATAAATATAATCAATATGGAAGCAGACTTACAATTCCAAAGAACGGAACTACTGGGAACTGAAATAAATGGATTAAGCAGTGGCAGTCCTAGCCTGTTTGGCGCCCTGGGCGAACACTCCCTGTGGTGCCCCTAACCCCCCCCCCCCCACACACACACACACACACACACACACACACGGACAAAACATAACGTGTCGCCTGTATCTAAAACCGCTACTGGGATTAAGTTTTTAAAAAATGGATTAAGAATTAAACAATAGTTAGAGTTACTGTGAAATCACAGTCACAGCTTTGCAACACTATATGCATGTTACTGTGTTTTAACAAAGAAAGAAACTTACCTTACTCCTTTCTCCTTACCTTCCTGGCAATTAATTACATCTATCTAATAAAGACAATATATGAAGCAAGGATATATTGCCTTTTTTCTGTCCCAGTTTTCTTTTTTAATGATATACCCAATTCCCCAACATGAGGTATATACAAAACAACTGAGGCTTCTCTTAGTTGTATAAATGAGATAAATGATGGGGAAATAAGTTATGTTATGTTTTGTGTGTTCTGTTCCCACATAGGAACCATTCTCCGTACTCCTGCATGCTTTCTCTCCAGGTACTCCATCACCCTACAAGACACACTGTAGCAAATGGAGAGATGAATGGATGTACATATGTTTCACTGTAAAATGTCCGTCATGTTGTCAGTTATGGAAATATTTGTTTGCTAAGTGAAGATCATCCTTTTTATATCCTTTTTACAGTCATGTGCAGTAGCGGTTTTAGATACGGGCGATTGCCCGGGGCGGCATCGTGGTGGGGGGCGGCATCACGGGCATCGGCAAAAAAAAAATGCTCGTACTCATGCTGCCCCGACGTCATGCCAGCGCATATTGGGAATGGCATAGGCCCCGATCGGTTTTCTATCGCCCATTTGCTGGGAGTAAGGGCTCCCTTCGTTTGCAAGGTGCGCCTGCTGCTTGCGGCGCAGAGAGGAGAGGGCGTGGCGGCGGGGGATTCTCTGATCGGCTGGAGCGGCATCTAAAAACCAACTCGCAAAATAAAACAAAATAAAAACAAACCAACAAACACGAAAACACCAGACATTATGATACAGACTTATAATTTGCACCAATGTTTTTTCGAAATTCTATACACGAAAAGTGAGCGCGAGAGCCCTCGGTGCACCTGCTCGCTGCTGAAGTCAAAGTAAACTTTATTGTCATCTCCGCTACATACAGTCCAGTATATAGAGACACGAGACGACGAGGCTCCAGTTACAGCAGTGCAAGTAAACAAACAATATATATAAGAAGAGTAAGAAAATAAATATACACTTTAGGACTAGGGGTAAAGGGATCAATAACAATTTAAAATTTACAGTTTGATGATTTAAAGCAGGGGTCGGCAACACTGGGCACCCGTGCCACAGTTGGCACGCGAAGGGTTAAGTGATGGCACGACCATAGCTGGACTGGCCATTGGGCATTATTTTGGTCGGTGGCCGATGATTTTTTTTTTTTTTTGTAACGGTATATAATGAAAGTGGTGGATTGGCCAGATGCTGGTCGGTGTGTAAAAAACGAACTCAGTTGTTTGGTGGTGGCTAAGCTTCCACAGATTCAGTAACATTAATAAGTGGTGGGTGCCAGCAGGTGGATGAGAGAAAGGGGAGGCAGGAGAAGAGACCCGAGGCAGCCGCCGGTCCGAGTGTCAGGTGAACTGAACTTCAGGTAAGAAGTTATGACCTGCAGTCTATCTGGGTCAGATATAAACCAAGTTTAGGTGCAGTTTATTCTTGTTGTGCTGACTTTTTATAGTCAGTTACAATAACTGTACTTTATTTTATTCATAAGGTTAGTTAGTAGAGTTGCCAACCGTCCCGTAAAAAGACGGAATCGTCCCGCATCCAGAGAAAATATTACACGTTTGGTGTTGAGCTGAGAAGGGACGCAGTTTGTCCCGGACTTCAGCTACAATGAAAAAGACATAAAGCTGGAGCTGCACAGCTGCCTCTTCTCTCATTCTCTCCCCTCTCTCTCCTGTTGCTACTTTAATCATGAAACTGATCAATGATCAGCTGATCGGCTTTTCTCTCTTGTTTGTTTATCGCCCACTTTGCGCCAGAAAGAGGAAACCGCCGGATGTCGCGCTAAACAACAGCAGCACGTTTAAGCTTGATCAGCTGTTGTTAGAATTTATTTAATATTTCTTTTTAGTAGCTGATGTTTGCTGGAGCCACAGCTCAAACCTGCTGGTCATGGTGTTGGTTTGGTTATCTGGTGAGCGGGAAACATGCAGATGAAACCAGGAGATGTCCTTACTGAATCATCAGAGCTGAACAGGTGATGGAGAAACAGTTTTACCTTTTAGGTGACATGAATGAGTTCAAGGGTTGGGTTGAATATTAACAAACATGCCATATTGGCCCAGTTTATTTCTCTTATCAGTGGTTCTATATATTGTGTAACTGTTCATATAGAGCGTTATTAGATTTATTGCTAATACAATCATATGGCACAGGACTTCTGAGGAAATTTTAAATGGCACTCGTCATCAGAAAGGTTGCCTACCCCTGATTTAAAGTCTCGCACACAACCCGTCAAAAGGGGAGGGGGGGGCCTGCTGCTTCCAAATAGAGCACATTTCATTTATAATGTTGTAAATCCAATACCATTATGTATTCATGATTTGAATCCTGGGTTGTGTGAAATCTCAGAAATGCACCCTAGACAAAGTGTGCTCATCTCGTTTTAGTTTTAGCTCTTCAAAGCCGACCGGGAGGTCAAGGCACGATGTGCCGGGAGAGCGGTGTTCCTCCCGGCTGTAGTAGGTCTTGACCTCCCGTTAGCTTTGAGATGGTGGGTGTCAGATCTCCGAAAACGTCTGAGCACTTTTGCAAATATGCGATGTCTTGTAAACTGAGCAAATATCTGACGTTTACACAACTACATTCATGCCTCAAAATATCTTAAAAGTGTATTTTGTGACCCAGAAAGAGTAATATTACAACTAAGTAGCTGCCGCCATTGTTGGAATTCAACTTTTGCGAGATCCTGAGTTTGTTTTGGGAGATTTCGCAAAACTTTTGCGAGATCCCGAGTTATTTTTGCGTGATCTCGCCAAAGTCTCTCTTAGCAATCTCAGCAACAAAGGACATACACCCATGTGTGTTGATTTCTCCCTAAGATGGCAAACTGAAACACTCCAAGTTGGTGACTTTTGGAGATTTATTTCCCTGGATGATTGAGAATGCATCAGACGAACACAAAAGGAAGTTCACAGCTTTTAGCAGCTCCCCCACTCCCTCATTGACACACCCCCACTCCCCTCCCTCCAGAATTCCCAGGTAACAACCTAATATACATATGAATGACTAGCCAATTTAGCTTCCACTTGGCTGAAGCTAAAGCTTAGCTAAAAGCCTACCAGCCATTTGGCTGCTCTCCGGGTTTTATAGGTAGAAAGGTAGAAGCCTGGGGATGCTATTGTGTAAACAACTCCTTGGTGGCAGAGCCCCTGGTGTTGATGAGGTCCGCCCCGAGTTCCTGAAAGCTCTGGACATTGTAGGGCTGTCCTGGTTGACACGCCTCTGCAATGTTGCGTGGAGATCAGGGGCAGTACCTGTGGACTAGCAGACTGGGGTGGTGGTCCCCATCTTTAAGAAGGGGGACCGGAGGGTGTGTTCCAACTACAGGGGGATCACACTCCTCAGCCTCCCTGGGAAAGTCTATGCCAGGGTGCTGGAAAGGAGAGTTCGTCCGCTAGTCGAACCTCGGATACAGGAGGAACAATGCGGTTTTCGTCCTGGTCGCGGAACACTGGACCAGCTCTTTATCCTCTCGAGGATACTTGAGGGTGCATGGGAGTTTGCCCAACCAGTCTACATGTGTTTTGTGGACTTGGAGAAGGCATTCGACCGTGTCCCTCAGGGTGTCCTGTGGGAGGTGTTGCGGGAGTATGGGGTGTCTGGCCCATTGCTACGGGCCATTCGATCCCTATACAACCGTTGCAAGAGCTTGGTTCGCATTGCCGGCAATAAGTCGGACTCGTTCCCGGTGGGCGATGGGCTCCGCCAGGGCTGCCCTTTGTCTCCGGTTCTGTTCATAATTTTTATGGACAGGATTTCTAGGCGCAGGCAAGTGGCGGAGGGCTTTCGCTTTGGTGGCCTCAGAATCTCATCTCTGATTTTTGCGGATGATGTGGTTCTGTTGGCTTCATCGGGTGAGGGCCTCCAGCTCGCACTGGAACGGTTCGCAGCCGAGTGTGAAGCAGCGGGAATGAGGATCAGCACCTCCAAATCTGAGGCCATGGTTCTCAGCCGGAAAAGGGTGGAGTGCCCACTCCGGGTCGGGGATGAGTTCCTGCCCCAGGTGGAGGAGTTCAAGTATCTCGGGGTCTTGTTCGCGAGTGATGGGAGAAGGGAGCCGGAGATCGACAGACGGATTGGGGCTGCAGCTGCAGTAATGCGACCTGGCCTCGGATAAAGCAGATGAAGATGGATGGATGGATGGACAAATATAATGACTCAATATATTTGGTCATTTCAAAAGTAATATCAGTTTTATCTTTCCATAGCACCTTTCACAAGTATCTGTGACAGAGTGGTGACCTGAGTGTTTTGACCTGTGACCGCTGAGATAGGCTCCAGTTCAAACGCAACAAAAGAGAATGGATGGAAGATGAAGGACGTCTGACTTCAAACAGCATTGATGGTTCTGTCTAAGTGGGAAAACTGGATTATCTGTTGGCACACAGATGATTTTACTTATTTGCTCACGTGAAGAACAGATTTTTTTTTAAAGAGCTTTGTAAAGTGTAATATATCTTGTTATGTGGTGTGAAATATTTTCACTGTCTCTGGTGACTGTTTATGCATCTGTGTCTCGGTGAGTGCTTTTCATTAAGCTAATGCTGCTTCATCTTAGCTTCTCCTGAGTAAGGGATGAGTGAGTGTTAGGAGAAAGGATATAATTGTTTTTCACCATACACTCCTTCAACAGCCTCTTCTTTTCTTCTTGAGATCCATCAAGAGGTACGGATATAAATGTACGCCGGGCTGGATGTGGCTTGCGGGCCATGAGTTTGACACATGTGCTCTACCTAATCACATGAGCCAAGGTGTGAAGTTTCAGGTGAGCTCGTCATTGCTGGATATTCAGTGTTGAGAGTGTTATGGAAAATATTGAATAAAACTGCAAACAACAGGCATGCATGGCTTTTGAAGTGAGGTTTATTTAAAAAAGAAAAGAAAAACACTGCAGTGGAGAAAAATGTTCAGATCACACACCTAACCCGTTTTTCTGAGTGAAAGACATCACCCTGATCCCTTTATACTTCCCAAACAAAGAACGTTTCACAGCAGATCAATTATTAACAGATCCTTATCTCTTCAGTCTAGGAACAGTTCCGACCAACCGTCATCTCATCTGCAACAGGATGTCCAGAGCCCTCAAGAGGAAAATGAGTCTGCTGTGAAGGTGCAATAAAACTTGGACCCCACTTTTGATCACATTCCACATGCATACAACTGATGCCAAGAGTGAGCTTTCTATACTGAGTACAAAAGTGTTACTACTGTTACTAAAGTGAATCAATTAATACATAAACTAAAGAAATTTCCAGTACAAGAGTCTGCAGCCTCCAAAACAAAACCATCTTCAACCGATCCAAGGGCTGTGTGGTGCTCCAGCAAAAAAAAAAAAAAAAAAACTAACAGCAGTGATTAATCAACACTTATTCAGATGTTACAAATGCAATCACACAAAAATGTCTCAACCATTAATCAGTTAAATGACTAATTGGTTGTCTGGTTTTAAGCCTAATCCTTTTTATTTGTTCTAGATGTGAATCTCTTGAGTTTCGTGAACCTTGGTTGGATGAAGGATGAGCTCAAAAGAGGCTGTCCAGTGTTTGCCAATGT
This sequence comes from Maylandia zebra, assembly GCF_041146795.1. NCBI lineage: Eukaryota > Metazoa > Chordata > Actinopteri > Cichliformes > Cichlidae > Maylandia > Maylandia zebra. The sequence continues at coordinate 30,129,013 of NC_135187.1, forward strand.
CCCATAAAAAGGGAAAAACTGTAGCCTGCTCTTTCAGGCCAGCAGTCTTTGGTCAGACATTAGTTTGTCTCTTCTGACTCAGACTTTTTACTGTTATGTATTATGTTGTTGTTATCTGGCCAAGAACTTCCATGAAAAAGCCAAATACAAGCACTTCTTCAAAAGGCAAATGGCAAGTCTAAATATTACCAGTTTACCTCACAAATGCCCTTATTGTGGTTTTTGAGTTCATACTGGGGAGACATTTGCAAAAATCATTTCACTTTATTGTTGTGAAAATATTGAATGACTGATGAATTGGTAGATACATTCATTTATTGATTCATAAATCCATTTCTTGTTTAATTTCTGAGCTCTGCTTGAAATACTGCATTTGAAAATGCCTGTCACAACAGAAAACATAATCAACTTCATGTGCTCTGTTTGGTTCTATTCTGTAACTTGATAATGATCACTTACATAATGAGCAAGTTTTAAATATAATAGGTATGGCATCGACTGGGGAGCAGGACCATGGAGTTTTTTGTTTTTGTTTCCATTTTATCTTATTTTTACATTTTATTTTCTCTGTGGAATTGGCTTGAGGAACTGTCCAGTTTCATTTGTACACAAACCTTTTTTTTATTCATTTAATTATTTATTTATTTATTTATTTATTCATATGTAGCTAACAGAAAGAAAATGTTAAAACCTTTATAGATTTTCAGAAAATTAAGAACTGTCAAGTTAGTCTAAAGAATGACTCAACAAACTATATTATATATATATGTTAAAACACACTTTTTTTGCTTAAGAGCATTTTATTTACCCTTGTTATTCTGTTTGAGTAGATTTGAATGGGTGATCCTTTTCACACTGATAAGTGGTTAATGAGTTCTTAAGGCCACTAAAACATGAATCCTATATTGCCCTTTACTGAACACAAGGGACATATTGGTGGGTCATAATAAAACTTTGAGATTATTCTTGTAAAAGTTGTAATATTTAAATATTTGGTGACTAAACAAATAAATGGAACATATTGGTGGGTCATTAATTTGACAAGAGGTCTACAGATCATTTAAAAAGTTGGGTAATCTTTGTTACATTGCAAACAATTATATACTTAAATGCGAGCATGCTGCTGCTCACTGTAAAATTCAGTGATCCCACACCAAACTGATAAAATTACCATTTGCTGTGTGTGCTTCTAGAATACAAAAAATACAAAGCCAAAAAAGTCTTAATACTTTATACAATATAAATATATATATATATATATATATTTATACAATATAAATATATATATATATATATATATATATATATATAGCAGGAATGCACCCCAGGTGCAAGAGCAAAACACAAATTCACCAATAAGTGCTCTTTGGTTTGACAAACCATGCTTCTCTATCTGGAAATTTGATAGATGAGTCAGATCAGATGAGCTAATACTTTTGGCAATGTAGTGCACATTTCTGCTGACCAGCTGTTTATGTCCTACATAATTTTCAAATATTTTTTTAACATAGTTACAAATATCTGATTTCTAAATGCTCAATGTTCAAATGTTAGATCATAAAAGGTAAGCATTTTTTTCAAATGCTATAATATATTATTTCTCCCATAATCATTAAAAAAAGCAATAAAGTTAAATTATTACAACCCTATATAAAATGTGGATCTGAAAGGATGCAAATGCCCATTTTTAGATATGAGAAAGAGGTGATGAATGATGAATGGAAAAAATGCATTTCAGAAATATTCAAAACATCACTTTTAAAATCAAACTCGAAACCAAAGGTGGCAACTTCAACATGAAATGAACTGTTAAGCTGCTTAGGAAAGCAAATTGTCCCTGGGTTATCTGGATACAGTTTACCTTTCTTCCTTTCTCTCTCTCTCCTCTACCAGTGTGAGTGTGTGTTTGTGTGTGTTGTACTGCCTGAGGACAGTAACCTTTGTGTTAGTAACCTGCAGCTTGCAAGCCAAGGGTTAGAATTGAGGCTTAACTGTAACCATATTAATACACATACTATATGTGTTATTTTGTCCTCTCCCAAAAATACATAAAACTACAACAACAACAACAAAAAAACACTGTTTACAATGGATAGTCAGGAATGCACTCCAGGTGTCCAGCAAAACATACATTCACTAATAAGTGCTATGTGGTGTACCCTTTTACATTTTATTTGATGTGGTGGTTATGGCAGCAGTAGTAGGAACAAAATTAGGTTGTCAGAAAAATGCTGATATATCCATACTATCCTTACTAGAAATCATGATCATGTCTAACCACAATGCTTTTGTGACAATAATTAATATTTGATTGGAACATCTGCCCACATGTGAGTGATAGATGTAGTGGTTTTGAATGACAGCAACATCAGGAAGAAGGAAAACGAGAAGCTTGAGAAATACCAAGGGCTCAGAGAAGAGCCCGAGAAGATGTGGAGAGTGAAGGTAACAGTGGTCCCAGTAGTAATTGGAGCACTCGGTGCGGTGACTCCCAGGCCAGGCGAGTGGCTCCAGCAGATCCGAGGAACAACATCGGAGATCTCTGTCCAGAAGAGCGCACTCCTAGGAACAGCTAAGATACTGCGCAGGACCCTCAAACTCCCAGGCCTCTGGTAGAGGACCCGAGCTTGAACGAAAAGACTGCCTGCCTCTGTTTGTGTTTGTGTGTTTGAGTCCTTCCTACTCTGAGAGTATGACGGCTCTCCACTTGCATAATAACAATAACACAAGTTTAAGGAGATCAACCCTGTAAAATTCTACAAATCTAAATATTTGCTGACTGTATTAGAAAATGCTGACAATATTCATTACATGAATTAAACACCCTCTATGTTATAAGTTACTTTACTGCACCATTTTCCTTTTCATGCAACCAGCTTACTTTAACTAAGAATAATAATGCTGTTGTCTGTCTTCTTGTAATTCTGCCAACTCGTAAGAAAATACTTCATTTCTTAAGAACCATAGATGTTAGAAACTACTAAAGAGTATAACCCCTGGGTAAATTTTTTACATGGTTAATTTAAGCTATGGTTTAGGGGGGAAACTACCAAAATGTCACATATCCAAAGACTTCTTTAACGTAACCCCTTTCATGATTACTAGTCCTTCCTAAAGATTCCCAATATCAGTTTCAGTTAGGAGGGTTAGGAAATTACTATAGTTGTAGATACACATCCATTTGGCTTTCAGTTCTTTCCCCACTGAGTGTATGGCATTCAATCACATTTTTTTCATTAGGCCTTCATAGAACTTAATTTTTTGTTGCTGAGCTAGTTGCTGGATGATGTTATACTCATAATTTCCAGGATGTACTCCAGTTCTTAACCTTTTGTTTGTGAGTATTTCCCAGTAGTGACTCCAGTTTCCATCACTGTCAGCGCCATAACCAAACACATTAACCTAGGAAGACAAAAAATGAACATATGAATGAATGGGAAACAAATGCATGAACAAAATGTCCCTTTTTTAACTAAAATCCAAACAATGGCTGCTGAAAAATGAAATGAACAGTTGGACAGCGACCTGAGCACTAAATGGAAACACTATGATTATACCATGAGTATACAATGACAAAACCTCTTATTGAGAGGTTTAGCTAAAAAGCTTTCCATGAAGGAATGTCTTCTAGATTGTAGTCTAGTCAATTTAAGAAGGGGACACATCAGAAATACTTGCAACAGCTTTCACTTTCATAGGGCATGTGAACTGAAATTTAACCATTCACAGATTAAACCAGAGTTTTTTAATCAAGTGGTACTGGTGGGTAAACCTGCTCTGATCTTCACCAAAGACATTTTGAACTTTTGAAATGCACATCTATTTAGGAGAGCAATATAAGAACAAAAGAACAAATTAGCAAAGACTCAAATGGACCAGCTTGTATGACAATAAAAATCATATTTTATTTTGTACGTCTGGCACTTCGGAGACTGAAAACTTTGTACTTACCTCATCACAAATGTGAAGTGCAAGAATCAAAGCCATAAAGCCAGTGGATGGATAACGTCCCTTATTTCCAAGCCAAACCTCATGTACATATTTCATAAAAGCTGGATTTACCACCATGACCTGTTAGAAATTAGAATGAGCCTTTAAACATCTTTTATTTTTAAATATTACCATTGCCACCAGGAAGCTTTGCCATTGACGCTACTCACCAAATCCTTGTTAGTTTTGATCTTTGATTTCACTGGCATATATGACCTGTTGGAAACAGCATGACATTGAAAAATATGAAGTAGGTGTTTAACAAAAACAAAGCTAAAAAAGGCATGGTCCGTCTTGAACATGGAGAAGGATCAGAGTAATGGTTTGATACAGAAATTCACCTTATATCACCTCACACTACATCCATCAGCCAAATCCTTTTAATCTGCGTACATGTTGAATTCATGCAGTGGCATTCTATTTTTGCATTTGATGTAAATTCTGTACTGCAAGACGATCTAGGGGAAATATTTCGAGATAATTTGCTTAGGAGCAGGTGTCGGTAATTTTAGCAGCTGGGAGAGAAGAAGGTAGTGTATGCTGACTGTAACATCTAAACCTTAGAGTGTTATTTTTTCTTTTAATGGGGTGGCATTGGTGGGACCAAGAAGAAAGCTGGGCAAGCTCAGATGAAATCAGAATATTTTATCTGAAACAAAATAAAGTACAAAATGATTGTATGATTTTCATGTGCCCAAATTAGTGGCTGCACAACTGCCTAAAAATGGTTCACATAAAATAACTTTTCAACAAGCATTAAGAGTCTTTATTCAATTTTTTTATTTTTACTTTATATTAAGTCACAATCCTAAGAACAGTACAAAAGCATACGTAAATGAACTACAGTAAGATGAGTTGTTATGAGGACACTTCATCTGTCTGCATGTTGCATAAAAATGTAGTCATAGTATGATTTCAGGATAATCAGTTTGTAGAGAGCTTAAAGGTGCCATCATTTGAAGTCTGTCTTCGTGGAATACATTACAGAAAGACTTTGAGCTCTCTCGCTTAACTGATTTTGCTTGTAGATTTAAAAGACGTCCCAGTGCTGATTTTCATCACTGGGAACTTGATCTTAATGAGGCAGATTTTGCTATTTTATTTTTTCTATTTTTTCTATTTTATTATTTTCATTTAATTATGTTGTCTAAAACAGGTCTCTCTTGTAAATGAGACACTGAGTCTCGTTAAATAAATGTCAAATACATGTGCATGTAGCCCTGAAAAAGAGAACTCACCTTCCAGTAAACCCTGTTGTAGAGGCATTAATGAGCCACTCAAAGTCCTGTATCTTAAAGGGAAACAGTACAAAATGGGTGTTGTCATCCAAATCCACAGCACTCTCTGGATACATGACACGATGAGTTGTCTTGTTTCCAACGTCTTTTTCAAAGCCTCTGGTAATACCAGTGTTCATTCTAAAAAGCACAAAGGGATATATTTCACATCAGTTTGGATCTTTTGTGTAGGAGGGGATATTTCACTGCATTTCACTGCATATCTAAGCATTTCACTGCATATCGTACTGTGTATGACTGTGTACGTGACAAATAAAATTTGAATTTGAATTTGAATTTGAATTTAATGGTAAAGAAAAATTGCTTTAGCTTAGAAAGTACCTTATGACAACTTCATGTAAATCTATCAGCGGTCCATAATGCGATCTCCTTAAATTACCAGAATTACCCACCACAGCACAAGTCCTGCAGTGATCATATTTGGGTTGTATAACATCTGGATTCTGTGGGAAGATCTGAAACAAGTTGGCCACTGTTGTTTCATAAACTCTGAAGCTACGGCTTTCAGCCTGCAAATCCTGTCAGACACGATTTGTTAGACTTTGTTGTTAGACCAAATGAGCTGGAGGGGTGTGTGTAAAAATGTCATCCTTTCCTGGTGACTACTTACCTTCCACCAGTTGAATTCATTCTGTGAGAGGTTTAAGTTTGCAGTCAAAAATGGTTGAACACTTCTATTCGATCGATCCAGAAGCAACTGCTTATCCTCTGATAAACATTTTATGCAAGCACACAGCTTTTGGTCCACAGCATAATGAGTCAATTGGTAGCCCGTTTTGAAATACACACCAATACCAGTGAAAAACAGCAGGAAAACAAGTACCTTAAATTTTGAAATCATTCTAGATGTGCGACCAGGAAACATTACCAATCTGCAGACAGAGTGTGTGGAGATACACACAAGTTATGCTCACAACAAGAAAAGACGTCATATAATGCTTATATAATATATATCCATATTGTGCAAAACGAACGATATAGTCCTGCAAGGATAAGTCTTAACTTAATTGCCATTTATACAAACCCATTAAAAACTAAACAAATAAATAAAGAAGTCATGTTTATTTTCAGGAAAGTAAACATTTGGCTACATACAACGTCATCTGTTTTATGTGATATTTGTATTCACTCATAAGAAAATAAAGAAAATAACATCAGCAAAAATTAAGCTTTTTTTACCGCATCATTTGTAATAATATGATACTTACCCGGTCTGCGAGGAAATCCCTTTCTGGTCTAGTTTTATGAAATACAAGTACAAAAGTCGCGTAGACTCACTATCGGTGACAACCTTTTCACCGTGTCACTCACAGGTAACTAACATGACATCAATACACGTTTGCTACCCGAGAACGCGATGCCTTCGTCTCTGACAAAGGTGTGGAGAGGTGTGGTTTGTGCGGATTTCCTCACGTTCCCATGTTCGCGTTTGGAAACCGACCTGCAGACTATCAAGTCCTCCACAAAACCTTACTTTGTTCAACTTTGTCCTAATGTGACTGTTTTCGCTTATAGAGAATCCTAACGGCTTTAAAGGTGTAAATAATCACAATATGAGCTCTGTTTATATCCAGTTTATTCACTGAGACAACACACAGCGATTAATAAACAATTATACAGTATCAATTTTCATTTTAAAAAGCCGAAGCAGACCGCGCGCGCGCATGCTCTCCATTTCACTCTTCGCTGGGGGAAAAAACAAAAACAACAACATGTTAAATATCAATCCACATGGTTAGGATCTCTGCAACTTAGCTGTGCTTCTGTCACGTAATAAATGTGGACAAAGTTTGTGTTTTTTCCCAATTATGAAGCGTATTCGTATATATTACTTACCTTAACATTTGAATGAGAGTTGCTGTTGTCTCTCCTCAGAAAAAGGTAGATTAGAATAGGGCTGGGTGCCACATGAGTTGGTTGCCACATGCTTGTTACTGCCACATTAGAGCACACAGTCAAATTCTGTTGACATCACACATTTAAATATAAAGAAAACAAAATTGATTATTTTTGGCACTAGACAAATGAAAAATGTATCTAAAATCAGGGTTAATGGAATTGAAATTGAAAGAGTGAATGAAAATAAATTTCTTGGAGTGATAATTGATGATAAGCTGAGTTGGAAGTCTCATATAAACCATGTGAAAACAAAAATGTCAAAAACCATTGCTATTCTCTATAAAACAAAGCATGTCCTGAACAAAAAATCATTATACACACTTTATTGTACTCTGTTGCTTCCATATATGACTTACTGTCTGGAGATATGGGGTAATGCATATAAAACGAACACTCTTCCTATTTTCAAGTTACAAAAAAGAGCTATAAGAATTATAAATCAATCAAACTATATAGAACCAACTAACATTTGTTTATTAATCTGAATACCCTGAAATTTTATGATTTAGTTGAATATAAAATGGCACAGATAATGTATAAAGCACAAAATAACTTGCTTTGCCGCAGTACTCAGAAGCTGTTTAAAGTCAGAGAGAGTCAATAAGACTTAAGGGGAACAGATTTCTTTAAAAAAACAAAACAAGATGAGGACAAATATAAAGCAGAGATGTGTTTCTGTTAGAGGAGTTAACCTGTGGAATAGTTATGACAGTGATTTAAAAAGGTGTAGTTCATTTTCCTTGTTTAAAAGTATGTTTAAAAATAGAGTATTAGAAAAATATATATATCAAGAATGAAAAGAGCAAAAAAAAAAACCCTCTTGATTCTTTTGCTTTGCTGTAGTTACTTATCTAAGGTGGAAAGTTTTTTTTTCTTGTTTGTTTGTTTGTTTGTTTTGGCTTTGTTTTATTATTTGCTTCGAGCCCTGTGTACAGGAGCGGCATACAAAAAGATCTTTTGTTAAAAGGGTTGGCGTAATAAGCAAATGCTTCAGCCAATACCTTTTGATTAGCCTTGTCTCGTGCTTTCTTGCTTTGTGGTAGATCTTTGTTCTGTATTCACTGAGATATTTGAATGCTAATCAATAAAATCAAAATCAAATCAAATCATAAATCATTTGATCTATCAATCTGTCCATTTTGCAGACACACACAAAACTTTGCGGTGAGGAAGTATTTTGCCATTCCCATGAGTCAGAGTAATTTTTTGTCCCATTGTTCTTTTTGTATTAAAATCTCACACAATATTATTCATTTAAAAAAATGAATGGTGGTCCTGTGTTGTTGTTGTTGTTGTTGCAGACAACAACAGCACATACATTTACATACATTTGTCATAATTTGTGACTTGTATGACTCTGAGTCAGGGTTGCTACATCAAGACTAGAGACCTTAAAATGGAGATCCCCAAAATTTTCTATATCTTGGTCATAGTCAAGACTAAAAATGTTCTGAGTTAGGCTGATATTAATGTAGTACAGTTAATGTAGTACAGTTTTTTCTGTTTTGTTTTTTTGTTTGTTTTTTTGTTTTTTGTTCATTTGTTGTTCCATGTTTACACTGACTGGCTCACTATTGCTCAAGTTAAAAAAGAAACCTTACAGAGAAAAACTTAAATACGGGGGCCTTCTTGGTATATGTTGGCATTAGTAGTGATAATCCCAAATAATGACATCTGCATTGTTTTCATGGATTATTTACACTGATGTCAGCACTGGTAATATGGAAATCTATTACTTCTGTCTGTGTCACAGTGAAGTCATAGAATGTTGTATTGCAAAGAAACAATGTTTTAAAGAGCTCAAGCAAATTAAGTGCTTATGTCAATGACTAATACATAGCTTTAACATTTGTAGTCGATCCAGTAGAAACTAAAACTTTTTCATAATTCCTGTGACCCTGACCTTTGACCAATGACCATGAAGCAATACATAATAATGTGGTGTATTTTATTATGTTTACCATTATGATTGGAGCAGAAATGACTAAAATCTTTGGTTGTAAGACATTTTAAGACATATTCATGCAGTGTGTGATTTTGTGATACTTCATGTTATCATTGTGTCATGGTCCTGGGTCGTTGACCCAGCGTTTTGTGTTTATTCTGATTTTGTATTAGTTTAGGGGGTACCTGAAGTTTGGTGTATATTCAGCCCTACCTGTGTCTGTCCTTGGTGCTCTGTTCATGTCCCCGTGTTGTGTTGTAAATCAGTCTGTGTGTTTCCTGCTTTACTTTGAAGGCTCGTGTCCTAGAGTTCCTGTTTTGTTCTGAAAGTCTGTGTCTGTTGTCATTGTGTTCAGCTTGTCTCCTCCGGTCCTCATGTGTATTAGGTTCAGCTGTTCTTCCCTCCTGTGTGTGATTACCTGATTACCTTGTGTGTGTGTGTGTATATTTAGTGGGTGTCGGTCTGTGTTCGTTGTCGGCTCGTCTGCGTTCTATGGTGTTCTGTTCCTGTCACTGCGTCTCTCTGCCCCGCACCCCTTTTGTATGGTCTCAGGTTTGTCATTTAGTTCTCCCAGTTTAGGTTTCTTCAGTTGTTTTGTCATGCCTCACTGCCTGTTTTTGCCACTCCACCACTTGTAAATAAACACTCGAATCATCAGTCACTGCCGCATTTTGGGTCCTCCTTTTCCCCCACACCTCACGGCTCACCCCGCCAGCCATGACACATTGTGACGTTGTAGGGCATTGTATTGGGAAAAAAATCCATCATGCCCCAGTATTTCCTGATAGGGCAATATGTTTACCAATGATGTTATATATCTGGACAAGTCATTTTTACAGAAGTACACTCAGTCCGCTATGATGATCCCTATGTATTCAAAAAGAAAAAAAAAACACACTTAAGTTTTGTGTCAATGGCACCTAACTGTGTACAATACAACACAATTTTTTATTTGTCACATACACAGTACAACATATAGTGAACTGCTTGTGTTCTGAACTGTGGACAGGACACATAGCCACGCCATTCCAGGGCTGGTTTTTAGCACGTGGTGCCTAGCCAGGACCCTTACCGGATACCAGGTGGGAATCGAACGTGCAATCCCCAGATATGTGTAGTCCTACCACTACACTATCCAGCTGTGTACTGTTTCCACTGACACTTTTGTCTATCGTGTCATCTCCTTTTGGCTTTGAGACTTTGAGTCTTCCTAGATGAGAAGTCAATTTATTCAGCTACATGTGGAGTTTGTATGTTCATATGAGGTTAGAATTGTCAGTGCATAAATCCTCATATTACAGTACAAATATTGAGGCAAAGATGTGTCCATTCTTCACTGATGGCTAATTCAAACAAGACTTTAACTCAATTAAAGGTTTGACAACTTCACAAGGCTTTTCCCCTCTTATCCACAAGTGAACTGTTGGTCAATAATGGCCTTTTCTTCTTGCATCGAATTCATTTCCAGCACCATCCTGCATTTGTGTTTTTGCTCACATCATTCATGTTTTTTATTACCTGTGGTTCTGATTTTCTCTTCTAAGTCGCTCAAGTCTTAAACTTATCTCAAGTCTACATGGTGGTGGTAGCTTTACTCACATTTCTGGTCCCATTTACAAGTGTTTCATTGGGTGAGCTTCAGTAGACTCCAATCTTTGCTGTAGTTTTTCCATTTACTATCCCAACACACATCACCCTTTCTGCCTGAATGCAAGCTGTTTCTCTCTTCTCTCCCCTGACCTTTGCCAACTCTCAGCCTTATCACACACTCTGTGCTCTCCTGGCCATCAGCAGCCTTGAGTCTTAATGCAGGCTCTCTCTTGCCTCCTGTATTTTGCAACTCTCAGCTTCAGCGCAGGCTCTGTACTTTCTGCTGGTCATCAGCAGCATTGAGTCTTAATGCAGGCTCTCTGTTGTCTCTCTTCTCCTTCACCTCATCAACTTTTCCATGGTGTCTCTCCTGGTGTACATTGGCAATGAGCCTTTTTCACAGGCTCTCCTTCTCTCTCTTAACTTCAATCTAATCTCATTCCTTACCTCAAACATGGCACTCTCCTGGGGTCTGTTTCAGAAAGCGGGTTTAGAAAACTCAGAGTTAAAAATGATACACAGGGTTGAGTAACCCCGAACTGTCCAACTCGGAATATTCGGTTTTAGAAAGGCTGATAACAATTAGTTCAATCAACGCGGAGTTGCTTTAACCCCAAGTTAAGCGCGGATACAGATTAAGCGAGTCACCATGGAGACGGAGGGAAAGAAGGCGCGGTCAATGTATTTCACAGCGCTTGAGGCCGAAATTCTGATGGCAGCATATGCCGATAACATGCAAATTTTGCGGAAAAAAACTAACACAGCCTCAGCTGCAAAACAAAGGGAGCATACATGGCAAAACATAGCCGACAGAGTCAATGCGTGAGTGTTAATTTAAACATTGATCTAGGGATTTCCACCCATTTAACACGTTATTTTATTATATTATATTTTATTTTATTTTATATTTTATACATTTTATTTCGTGATGTGATGTCCAAACAGGTAAGGTGTAATTGTATTATGAGCCATAGTGCTTGGTCTGTTTGTCCGATGTAAATCAATTGCAGTTAGAGGCTACATTAATTTTCTTTCTGTAAGCACTTATTGAAATTATCTGAGCACATTACAAGTACATATTTGCTTACTCTGTATGCTCAAATGTGACCCGTTATAGCCAACAGAAAAAAAAGCGGAGGCCCGAAAAACAGGTGGGGGTCCTCCACCACCACCACTCACAGAGGCTGAGCAGTTGGCTTCCACATTTGTGATAATGTTGGCAGCATCACATATGATCTTCACAGTGCAGAGAACACAAATTGGCATCCATTACTATAATGAAATAATTTGTTAGTTTGAAATGCTACAGGGAACCATGTACCTGTACAGTAATGCTGTGGAAAGACTTCCTGTTGGAATGTAAGTGCCATCTATACAGCCAATCACGCCTGGGAACCGTGAAAATAAATGTAAAATTTAAGTAGTAGTTCAAATATCACCACATCATGAATTAAGTTTTGTTCATCCTGATACCTGCAATTTTGTGGAATCCCTCTTTGATAAATCTTGTGGGTCTATGACCGGGGAACACCACAAACGAGTACAGGAGACGTTTCAGTGCAACTGTAACATTCCTGACTGCCCGACAGACTTGGAAACGTGCTCAGCGTCACCAATATTATACAGAAAGCTTCCGTTTGCAAAAAACCGAAGTACAATACAAATAATATGTACAGAACTGAGAGGATGTCCGCGATGTGTCACATGAGCAATATTAGGCCTGAGGATGTTATTCAAATAAATTATAGATTGTGCTGAAAAACGGTAACGTTCACACAGGAAATCATCAGGAAATGATAAAATGTCCGAACGCGCTCTAATCACTCTCTCCCGGCGGAGAGCTCTGCGGAGAATTTGGGCTTCAACATCTACTGGCTCTTCAAGGAAGGGACACGCCATGTCTGACACTTCCTACTGTCAGGTTTCTGACAAAGAGGCGGAGAAAGTTAGGGTTAGTTGAAGTAAACCTGCTAGGGGGCAGGTTAGCTTCACGGAGTGTGTTGTCATAGTAACTTGCTCAGAATTAATCTAAACTCGCTTTGTGAAACCGAAAACCCAGAGTTTTCGTTAACTCAGGGTATACTTACTCAGATTTTGCTCTAAACCGGCTTCCTGAAATAGGGCCCAGTTTTCACTTACACCTGTTAACCTTCTGCAGTCTGCATTTGGATACACGTTACTCCACATCGTCACAGCATGCTCTGACCAATAATGGACCCAGTAGCCTCTATGATGAGGAAAAGGAGACCATTATTGATATTGTGGAGAGGGTGTGTAATAAGATAAGCTGAGACAAAAATAAACCTTTATTAGTCACACATGTGGGAAATTTGTTTGGTAATGAGTGGTTGACTGAGCCCTGTAAAAAGTAAAATGAAGAGGTAGTTCTTAAACTACACAGGCTGGTTTCTAGCTTTCGTTGGCTGCTAGACTCCCTACCTGAGTTGGTAAAGAACTTTCTAGTCACCACTCTTCACCTTCTTTCACCCACTGCTATTCTCAAAACCTCCATAGCCGCAGCAACTCAGTGCCCAAGGAAGTGCCCAAGAAAATAAATAAATAAATTGACTGAGAAGACAAAGAGAGGGAAATAGAGAATGGGAGAGAGCAAAAAGAAACAGATTGGCCATGTAAAGTCAGTTAAAAGTTAATGCAACTTCTGTTTTCACTGATGATGATTTCGCATTACCAAGATTGGCAATCCACATTTGATAACATTACTGTTAAGAAATGTGGATTCCTAGCCTCCTCTTTTAAATATGATTATATTGCTGTTACTCTCTTGTTGAATAGGGTGTGCTTGTGTGTGATTATCAGAGCAACCAAGTGGTGACAAGGATGAAGAGAGGACAGTAAACGTGGCTTGCACAGGACATCTGCCACTACATTCATGTGACAGACTATAAATCTATTCTCCACTCTTAGAAGTAGGGTACATGATGTTCTGTGGTGAGTTTACACCATAAAGGAAGGATTTGTATGAATGGAAAAACTTGAAACTTTAATTCTGTATTGAATCTCACTGCTCTTGTGGTGAACTGCAGCAGGGGTTTATTGTCTTTTCTAACTTTGTTTTTCAGGGCGTTGGCAAGACGGGCTTTTGGCCATTTATTACAAGCATGTGTTGTAATAAAGGCTCATTTTATTGTTAATTGTTTTAACCATCCACTTCATAGTGAGTTTGACTTGCCTACATTTGAACAAGAAATTTACAATTGCATGCTAATAGTACAGATTCGGTGAGCTGGAACACAAATTTTCCTTTACACCTGCATGTTTGCACACTGTATCATGAAGCAATTAGGACCATATGTCTGGTTCTAAGTTAAATAACTGGCTTATCTGGATTATTTACACTACTCTGACACACATACATTTTGGTTATGCTGGGGAGCATTCAGAACAGATACAAGGAAGATGTCGGAGAGGTAAGTGACGGAAGGAGAGGTAAGTGACGGAAGTGATGTTGTAGGTGACGTCAGACGCCGGAGATTTTGGCGGAGAAAAAGCAAATGGTAGCATAGAGTTTAACAAAGGTTTTCCAAGCTTCAGTATTTCCAAATATTTTCCAAATATACTAATCAATTGTCATATAACTAACAACATCTGTTTTATCATCTCTAACACCCTGGAGGACAACGGGGAGAGTTTAGACGCTCTCCAAGATTACATCGACCGCTGTTTTCAAGATTTAGTAATGCATAAGGCCCAGAGTGCATCTTCCCCGGCCAAAATCGAGACGCCGTCATCGAAGAGAAGTCGCCAGGCAGACTCCCCCGGTACAACATCGCCTGCCGGCAAAGACATCGCAGAAATCCTGGAGTCCATCGACAAGCGATTGTCCAGTTTCGATGCGAGGCTGTCCCTGGTGGAGATTTTACACCGGGAATTTAAATCTCTGAGAGAATCCCTGGAATTCAGCCAGCGGCAGGTGGAAACGCTTGCCGCTGAAAATGCCACGCTACGGGAGTCGGTTAAATCTCTCACCGATAACGTGACCCAGCTAAACATTGAAAATAAAAAAATAAAAGAGTCCGTTATCGATTTACAAGCCCGTAGCATGAGAGATAATCTTGTGTTTTCTGGTATTCCAGAAACTGCCGGAGAGGACGCAGAGGCAACGGTGAAAAGCTTCATTAAAATCCACCTGAAGCTGCCGGAGGACACCGTAAAGAACATCGACTTCGATAGAGTACATCGCTTGGGGGGCGCGCGGTCGCGGACCGGGAGACCACGGCCTATTGTGGCCAAATTCAGCCAATTCAAACAGAAGGAACAGGTGAAGAGTCGCGGCAGAGAGCTGAAAGGAACGGACTTCAGCGTGAACGACCAGTTCCCCAAAGAGATCCTGGAACGACGCAAGGTCCTGTTCCCAGTTCGACGTAGCTTTATCCAGAAAGGCTCCCGTGCTGTCATCGCTGTGGACCGGCTCTACGTGGACGGACAGCTGTACCGCGACCCCGGCACCACACCGTGGTTATACTGACTGCACTCCAGATAAGAACCCGCTACACTCTTTTCTTATTCATTCACACTTTCTCCTTTAAAATGTGTTTAACCTAGTAATATCAGTAGGATGTCATAGCAGATATAATACCGTCACCCTCCGTCATTGCTTTAATTGGAATGTTTCCGTTTCGTTTCCTTTTTTTTGTTGTCGCTCACAGTTCATGTGGTTTCTTTCTTTCTCTTGTCTTTCACTGCTGTGGTCACCTACTTCCCCACTCACCTACAAACAACACCCTCTATTTCTCCATATTTTCACAACACGATCACGCAAACACATCAGCTCAACGGCAGCACATTCACAACAGCCTCACAGCACGCACAGACTTGCAGGACACATAAGCAAGCCACGCTTGTTCATATTAGTGAATATTCACACACATAGTCAGACTTATGGAGTCTCTCACCACACTTCTTTTTCTCTTTCTATTTACAAACAAGGGATGTTTCCATATTCTCTCCACCTGTCTAAACGAAACACCCAGCATACATCATTAAACATACACGCACAATTAAGGGCATGCTGAGGTTTGTCACATGGAATGTAAATGGAGCTGGCACCAGAGGAAAGAGGTTAAAAATATTTAACCAGCTTAAAAAACTACAGGCAGATGTTGTTTTATTACAAGAAACTCACAAACCTGTCACAGGTTTAAACGAACTTAAAACACCTGAGTTTCCTAACGTGTTTGCAGCCGGTTATAATTCTAGACAACGGGGAGTAGCAATTTTAATACATAAAAATGTTAATTTTACAGTACTCGATACAGTTATAGATCCAGAGGGTAGATTTCTAATTATTAAACTATCAATATTGAACAAAAAACTATGTATTGTTAGTATATATGGTCCAAATGTTGATGAACCCTCATTCTTCCACGGTTTTTTTAGTGCACTCTCTGAACACCTTGATTGCACACTCATTCTTGGCGGTGACCTCAACCTTGGACTAAATGAAGAAATGGATAGGCTCAACACAACAGGAACTCAGCGTAATTGGCAGTCCACAAATATAATCAAACAGTATATGAACGACTTTGGTCTTTGCGATGCATGGCGCTCTCTTCACCCCACCAGTAAGGAATATACTTTTTTCTCGCATGTTCATCACTCTTACTCTCGTCTGGATTATTTTTTGGTCAGCAGCTCACTGCTGTGTGACATTTCAGACACTGAGATTCATCCTATAGCTGTCAGCGATCATGCTCCTGTATCTTTAACACTAATGCACAAGAATAATACTACGCCAAGTAAAAACTGGAGATTTAATATATCACTACTTAAAGATGAAGACTTTATTAAATACTTTAAAAAGGAATGGACTTCATATTTAGACTTTAATGACACTCCCGGAATATCTGCTTCTGTTCTGTGGGAAGCAGGGAAAGCTGTGATGAGAGGTAAAATAATTTCTTTCTCATCACACAAAAAGAAAGAAGAAAACAAAAATATTCAGGAATTAGAAAAAAACATCAAATCACTAGAAGAAGCCTACGCGTGCGACCAAGATCAGGAAACATTGAACAAAATATGCAAAACAAAACTAGAATTAAATGAAATTATTAATAAAAAAACACAATTCCTTATACAAAGACTTCGCTTGCAGAATTTTGAACACAGTAACAAATCAGGTCGATTTCTAGCTAACCAGCTAAAAATAAATAAAGAAAAAACAACTATATGTGCTGCTAAAGATTTATCGGGGAACACAATATATGATCCTGGAAGAATAAACAACATTTTTAGGGATTTCTATGAAACTTTATACTCACCACAAATAAACCCATCTAAAAATGAAATTGATCTGTTTCTTGACAACGTAACTCTTCCAAAATTACTAGACAGTCAAGCAATGGAATTGGATTCGCCACTGACGCCAAGTGAACTCCAGGAAGCCCTGATAAGTATGCCCAATAATAAGGCTCCAGGTCCAGACGGCTTCCCTGCAGAATTCTACAAAGAATTCTGGACAATTTTGGCACCAGTATTCCACAGCATGTTGCAGGAAATCGAGGAAAAGGGCAGACTACCACCAAATATGAATTCTGCCAACATTAGTCTCCTGCTAAAACCAGGCAAAGACCCTTTATTTCCCTCAAGCTATCGTCCAATTTCTCTTTTAAATGTAGACCTTAAAATAATCTGCAAAGCTCTCTCAAAGAGATTAGAGAAAATGACCCCCCTCTTAATTCATCCTGACCAAACTGGTTTCATAAAAGGTCGGCACTCCTCAACAAACACTCGTAGATTACTTAATTTAATAGACTACTCATACGATAAAAACATCGAAGCCATAATATTATCTCTAGATGCAGAAAAAGCATTTGACAGAGTTAATTGGAAATTTTTATTCGCAACTTTACACAAATTTGGTTTTGGAAACTCTTTCATAAACTGGATAAGAATATTATACAATTCCCCAACGGCTCGTATCAGAACAAATGACCAGACATCCTCCAGCTTCTGTCTCCTGAGGGGCACCAGACAGGGATGCCCACTCTCCCCTTCACTTTTTGCAATTTTTATCGAACCTCTAGCAGCAGCATTTAGACAGGCTACAACAATTAAGGGCATAAAATGTAAGAACATAGAACATAAAATCAGTCTCTATGCGGATGATGTGTTGCTTTTTCTGCAAAACACACAAACCAACCTCTCTGAGGTAATTACTTTAATAAACTGGTTTTCAAGAGTTTCAGATTATTCAATTAACTGGCCAAAATCTACAGTTCTCCCCATTAACTGCTCCTTCCATAATTCTTCCTCTGCCCCACTGCAATCCGGAAATATTAAATATTTAGGTATTAATGTCTCTCCTAAGCTTTCAGACTTAACTAAACTAAACCACATCCCACTTCTAAAGAAAGTAGAAGGCGATCTGACTAGATGGAAATCTTTACCCATATCACTCATGGGAAGGGTCGCCACTATAAAAATGATGATCTTGCCAAAAATAAATTACTTATTTTTGATGATCCCTAACAAACCATCACAAGATTGGTTCAGATCTCTGGATTCATATATTTCCAAATTCCTTTGGAAAGATAAACCCCCGCGTATTAGCTTAAAAACGCTACAAAGAACCAAGGATAGAGGAGGATTAGATCTGCCTAATTTTCACCAATACTTCTTAGCCAACAGGCTTCAGTTCATCTCAGAATGGTTAAAACATACCTTCTTAGTTGAGCCCTGGCTAGATGTTGAACAGGCACTATGCAAGGATCTAGAGATTTCAGACCTACCATTTATTAGCTCAAACATCAAAAGACATGAATGCTTTAAAAGTATCAACATCAGCTTTTCTCTAACAGCATGGTGGGAGTTTCTAAAAATAACGGAGTCTTCATTAATCCCATGCAAACGTACACCTATCTGGAATAACCCTGACATATTACAAAACAATAATATGATTAATTTCCCAGAATGGAGTTGTAAAGGAATTAAATACTTAGAACATATATTAGAGGGAACAGAATTTATTCCATTTGACAGACTAGTTGAACAATATGGGATCAACAAGACAAGGTTTTTAGAATATCAACAAATTAAATCCATAGTAAAAAAGAAATTTAACCTCAGTCAAGTGGAATTACAAACACCACTAAGTGCGGCACATTTTCTTACTCTTAAATCCCCCAAATTATTATCTAAAATATACAGAACACTTTCTAAATTAGATGAATCAATATCCCTTCCTACTGCAAAGTGGGAAGCAGATTTATCAGTCAACCTAGACCAAAACTTCTGGTCTCAGATTTGCTTAAAAACTTTTAAATTAATTAAAAATCCCAGTCTGCAATTAATACAATACAAAATACTTCATAGAGTGCACTATACAGGTCATCGGATGTTTAAGATGGGCTTTACATCTTCCAACAACTGCTCACACTGTCAAGGCAATACACCAGACAATTACATCCACGCTCTTTGGTTCTGTCCACCAGTGCAAAAGTTTTGGCGCGAGATATGTGAAGACTTATCAAAATGTCTGAAATGTAACATTCCAACTTCCCCCTTAGTGTGTTTGTTGGGCAGCTTAGATAATGTCACTTCAGAAAAGAATATAGCCCATATGATCTTCACTGCCCTATGCATAGCCAAGAAAACAGTCCTCATGAACTGGAAAAATAAAAATAATCTTAATTCTAACCAATATAGAAATTATCTATTAGATTACATTAGTCTTGACACAGCCTCTGCCACCACATCAGATCAATTGCTCTGGGCCCCTTTTATCAGCTCCATCACCTAGTGGGGGTGGGGGGTCATAGTTTGGTCCCGCCTTCACTGTTGTGATTGGTGAGGGGGTAGGGACAGGCTTAGGGCGTCGGGGGGTTCCCCGGAGGCATCTTCCTTGGGGGGCTCAACCCGGGGTAGCGGTCACGTCCGGTTGAGGGCTCTGTTGGCTCTCAGGTGACTGTTTCCTCGCGGCTGCGTGCAGCGGGGCTAGGGGAGGGTCTGTGCTGACGGACGTGGGTTACTGACCTGGCAACCTGGCTGCCCCTGGGTGGGTCCGGGATGGGCGTGAGGTTCTGGGGGTGCTCCGTCTCTGGGCGGGGGCCCGGGCCGGGCCTCGGGGGCTCGGGTCCTGGTTGGTGTGTTGCCGGGGTTGTGGGCGGGTGGGTGCATGGGGGCCCGGCCCTGGAGCAGGGTGCCGCCGGTGCATCGAGCCGCCTGGGGGGCTCTTCAACTGGTGGGGGGGATGGTCACATCTGGCAGGAGCTTTCTTCTCTCAGGAACTCTCTGCAGGAGGGGGAGATACAGGAGAGGTGGAGGAAGATCTCAGCCTGGGCGTTTACCGTCTTATGTAGTCTGGAAGATGTGTGGTTGGTGGGGTGGGTGCAGTTTTCTCTGTGGTGGGGTTGGGTGGACTGTCCAGGGCTCTGTGGAGCCGGGGGGCGCTACTGCACTGGGCCCCGGTCTGATGGGCCTGGGCCCCCCTTCCCTGGCGGGTCGCGGAGGGTGGGAGTGCCTACTGGGGTCAGCGGGGGAGCTGGCCCCAGGGAGGGGTTACCTGCCCCTCCCTTCCTTCCCTCCCCATCTCCAGCTGCCTCCCTCTTCCCGCTCCTCCACAACCACCCACACATGCAGGGCCTTGGAGTGGGGGTATGTCACCAGGGTGCAGAGGAGGCTACCCCCCCCCCCCCTGTCCCCTTCTGGCTGCCTCTGCCTCAATTTTATCCCACAACTTAGACATTCACATTATTCACACTCTCATTACACATACATATAGGATCTTGGGGGTGGGCACAATCACGGAGTCCAAATCACCATCAGGGTGTATACCTCACCCCTGACGTCGTTGCCCACCTCTCAATTTTAAATACACTTAGTCATTGAGGGCTAGCAGGAGGGACCATGCGCTTACCTGCTGCTCCTTGGCAGGTAGCTCCATGCCCTCCTGGGTTTTAATTGCACCTTAGAACACATATGCATCAACACTACAATGAGCGGGTGGAGGGAGGTTTGGAGTCTTCTCCCACCCCCATTCTCTGCGGCCTGCTGGAGCGGGGGGGCTAGTAGGAGGAGTTGGCCGTCCGACTGCGGTCTGGGGTGTGGGGCCTCCCTGCTGCTGCGGAGTCGGGGTGGTCTGCCTCTCCCCACCGCAGGGAAAAGGGTAACACCACCTGGGTCTGGGTGCAATTCCCCCCTCCAGGGGCAAGGGTACCTAGACCCGGTTTGTAGAGTACGCTTGGGGAGTGTGATTGTGTGTACAGCGTCTCTTTATGTCTGTCTCCACGTTGGTTGAGTGTGGAGTGAGTGCATATGAGAGCATGAGGGTGGGAATGGATGTTTGTGTCTGTGTGTGCCTGTATGTCTGTGTCTATATGTCAGGTTGGGTATCAGACGCCACCTCTCTGGGGACACCTCAGGCCCTCCAAGGTTTGGAGGCCTATCTCCACCCACCACCACTTCCCCTGCCGGTGGCGGACTCCCTCAGGTGTCGGTGTGTTGGTGGTTCTTTGTGTCTGGGGGTGGGCGTCCGGGTACACACCGGCTCACTCCTTGGCGGCCGCTTGTCGGGGCCTGGGGCCTGGGGCTCGCTCGGGCCCCTTTGGAGGTGGGGTGCCCCCGGCCTCTCGGCCTAGGGCTCGGTCACTCAGGCGCAGCTGGGGGCCGGCGGAGCTCACGGGCGCGTCACTGCAACCCCCCCTGGCTTCTGCTCCGCGGCTGCTGAGTGAGCCCTCATCTGGGACTCTCCTCAGCTCTTACTGGAACAGTGGCGCGGCTGCCCCTCTGTTGGTCTTCCATGGTCTCTTGTGTTCTGGGGTCCTCTGGATGTCTGGAGTTTTGATCTCCTCCATACCCGCTTCACACCCTGGAGGACGGGGCTGTGGCCCCCCCACACTCCCTAGCAGATCATTACATGGAGAAACCTTTGGAATGCAAGCATGCTGATCCACACAGGTATGCACACATGGGTATTCACAGACGCGGACTAAAGCTTTCTTGGCTGCTGCCTCAAAGCACACTGTGCGCTGTCTATCTTGCGTGCTGCACAATATCGTTTATTACTTAGTAAATACTGATATCTATGACTAGCTAGTTTATTGTGATGGTGCTTTGTTTTCTCTATTATTATGTTGCTCTTTGTTGTTTGCTGTCTCCTCTGTTTGTTTGTTTGTTTGTTTGTTTTTTCTCCATACAGGTGACCCAGGAGTTTTTTTTTTTTTTTTTTGTCTCTCTTCCCCCCCCTTCTCACCGTCTCTTCTCCCCTTGGGTTTTCTTTCTTTCTCTCCCCCTCTCTCTCTCATTCATTCCCCCTGTCCTATTTATTAAAAAAAAAAAAAAAAAAAAAAAAAAAAAAAAGACAAAGGATGAACTGAAGCTCTGCCATCACGTAATGTCGCATACTGCTGTTTCTGATGTCATTTAAAAAAAAAAAAAAAAAAAAAAAAAAGGGAAGAAGGTAACATGGTAGCCAAGTAATTAAAGCCTTCGTCTCCCTGAATGATTGAATAGGAATAATTCTGTTATAAATAGCACATTAAAACTATCAGCTCATATTTCACACCTGCAGTGTTACAACTGTTGACAAATCGTGCATGTATAAAGTAACTTGTCTGAACTTGTGCACTTTAAAGGAGCCTCTTCTAACACTGGTGGCTTCTTGCACAGTGTCATGCAGCAATGACAGTAAATTGAAAAAGCTGTCAAGCTGTCAAGCTGTCATATCAGCCTTTCAGTACGAACAATACTTTTTAATGTAGCGGGGTGACGACTATTTTTAGAACTTGTCTTATATTTGTAGCTCTCGCTCCGTAAAAAGGTACCACTTCCTAAATTCAGAAAGCACATAGCAGACAACTGCTTAAATAAACATGAACAAGGGAAGCCAGCGGCACAAAAGGAGGGAGCAAAGAAAGGGGAGACGCACTCGAGCTCACATAGGTGCAGCTGCATGTGTATTCCAACTTGTGCACCACAAGGGATGACAATGAAAAATCCAAACACAGATTCAGCATTTAAAATATATTAAAAAGAGACCAGAGATAAGGAAAAAAATATCACTACATGTCTAGAAAATAGAACCAGATTTGACTGACGGAAACAGACTGCAACGCATACAACATTTTGAGGAATATCCTTGAAGTTATAAATAAAAACCAAAACGTTCAAGTTTGCTGTATAATGCACCTTAAAACTGCAAGCTGTGCGGCTGGGGGTGTCAGGATTATGCATGTAATATGCATTATCAACCATCCAAAATGGTGTGACTTGTGCTGCTGGGTTAATGGGTGGTGTGTCATTCCAAAGTAAAGAAAGTCTCCATGGGAGACAATGCTTCAGCTTGTATTGCATTGTGCCAAAGGAAAAAAAAAGAAAAAAAACAAAAAAAAAAAAAAAAGAAAAAAAAGAAGTAGGGTACATGATGTTCTGTGGTGAGTTTACACCATAAAGGAAGGATTTGTATGAATGGAAAAACTTGAAACTTTAATTCTGTATTGAATCTCACTGCTCTTGTGGTGAACTGCAGCAGGGGTTTATTGTCTTTTCTAACTTTGTTTTTCAGGGCGTTGGCAAGACGGGCTTTTGGCCATTTATTACAAGCATGTGTTGTAATAAAGGCTCATTTTATTGTTAATTGTTTTAACCATCCACTTCATAGTGAGTTTGACTTGCCTACATTTGAACAAGAAATTTACAATTGCATGCTAATAGTACAGATTCGGTGAGCTGGAACACAAATTTTCCTTTACACCTGCATGTTTGCACACTGTATCATGAAGCAATTAGGACCATATGTCTGGTTCTAAGTTAAATAACTGGCTTATCTGGATTATTTACACTACTCTGACACACATACATTTTGGTTATGCTGGGGAGCATTCAGAACAGATACAAGGACAGTAAGGGGAAGGAAACAATAGTGATTGTAAAGTCACTATTGTTAGTGAAAAAGTATTGGCTTTTTAATCCTCTATGCGCATCACTGTGTTTCAGTGAAGTAATGCATTATGGGATCTGGGCCATTTTACTGCATGTGATCACCATTCTCTCTTGCTACTCCCCTGTCATACAGTTACCTTTTGTCAAATAAAAGTAAAAGGCCAAAATTTTAAATTTTAAAAAGTCTAGATATAATTTATGCTATTCCTGAGCATGTTTTGTAAGAGGACACATGCTTGTGATCACCATTAAACACAGTTGTGTGTCTTTGTTGTCTGACTCTAAGGGTGTGTTTGAGAGGTGTGTGATTGTCATTCTGTGTTGCAATGCTTCTGTCTCCAAAATAACAAATACATAGCTTTACTTCATACAGTCTGCTGTCATGAACTGATTTTTTTTCTCTTTAGGCAATAGTAGAGCTTTTTCAGATCAAATTGCTTGGTGCAGTTTTGTGATACAGTATCACATTAAGTCAAAATCTAAATGACTTAATGTGATACTGTAACTTTGTAATTTCAACGTGTTGTCGCCTCTTGGCCAGGACTCCCTTGCAAAAGAGGTTTTTAATCTCAATGGGACTTTTCCTGGTTAAATAAAGGTTAATAATAAAAATGTAATTAATCAGTATTTGTGATTTTACCATTCAATCGTTCCTAAAGTCTGGTATATGATTTTTCTATCCAGTGTATTATGTTGTAAATGGATGATATTTAAAAGATCCTTTGGATGATTTCAAAATGTAATGATTGTCAACAAATCTGCAGGAAGCAGAAAGTCGGTTTGGAATGTCAGGACAGTGGAAGCATCATGGGAAGTGTCTATAAGTGCGTGTGTGTGTGTGTGTGTGTGTGTGTGTGTGTGTGTGTGTGTGTGTGTGTGTGTGTGTGCGTGCGTGTGTGTGTGCGCGTGTGTGTGCGTGTGTGTGTGTGTGTGTGTGTGTGTGCGTGCGCCCGTGTATGGAAAGACATGTCTCCACTTTCTACTCCATATACAAACAGATCAGATGACCTGAAATATGATTTTGGTTTTTCTTTCTTCTTCACTGTTTAACTGTTTTGTGTATGTGCTTATTAAAAAAGCAGATGGTAGTGTTACACTTTCACAGCTCACATTTGTATATAGGATATCAATGTAATATATATTACATGTAAATATAATAACTAGCTAGAAAATCGTATCCAGTATATTTGTATGAATTAATGAATGTGGAAGGAAAACTTGGAAAGAGAGATATTAGTGATTAAATCACTCTATGAGGCACATAAATTTCAGACCATACATTTCTTTATTTCATTACATGAAAAATATGGTCTATCATAATGACTCAGATTTGATCTGAAATTCCTTGTTTTGATAATCGTATTTCTTGCTTTTCAACAAGATTATTTCTAAACTTCAACTCACAACTCAACCTCAGAATTTGAATAGATTTATATTAGTTTTCATTGCCTTCATAGCAACAAAAACAACTTTGAGCTGTTGTGTGTAAGAACTGGGACACCTGTATATGTTGCATTTGTTTTTAACCGTTGCCTTTATTACTCTTATGCATTGCAAGTGAATCAACATGAAAAATGTATTTCTGCAAATTGTCCTGATATTCATTAAAAAGAAAGCCTGAGGTTTTCCAAAAGACAAATTGATTTGGACTAGTGAGTATTTTATTGAGAGAATGGGAATTATTCTTTTAGCAGTTTAAAAAAAACTGTTAAAATATAAAAATATAAAATTAAAAACAGTGTTATATTCAATGCTTCCAGTGCTCCCTGGTGGTGGTTGTGGCACACAACAACAAAGCCCCCTTGTCTTAAACGCATCTCAAGCTTTGTTACGCTCACAGCATCACCTACACTTTTATAGATATTTTTAGACTAAATTGTAACCTTCTTTTCTGTGTGCTCTGAGTAGGCAATTAATTATAAAATGTTTCCAGTGATGGCATTTAGAATGTTCTTTTTTTTTCTCTCTCAGTTTAGATTTGACATCTTTAATCATCTTTCACATTTCACAAATGAGCTTGGATGGAAGATTTATGACATTTGACAGGATATTTACCTTCTAAATGTCACCCAGTCGTTGCAGTTTGTGTCTGGAGTGGGTATGTGCAATTGAGCATAGTTCAGAAAAAGAGACTCCAGGAAATGCTTCACATTTTCTCACTCCAACATAAACCACATTTATTTATCTGTTGCCAGCGCATAATCTCTGTCTCAATACATCCTAATTATACCCACAATGCTAATAAAGAATGAGTGAAATTACAAAAGAAACTAGCTCACACACACACACACACACACACACACACACACACACACCTTTTACACTTCAGTCCCTTAATTGTTATGAAATATTGTAAACATACACGTAGATTTTTTTTTTTCATATTTTTACTTTTTTTTAGGCAGCATCACACAAACTGGGGCTTCAAAGCATGAGTGTACAGTATTTCACAGTACATGAACACTGCTTATCAAGGAGTCTTTGTTTACGTCTATTCTAAGCAGGCAGTGTTCATTTAGGATACAGAAGCATGATGTCTACATAAACTGGTGGACAGCCTTTGGCATATGAAGAGTTAAATTTCCAATTAAAATAGTTTGAGGCAGCTCTGATAGAGTTGTCTGAGAATTACAAAGCACCGGAACTCTAACTACTGCCATTTAAAGTGTTGGGTTAAACCCTGGATGTGTTTAATTAAGTAGCAGTCAGGAAGTCATCACTGTGTTTGCTTTTTTCTCTTTCCTTTTTGTAGTTAAGGTGATGACAGGCAGAAATGAAAAAAAAGAAAGACATGAAAACAATTAGAGGGGCTTCTCCTGCCTCCTCCTTCCTGTTTTATTAAGAAACAATCAAGTGAACAATCGAGGGAATTTGTGATGTATGGAGGTGTTTGTTTAATTCAACCTGTGTGTACGGCGCCGATTTTATTGTTCTGATTGAAAATGTGCCTGATTTAATTTCATTTAACTGAAAGTTCCTAGTGAGGCTAATCGCAGTCGCTTTATCTAAGCAGACATTCAAACATTCACGTTGGGCACTCATTTACTGCAGCAATAGGTATTTTATGTATGGCGGGCATTTTTCATTTATATGGGCCTCAAACTGTGTTCTAATTAAAACTGAGCTGAAAAGATTATATTGTTGTAGATTTTGTTGTAGTTGAGGATATTTTTCTTGCTGCTACAGTTTATTACTTTATTATCAGTCAGGAAAAGCAAATGACTTTCACAAACTGCCCGGGGACTACAAAGTTTCCGGGTTCAGTAGACGGAAATTAGAATGTGGTAATTAATTTTCTATTAGTCGCATTAGTCGGGGAATATATACAACCAAGACATGATATTAGCTGAAATGATAAGACGCTAGCTTTTTTCTCCCCCTCTCCCTTTTATTTACTTACTCACTTACTTACTTATTCTACCGATACCATGCTATACCATTTTACTGTAGAGAAACTAGTGATGGTCTGCTGTCAGCTGCTTATTGTGCCAATTTGATCCAGACTTATTAACACAGCACAGCTCTAGTTCCTTTCAAATGAGCCTGGCTCATTCAAGTAGGATTTTTTTTTTAACTTTTATTAACCTGTTCTCAGATTTTTGGGATCACGAGGCTCATAATGAATCTCATGTTAATGTATGAAATGGTTTTATGCCATGCAAATAAACAGTAGGACTTTTTAACATCAAGTTTAGACTTCTATAGATTAGTTTCGCTTTTATAACAATTGTACAGTGTGTAAAACCAGCAGGTGTAGCTTTTATCTGTCTGCTAGGCCTCACCTCTGCTAACATCAGTGAATCAAAGCATAGGATCACAAAGCAAAATTCATGTAGTAAAGACAGAAATCAAAGACTGAACAATAACAAGAGAAATCAGGTTCTTTGTAACAATAGTAAATAAACTAAAACAGGAATCCAAAACTAAAATTACCACATATACGAATCTAAACTTTTAAGCACTAGAGGAAGTGAAAAATTTAAACTGAAACGCTTTAAAACGTCACAAAAGCCACAGATCATGACTCTCCTGGCTCCAAAACACCAGCATGGCAGTGATGAAAAATGCTAACATGAAATCTTTTATTTACAGTCTGTGCTTTACAATTGTGACTAATATCCAGCACTTCAAGTTCAGCGATTTTAAACTCAGGGTGGACATGCAGGGAAATGACTCGGAGTCAACTCTGATTGCATGCTGTGCGGTCTGTACTTTATGCTCCTGTGAAGGTTGCCAAGGACGAGAAGGCAAAGAGAGCCAAGATTTAAATAACTGTAGAGCTGAGGAGTTGAGAGACACTTGGTGCAAGGTCAAAGCCGGGAGCACTGCGACTGTTACATCAGCAGCTGCACAGAAAAAGAACAAATTCAGAGTTTCAACATTTTCCAGTCAGAAGTGATTAATCTGAAGATCGCTTGGACAAAAATCAAATATGTGATATTTGCAAGCTAAAAAAATTCTCAGTTTCTGTATGAATTCTTTTCCACCTTTATGGTTATGTGTTGTTGTCATAATCAGCTGTGTGCAGGCAGGAATTGGACCCAAACACAAACTCACCAGAATGGGGACTCAACTCAAAATATAGCTTTATTTACAGAACGGGAAAGAGGCTATACAGAAACCAGTACAAAGCTAAACTGGGAAAACTAAACTCACTGGGAAAGTCACACAGCTAAGAGGGAGAACGCGACAAAGAACTGAGGGAGACATGGACATAAATACACAGACAGATAACGAGGGACATGGGAACACACGGGGAACACAGCTGACACAGATAATCATAATGAGACAGGGCAGGTGCAAACAACATGACGTATAGTGACGAGAGACTGTCAAAGTAAAACAGGAAGTGCATAGAGGCGCAGACAGGAGGGGGAGAGAGAACACGGGGAGAGCACAGACATAACGGGCTGGGGAAAACATAGAATAAAACATGAGGAGGAGAAACGAGGCATGGGGACTCACAGATACGTGGAGGGGGACACGGGGTACAGACACAAGGGGAAATCTAGTAAACTAAACTGAACAACCTAGGAACCATGGAATGAATAAAGAACAAAATACAAAAACATAAGAAAACTAAGAACGCTGGGTCAAAATGACACCAGGACCATGACAGTTGTTCCTCTCACCTTTTAATATTCAGTCCACTTTGGATGCCAAATAAAAATTAAATTAAAAAACCGTCCTAAATCCAGTGACTGTTTCATGTTCTGTTAGGATACATTAATGAAGATTAAAGCCTTTATGTGTCTCTCTTCACTGAAAAGCACACCCACGTGCACAGCTGCAAAGATGTAACAAAGTGTAAATACCGTATTCACAGTAATAAATATTGAAAACAAAATCTTTTATACATTGATCTTTTATAATTTGATCAGACAAAGACCAACCAGGAAGACGACAAGAGGAGCAGGTGACACAGAAGCAGAGAGAAGCCCTCGACTTAAAAACAAAATTCAGCTCATGTTTCTCTGCAGGAAACATAAAGTGACAGGAAGACCTTTAGTCTTTCACAAACAGTTTTGACACACTGCTCCATGGTCCATCACAAATGATCATTTCAGTTGTGATGAGGCTGGCACAAGTCATAAATCAGTATTTATGAGTGTGCCATGTAGCTGTGAGCAGTCTGCAGCCAGACTTTATGAATGTGTTAATCATCAGGTTATTAAGAGAGCAAGTTTAATTCCAGGCTCAAGAGACTCTTAAAGCAGTCCTGTCATATTTATGACTCTGCTCTTAGAATTAGTAATTGCATTATCAGATAACATTTTAAGGGTGACTTTCCACTTTGGGGCTGGATCTTCATTTTTCATTAAGCTCACCCTGATGTGACATGGAAATATTCTCACCCAGAGGGCGAATATCTCTCACCGCAGTCAGCATTTTTGTTTCCACAGTGGTCAAAAAGGGGGAAAAAATTGCACCCACTGTATTTTGTGCACAGATGTGAACAAATAACTAGCATACACTTTAAAATGCAGCATGTTTTCTACTGCACTCACTTTCATTTTACCAAAGCTCAGCAGTACCTGAAGAAAATATCCAGCCATCTCTGTTGCAAATTATCGTCCTTATGGCAAATTCTCAAACAATAAATTATGAAATCCTCCAGACTGTGAAGTATTTAATTGAACATTTGCTCCAGCAGAGGTAAGCAGCTAATCTTTCTCTTCAGTGAAAGCATTTGTCATGTTAGTTGGAAATTATGAAGAGTGTTACAGCTGCACAGCATGTCAGCATAAGACTATCAAACAGCTCCAGGAGCATCAAACAGCATCGTGATCACATTATAGAAAAAATATTACTAGGCTCAGTCCCAATGCTTCTTATAGGCTTTCTGAAAACCCGAATGCTCTGATGAAATGAAATGGTTCGTTTCCTCCTTTAGCCATTTAGGACTGCATTGGTTTGGCTGCATTTTTATAACCTTATATACCAGCCAAGTCCTCTATGATAGATGATAAATGATCCACTGACTTGCTTTGCCAGAATGGGGGCATCTACATAGTGACTCCATCACTTAAGACAGTGAAGGGCAAAGCCCAATAATATAGATTGCTGTATCAGTGCAACAGGATTTCTTGCCAAGTGTGCGCATGAGGATTTACTTGACATCATGAATTATGTGTATGTGGGAAAGTAGCAACATGAATCTGATAAGTCTTTAACCCTTAAAAAATAATTCAAGTTTCCACAAAAGGTCAAATGGATCTGCAGTTCTTCTCATTTTTAAGGTGTATTTCTGATGGGTTACTACCTTTTTTATCTAACTGTTTTAATTTAGAAAACACTAATTCACAAACTTCATTTCCCCCACATTATACGAAACCTTCCAGTAAAAGACATGCAGCAGAGCTTCTCTCCTAAGTTAGTTGAGACCATAGACTATATTAAACATGGAAATAACTACCGGTACTGTGGCATCACCTAATCATTCTGGACTCTACATTTTGAAAAATCAACATTAGTGTCCTCTGCAAGGTTGGTTATCAGGAGTCAAATGTGTCTAGAAATGAATGAGGAGGTGGATTACTTGGTCAGCAAGCTGCATTCATAAGTCCTCAGTCACACAGGCCTAGAGAGTGGATGGCAGTCATAAACTGCAGTTTGTGGCCTTTCCATGCTGGCTTAATTTTTCATTGTCGAATGTTGTTGCTTGTTCAGCAGTCACACAGTTTTAAGAGGTTGTGTGTATTGCTTACCAAGTACACCAGCATATTATTGTTTCCTAACTAGCACTTAATGTACCACTGAAGCACCAGTACAAGTGTACCCTTACACACACAATGAGAACTTCATAAACATGTTCTGCAGCTCCATATGGCCCGAGGTTTACTCAAACACAATAGCAGGGATTACCTTTTCCTAAGATGAATTTTGAACAGAGCAACAATAAGTCATACATACAGAAGAATGGGTATTCACTGATCCATTAAAACCAGACTCATATTACACCTGTGCCTATTTTTCATTGATTCTTCACAAGCTTTTCACATTCTGAGGAGTGCCTTAACTCCAAAATGGCTACAAAGCATATCATAAAGTATATTTCTGGGAGATTCAGCATGAAATGATATGAAATGACCTGTGTCCATAGCGTGCCTCAAAAAGTGCCGCAGTAGTTGGTTTTGTCTTCAGAAGGCATTCTCCTTACTTCATCTTTATGAATTACATGCAGCTTGTGCTGACGCTTCCTGCCACTCCATTGTATTCTCAGGTGAACGAATGAGTTATTAACTCCGGTAAACATAAAACACCTCCACCCAGACAGGGGAGATTTTAAAAGTGATGCATGACAAAGGAAACTGAAAATGAACAAACACTGACGGGGAAGAATACAGCATTTGCAGGGGGGGAACGGGGTGCATGCTTAACAATGTTTGTTTCATTTATGGAAAGCATTTAAAGCAACACTAGGGGGAAAAAACGGGGTTGCCAAATGGTTGGAGAGCGTTGCTGGCAGTTACAAATTGAAACTGGTGGTAAAGATGTTGGAAGCATGCAGTTTATTTTTGTAAAGTTGAACATTGTAACCTTTTGAGCCTGTGGAGTTGAACTCGTGTTTTAGGCTAGCTTCAGGAGGATACTTGAGGAACTGCAGTTTGTGGCCTTTCCATGCTGGCTTAATTTTTCATTGTTGAAGGTTGTTGCTTGTTCACCAGTCACACAGTTTTAAGAGGTTGTTTGTATTGCTTACCAAGCAGACAAGCATGCTATTATCTCCTAGGTAGCACTGAATGTATCACTGAAGCACCAGTACAAGTATAGCTGTGACATTTACAGAAATGTTGTTATAAATCAACACGGATAAACTGAACTTCTGAAATTTAAGAGATAAAACATAAAAGTCAACAACCCCAAAAGGTTGATTCTGTTCATCTGGATGTAACTTTTTCAGTGGGAGAAACGTTTCGTTGCCCATTCAAGTGACTTCCTCAGTCTCAGCTGACTGCAGGATTCCCCAACAATATAAACCTTTTGGGATTTACTTACCTGGATGATTGGACATGCATCAAAACAAAAGTCAACAACCTGTGAAAAAAGCTGTGGTTCCACTGATGATCAGAATAATTTTTATTTTCTTGGGACAACACTAGTAAACAAAATTATGGTACAAGTGTTTGTGATATTAAGTGCCAAAAACGTTGGTCAGCCAAGCAACTGATATTCCCTGCCCTACAGTCACCCAGGCTAAATGCGCTGCTATTCGCTTCCTCCCAAATGAAAAAGTCTGGCTATTCACTCCATCCTGAACAAGCTCTGATTAGGCAATACCCTTGGATATTGGTGAATTCCAGTTGGTGAGTGTGAGCAGGGATTACAGCTGCTCCGTCAGTCACAGACGTTGCGTTACAGGTAGGACACTTGTCGTCTTACAGTGCAGTGAGAAGCAACATGGCACCGGCTGCTTTTGATCACGATGACTGTGAAATAAATTGTACACACACTACACATCAGTTATGCCTCTTGTCTTTCCAACCTGTTGTATTGTAGGATTTTCAAGTTAGAAAAGAAAAAACCTGTA
Source organism: Maylandia zebra (assembly GCF_041146795.1). Classification (NCBI taxonomy): domain Eukaryota; kingdom Metazoa; phylum Chordata; class Actinopteri; order Cichliformes; family Cichlidae; genus Maylandia; species Maylandia zebra. The sequence goes on from NC_135187.1 coordinate 30,161,663, forward strand.
AATAAGTTTGCAGGATGTCAGCCATGCTCGTCAGCTGTAACACAGTGCCAAGGACAGAAACACATCTGCCAGCCCCAAACTGCAAACTTCTTTCACTTGTCAACTGAAACTATTTTTCACTCCTGACATCTGTGTTGGCTTTCCATCTTGCCCGTAAATTGAATCTCAGATCCTCCTCCCTCCAAGTTTTTTCTCTCTGTAGAAAAAAAATGGAATACACACATTGAATCCACAAACAAGCCTGAACCCACAGCACCCAAGGATGAATTTCTTGTCCTGTGGTGCAGCAAATTGTATTTTTCCCCCCTCCCAGCTTGGGGATATATCCCTATAATTAATAAACATGAAGCAGAGCAATTTCTCTACGACATCTAGAAGCATCTTGTGAAAGGATTTCTTCATTAGAACTTCCAAATGCACTTGTGTGCCATAAAACGCAGATAAATATATGTCCGTGTGAGAGTATCTCATTTACAGGAAGCATGGAGTCTGCCCATCTTAATACGTAGCTGGAATTATACATTTCATTCACACCGGCAAACACTATATATCAAACTGGACATGCTGACAGTTCTCATTGTCTGGCTCACCTGTGCCTCCGGAATCGGATATGCATTTACTCCATTGCCGACACTGAATCACTGCAGACTTAAAACTCAAAGACAGTTAGTGATGCACCTTGGCACTCTCCATCTGTGAAACACATTTCAGGAGCGAGAAATGGGAAGAAAATGCAGCGAAAGCCGCAGATGAACTCGGACAGGATTAGGTTTCACATTGTTTAGCAAGTGTTTTTATGGCTAATGGGATTTTATCAGGTGGTAAGGTGAGAGAGGCCGAGGGCTCACGGTAGCCAAATGTCAGCTCTGGGTGCTGACATTTGACATTAGAGTGCTCTTTGTTGAAACTAATAACAAATGGACTTGTTTTTCAATTCAAGAAATCAGTTTTTTAGTTGCTGCACCCTTCGTTAGTACACCTTTATCATTTTAACTGAGTACATATTCATTTGTGTTTATTATTAAACTGTCCCCCTGCAACCTTGATTAGCAGCCAACAGCTTAATGTAAAACATGATTTTATATGACTTTCATAATGTGTACAAGAACATTTGAGTTATGTATTATAGTACAACTCTTTGTCCAGGGTAATTTTGGTTCCTACTTGTCACTGTTTATGTTGGGACTGTTTAGGTTGTTACATTCTCTGGGTAATACGTGCACTAGTGATGTGCGATACCACTGATTTCCTTTCCGATCCGATACCAAGTAAAATTCAGGGTGGTATCGACGATACTGATCCGATACTGATACTTTGTACAAAAACTTTTTTTAGTTTTTGTATCTCAAATTATAGCGTCATAATGATTACAGGACATCAGATTACTTGTTCTTATCACTTAATAATGCAGAGTTCATCATATAGAAATAAAAAAACTGAAGTTGTGCGCTATTTGAACACCTTGCCTGCCTGCAGCACTAAAGGACTCAGTGAGAGACGTCTGTCTCGCCCTAGCAGCACCTGTCCCTCTCCTCCTCTTCAGTTCGCCTCAACATACGCTCGTCATATTCTGTGATATGGTTTCCTCTGAGGTGTTTGACAAGGTCAGTGGTGTTGCGGCAACACCTCACTTTTTCGCCACATGTATCGCAAACCACATCTCAGCTGTTTGTGGAGGTAAAATACGTCCACACATGACTCCAATTACGTTCAGCCATTGTTATGAGTGCGCACGCCAGGGGCTGCCACACATTTATACAGCCGTATTTCACACATGACTATGAAAGGCGGCAGAGGAAGTAGTTCCTTCGAATGTAGACAATCCAAATGTTATAGTTCCTTTCCACTGTGTTCCTGTTAATGATAAACTACAAATTTACCCTAAATTACTAAAATATCGATATTTTAATGTGAGAATCGATTCTAGAACATAAATGACTGGTATCGGAGGAATCGATATTTCAGGATCGATCCACACATCACTAACGTGCACTGGAGAACAGAATGAGTGCTCGCTGCCCTTCTGTGTTGGTTTTAATTAAAAAAGATAAATCTATCAGACTGTAGCCCACCTTCTACCTATGAGACCTGAAATTAAGGTAACTTTGTCAAATAAGTATATAAATAATATAAACTGGGTGATTTCAAGTTTCTGTCAGTTGCTAAGAAGTGCTACTTCACATTTTGAAGAAGCACCTAGTACAGCTCCACAACACAGGTTGTGAAGCTCACTGACTAGCCTCACAACCAGTCCCTATCCTGCAGAAAAACACAATGGTTAGCATTTAGAACATTTAACCAGCTCGTTGTTTTTCAGTGAACATGACTTTGTGTGTGTACAAATACTGAACCATGAACCCACAGATTGCATGTTATTTTTACAGACAATGGTGGTCAGCATTCAAAGTGGGTGGATCATATTAATTGTTGCCTTGCTTGCTGAAGTTTATTGTCAGAGCTTCCTGATGATGTCTTTCTATCCCTACCCAGTGTTATGGTTCGTTCGAGTTAGGGAAGAGAAGAAAGCAAGCCCAAGTCGAAGTAGGTGTCAAAAATAGTGATCTTTATTACACACTTTGTGCACTTAGTGTGGGAAAAGACAATTTGCAATCGAATCCTCTCGTCAACTGAAGCATCAGTCTCCTTATATTGCCATTATGACATCACAGTTGGATCTTTACTGGAAATGATCTCAAATGATAACAATTCCCCGCCTATCACAAAGGTTTCCCTTATATAGACATCAACTGCTACTCTTAAGAGAAAAACAAGTGTGTATTACATTGTGCATTTTGTGAAAGTGTATTTATCAGAAAAACTGTCCTCAGATGACCCTCCTATTATTACTAAGTGTGTAGGTAAACGTGCGTGTGTTACATAAGTGCGTGCATGTAAGTAGAGGCCGTCGTACGTGCAGAACTACACGCAGGCCTGCCAGGGCCCAACAGGACTAGTGGGTCTGTATGGTGTGACTGCTCTATCGTGCAACAACTTTATATAAACAGTCAGTGTGCATTAATATTTGCTCAAAGTAACACAGATGTAATTAAAAGATTATACTGTCAACAGATTCAACAATGGTAAATGATTAATCAATGATAACTGATTGTGAGAATACAAAATAAAATATCTCCTGATCACACCAGCCCTATAAACCTTTGTTGGCATTTATGTTGGACAAAGCAAGAGATTAGTGTAACACAGTAAGGGGAATTGTTGAAAAGAATATATCAATGGGCCAATAGGCTCGACTATAGGAGCACAGGGGTGTGTTCAAATGAGACACAGAGACAAGAATGTAACTCAAAAGAACCAGCCAACTTTAGTGACATAAACCATAAGGTTGACAAGCACAGGTTAAAGACACTTTACAATGGTAGAAAGGAAACTTACAAAAATTAAAAGAAAAGTAAAACACAAACTACTAAAGCAATGACTTGGCCAAGTGTTATTTTTGGTTTTCAATGTTTGGGTTTCAATGCTCGGGTGCACCCTAGTAACCTGACTCCTTAACTCTTATAGAAACAGATTACACAAATCCAATGTACATTCAAATGAAAATTTCACACTCTTTTCACATGTGGAGAATGCTCTACACAACAGCTCATTATTTAAAGTCCCAAATAAAAAATGTCCAAGGGGTAAAGTCCAAAAAATTCCCAGGGTGTGAAAGAAAATAGGGATGAAAGAATGTCAGTCAGTGGTCTTATGTATAACCAGCTGTGCGTGAAAGTGTGAGTGATACAGTCCTACCACACCGCAAGGTGCAGCAGATCATCAAGTGGAAAAGAAGCGAATCTCAGTCTCTCTAAGTCCAGGTGGGAAGGCTCGCCATCTATTTCACTGGAGGAATCCTATTTCACTGGAGGAATCCACCTCAGGAACAATTCAGCATACAAAAAAAACCTGACCTGTCAACAGACAGGGTCAGAAGAGCAATTCAAATATTAATTATGCTGTTCTAGCTATAATTCACAACTTAGGATTTTGTTTAAATCACATTCAACATAAATTTGCAATAAAAATACTCAATTTTGCAAAAATAAAACATCTCTCTTACACAAACTATGCATTAAACCAAGTAAAGTCAGTGCATATGCATATATGTCGCATATGCGACAATTATTAATCAAACAATTGAGATTAATTCAGTTTCTCAACGATAAAATGTGAAACAGACATGAACTAACTGAGACATACAACATGTGCTCACCGACCTCAGCGCATCACGGCCGAAGACAATGGCATAGTGTCTCTCGGTCGGAAAATGCAGGGCTCTTGCTTCTGGAAGCAGATTGAGATGAACTTCCAGGCAGTTGATAGCAACCAGAGCTAACAAAGGCTAACAGTTTACCTCCACGTGGTACTTTCTAAAGTCACCAGAAAAATGCAGCATTTGCCTGTTTACTCACTGCGGCTACTTCTAACATGAAAGTTAGCTGATAACCAGTGAACTTATGTGCAACACAGTTGGTTGCAACTTATATCTAATACTTTTTTTTCAGCTCAAAAGCTTCAGTCTCTCTTTTCTCCTGCCAGCACGCGACTACCTCCACACATAGCAGCAAACACAGAGCACATAGGTGGGACATACAGCGGCAGACTGCTCTCCCATTGGTCAAAACATACTGGGACCTGTGCATTTCGATTGGTTGGGCAGGCTGTCCATCTCTCCTCATATCAGTCCTTAAAGTGGTACCCCCATTTTATGTGGGTTACACCCTCCCCTCTTGATGGTATGCCCGTCCCTGGGCATCTGCAGGGTGGCACTGAGTTACACTGCTTTGACCTTTCCAACATAATTACTAGTTGGATCTTCAAATCCATTTAAAGAGCTAGTCAATGCCTCACTTAGGCCTTGAAAAAGAGAATTCACCACCGTTATCAGAGGATTCCCAAGTGTCACATAATGCAGTCTCTTGGGCTTTGCTTGCAATCTGTTAGAACGACGAAGAGATGGCTCAGTATCTTGAAGTCCATTATTCTGGATCATCACAGGTTCAGGCTGTTCAGTAACAGGTCTGTTCACACCACTTAATCCTTCTTCACATGCTGCATCAGAGCTCATCCCATCATCTTGAGGAGCTTCCTCAGACTGCTGCAATTCTGAACTTTGAGGAAGTCCTTTGGCTGAGTCAAGCCCATGCAGTATGTTTGCTTCAGGTGAGTTGTCACGTTCAGGTGAGTTGTCACGGTCAGGTGAGTTGTCACGGTCAGGTACATCCTGAATCATTCCTTCACCTTCCTCTACAAGGGATTTAGTGGCAGGAGGATCAGGTGGAAGTGAAACTGTAGGCACCTCTGGTTCTGCTGATTGTCTGACCACACAAGGAGGTTTACTCAACTTGTGAGTTTCATGTACTGGGACATATACATCGGACTTTGATGTAATGAGAGGGCGAAATGTCCAATCAGATACATCATCCATATCAGAGGGAATTTCATCTTCACCCTCGACAACGGAACACTGCCTTGTTCTGGGTCTCCTGTTTGGATGGGTTTTGACTGTCTCGGGTTCTGCAGCTGCTGACAGAAATCCACATGGGAGAAGCAAGTCACGATGTAGAGTTCGCACAGGTCCATCTTTACCCTCAGGTTTAACTGTGTAGACCGGCATTTCTCCAGCTCGCTTAAGGACAATATAAACATCCGTTTCCCACTTATCTGCCAGCTTATGTTTTCCACGCAGCTTCACATTTCGTACAAGAACTCTGTCTCCACTCTGCAATGTTGATTCAACCACTCGTCGGTCAAATCTGGCTTTGTTGCGACCTGCATTCTTTTGTGCATTATTGGTGGCAATCCGGTAGCTTTCTTCCAAACGAGATTTTAGGTTACCGACGTACTGGGAATGAGTCTGCTTAGTAGCATTAGTGGGCAACCTAAAGATTAAGTCAATGGGCAGTCTTGGTTGCCTCCCAAACATCAATTCATAGGGGGAAAATCCAGTCACGTCACTCTTCGTACAATTATAAGCATGTACCAGAGACTTGACGAAGTCTCTCCAGTGGAGTTTATCTGACCGATCCAGTGTCCCAAGCATCTGGAGAAGAGTGCAGTTGAATCTCTCAACCGGATTCCCTCTAGGGTGGTAGGGGGTTGTACGCACTTTCTTCATGCCAGTAAGTTCACAGAGTTCCTTGATGGTCTTTGATTCAAAGTCAGGACCCTGATCACTAAGAAGCTTTTCGGGAAAACCATAATGGACAATGAAGTTGTCCCAGAGACACTTTGCTACAGTCTGTGCTCGTTGATTTGGAGTTGGCACTGCCACAGCATACTTTGTGAAATGGTCAGTTATGACCAATACATCTTTCGTGTTTGAGCGATCTGGCTCTATTGATAAAAAGTCCATGCACACTAGTTCGAGAGGTCTGCAGGGCTTAATGTTTATCAATGGAGCAGCTTTCTCTGGAGGCGTTTTTCGACGAATACATCGCTCACAAGATTTGACCATTTTTTCTATGGTCATGTGCATTTTCGGCCAATAAAATCTGGCCCTTGCCAAGTCTACTGTTCGTTCGACTCCAAGATGGCCCATATCATGATGAAGGCTTGTAAGTGCTGTGGCTCTTAGCTCCTCAGGGAGCACAAGCTGATATGAGGTGTTGGGACCATCTTGCCGCTTACGGTAGAGCACTCCGTTCTGTATTTCAAGCCGATTTAACTCTCTGAGTAACAGGGGAAGTTCTGGTAGCTCTAACCTAAGGCTGGGAGGTGGAGTTTCGCCAGTCTCCAAGAGTACAATCACTGCATTGATAGCAGGGTCCAATGTCTGCTTTTGCCTCAACTCCTTCTCAGAAATTGAGTGGACAATGGGAAGCCCATCCACTTGCTCCTGTTGGAAGCAGTCAGGAATAGCTGTGGACTGGTGAGTGAGGGATTCAACTAAGGTCAACCCAGAAGTGGTGGATCCAACATTAGCTACGGCTGAGGTGACCATATGGCGCTCACAAATAGCCTGAATTACATCCAAGGGAACAGTCTCTGGACTCTCAGGGTTGCTCAGATGGTACAGTGTGAACTGCCGGATTCTCTCACTCTCCTTCTTAGATGCATAATCATCCTCTGGTGGACTGTGAGGACGGCGCGAGAGCGCATCAGCATCCAGATTTTGTTTTCCCGCTCTGTACTGAAGACTAAATGAATAGGTGGAAAGACTGGACAGCCACCTATACCCTGTTGCATCAAGCTTTGCAGAGGTCAAAATGTATGTAAGAGGGTTGCTGTCAGTCACTACTACAAAGTCTGTACCATATAGGTAGTCAGAGAATTTTTCCGTGACTGCCCACTTAAGGGCCAAAAACTCCAGCTTATGGGCTGGGTACTTTCTCTCACTCTTTGAAAGACCACGACTTGCAAAAGCTATGACCCTGGACTGTCCATCTTGTACCTGATATAAGGCAGCACCAAGGCCAATGGTACTGGCGTCCGTATGTAAAACATATGGAAGCTGGGGGTCTGCAAATCCCAAGATTGGAGCGGAGGTTAGCTTTGCTATTATTTGGTCAAAGGCCTCCTGACATTGAGGTGTCCAACGCTGACCAAAAGGTTCCTTTGGGTTGCGATACTCTGAATTTGCGTGTGTCCTTGGCTTGTTGTTCCGCTTCCTAATTGGTGGGTAGCCCGAGGTTAGTTCGTTAAGTGGTCTGACAATGATAGAGTAGCCCTGAATAAACCTTCGATAATATCCAGCAAATCCTAAAAAGGACTGAAGTTCCTTAAGATTTGTGGGGATAGGCCAGGTCTTTAAGGCCTCAACTTTGTCAGGGTCAGTCTCTACTCCTCTTGCGGAAACAATGTGACCAAGGTATTTTACCGAGGTCTGAAAGAATTTGCACTTTTCTGGTGCCAGTTTCAAGCCATATGACATCAGTCGTTGCAGGACATGTTTCAAACGCTGTTCATGTTCCTCCAGGGATGATGAGAAGACAATCAGGTCATCAATGAACACCAGAACCTCTTTGAGATTCATATCTCCTACACACTTCTCCATCAATCTCTGGAACGTCGAAGGCGCATTTGTGATCCCCTGGGGCATCCTATTAAATTCCCAAAATCCAAGTGGGCAAACAAATGCGGTCTTATTCTTGTCTGCTTCCTCCATCTCAACCTGGTAGTATCCAGACTTGAGGTCTCGGACCGAAAACCACTTAGAACCTGCAAGAGCACTGAATGCATCTTCCAATTTTGGAAGGGCATAAGCGTCTTTGATGGTCTGCAGGTTCAGCTTTCTGTAGTCTACACACAGACGAACAGAGCCATTCTTTTTACGAACGACAACAATGGGGGAAGCAAACGGGGACTCAGATTCTCGTATAACACCAGAATCAAGGAGTTCCTGTAGATGTTGTCTCACAGCATCCACATCATTGGGGTGTATGGGACGTGCTCTCTGTTTAAAGGGTGTCGCATCACTGAGTTTGATATGGTGTTTGACTTTGTCAGTGTGTCCAAAGTCCAATTCGTTCTGAGAGAAGACATTTGGCATGTCGTTTAACATGTTTGTAACTCGCTCCTTCCATTCAGTGGGTAAGGGCGAATCTCCAAAATCAAAGCTCAGTTCTGAGGAAGACTTAGCTTGAAATTTAGAGCAGTCTGGTTCTCTGACAGTTTGCTCTTTGTGTAGCACTTGCAAGATAGCATTAACATCTGCCAAAGGTGTTTTGGGGGGTATGACAATGTCATGGTTGGTTTCATTTCTCACTACGACAGGGAGAAGACACTGACGTTTGCGTGGTAAAGTGACTGCAATTGCTGAAACTAGCAAGCCATTTGGTAGTGAAGAGGCTGAAGGATGTTCAAGGACAACATCTCTTTGCATGTTCACGGGATTTACATTGACAGAGGCCTCCAGGACAACAGTCTGTCCTGCAGGAACGACTGCAGGCATCTTACCTGTCAGTTTTGCACAACCAAGGCTACCAGAGTTAAAGTTTCTTTGTCGCATCTCAAGTATTTGGAGAACTGCTTGATACCCATTAAACAAAGGCTGAAAGGGTGAAAGCTTCTGGTAATTAGCATAGAGGGCATCAAGGGTGTTTGTGCCTATGAGTACCTGCTCATGGGCTGTAGAGCGGAGATGGGGGATAACCAAGGCCAGAGTGTGAACATCAATATCAGAGCCTACAAACTCTTTAGGAAAGGTGATGGTAAGCTCAACATATCCTAAGTAAGGGACAGACTGGCCATTGGCACCCTCCACTTCAAGCAACTCATTTAAGGGATGAATGGTCAGATCTGCAAGATGTTCTTCATAAAAAGACTGGGGTACAGTTGTGACTTGTGAACCCGTGTCCAAAAGACAGTTTGTGTCTCTTCCTGCAATAGTTACTTGAGCTGTGGTCTTAGTTCCTACAAGGCCATGTGGAAATTTTGATCCTTCCACTTTAACGTTTTTAATGGCAGGTTTCAGGATTTTGGGACTGACATTGCAAGACTCCACTCCCATATGTCCCTCTATGGGAGTAGGCTTCAGTTTAAATGTGCCTCACTTCGAGAAGCATTAGAGGCTTCCCAAGCAGCCTGTTTTTCTTTCAGCTGTCTTTTCTTAGCTGCTACAAGGGAAGGGTTTGGCGCTTTATCACAAACTGAGACGACATGGCCATCCTCCCCACACTGGAAACAGTACCATGGACGTGGTCTACTGTTAGCTTTAAATGTGGAGGGATGCTGACTGGCCACTTTTGGTTTCACACCGTGGGTGTCAGGTGTGACGGACCTCGCTTTTTGCTGCTTAGGTTGTTTCGTCTTATGATTCTCAGATACAAGACTGTTAAGCTGAATGCTGAGGTCAGCAACTTGTTGCTTTAGCGTCTCAAGATCAGATTTGTCCACCAGATTATTGGTGGTGTGTGCGAGTTGCACGTGTGACGTGGCGTGCTGCTTTCTAGAGTTTTGGGCAGACTTAGCATGACTAAAATGCTGCCTCATGCGGCTCAGTTTTGCAGCCTGTTTATCTTCTTCTGTCCTAAGAAGAAGCAGCAGCTCTGCAAAGGAAGGTGGGTTTTCTTTTTTTTGTTCTAGCTGAAGATCGATTATTAGTGCATTCTCCCAACAACCTCGAATGAACTGCTTTAAGAGCTGTTGGTTAAAATCATGAGCGGACACACCACCACGTCTCATGGCTCTACTTAATGCAGTGTGCAGCCTCTGCAGGAAAACAGAAGCTCTCTCTCCATCATTTTGAAATGTGCTCATGAACCTAGCATGCAGCTCATCACCATCTTCGACTGTTCCGTAGGCAGAGTCAAGCAACTCAAGATAGGCAGAGGGTCTAGACTGTGGACTCAGATGTTTAATCATCTCGGAAGCAGGAGGAAGCAGACTGTCAAGTATACGATGTGTGCAGTGCAGATCAGACACAGAAGGATCTCTAATAAGGATTTCAACACTAGCTCGCCACGTATCATAATCTGCCTCATGGCTAGGACGTGGGCTCTTGCCCGAATAAGCCCTGAGTCTACCAGATGATGCGAACTGGGGTGAGCTCTCATTGCTGCGCACTACATGCTCAACAACTACTCGCTGAACAGCAGTTGGATTAACATCAATTATGGGGCTAGAAGCGGCCCCAGAAGAAGCTGGAAGAGTCTGTGAGGGGCTGAAATCAGTCAGGTTTTCACTGAAATTGGGAGAGGTAAGAGATTTACTTGCGTTATTTGGTGATGTCAAAACTGTGGAGTCTAGAGGTACACCTGATTGAGGGTCCTCAGAAAATGAAACGTCTCCCTTGCTGGTTAAGTCTTTCTGTGGAAGTGGGCTCTGTACAGTTGAGGATTCTGGACCAGTTTGAGATGACTGGGAAATAGCACTTCCTGCCGATGAAACCAGATTTTTAAGTTCTTCCTTTAACATCTCCTCTAATGAATTTCCACTCAGTTTGGCAATTTCACGGAGCTGTTCCATGTACATTTTAGTGGCTTTGTTTCTGGCATCAAGGGAGTAAACACTTCCTAAGGCCTTTAACTCATACACGATGCCTGCTTGGGTTGTACTTGGAAGCCGCAGAGGTAACAGTGGCTCCAATGTGTGCATGGCAGTCTCATGTGTAAACTCGATGATCATGTGCTTATGGTAATCTGACTCAGGATCGTCTAGACGAAAGTAACGGTTGATAGAACCATATTTTTGGAGGAAAGTGGACACTTCCTCATCAGTCTCTGATCCTGTGATCCCACTAACAACTACAGAATTGGGAATTCTGACGGATTCACTTAGCACAACATCCATTTTCTCTCTAGAAGTTATAGCTCGGATTAAGCACTTTTAAACACCACACACAAATTGTCTAGCACTTAAACACACACAACCATGCTCCTGGCTGGCTCGCCAAAGCTCTCACTGTAACACAGTAAGGGGAATTGTTGAAAAGAATATATCAATGGGCCAATAGGCTCGACTATAGGAGCACAGGGGTGTGTTCAAATGAGACACAGAGACAAGAATGTAACTCAAAAGAACCAGCCAACTTTAGTGACATAAACCATAAGGTTGACAAGCACAGGTTAAAGACACTTTACAATGGTAGAAAGGAAACTTACAAAAATTAAAAGAAAAGTAAAACACAAACTACTAAAGCAATGACTTGGCCAAGTGTTATTTTTGGTTTTCAATGTTTAGGTTTCAATGCTCGGGTGCACCCTAGTAACCTGACTCCTTAACTCTTATAGAAACAGATTACACAAATCCAATGTACATTCAAATGAAAATTTCACACTCTTTTCACATGTGGAGAATGCTCTACACAACAGCTCATTATTTAAAGTCCCAAATAAAAAATGTCCAAGGGGTAAAGTCCAAAAAATTCCCAGGGTGTGAAAGAAAATAGGGATGAAAGAATGTCAGTCAGTGGTCTTATGTATAACCAGCTGTGCGTGAAAGTGTGAGTGATACAGTCCTACCACACCGCAAGGTGCAGCAGATCATCAAGTGGAAAAGAAGCGAATCTCAGTCTCTCTAAGTCCAGGTGGGAAGGCTCGCCATCTATTTCACTGGAGGAATCCTATTTCACTGGAGGAATCCACCTCAGGAACAATTCAGCATACAAAAAAAACCTGACCTGTCAACAGACAGGGTCAGAAGAGCAATTCAAATATTAATTATGCTGTTCTAGCTATAATTCACAACTTAGGATTTTGTTTAAATCACATTCAACATAAATTTGCAATAAAAATACTCAATTTTGCAAAAATAAAACATCTCTCTTACACAAACTATGCATTAAACCAAGTAAAGTCAGTGCATATGCATATATGTCGCATATGCGACAATTATTAATCAAACAATTGAGATTAATTCAGTTTCTCAACGATAAAATGTGAAACAGACATGAACTAACTGAGACATACAACATGTGCTCACCGATCTCAGCGCATCACGGCCGAAGACAATGGCATAGTGTCTCTCGGTCGGAAAATGCAGGGCTCTTGCTTCTGGAAGCAGATTGAGATGAACTTCCAGGCAGTTGATAGCAACCAGAGCTAACAAAGGCTAACAGTTTACCTCCACGTGGTACTTTCTAAAGTCACCAGAAAAATGCAGCATTTGCCTGTTTACTCACTGCGGCTACTTCTAACATGAAAGTTAGCTGATAACCAGTGAACTTATGTGCAACACAGTTGGTTGCAACTTATATCTAATACTTTTTTTTCAGCTCAAAAGCTTCAGTCTCTCTTTTCTCCTGCCAGCACGCGACTACCTCCACACATAGCAGCAAACACAGAGCACGTAGGTGGGACATACAGCGGCAGACTGCTCTCCCATTGGTCAAAACATACTGGGACCCGTGCATTTCGATTGGTTGGGCAGGCTGTCCATCTCTCCTCATATCAGTCCTTAAAGTGGTACCCCCATTTTATGTGGGTTACATTAGCATTGTACGAGCTTCTTACTCTTTCCACAAGCCAGAATTTTTTATTTTGTTTAACAGTATAAAAGGATAATAGAAAACAATACTTGTCGGAAAATTCACCTTGCCACAGAGAAGAAGCAAGCAAGAGTGGCACTGAGCAGATTTCAAGGTTATCTCAGTTAGCTAAAGTCAGCACAGAGTAGGTTTATCGAAAAAGTGATACTAAAAATGTAAGCCAACTGTTAGGGTAGTGGCTACTACATACATTATTGTTGGAGCTAGGGGAAAATGTCATCGGTCCTAGCCATGTGTAATGTTAATAGGCAGTGTTAATTTAACTGCGGAACATATTGATTTGTGTCTAAAAAGTGTTGTTTCTCAGATTGAAGTTAACAAAAGTCTTCTAGCAACCAAACAGGCAGTCTAGCTTATCAACTCTTTTTGATCAGCAACAAACTACAGTATGGTCCAGTAGGGCTGGGTCATATCATACCGTTCATGGTAATACCAGTATAATATTGGGCAACGATAAGAAAATGAAATATCGCGATAGAATATGGGTAAAACGCGCATGCGCAGTGCCTTTTTTTCATTTGCACATGCTTTCGTCTGTCAGTTACACAACAAAGCACTATTTTTAATAGCGCATGCTAGCGGGCCGTCGTTATTACCGTGTTTTTTGGAAAATACGGCACACTTAAAATCAAATCCTTTGATTTTTCTGAAAGTCGACAGCGCCCCTTATAATCCCGTGTGCCTTATGTATGAATTCTGGTTGTGTTTACTGACCTCAAAACGATTTTATGTCGTACACGGCGCTCAAAAATCTGTCAAATGTTTTAGTACGACTTTGCTAAGCTACGAAGCCGCACCGCTTGATGGATTGTTGGAGCATTACGGCTATCGTAGGCAGGAGCCTCGCGGAGTGATACGTACTGTGCTTCAACATAATGTTACCGCATTGTGTGTGTATAACCTCTTTTGAAGTTTTGTGGATATTATACATGGTTATCCTCAGGATATGTTGGCCAATTTCCACTGGAAATGCCTTTTGGTTAAACTGTCAGCAAGGAATTTGCATTTGCATTGTTAAATTTTTATATAACTTTAATGCACATAAAAAAACAGCTGCTTGTTTAAGTGAAAATACATTTATGGGTTTTTTTGCACTAATAAAGTTGTGGAGTTGTAAAGTATTTTGTCTAGTGTCAATTACATCGTCAGTTATATCGTTATCGCAAATTTTCAAATGTATATTGTGATAAATATTTTTGGTCATATCGCCCTGCTTTATGGTCCAGCACTACCTCAGAAAACCTAAAAATATCTGCCACCTTATACTTTGTTAGTGTATTTTTGCACTATGTCATTCAATGCAAAAGGAAAAAAAAGTGTTATTCTTTTAGTCATTCTTGCAGAGGTAAATGTACCTCATTTGGCATTGGCAATGATTGATTGTATCACTGCCAGGCACCAGAGGAGCATACCATTATGGCAGCGCTATCCACTGTGTGTAACGTAAAAATGTGTGCCACAACGAAAGCACACAGGTGAGAGAGAAACACACTTACTTGGCATTAATTTTCCACTTCCAGACATATTTTACACTTACATAATACTGACTTTAGCCAATCATTAAATGGCTGGATATCAGCTGACCAGCTATAACATTAAGTCATGACATTTGCTGGCTGAGTTTAACTTTTAAACTCAAGACCTATAGTTTAACCAACTCATCCAGTTTGTTTTTTTTCTGTGTAAAAAGTGTAAAGTGTTCAGTAAACAGAGTCCATCTGTTCCAACCTTTTTGAAATAAAGGGAAAGAGAAGACAGAAAAAAGAGAGAGGACAAGAGACACATTGTGGGAGAGAGAGAGAGAGTTTAATAATTCGAATTTCTGAGGCACCTTCCACCTAATATGCAGCCAGCAGTGGTGAATGAGGTGATGAACGTCAGAGACAAAGAAGACCCCTTGGAGGCCAGTGTCAGCAGAGGCAATAGGGCAATTCTGGTTTGGCTGGGGGTTATTGATGACAGAGGAGGTGGAACCCTTCTGGAAGAATGACACTTGGCCAAGATGAGGCTGAGACCTTTGAACTTGATAGAAACGTACAGTCCATTGGTTCAGCCTTAGGCGGCACAAGATCCACTGCCTGGGTCTCTGCAGGTTCTGTAGGTTCCGATTTTGTCTGTCTTGAATATCCAGGACACTCAGTGGTGCAGGATATTCAGGTAGCTCTAAAAGCTGGGACTGCTCAGCAGAGCAGTCTCCTCTGATAGCTGGAGCTCTAGGGGCTCTAGCTCGAACTCAGGATGCTCAGCATTAAAAAACTCATTTTCTATACTATCAGGCTCAGAAAAAGAAAATTCAGTCTTAATGGTGCCATTTTATTACTGGCCAACTCACTATTACAATTTACCAGCACTGGAGATATTTTCAGAGCCACAGGAATTAGCAAACATGGGCAAAGAAGCTGTCTCTGGCTGGGAAAAAGAGACAAAGGCTCATCCTTTTGGATGAGAGACCAGCCAGAGCAACAGCTACAGGCTTATAGTCCTCTGCCCACAGCCTAGCCAGGGAAGCGGCTGGAAAGCTGGGCAGCACTGCAAGAAGACACTCAGACAGCAAGAAGGATGAAAGCTGAGGTAATTGTGACTCCAGGCTCACATTCATGAATCCACCGCTGTGAGCCTTGGCTTCTCTTGCTGACTCCTGGTGATGTGGCTTGAGTGCTGGGCTGCTGCTCCAAGAGAGAAGAATTAGCTAAATGTAATGGCAACAAGTGGATTGTGATGGGAATGGAGAAAAAATTTGAACAACTCCCTATACAGAAAAATGAGAGTTAACTTGAAACACCTCAGCTGCTCTTCCAAAACAAACCCAGAGTCTGCCTGGTTTATGTTGTTGTCAGAGCCTTCTATCAAGGATTGTATGAAAAAGGACCCAAATGTGGACTTATGAGGGAGAACTTGATTTTAAAAATAAATAAATAAATAAATGTCCATTGGTCCATTAAAAACAGAGACAGCAACTATTCATACACAGAAAGGTGATTAGCGCAAAGGGGAGACACCTGGGACAAACCACAGCTGAAATAAATCAGAAGACAAGAAAGGGGAAGTAAAACTAAAAGCAAGGCACAAGGAACAAATAACTGACAAAATAAAGCAGGAAGTGAAGTACAATAACTAAACAGGGACACAATTTAATATAAGGAGACCTGACAAGAGAGGATGGAAGAAAAACAAATCGGGGAAAGAACTAATACAAGTACAGACAGGGACTGAGAAAACTCCACCATTAAGCCTGCAGTCTGAGGCTACATCCACACGTACACGTGTATTTTTGTAAACAAAGATTTTCCGTTTTCGTTTATAAAAAAAATCCTGTCCACACTTAAAAGCCAAAAACTAAGGAAAACTCTGCTAGGAACATGCCAAAGCAGCAGGCGCTATATTCCTATCTGTGTAGAAATGTTGGCCAATCAGAAGTCAATAAGCCTGGGTGGGAAAGAGTAAACAAAGATGGCGCACAGAAGCAGAACTGAGTCGTATGTGTGGAGGGACAGTAACTGTGTGTGTATATGTAAGCATTTACAGTTTTTTCTGATTGCTTAAGCACATTTTTTGTAACTATTTGCTAATTTTGCAAAACTCTTCACACAAATAAGAAAACCTGTCACCCAATAATCAAAACATTGTAGTTCTCTTGCAAAAGCAAACACAGCTAGATTAACTCTTCACACCTTCGTAAAAATGGTGTTTCCGTATCAAACAGTACACACAAGCCATCATCTACTAAGCACACAATGCGCCAACTGCACACTGATGGTATGAATACAAAACACATCTGGCTTTTGCTTTCTCTGTGCACAAGGTAGGCTATGTCAGTTTGAGCTCATACTTCTGTCATAGATCCATAAGCATAGAGGGATCCAAACTTCAAGTACTGGTGTTTATTCAAACACATCAAAACAAACACAAGTGTTTATTTTCAAGTATAGGATTATTTGCAATCGCCATAATGACTATATGGGTTACTTGGTCTGCAGTGAACATGCTTCCTCTGCCCCGAGCATCTGGTCATCTAGCAATTCTGTAAAATAACAATTTCAGTATTTTTACATCAATGGTATTGGTGTGTTTCTCATTGGCATACGGCAGTGCTACAAATCTTTGTGCGAAGTGACTGTACTAACCGATTCTCATTTCAAGATGTCCTTATGGTACTTGCTACAGTGTAGCGGCTCGAGTTAGGCTGGACCCGTTGGCCAGCTACCCTCAGGGTCATTCCACGGTTGATTACATGGTCCACTATTGTAGCTCTGATGTCATCAGCAATTCTATTTCTTACTCTTCCTACCCTTCCTATCCCCCCTCCTCATCTTCCTCTCCCCCCTCCTCATCTTCCTCTTGCTCCTCCTTGTCCTTGTCGTCCTCTTCATCCTACTTCTTCACCTCCACGTCCTCTTCCTCGGCCTCCTCTTCTTCTCACTCTTTCTGCTCCCTCCATTGTACTCCGCACACACAGCTTACCTGTATTATAGTGCTTAGGCTGATTGCAAAGTGAACTAATTATCTAAAAAAGTTTTCACATGTGAAAGTGTGCCAGACAATTGGCAAATTAGTGTTAATGATAGCCATACATGTGTATACTTTTGCTAGGAGTGTGTTGGAAATTTGATAATTGAGTGTTGTGCAGTGAATTGTGCCTACAGTTTTGCAAAGTGTGTGTTACAAAATTGCAAACTGAGTGCAAAGCAGTTTTTGTGCTTTTAGTTTTGCAAACTCAGTGAGTGGTTTTGCTATAAGTCTGAATAGTTTTAGGAATTGTGCTACAGGAATCACAGTTAGGGTTTAAGCATTCAGAAAAAACTGTAAACACTGCAGAGAGAAAAATTAACCGTAACAGTATTTTGTCTACGTCCGCCATTGTAGAAATTCATTTCACCGAAACAATAACGTGGCGCACAGTGTGACGTCAAAAAATGCGCACACCTTTGACGCTGCGTTTTCTCCGTTTACCTCGTCCACACGTAAACGCAAAAACTGAGTTTTTGAAAATATCCACCCTGGCAGGAGTTTTTAAAAATCTCTGTTTTCAGTGACTGAAAACGCCGTTTACGTGTGGATGAAAGGTGCAAACGCATAGAAAAATCTGCGTTTTCAAAAATACCCGGGTACGTGTGGACGTAGCCTGAGAGTGAAGTGTTCATAAGATACTATGAGGTCTTTAAGATATTGCCTCAGTATTCAAGATTTTGTATTTGAGGAGAAGGAATATCAGTAGAAGGTCCACATTTAATTGATTTATTCTCAGGTGAAGTTGAAGGTGTTATATCAGTCTTTCTTTGTTAATTTGTATACTTTTGGGGGGCTTGTCTTTTGATGATACAAGAGCAGACACAATGTCTATGGGGATGACAGGAGGACAGAAGCTGCAGAGAGTCTGCTTCCTCATCCTAACTCTGGATAGTCACATTTTGGGGGGTTTAATAAATTTGGCCAGATTTCTGGAATTGAGAGCCATTCCATCTAAAGTGGGATGGATGCCATCTCTCCTAATAAGACCAGGTTTTCCCCAGAAGGATCCCAAATTATCTATGAGGTTTTCATCAACAAAAAGGCCTGATGGAAAAAGCAAAGGAGATGAGAGAAACCAGTGTCTCGGCAGATGCCGTCACATTAAGCCCTGACTCAAAAATCAATCAGGTAGTCAGAAATAACCTCCTGTTTTCTCTCACTTTATGATGATGTAATCATGTAGTCACTCCACACACACACACACACACACACACACACACACACACACACACACACACACACACACACACACACACACCCATTAACTTCAGTTAAACTGTGAGCAGAAGCCCAGACATGAACTTGACTTTAAAACAGAACGATTCTTTGAAAAACCCAGATTTCCCCCAATAAACACAACCAGACATGTTTGTATGGGTTGTATATGGAAGTGTAATATGAAACTGTGACTTTGGATAAGTAATTTGTTTTGAATCTCAGCACAAAGAGAATATTAATATAACACATCAGTGGGGAAATTAGATTGCCTTGATTGGGAACCTATCATTATTAACTTTGATATTATCATCTACTGGCACAACCCTAGAGTCCACACCTCCTGACTCTAAAGTTAGCAAGCTAATTGCAAAAGCTTTTTATTTTTGGCAACACAAAAGTTAACTAGATAGTAGGTGACTTTATAGAGTAACAGATTACTTTAAAATGGCAGTAATCATTAGTTTTGGTTTCGTTATTCCAAAAAGAAAAGTAATGTATAACACATTACTCATTACTCTTCTTAAAAGTAATGCAGTGCATTGTTTAATTATTCACCAAAGAAAGTAATTTCTTACCAAACTACACCTGAAACACAATGTCATATAATTTCCAGTTAACAATATAAACCTGAGGCTACAGTTCAACACACCAACACAAATCCCCTATATGGAAAAGATATATATATATAAATCTTATAAAGTTTGTATCTGTCTTGTGTGAAACTTGTATGAAAAGCATACAAGAGTGTATGCTTTAAAAGAAAATTATATAATTGAAACTTGTATGTTTTGGATACTTACTAAAGCAATATATGAAAGTAATGAGAAAGTGGCCACTTTCATGAGTAAATCATATAGGCCTTATATGATTCACTATATGAAGTAGGCCACATCTTATGCAAGTCTTTCGGAAGTTTTTACTATTTCTTTTCCATATGGGCCTATTCACAGAAAAATTATCTTTCTTTTTTAAAAAAACACTTCAAAGAGACTTCAAAGTTATCACCACAGTGATCAAACTTTAGAAACATGAACAGGTAGAAAATAAGGCTGCAGCCTAACTGCTCATCAGTTTGTTATCTCTTGAAGATCTGGCTCTGGCTGCTGGGCTAGGGTCAGCATGCAATCGGCTTTACAATCTCTCTGGGTTCTTGGCTAGCTTAGCATTAGCATGCTGGCTGCACAGATGTTTGCAAAGAGCTGAAGTTCTATGCAGGATCCAGTTTGCACTTTACCGTTGGCTTATCATCTTTTTGTAGAATAAAATTAAAAGTAATGCTCATATCAACACACCTGAAAAGTTGTAGACTGCTCTGCCATTTTCGTTCTCCCACACACCAACTGAAATCAACTTAATGCAAGTCTGAAAAAGCAAGGATGGCCCCTTCCTCACAGAGCGAGGAAGGGGCCAGATGTGGTCGCCGCAGGACAGACCTGGCAAATGCTTAGGCAGATCGCTGCTGCAACAGAGACAAAGGGAGAAAATAGATGCCCCTCTTCTCAGCTGTGTAAACCAGGGCAATGCAAATGACTTTATTACTCCAGAGACTGTAATTCATACAATCAGTTGACTCGTGAAGCGGTGAAGATGCCATTCATAATAAGCGAGAATGGCTGTACAGCGTAGGGTTGAGCGCTTTCTCACTGAGGTGCCTGGTGAATCTGTGCTCATACTGTGATATTATTTAAAATAACCGCTTTATTTTTCCTTGTCGTAAATTCAAAAAACTCCATAAAAATGGAATTCGATTTTCCCTTGAAGAAACAATGTGTGTCCTGCACTTTTATTGCGACACTCAAGGCTTTACATTGCTATGCAAAAAAAAGTATCTTGGAGAACAAATGCCACCCACTTCCACATCTCTTTGAGATTGTCATCCCAAACCAAAGACTATTTTCTAGCTGCCAGTCATGCAGGCATAGCACTTCAAGGTCTGCCAAGGTTGAAAGCGAAGTATGTAGCAGATGTAAGCAGCCTCTCCCGCGCTTCTTTGTTGCTCTCGAAATGTGTATAACCTTGCAATCTCCTTTATTTCACTATTATAAATGGGCAGATCAGCAACAGCACACAGAAATCGCACAGCCTTATATCTGCCAGAAAAAGGTCAACGGAGCAGACTGTGATGTGCACAGAAGTGACAATGACATCAAGCTAAATAATGAATTTTATGGAAGGAAGAGGCTGCGACGGTGGGGTAAAGGGGGGTTTGGAGAGGGTGGCAGACTGACTACTGTTTATGTCACGGTTGTGTAAAAAGTCCTGTTGTGTGTAAGTTGTGTAGGGAATTTGCAGCGAGCCCGGAAGCTCGTTTTTTCCTTCTGGCAGTGCTGCTCCTGCTGCTGCAGCTGCTGCTACAGTCTCTCAGCACATAACACCCAGGATTGATTTTAATGTAAGAACAGATTTTAGAGTATAATTATTTTTGCAGGCTTCAAATAGAAAGAAACAATCCCAGCAAGAAAAAAAAATGTAGGTCGCACAATGCATAATTAATCAGCGGCATTGAAGCTCTGGAGAAATTTTCAACTAATGAGAGACAAAGAATGTATAAGCAGTATTGAAATCAAATAGTGGGGAGGCAAAGAAGAAGGAGAGGTGAATGTCACTCTTGCGGAGTGCACTGATCCTTTTTTTGCAGAGAAATTTATTTGCAAGCCAAGGTCTTGCTTCACAGTTTTCTCCGCAGTGGGAAAGAAAGTCAGGTAGCGTGACCAGATTACATGGTTCGAGGGGTTTACTTTTCACCCTCGTGAAGCCGTAGGTACACAAAAATCCAACTCATGAGGAAGAGAGAAGAAAGAGAAAGCTAATTTTCTCTTTCATCAGGTCTGCCGCCTAAACATATGCATCAGAAAGAAAAAAAATAAAATGACAGATTTTCTTTTCCACTTTTAGCTTGTCACATTGATGTAATTCTGAGAAAAATCAATGGGCTTGTACTATGTATTCATCTGCTGCCACAAATTAAAATTTCTGGTTAGATTGGAAGGTAATCGTGTCTGGTACCGTGTGCGTTGTGTCACAAGGATCAAACAGTCACATTAAAGCATGAAGTTGTCCCTCCTTTGCGGTGTGTAATGGAGGATGGATAAGCCCTTGTCTTCCCTCGTCTAGGTTCTAATATCACATGTTCAGGCTTCGTCCCCTGGAGACCGACGGGAAGGGATGAAATCCCACTGTGGAAATGCTCCCCTGGTGCTTCTCCTTTTTCCAGGCTACCCCAACCTCCCTAAACTACAGATGCGGAGAATTAAGAGATAAACAGAGTAGAAATAATCCAATTACCTCTAATGGGCATGCTCACGATAGAAGTATCTGAGGAGGAAATACCTTAATTCCATTCAAAGACTGCTCTAATTCGTTTACTGTAGAGCTGTAGCTGTGTTTACAAGAAGACATTCTCAAGGTGAGTTACAAAGTAAAGCATGCAAAGTTTTGTGGAGAAAGAAAGCAGTTTTGAATGATAGCTCATCTGTGGTGCAAAAGCATAGTTTTATCTTTATAAAATACGTTGAAAAGCCCTGGCTGCTTCATTTTGCATTAATATCAGACACTAACCTGTTTTGTGTTGGTTACTATTAATTTTTTCCAATAAGGTACAGTGCTCACCATTTGAAAATATTATTTTTATATCTATGTACACATGTCTGTGTGTTGTGTCCAATTATCGGACAAAGGAAAAAAAAGTTTGATCATTTAAAAACAACGTCGCTGGAATTCATTTTTATCTTTAAGGCTATATAACTCGTAATTTGTGTTATCCTTATTGCACACAAATAAGTATTGTTTTGGATTCAGACTGTTACACTCAGCCATAACAGATATGAACAGGGAGAAGCCCCTTCTCTGAGGAATTTGAGGGGGATGGTCTGCCTAGACTGGCGATGGCACCAGAAGGTGCAAAACTTTAACCTCCTAGGACCTGGTGTCCACATATGTGGACATCACATTTTGGGTTATTTAGACCAAAATACTCAATTTTGCTCTACAAGGGCCTGATATCCACTTATGAGGACATTATACTGCTACTGTTCTATCAAAATTTTAAATATCCTCATATGTGGCTCTTATTTTTCTTAAAAACAAAAATAAGGTAAAAAAAAAAAATCTGGTAATTCTTTGTTTTTACATTCATCGGGCCCCAATATGTCCAAATATCAAAGAGAAATTAAAAATGCATGCTGTGGAAGAGTTCGGGTCCCAGGAGGTTAAGGCTGACTCTGCAAGAGAAAAACAGGGATATAAAAAATTTTGGTGTTAGGGATTCCTCTATTTGTCCCCTTCTCTACCTCTGCAGGCCGTTCACCAACCTACAGATGGTTGCCATGGTGAAGAGGAAAGAGTCATCTACTACAGGAGGATGTCAAGAAGGTGCATAAGATGAAACACGAGCCAGATATCGGACCTAAGACCACCCTCAGCTGTTGCAACTAATCATGTTAACATTCTGTTTCTGTGACCTGCAATAAAAGTGTTTACTGCCTGGGCGTGGTGCTCTTTTGTTCGTTTTTAACTTGAACCTTTAACTGCTTAATAAATTTAAGAAAATGCACTTTGAGCATATTTGTCTTCTCTCTCATAACATGAACCTGACTCTAGGGCCTAACAGGTTTCTGTAACTTCATCATTTGGGCACGCCCTGGGCAGGCTGCCAGGTGAAGCATTTATTGGCAACGTCATAGCCTGTGAATAACTGCAAATGATATGCGTGCTTGTTTTGTCAGCTTCAGATGGTTTGGAAATTAGCAATGAAAGTGAAATTCAAACTGGGACATGATCTGAAATCATGGTTAAAATCTATATTCAAGTTTGCGTGTGCTACCTCCATTTAGTTTGTTACTGTTTCTCTGTCTAATTTAAAAGGTTCTGTTTTAAAATGGAACACTCCTTGGGTCATAACATGAAACCAGTAACACATTAGTTTGGAAAATGTTACACTCAAGAATGGTAATGACATGATCTAAAGTTATGTTTAAAGTTAATTTTGTGTTTAAAGTTAACTTTAAACATAACTTTAGAGTCCGGAGCGGATCCTGGTGCAGACTCGGACTTTTGAAAGAGAGTTCACAAATATATTTTCAGTCCACAGTGCAATATTTACGTAAGGTGTGTGGCAAAGGGTCCAGGGCCCCAGTGAAGGAAGAGGGGAAAACAGTCCACATTCTTGGTCCTCTCCAGCCACTCACGCTCCGTCACACTCCATGCAAACAGGTATCCAGGAAGGTTAAGGGACAGGTCCAGGGAAACTATGTACAGGAGACACTAGGTCAGAAAAATAGTAAGCAAACACAAGGAGGAGAACTAGGAATATGCCAGAAACACAAACTCAGATAGCTCAACAATCCAGGGATGAGAAGCTCTGAGCCACTGCCTTAAGTAGTGGCAGGAAAACTGGGTCAATGAGCAACAGCAGGTGGATAATCAGGCCAGGTGCGTGGGCCGATGACAGGAGTCCACAATATGCTCCACCCAGGCAGACAGGAGAATGAGGAGAGAGCGAGAAAGATAGAGAGAGGAAAACAATAACAACGTGGCCAGGAGTGAGCCGGCCAGATAGACACAGGGACCATGACATATGTTCTTTAATCCAAGAAGAAAGTAAAAACTGCAAGAGTCTACAGCACAGACTGTATATAAAAGATAAATAGCAACCATTACACATCACCACTGGTTTCTGGACTCCCTATTCCAAAGTCTCAACATGAGGGTTTTGACCATCACCATCTTGGTTTTTTGATGTCAAAAGTGTGTGAAAGATTCAACTGCAAGATGCATTTTGGCATCTTGACATGGAAGTCTCTGTAGACTGATTCACTTTTTGCGCCACTCTCAGGGTGACTCGAGTATGATGTTTTTTAGCACGTAACATGTTTAATTCAATTCAATTTTATTAATTTTATACAGCGCCAAATCACAACAACAGTCGCCTCAAGATGCTTTATATTGCAAGGTAGACCCTACAATGATGCATACAGAGAAAAACCCAACAATCATGTGACCCCCTATGAGCAAGCACTTTGGCAACAGGGAGAAACCTTCTGTGGAACCAGCTTCCAGTTTGGATTCGGGAGTCAGACGCTATCTCTACTTTTAAGATTAAGACTTTCCTTTTTGTTAAAGCATATAGTTAGGGCTGGATCAGATTCCCATGATGCACTGAGTATTTCTTCTTCAGTCACCTTTCTCACTCATTATGTGTTAATTGTCCTCTCTGCATTGAATCATACTTGTTATTAATCTCTGGCTTTCTTCCACAGCATGTCTTTTATCCTGTCTTCCTTCTCTCACCCCAACCGGTCGCAGCAGATGGCCCCGGAGGTTTCTTCCTGTTAAAAGGCAGTTTTTCCTTCCCACTGTCACCAAAGTGCTCATAAGGGGCCATATGATTGTTGGGTCTTTAACTAACAATATATAGCACCTTCAGGTGGCTTTTGTTGTCATTTGGTGCTGTATGAATAAAATTGAATGAATTGAAATCGAATTAATATTTTGCATTGAAGGACACATCCTGGTGAAAAATGACTCCTAGGGTCATCACAGTGTTACTGGAGGCCAAGGTAATGCCATCCAGACTAAGTATCTGGTTTTAAACCATGTTTAAACGATTTTCTGCACAATAACCTCAGTTTTATCTGAATTTAGAAGCAGAAAATTCAAGGTCATCTAGGTCTCTGTGTCTTTAAGACATTCCTGCAGTTTAACTAATTGGTGTGTGTTTTCTGGCTTCATGGACAGATAGAGCTGGGTGTCATCTGCAAAGCTGTGAAATTGTGTACTATGTCTTCTGATGATACTGCATGTATAATGTAAACAGAATTGGTCCTAGCACTGAACCCTGTGGAAGTCCATAATTAACCTTAGTGTGTGAAGAGGACTCTCCATTTACATGAACAAACTGGAGTCTGTTAGATAGATATGAGACAAATCACTGCTTAGCACTAAAGCCACATACAATTTAGGCTGGTACACGTATCTGATGATGGATAAAAGCATCAGACACAATGAAGCACTGAATTGTTAGAATAATAAAACATAGAAGTCAAGAATAAAGCAGTGAATATGAATTGCACGGATGGATGCACCAGTGGAAAATCGGTGTATTCCAAGTCTAAGGCACTGCAGGCGAAAGCGCATCAAATCTGACTTTTTTGACCCTATGCGACCCATATCCGATCATGGTATGACAGTGTGAACGGCACAAATCAGATATTTTCAAATCTGATCTGGGTCACTTTCGTATGTGGTACTGAATCCGATACATATCCGATGTTTTAGAAAGTGACTGCTGTTTGAACGGTCGCCAATTATCAGCGCCAGAGACGGAGCGAGTCAATGGACAGTCAGTGAAGCCTCTCACATCCCAATCCCACCACTCTTGGTTCCGACTCAGTGTCCATATATACCTCTGCACGGAGGTAGCAGCCACTACTCCAAACAAGGCCATTGTTAAAGCACGGGCTCTCCTTTTCACAGTGTCCTTCTTTCTCTAACTAATTTGTCAAAATTCTGTTGGTTACTGAATTGTGACTGAATCGACTGTGCAGAAATTGATAGACTGCTGCAACAACACCTACTAGCTCGGTAGCCGCCATTTATACTTCCGCAAACAGTGCGCGTCATGTGTGACGTCATCTTTTGCGAATGTGGGCCACTTTGAGGGCCTTGAACCATTCACACTAGAGCACGTTTGCTGTCACATTTTATTTGTAGTGTGAACAACCAGACGAAAAAAGAAAAAAAAATCGGATTTGATCAAAAAAACTCGGCATTGAGCATTAAGACCTGCAGTGTGAGCGTAGCCTAAGATAGTTTTGGCAGCACCAAAAAGGCTGATCAATCAATTCAGTGATATTACCTGTCATTTCTGTCAGGACGCTGTGGTATATGTAAAATAGAGGTAGGTTACAGTGTTGTGGTAGTGAAGGAACATGGTGTTATGAGTGGCTGTGTGCAGACAGGAATAGGACCCAAGGTGCAGACTCCGGAGACAGTCGGGAACTCAAAATGGCTTTAATGTGATACTCAAAATATATCATAACTGAAAAAACTCAAAATAAACTTAAACTGGAGGAATGACAGAACACACAGCAAGGTAAACGGTAGATCACGACACGGACACAGAGAAACACAGGGCTTAAATACACAGAAGGAGCAATCAGGGAATGAATAACAGGAGGAAAACACAGCTGGGACAAATCAGAACTGACGAGACCAAAGAAGCATAAACTGAACACACTGAGATAAGACAGAGACCTTCAAAGTAAAACAGGAAACACAATGTGTTTCCTGTTATGTCATAACACAGACTCACATGCAGGCACTACAGAGGGAACAGAGACGTGGGACCAGGGCAGACACAAACACTGACTGAACACGGGGATATAGGAACTAAGGATACACAGAGACGCGAACTAGACAAGGGGATACAGGTGATAGGGGAGACAGAGCAACTAAAGAAGACAGAGACATAAACCATAAGACAGAACTCAAAGAAACCAAAGACTAGAAAGTATACATAATATAATAAACTCAAAAACCCTGGGTCAACGACCCAGGCATCCTAACACATGGCAGTCTATTCACCGCTATGACTCACTGATGTTTTATTAATAGTTTTGTAACAACAATGGACCTCTTCAGCACAGAGGATAAAAGCAGGCTGTGGATACTGGCAATACTTCTTTTATGATCTTGTTTTTGTGGAATGGCAGAACAAAATGTGAATAAACTGCCAGCTTTCTGCTTTAAATCATTTCATTAATCCCCATAGACGCATAATGAAAATATATGTGCAATATAGAAGATTTCCTTGTGAAATCCCCACATACTAAATGGCCCTGTGCATTTCCTCCCACTGATTTCTCAAATCTTATTAGCTGAGAGGTGATCATGTTGACATACCTGTCCAAACACATTATGTCCTGCAGTCCAATCCCCTTGGTAATGCTATTAGGATAGCATGAGACACACAGGGTGTGCACATCATTAGCTGCCATGGAAATCTCATCCTGCAGAAAGGTAAGCAAAGAGCAGGCAGGCTCTCCTTACTAACCCCTGCACTTTTGACGTGGAAGATTTTCCTCACATGACCTGTTTAGCTGCAAGAAAGCTTTTCTTCTGATTCAATGTTTGCAATGAGTAATTTGCAAGGGGAATCATAAAGAACACAGAAACTGTTTTCACAACAGTTTTCACAAAGACTGAAATCCTGTAAAAGTAAAACAATGTCAGTTAAGATCAGCCATGTCAGGTGCTGCCAAATAAAAAGATGGATGTTGTCTGCTGCTATCTGCAGCAACACAACATCATCCTTTTTTTTGTTTGTCCTCCAAAGAGAGATGAGAAAAAAGCAGCCACAGACAAGGAATGAAGAGATTCCCCCTGTTCTCAGGAACATGCTTGCAAAACAAATTAACATCATCATCGTCATCACAGTTTTTTTCATTAGTTATTTAATATGTAACACATGTAAAACAGAACATTAGTCTATTTTATAGAGACACATTAGATTGGTCTTCCACCCCTATACCCAGGTCGGATGAGAGCATGTCAGTACCACTATAAAACTCCCATTTCAGATACTGGAATATATGACACAGAGGAACTGGAACAAGTGACTGCGTCCTCAAGTTAAGATCAGCTAAAAGCAACTGACAGTCTAGACCTCAGGTTAGTGAAGGCCCACAGTGTTGGGAAGGTTACTTTTAAAATGTATTCCATTACAGAATACAGAATACATGCCCCAAAATGTATTCTGTAACGTATTCCGTTACGTTACTCAATGACAGTAACGTATTCTGAATACTTTGGATTACTTAATATATTATCATGCTTTTTACAACAACGTGAATGTACTATTGCTGTGTGATTTATTACTATTACTGAAGGTCCGCGACTCCGAACTGTAGTAAAGGGACCTCTGACTAATACGTCGGGGTCCAAAGCTTTACTTTGTTGTGTGGGTAAACTTTTCTTGCGAGAGACAGAGAGAGGTGTTGAAAGGCTGCTCCAACGGAACTTATTGTTTTCGGAGGAAAACACGAACAAAGTGTACAGTCGAGTCTTAATAGCTTACTTACAACTGGGCTCGTCAGGCACTCTTCTTGGCTGAAGTGGTTATTATTATATTTACATGCTTCCAGCTCCCGTTTTTCCTCGATGACAACAGACACATAACGTGTATGGCAGTCCATTCTCCCTGCAACACGGACTACACTGCCCATGATGCTACATTCTTTAGAGCTATGCTTGTAGCATTCTGCCTGTTAGCTTAGCACAACAACAACAACAACGAAAAGGCGCTCTCTCACCCAGGAAACACACAGTCGCAGAGAGAGAGAGAGAGCGTCGCCCTGTAACCATGGCAACCGTAACGCTGCCGCCTGGAACAACAGAACGTAGCTGTCAAACAAAACCCAAACAGTCCTGACCCGCGACAATATGAAACAGGAAAGTACCGCAGTGTAATCCATTTATTTCAACAAAGTAACTGTATTCTGAATACCACCTTTTTAAACGGTAACTGTAACGGAATACAGTTACTCATATTTTGTATTTTAAATACGTAACGTCGGTACATGTATTCCGTTACTCCCCAACACTGAAGGCCCAATTCAGAGCAAATCCAGAACATAGATGTGAAAGTAGTCAAAAGACACTGGCTAACCACTTTCACGTCACAGCTGTTTAGCCATTAGTGTGTCCCCAAAAACACTTCTGTAGTGTTTTGCGTTTCTTTGTGAGCTTTTGTGTTGTTTCTGTTAGTTTGTTTTTTCTATTTCTGCTGTGTTTTATTCAACTTCTATTAAAGTGTGCTTCTGAAGCAATTTTTGTTTGCTGGTGTTTGCTTGATCCTGTAACAGCAAGTGTATCATGTTGGTTCATGGGTTTTTGAGACTTCTGCAACATCCTTGTAATTATTTCCCCCCAAAGAACCTATATAAATAAATAAAGGGCATAAAAATGTTGGATGTAGAAAAGATCATACAAATTGAAACTTAAGTATGCAAAAAAATCTAAACTGGCAGAAGGGACAATAAACACTTCATTTTCAACAAATTAGAATTTTCTGGTAATTATTTCATGGTTCATCTTTTTCAGGGTCAAGCTGCAGTGTATTTGAGCTCTCACGGCCATCGTATGTTCATTAATTTTAAAACATCTGAAATGTCATTATCTACACACACAAACACACACACACACACACACACACACACACACACACACACACACATATATACTGAACTAAAGTATATAGAAAAAATGCTATAAAGAAAGAATGCTTTCAAAAATTGAAGTTTTAATCATTTATTTTTGTCAATCAACAAAATGCAGAGAATGAACAAAAGAGAAATCTATCAAATCAGATCAGTATTTGGTGTGACCACCCTATGCCTTCGAAACAGCATCAATTCTTCTAGGTACACTTGCACACAGTTTTTGAAATAGCTCGGCTGGGTTGTTCCAAACATCTTGGAGAACTAACCACAGATCTTCTGTGGATGTAGGCTTCTTCACATCCTTCTGTCTCTTCATTTAATCCCAGACACACTTGATGATGTTGAGATCAGGGCTCTGTGGGGGCCAAACCATCACTTCCAGCACTTCTTGTTCTTCTTTATGCTGAAGATAGCTCTTAATGACTTTGGCTGTATGTTTGGGGTCATTGTCCTGCTGCAGAATACATTTGGGGCCAACAAACAGTCATTTATATTTCTGAAAGCATTCTTTGTTTACAGCATTTCCACACCTGCCTAAAACCTTTGCACAGTACTATATATAACAATTAACCCCACTAGAAAAGCAAAACATTCTAAGTAAATGCCAATCTCTCATTTGAACTAAGGCTAACATTTTAGAATGTGTAGCAGTATATGTGTATGATAATTATGGTAGTAATAAAGCTGCATTAAGGATTTTTCAGTATTTTTTACAGCATGCAGCTTTGGTGTTTTTGTTCGCTCATAGTTTTCACCAACCTCATTTCAAGATGCAGATGGTTGCTGTTTCCACCTAATGAAAAGACAACCTTGATGAACACACTGCACATTCCCGACCAGTGTCAAATGGTAAAGTGGCAATCATAGAGACCAGCTAAAGGACACAACCGAGTATTTAAAATTGAAGCTAAAGCTGGACTTTCTCAGAAGCTGACTTTGAATGATGATTAATATTCCCGACAATTTGGGTGGCGTAAAATTGTAAAAACTTTTCTCTACCAGCCTGTCACTCCAACCAACAATAACTTATTCTATTCATGATAACTATTTACGAAGGTGATTTAAGAATTTTAAATATGACATTCTTGTGCTTATATCTTCTTTCAGTGCCCCAAGTAGCCAGAAACTCAAATATGGATTATTGTTCATCACGAACGATAATAGTAAAGTTTTGTCTGACATCCAGAAATAAATTAGATATATAACATGTCCATTATAAAGGTGCGAAGGCAATCTTCCCAGGTCTACCCTGATGTGATTAACAAATCACTTTCAATATTGTTTGAAGTCTAAACTTACTTTACTTTATAGATTTATATTGCACTCTTCACAGGATAAAAACCACAAAGTGCTTCACAATGATATAAAACAGATAAACATAAAACAGTACAATCAAACATACAGCACAAATCTGATTAAAAACTAGTCTAAATAAATGAGTCTTAAGATGATGTTTAAAAGAATAAATACAATCCAGGCAACGTAGAGATGGAGGGAGAGAATTCCACAACCTTGGGCCCACCGCTCTAAAAG
Organism: Maylandia zebra; assembly: GCF_041146795.1. Classification (NCBI taxonomy): domain Eukaryota; kingdom Metazoa; phylum Chordata; class Actinopteri; order Cichliformes; family Cichlidae; genus Maylandia; species Maylandia zebra. The sequence goes on from NC_135187.1 coordinate 30,193,070, forward strand.
ATCTATCACCTGTGGCTTTAAAACTTGTTCAGGGAACTACCAACCAGTGTTGGTCAAGTTACTTGAAAAACGTAATCAGTAACTAATGACTGATTACTTCCCGAAAAAAGTAATCCCGTTACATTACTGATTACTTATTTTCAAAAGTAATTAGTTACTTAGTTAATTTTTAAAACATGATTTATTCCCTAAATAGGTGATAAATAGATCTTTCAGCCCAATTCTACTTTTTCTGCATAATCCATCATATAAAATGTAATCAAATGGAAAAGTCTCTTTTTAAAACTTGTTTTATTAGTTTTAATCTTTTAACTTTACGCATGAAGCAAATATTAAATTATATGCAACATTCTCTGACTGGAAGAAATTAGTTTAACATTTAAACCTATTTTCTGCACATTCCAGCACATAAAATAAAATAGTTTTTTGTGTTTACACTCACTCTTTCAAATAGATGTAAGTAAAACACAGCAGAAAATAAATAAAATCAAAGACTCAGCGGTCCTGTTGCTCTATTTTCACCTGTATAGCAGGTGTGGGGCAGGCGGAGGTTTGCCCTGGTGCAGGTGTGCTGCAGCGGTCAGTGGAAGGATCTGGGAGTTTCTCTGTGAATTGCCCATTCCGTGGCAGCGTACTCGTTGTTTTCGTCACTTTTTACGGAATCAAACTCAAAGTAAGGTCAGTACTTCCACGCTTTAAACGCTGCACGCATACTCTCTCCTGCACTCGTTATATTATCCATTGTTGATCTGCACACAGCTGTTGTCACGAACGTCGCACTCGCTTACGTCATTGTCATGAGACACTCTGGCAAAAAAATCACAGTTTTAGTAACGCAGTAACGCAGCATGCTTACGGGAAAGTAACAGTAATCTAATTACCTTTTTTGCAATAGTTATCCCTTACTTTACGCATTACTCGAACCAACAGCCTTTGATTAGATGATCTCAGGCTGCAAGAGTGAGTGTGAGGTTCTAAGAGATCAGAAATATAGACAGGAGCGTCATGATTCAAAGCTAAGATTTTAAAATGAATTCTAAAATGTACTGGAAGCCAGTGTAATGAGCGTAAAACTGGTGTAATGTGCTCTCTTTTTTGTGTCTTTATTAAAAGCCTTGCTGTAGCATTCTAGACTGACTGGAGGTCAAGACCCTTTTTGCTCAAACAAAGAAAAAGACTGTTACAGTAATCTAAGCGAGAAGAAATAAAAGCATGAATAATCATTTCTAACTCAGATTTAGACAAAAAAAAACACCTTGAGCAGCATCCTCTGACTCACAGGGTTATGGCTATGCATGTCTTTATTTCTTTTCTGCTTTTGTTTCCAGCTTTGCAGTTTAATAAAAACACATCCTTCTATGAAGTATTTTCGAAAGCTTTCTCTTTGAGTCCATGTGCAAAGGGCGGTGGAGCTGCAACACAATGAAGAAACAAAGAAAACAAAACATTTTACACTTCACATCATTTATGACAAGGTCTGAATGAAGCTGTGACGAACAATAACACAACAGTGACTGACATCTGAATGACAGAAGTCATCACTTTAACAGATTGATGAAGCCAGAAATGCCGAGTGTACCTCCCCAAGCAAACGTGTCTAAAACAAATACCATGTTCATTGTTTCAGTCGATATTTTCTGTCTTTGTCTTCTTCGTATCTTTACAGCCCATCCCTGATTGCCGAGGTTTCATGGTATAAAACAATCTTTTCCTGAACATTCACACAATGAAAGCTCATTTATGTTGTGAAAAATTCTGGATAGTAGAGGATTGTTTCTCTTTCTTCTGCACCCCCTTTTTTTAGTGCACGTGCAGTATGAACAAAATTTTAATGACAGGAACATTATTTCAATTCAATTCTACCCTAGTGTTTACTGAATTCATTACTCATTCATGCTTTCTCTTGCTTTAAATCAATTTCTCTGCACTTTTCAGATTTTAAAGTCCACTTGAGGATTGTCGTAAATTGAGTGTTGTCACTGGTGAGCACAGAGGCTGCAAAGATAAAAAGACAAGGCAGGAAAACCCTGGCGTATCATAATGAAATGAAAAGATTTCAAGTGCACTGAGAGGATTGAAAGCTTTTTGTATGCAGACTTGTCCTGTTCTGTGGAAGAAGTGCTGAATTAAATACGGAAAAGCTATTCCCCTTTAAAACATTCACCGTGGAGAAGAATTAACAGTTGTTTACCCAAATAGGAAGTTTCATCATATTAAACAAGGACATACACAAATGTGGTAGCCAGGACAATAAAGTCAAATGACAAACAAAAAGCTGGAAAGAGTCATTTAATTGCTATCTAGGCCATAAAACGTGGGTCTCTTCACTCCTTATCAGTCACACACAGCAGTATAACCTGCAGTACATTACTGTTGCTGCTATAAACAAATATGACACACACTTAATTCAAAGGCGCTATGTGAGAGTCAGCTAAGTGCAAGTCTCTTTGAATGTTAATAGTATATATACATATACATATATATATATATATATATATATATATATATACACGTGGTGCTTTTAAGGCCTCTTCTAAGGTCTCAGCATGAGCCACTCTCGCTCCCAGTGTGTGCCTCCCAAGTGTACATGTCAAACACACTTTGAAGTTCTTAGCAATCTGGCAAAATGTCTGTTAGTACCTCGGCAACAGCGCTGCTGCACTCCTGCTGCTAAGAAGCTGAGAGTGTGAAAGGAAAACAGGCACAAAAGGCAAGAAAAGACATGAGTGGAAGGGATGGGACATTTGGTCCCAGAATCCCCATGAAGCTATTTTGATCATCTGGTATAGTTGAGGGTATAGGATGTGTTTGTTTGTGTGTGGGGACAAAATGTCCATCCCCACGAATTAGAGTTTGTGTGTGTGTGTGTGTGTGTGTGTGTGTGTGTGTGTGTGTGTGTGTGTGTGTGTAGGAGTGTGTGTGTAGGTGTTAGAGTCCAGGGATTACTTATGTTATGGGAATCTAAATCACATCATGATGTATGATCCTCTTTTTTTTTCTTTTTTTTGGGGGGGGGGGGGCGCAACAAGTGGGCCTGATTGTGTAATAAAAAAAAATTAAATGCCATATTTAGTTTGGTTTAAGGGTTTGGGTGCAGTTAGTTCGGTTTGGTTTCATTGGTTCCAGCTGGGCAAACTTCCAGGAAACAGCTGCCGTGTTTTTCGGACCATAAGGCGCACAGTATTATAAGGCGAACTGTCGATGAACGGTAGTGGTGGGCGGATCAATCCAAATATCGACTGTATCGATACCAAGTAGGCATTGGTATCATATACTAGCCTGGTGAGATCGATTCTTTACTTTAAGTTTTGCTCTTGTTTGCAGTGCCGTGTTTCGGCAAAGATGAAACAGCCAGGTCGCCGGACTCGCCGCTCCTGTGTCAGCGCAGAGCAGGCACACTTTGCTCCCCCTCCCCCCTCTTGTGTTTAGGTGTTGCGCTGTCATGTGACGTGACTTAGACGCTTCGGGGGTTGTTAAGTTGTTTACATATTAATTATATTTTCACCAGTTGTTTTTGTTGTTGAGAATTTGAATTGTAATTTTTTGGATTATAGTTTCTCAGCAGTACTTGTTTGAATTTGTTTACTGGTTTGCGTGCACTTTAAGAAAAAAACTTGATAACTAAACCACCACGACAGACCTGATGGCATTTTCATGCTTCGCAGCATCATTTATTCTTACAATAATCACACGGTTGCTGTAACAGTACATTCAACAGGCTGCAGCTCTCCCGCTGCCAACTGTACACATCACCACCAACAACAACAACACAAGTAAAGCACAGGTTCAGGTGAGATGAACAAACATTGGAATTGTACGTGATAATATGACAGATGATAAATTCAATAGATTTTAAGTAGATGCCTGTGCATTCTTAAAGTCTTATATGTTGAATTGAACTATGTGATCTGTTCAAAGCCTCCCAGTCAGTGCTGTTCTCCATGCCTGTCTGACTGTACATGATGTTATTAGCACAAACACTTTAAAGGTGATCATTTAGGACTTCAGCAATAATACAGACAGCAATGTAAGTTAGCAATAAAACAGTTTTATTGGGAATTAACGTAAAAAACAAACAAACATCTGTCTCCTATTTTCTGTCACACAGGAAAGAAGCATCAATATCTGATGAGAAGACTTATTTATTTCTTTTGGGGGGGGGGGGGGGGGTTTCAACAGGAGAAGAATATCTAACGAGTTGATTTGTTCACATCTTAATTTTTAAGTGAAATGTGCATTTTGAGTTTATACACTATGTATATAAGGCGACCGTCCTTTTGCAGTATTTTTGTGTGGTGTGTTTTTCTGTCTTAACAAAAGGGGAACAAAGGTATTTAAGTTCACCTAGGATGATTTGTTTTAATTTTCACATGGTCTTACAGAGGTGATGCGAATTGAAACATGACATGCACTTTTTTTTTTTTTTTTTGCTGGAAAAAAGCTTGAAAATGGACCTTGAAAGTGCTTAAAAAGTACTTGAATTTCACCCTGAAAAAGGTGTATGAACCCTGAATTAGGGATGTTGTTTATTTTTTTGCAAACTGATACTTGGTGTGCATCACACTTACTAGCTGGAAATCTTACTGGCTTCAAATGCTCTCTTGAGGGATTTTATTCTTTTCTGAGAAAACAGTCCATTTGTTGTTTCCATTCTTTGTCACTTTCCCCTTGAACAAGTTTCCATAAATATTGGCAAGATGGTCTTGAAGTTGTAGCTCTTCATCATGATATTTTTGCTGACCTTCTGATTTTTACTGTGTGTGTGTGTGTGTGTGTGTGCCAAAAATTTCCTTTATATTTCATAAATATATTTTATATTTCAAAATTTCAGGCTTTCATATTAACTGAGGTCATGAGTGCATGTTCTCTGATTTGGAACCAACCATAAAGAAGGGATTTTTGCTCTCCCAAACTGCGATTTGTTTCAGGGCCTTTGGAGCATTTTGTGTCACATCTTGGAATCTAATAAAAAACAAACAACCACCAGAAGTATTCCTAATGTGTAAAATGTGTGTACTTGTAGAAATAAAACCGATTCAGTATTACATTCAGTTGAAACTGTCAGACTCACAATAGACGGGAAATTGTCACGGTGTACAAGGTGGACTCACGCGCTGGACTCCGGGGATTGAGCCACACAAGAGAATTTATTAATGAACAATGTCCAATGAATACAAAAGGTGCGGGGCAGTGCTATCTACAAAGGGTGAGAGGGGCAGGGCTCTGGGGGAAATCCAGCTGAACACTCTCGTCTCTCTCCAAACAATCCAAACACAAATCCACTCGAACACTCGTCACTCAGGGAACACCAGGGAAAACAGTCCAGAGGGTCTGCATACAAAGAAACGCTCGTTAGATTCCAAACACACAACTACATGGAAAAACACTTGCTAGACACTTGACTTTCACTGACGCAATTCTCACAACGATCCAGCGAAGAACAGCCGTTGCTTCCTGGCTTAAATGCCATCCACACTGATGAGGCACAGGTGTTTCCTCCTCCGAGGGTGTGGGCCAAGGGCGTGAACCCATAATGAGTTCTGCCCTGGCGAGAGAGAGAGCGAACTAGGGAGATAGAGAGAAACAGCTGATCAGCAACCAGCTGAACCTCCAGGCCGTGACAGAAATTAAAAAAACAACAACATTAAAATCAATGCAGCAGAGTCAGAAAGCTGACTTGAAATTAGGGCTGCCACAAATGATTATTTTGATAGTCGACCAGTCACCGATTATTTTTGCGATTAGTCGACTAATCAGATCCTGCATCCATTGGACGTACAGTGTACAACTTATTGCACCAGCATCTGCTCTTATATAACTATCATTAGCTTACAGCTTTAAGTGTTTAAGGTATGTGCTAACTAAAAATAAAGACAAGATGATAGTTTATTACATTTTAATGAAATTTGCAGATTGTTTCGGTGGAGTTTAATAAATGCAGCCGTCTGCTCGTTGCTATCTAAAATATAACAGGACACCGGAGTATATTCTCGAGCATCTCACACTTCTGATAATCAGTTGTCTGTTTGACGTTTATTCAGCTGTGTAAAAACTATAACTTTAATCTCAGCCAAACCGATTTACTCAGGAACAAATAAAATACTGAAAAAAGCCAAACGATAACATTTGTAAGTTATCTAAGTGACTTATTTATCATGTTTAACCTGAGTAGCAAAAGACGGCGGTGGGTTTGAAAACGATTGGCCGGGAGTCCGGTGTTCTCACCGGCTCTAATGAGCCTTGAACCCCGGCTAGCTATCGAGCTAGTGGGTAACAGACGTCTCCGAAAACATCGGAGCGCTTTTACAAATATGCGGTGTCTTGATAAACTGAGCAGATATTTAAGGTTTACACAGTTACATTCTCGCCTGAAAATACGTTAAACGTTTATTTTGTGACCCAGAAAGAATAATAAGAGTTAATATTAAAACTAACTAGCTGCCGCCATTGTTGGAAACTGAGCAGTGTCACTACCCGATCCATACCGGAAACCCGATTGGTACCCCGCATGCGCGAAAGGTGTCTACTTCCGGTCGAAGCATTTTACGATAGTTACAGGTCAGAGTATCTGTTAAGATGTTAAGAATAACAAGTATCTCTTAAAATGTTTCAGATAATGAAACATTTAATATAATGTAGACAAAAACAAAAAAATAAAAAGATAGTGACAGATCGGGACTCCCGATCCTTACTGCGCATGTGCAAAGTCGGACCATACAAATCGGGTCTACCCGATCCGTACCGCGCATGTGCAAGGGTTTTCTTCTTCTTCTGTTCGTTTAATGGCAGTGTACTCCCCAGTGTACGAGGATACCGCCACCTGCTGACTGAGCGAATGAACCCTATTGTAAACTGAATTAGCGTCATTACAAACATGTGTTAAATTTGATTTCGTGATAATCGAGTGTGTTTATGCTTGTCTGTGTGGAGAGGATTGTTGGAATAGTGATGATAATGTCCGCTATCACTGTCAATTGCCAGTAAACACTTCATCTGGCTGCTGAATCTTCACGTGACATATTATGAAGTCTGTATTATTAACTCTGTCATTAGGCACCATTCTTCTTATTTTACGGCGCTGTTGTTCAATCGGGGAACACTCTCTGTTGAGGAGAAAAGCAAAAATTTGTTGCGGATACGGATTATCCATTGTTTAAATGTCCTGATAGTCGAAAAGGAGGCAGAGCTTCTGAGAAATGCTAGGAGCTAACTGGGCGCTAACCGTGTCATTCAAATATATTGAATGTCGCAATGTTGGCAAAGAGAGGAAGTGGCGTAAGATTTGCGCATGCGGGGTACCGATCGGGTTTCCGGTAGTGACAAGCAGGGCCGCGCTATGAATTCTGGGACACTGATTCTTCTTCGGGGTTTAACGGCACCTGGCATCCTTGTACATGCAGTGCTGCCATCTTCTGTTTCAGTCTGTTATTACACTCTTAAATCCTACTACTTATTCCTGTGTCTTTTGGGATCTTAGAAAGCTTCAAACGACGCGTCGACTATTAAATTAGTCGTCAACGATTTTGATAGTCGACGTAATCGTGACTAGTCGACTTATCGTGGCAGCCCTACTTGAAATTGATTGAAATTTCATTTTTGACTGGGTTGTTTTTGGCTTTTGTTTTATTTTATTTCATTTCATTTTTGTTGACCAATCTCAAAAACATTCTTGTTCATAAAATGTTTTTTTTCTGCAACTGTAAATCAAATTTTCCAAAGCCCTGTTTTTGAAACAGGAGTAGTGGTAGTGCTTCATATGGTTTCCATAAACTTGTTTATCGCTCTCACATTCCACTGATGCCTGCTGCCAGCTCCCACCAAGTCAGTGATAAAACGGAAAGTGAACATCAGTGGGTCTTTGAGGATGAATGCTGTCTTTAGTGATCCCTTTAGTGCCACCAACAGGTCAAAGTTCTTATTTTTGAAGAAAAACAGAATGATAGAAGACTAGAGTGGAGATGAAATATGAATTACAATAACTATGGACTCCTAGAAATGTTTATTTCTCCAATAGTTTAAGTATCACAGTTTGATAAAGCTGGTAAAGTTCGTAAGAAGAGCCATTTAGAAAAACGCATAAAAGAGCCTGAAGGCAGGTTGTTAAATGAATTAAATATTGTAAAAATAAAATAAAATAAAAAAACATTAAAAGTTAAAATAACTTAAAAATTAAAAATTAATCTATTCTTTTTTTTATAAATAACTGATGAAATAAATCATTTTCATGCTTAAAATGTACGTGACCAAACAAAAGGTGCTGCAGAAGGTGGCAGGTATTCCAGTTTAAAAAGGGAAGAGAAGATGACAAGAGAAGCTAGCCGGAGAAACAAACAGTTGAAACACAAAAAGTGCACGGACAAAGAAAAATGTTCATGAAGGTAAGACGAGCAAGAAAGTCAACTGGGTCATGATTCAGCACAATTCTCAGGTTATTGTCAGTGTGCCCCAGGGCAGCTGTGGCTACAATGTAGCTTACCGTCACCAGTGTGTGAATGGGTGGATGACTGAATGTAGTGTAAAGCGCTTTGGGGTCCTTAGGGACTAAGTAAGGTGCTATACAAATACAGGCCATTTACCATTTATTGGAGTGTGTGAAGTACCGAAAGGGCCCTGGCTTCTTTGTTTGTTCATGCTAAATGCTAAATGTTAGCGTGTTAGCAGTTAAAGGTTTTACTTGCTGAACAAAAGCCTGAAAGCAAAGCCTTTTGACATGACAGATTAACTGACCAAGGATGCTGTAACTATTCATTTCCTGATAACTTCACCTAAATCTCTCTGCTATGTTATTTTAAGTTAATTAAGTACATAAAATACTACATAAACTACTTTCCAAAACACGTATTGTGCAGTTTTGGAAGGTAAAATCTATTACTTAGCAGTCATTAGCATGTTGTGTATCTTTGAGTTGTACACAGTTTCTGAACTCTATCCATATATGTTCACTTCTGGCTCCAAAAATCTACTATAGCATCAGCCCAAAACACTAAGCTTGAGACTAATGTCAAAGGAGCTACATTCAACTTTTATACACAGTCTTTGCTGCAGACGTGAGTCTTTTGATATTTGTCTTTTATCTTCAGTGCTTTTTCCTGATGCTGTTATGTGTGTAGGTTATTTTCCTTGTGTGGAGGTTGCACAGGAAAAATACCTGTCTGGTTTTATTTTCCTTTTAGAATTTATGCTGCTATTTTATTGTTTTTCATTTTAAAGTTTTAGCTGTGGGGTGGGACGGGGTTGCTCCTCTGCTTGGTGTATAGGTTTAGCTAATAGAAGACTCTTTATTAATTAGAGGTCAGACTGCCTCTGGGCTTTTTTTTAATAACTTTTAGTTAATGTTGTGGGGAAGCTGGGCTTTTTGTGGTCTTGGAAACGTAACAGTGTGTATGTATGTGTGTGTATTTTGTTGTGTGTATGTGTGTTTTTGTTTCAGGAGCAAGTGTGTCTAGAAAGAGCCTAGCATTCACAAAGTGTACGATTTGATTTTTATTTTTAATTGCATATTATTAACCCAGAGGCAGCACATTTTTATTAGTGTTATTATTTATTATATCTTTCTTTTTAGTTAATTTAATGTTTGTATTCCTTTTATTCTTTGTACCAGGATTTTTTTTCCCATCACCAGTTACAAGTTCGCAGGATTATGCTTGCGTCTGTGTCTGCTAATTTGCTACATCATAATAGCTAAAGGTGAATCTTAATGTATCATTAATTATGATCTACAGTATGGAGTCCGTGCTTGTTTGGCCACTTTGCAAACCTGTTATTCAATACAAAATGATGATTAAATTCTTATGAGATGCCACTCTTCATGTATTAAATGTCTTTTGGGGCACATTCCTACACTGTATTTCATATTTATCATATATACTGGTTTCCTGTTCTTATCTTCTTTTTTCTTTCCTGTTAATCATCAGGTAGCCTTCCGAGGTGGCCGTCCGACTGCGGTCTGGAGTGTGGGGCCTCCCTGCTGCTACGGAGTCGGGGCGGTCTGCTTCTCCCCACCGCAGGGAAAAGGGTAACACCACCTGGGTCTGGGTGCAGTTCCCCTCTCCAGGGGCAAGGGTACCTAGACCCGGTTCATAGAGTACGCTTGGGGAGTGTGATCGTGTGTACAGTGTCTCTTTATAATCAGAATCAGAATCAGAAAGGGTTTTATTGCCAAATGTTGAGCAGGTTTACAACATTAGGAAATTGCTGCGGTGCTTTATATCTGTCTCCACGTTGGTTGAGTGTGGAGTAAGTGCATATGAGAGCATGAGGGTGGGAATGGATGTTTGTGTCTGTGTGTGCCTGTATGTCTGTGTCTATATGTCAGGTTGGGTATCAGACGCCACCTCTCTGGGGACATCTCAGGCCCTCCAAGGTTTGGAGGCCTATCTCCACCCACCACCACTTCCCCTGCCAGTGGCGGACTCCCTCAGGTGTCGGTGCGTTGGTGGTTCTTTGTGTCTGGGGATGGGCGTCCGGGTGCACACCGGCTCACTCCTTGGCGGCCGCTTATCGGGGCCTGGAGCCTGGGGCTCGCTCGGGCCACTTCGGAGGTGGGGTGCCCCCGGCCTCTCGGCCTGGGGCTCGGTCACTCAGGCACAGCTGGCTGCCGGCGGAGCTCACGGGCGCGTCACTGCAACTCCCCCTGGCTTCTGCTCCGCGGCTGCTGAGTGAGCCCTCATCTGGGACTCTCCTCAGCTCTTACTGGGACAGTGGCGCGGCTGCCCCTCTGTTGGTCTTCCTTGGTCTCTTGTGTTCTGGGGGCCTCTGGATGTCTGGAGTTTTGATCTCCTCCATACCTGCTTCATGCCCTGGAAGACGGGGCTGTGGCTCCCCACACTCCCTAGCAGATCGTTACATGGAGAAACCTTTGGAATGCAAGCATGCTGATCCACACAGGTGTACACACGGGTATTCACAGACGCGGACTACAGCTTTCTTGGCTGCTGCCTCAAAGCACATTGTGCGCTGTCTATCTTGCGTGCTGCACAATATCGTTTATTATTTAGTATCTACTGATATCTACTGCTAGCTAGTTTATTGTGATGGTGCTGTTTTTTTTATTATGTTGCTCTTTGTTGTTTGCTTTCTCTTCTGTTTTTTTTCTCCATACAGGTGACCCAGGTGTTTTGTTTGTTTTTTTGTTTGTTTGTTTGTTTTTTTCTTCCCCCCCTTCTCACCGTCTCTTCTCCCCTTTGGTTTTCTTTCTCTCCCTCTCTTTCTTTCATTCTTTCTCCCTGTCCTATCCCCCAGTCATGTCTGTCCCGTTTGTAGCAACTGAAAATAAAATAAATTCATAATTATAATAAAGGTCAATCAAATGGACCAATATGGCAAGGCCATGATGATCCACTTGGTAAAATAAATCCGCTTGGCATCTTTCTTGGCCTTAAGACAACAATTCTGATGGCTAAAGATCCAAACGGGACACGAAAAAAAAAAAAAAATCATCAGGTAGCCTAGCAATCAAAATTGTCCCCATGTAAAAGACTGAATTCTTAGTCCCACGGTCAGCTCTTTATTATCTCAAATTAATATGTGATCCTTTACTTTCGCTCCATTCTAAAGGACAAAACTCACATTTTAGCCACACAACCTGTGCAAACTGCTTGGAAGGCTTTCTCAATCTGTTTTTCTTTTGCTTTCAAATAGGCCTCTGCAAAGTTTCAATGAACTTTGCTCTTTACTCGAATAACAACAAAGAGAGTTGAGCGACTCGGAGAGGCCAAGGCATGGCAAGAGTCACACACTGCCAATAACCCATCTAACACCCACGCTGTGAACCAACTCTGAGGCTCTTTTACAAATTGACAGGCAAGGACTTCAGGAACAAAAACTACTCAAAATCAAAAGCGAAGCTGTTGCAGAATCAATACTTCACAAGACGACACCAAGACAGAGTCCGTGGGCTACATTTCTGTCTTCACCCCCAGCGCTCCAAACGCGCTTGATTATGATTTTCCATCAACAAAACATTCTAACACCTCCTCCTTGGAGACCCTGACTCACATCTCTCCTTGGAAGCTATGCAGCTCTCCAGCTATTCCAACTGATTGCAAGCACAACTTTTGATTATATCCCTACTACACAGTGTCCTCCTCTCAAGCCTGCTTAACCTGCACGTACACCATGCATGCGAGCACAAACACACACATGCACACAGCCCCTGCGAGCATAATATAATTGGACAAAGATTTGAAATAACAGCATCTCCCAGTGGAGAGAGAGTTTTTCTCCTGGCAGCAGTGAATTGATAATCCGCTTTGTAAAATACTCCTGGGGTCCTCACTCTCTTGTGGAGCTGTTGCTTGGAAGACGGGCGCAACACTCAATTCTCCATATCTCAAATCGTCTAATCCTAATTGCCCATGACTGCAGAGCCACAAAACACTAACATGCCAAAAAAAGCAATTAATTACATGACACAGGCTTTAATTCATTTGTTACTATATCCACAAATCATGAGTAGTTTGCTGCTGTGAGGATAACTTTGAAACTTTTGCTTGTTAATCTGACTTTTTTTTTACACTCATACAGTGTAAAATGGCACTGTCAGGACAGCAAAGCTTACTTCCCTCGCCAAGTAAATTCTTGAAAACGGTTGTTATGGGGATTTCTCTCCTTAGATACCATTTTTATCAAACCAGCTTGAAGGCTGGTGATTTCATTTGACCACTCTGACAAATAAACTATACGGAGAAGCAGCAAAGAAGGATTTATCCCTAACACCTAACTGCTCACTCCTGGTGAAAGAGAAGAGAGAAGAGTGGGAGGAGGTGAAAGACCCATCCTTGGAAACGAGCCAAAAAAGGCTCTGGTTCATTTTTTTCCACAAGTGTAATTAGGTGTGCACCTGGAAAACTGCGAAAATACAAGCAACACTTCACACGCACTGAATGACAAAGGGCAGCGCAAGCTCGGAGTCGACAGCACTTGATGTTGGAGCGGCTATTGAAGAAGAGCGATAGTGAGGAAGCTTCCCCAATGGACAGTAGCCCAAAAAATGGTAATCCTTTTGCATTGTGAGATGAGATACTGTAGTTAGCCAAGTGACCTTGGCTCTGTGTGAGAAGGATATTGCCAGAGGGCTGTACGACTCATGCTGGGAGATACTGCTATTTGGCGCACAGATACTGCAGCTGAAGCCCAGCATGCATTGCACTTTCTGTGTTTAAAAAAAAACACACATTCTTGCAAGTCTTTTATTTTGCTGTTTGGTGTTGTTTACAGTACAGAATGTTTTTTCATATATATATAAGTATATATATATATTTAATATTTCAGGGGAAATGATCATTTTTCATTGGTTATCTTTCTCTCATAGTGACAACAGACAAACTCTCTTTCCTCTCCGAGGATGTTCAAAACCAGTGTGAGCCGACCTCTTAGCCCCACATACTGAAATTAATTAACCTATGCTTCATTTAACCTGCCAGACCCTGTACCAATTTCAGATGTTGAAGATTTGCCAGCAGTAGAAAATGAATTCAGTACTTGTACTTTTTTTTTTCTCCTACAACTATTCTTAACCCAGCTGTACTTCTTGAGACACAGCATTAATGAGTCAAGGCAACAAAAATATATTGTCTTGGTTTCTAATCTAAGATGTCTAATGACAAAATAAAATGAAAAGGAAAATGCTGACTGTAAGCTGTTTCTCCAGCAAACACTCTTCCTAATTTAAAACTGACAGATTCAATAGAATTTAAAGCTTTTTTGAAGGCACAAATCCTGACAACATTTGAAACCACAAAATCCATCTACCATTCATTGTTAATTGAACAACTCCAGGGTAGCATTTGAGGAGAATTGTGAATGTTCACAGTATTGATTCCCCTGTACCCGGCCTTCAGAGTAACACTGGCGGCACTGCAGAGAGTGCACAAATCCAATCTTGCCGCCTTTTTTTGTAATTACCAGCTGACATTATCCCATACATTAAAATTTCATGACCTGGGGACAAAGGCATGCTGTCAATCAAAAAATGAACCAGTTAATTATTTATTTATTTATTTATTTAGTTTGTGGCTGCTTTTATGTTTTCTACTTTTGCAGTAAAGACATATAGCTTCAATTTACAGATTACTAAGGTCCTGTTTAATCAGTGATGGTCTAATTATATCTTAGCAAGCATATATAGCATATATACATTGCTTCTATTACTAGTAACAGTCTAGAGGGTTGTGTGTGTTGAGGTTTTCCAAAATGGAAACAGAGAAAGTCTGGGTTAATGGTTTCAGGTGGTTTACTAACAGTAGTTGAAAAGTGAAACGCTGTAGCCTTCCAACCCTAAATGGACACTATTTTGGCCCCAGCCACCAGTCTGTCACATGGCTAACACAGAGAGCCTGATATCATTCATACATATTAATCTAAGTAAATTAACCTAATGTGAATAACTGTATGTTTTTGGACTGTAGGAGGAATACATTTAAATACATTTCATTGCAATGTTGACCCTGTGCTAACTTCCATATGACAAATAAAACTGAAGCTGAAGCTGGAGTACCCAGAAAGATCCCACGCAGGAATGGGGAGAACATGCAAACCCTGTACAGAGAAGCAATGGCCAAATGATGGCTTTAACCCTCCTGCCATCCTTTAAAAAACTCCCACCCATCACCCTAGGGACCATTCTCAGCCACGCCATAAAAAGACCATATATCCATATCTTATTCCACTTTAAATTAGCCAACCTTGTAAAACTACTTCTCCCTGAAATATTCATGTAAAGTTTTAATTATATTTTCGTTGTTTTAACCCTTCAAATCCCAGTGTTATTACATGAGCGCCCTGTGTTATAAGCCCCAAAAACCAAAAAACGAAACTAAATATTTCCACAAAAAACCAGTTGAAGTAATATGTGATTGTCATTATAAGTAGGCCTTTAGATGGACCAATGATTGGCACCAACATACATTTTGACCTGCCATTATTTTTTTTGCATTTTTTTTGCAATTTAAAAATTAAAACTTCAAGGCCCTGAGTCTTCATTGACATCCAAGAAAAGAAGAAAAAATAAAATCATATGATGATAATTTGGGGTTGAAAAATAGCATTTATAATGGAAGTCAATGGGCAGAAAATGGTCCCCAGGGTGATGGGTGTGGGGATTTCTGCTGCTCAGCCATTTTAGGCTGATTTAAGGAATTCACACTGGAATATTAACATTGACAGGTAAAAACTATCCTGTGGCAAGTTTGGTTATATTCCACTGAACACAGTGGAAATGGCAGCCATTTAACACATAGCAGTGGCACAAAAAGGTCCCAAGAAGGCAGGAAGGTTAAACTCAGGATGTTCTTGATGCGAGGCAACAGTGCAAATCACCATGCCACCATGTTGCCCCACATGAATCTTGAGTGACCTATTTCAACTGATTTCTGATTTATTTTTCATTTCCACTTACTTTTTAATGCTGACTTTGACACGTGCTTTAAAAATAAACTGCATCATATTATTATTAGCTAGCTAACAACAACAGTTACAGTTTTTTTCAGGAACTGCTTAACGTTGCTAGTCATTATTTTCAGTAACTGTACATTTTGGTGACCACCCTATATAGGTTATCAAAATTCACCCAAGTGTTGCTGTATATAACTGACAACTACATGGAAAGGTAACTACTAACAGGAGTAGGCTATAAGAACTGAAAAATAGGTATTGTTTTGCAGTGGGACTAACGCGTTATTGTGTAACGCATCACAGCAACTACGTTATTATTGTGGTAACGACCATGGTAACTGGTTATTATGCCGAAATCAGGAACGCGTTAATCGTTACTGGGATTTAGATAGGGTCGTTATTCGTTACTTTGTGTGT
Source organism: Maylandia zebra (assembly GCF_041146795.1). Taxonomy (NCBI): domain Eukaryota; kingdom Metazoa; phylum Chordata; class Actinopteri; order Cichliformes; family Cichlidae; genus Maylandia; species Maylandia zebra. Next base: position 30,208,880 of record NC_135187.1, read on the forward strand.
TGCGTTTGACTTACCTCGAAATCGGAACACGGACCTGGGAATAATGTCACACTCGAGTAAACGGCGTTCTGGTTAGCCTTGTCAGAGAAGTCGGGATTCCAATATGGCCATGCCCTTGAAAACTGTTGTTTTGCTAGCCCTCTACAAAAAGAAATTACTACTAAACACATATGCAGCCATAGCTGGACTCGGTGGGCCGATGGTGTGTGTAGTTTATTTTCGTTATGCTGACTTTTTACAGTCAGTTACAATCACTCATACTGCGTACTAGCTAGCATGACGGAGTTTATATACTGCTGGGCGGGTGCTATGATGTTACTGATAGTGAACTTTATTTTATTCGTAAGGTTAGTTATAAGAGTTGCCAACCGTCCTGTAAAAAACATAATCGTCCCATATTCAGAGAAAATATTTCATATTGAGGTGAAAAGGAATGTAATTTGGCCCGTACTTCAGCTACAATGAAAAAAAGACACAAAGCTGGAGTTATTCTGTGTCTTTACGCTGCAGCTGTCTCTTCTTCTCTCATTCTCTCCCCCTCCCTCTCCTGTTGCTACTTCAAACATGAAGCTGATCAATGATCAGCTGATCGGCTTTTCTGTCCTAAGTCCCGTCTCTCTTGTTTGTTTATTTTTGTTTTCACTTTGCGCCAGAAAGAAGAAACCAGCGGAGGTCGCGTTAAACAACAGCAGCATGTTTAAGCTTGGTCAGCTGTTGTTAGAATTTATTTAACATTACCTTCTACTATCAGCTGATGTTTGCTGGAGCCAGGGCCGTAAAAGCTGCTGGTCATAATATTGGTTTGGTTTTCTGGTGAGAGGGAAACATGAAGATAAAACCAGGAGACGTCCTTACTGAATCTACGGAGCATGGGAGAAAAAAAATTAAGACGGACTTTTGCGAGATCTCGCAAAACTAACTCGGGATCTCGCAAAACTTTTGCGAGATCTCGCAAAAGTCCATCTTAATTGTTTTTTTTTCTCCCATGTCTCCTGCAGGGCTCCGTATGAATCATAAGAGCTGAACAGGGGATGGAGAAACAGGTTTACCTTTTAGGTGACATGAATGAGTTGAAGGGAAGTTATGAACTGTTTCTGAGAGACAAATAACACAAAGGATCCTTTTTTTTTAATACGACAAGACAGTGTACATCACTGTCACAACAGCGTTTGTTTTCGTTCAAAGGCTTTATGGTTTTTCCTATAATGGCGGGCCGATTTTTTGTCCCAGTCCAGTATGCAGCTCATCTGCAGTCTGGTGTTACCTACATCTTCCTACACGGAAGGCAGAATTTCCGAGCTCTGAGTACAATCGAAAGCACCACAACTGCAGTTTTCCTGTTGGATGTAAAAAGCGCACATGACGCTGTGATGTAGGTTAGAATCATAGCAGCAGTTGACGACAGTCCAGGCGTGGGATTTCTCTCGTGGAAATATGCACATTATTTTTTCCCTTCTATTGGTAGGTGGCACAGTGCAGTTGTGGCAGGATAGTGCTAACACATTAAGAAGAGAATTCTGAGTAAAGCCAAAGTTACTTTCCCTAGTAACTAGTTACTTTGACAGTAACGACTAATTTGAAGTAACTGATTTACTTTTGATAGAAGTAACTAGTAATGTAACTAAGTTACTAATTTAAAGTAACTTACCCAACACTGTAGTTTTGTATACTTAGCTTAGCATTTTCAGATAATACATTTATCGACAGCCAGAACCAAGCATACTTTTAGAGCCAGAAGCATTAGCTAAATGCACTAAGTTTGTTGGGTTCAAGGTTATTACATCATCAACATTAAATATGCAAATAACAACCAAAAAGGGGTGACAGGCAGCCCAAGATTTTTCTTTGATCAACAAACTCAAACACATGGCTACACACTTTAGGTTTCATTAGCTCTCCTATCAAGAAGGGGAAAAAAGAAATATGAGCTTTTTCTAAATTTAAAACACACCAGTGGTTAGAAGAGTGAGGCGTGTGACCACTGGAGGGTATCCACATGAATTTATACCTTCACAACTCACACCTTCAAACACAATTACCAACACACAGTGTCTTGTGACAGGCTGACACCCCCGGCCCTCTCTGCAGATCAGGACTGCCGATCAGCAAAGGAATTGGGACGTTAATGTTAGAGCCACATCAAAGGAAGGTCTGCATTATCCCCCCTTTAACAAAACTCATTTTCGGACCCTGAAGCTGGAGTTCAAGCTTAAGAACTAAAAGGGATATGTAGAAGCAGAATATTTTTTTATCCCCTTTCCCCAAGAGTCATATGCTCAAAAGAATAAACGACTTCAATAATAAGACTATTATTTTATTGAGTCACTCACCTTTATACAGTATGCCTAGGGAATGTAAAGCTCTAGCTATACATCTTTGTGTGTAGGTAGTTGCTATTAGCCTGTAGTTAATACATATATATGTATATAATACGCCATTTCCCTTGACTGTTAATTGATCACATTTTGGTTTTGAAATTGTATAGATTGCTGCTAGTCTTTTATTTTGCTGTTTGCAAGAATGTGTGTTTTTCCATTTAAAGTGAGTAGTAAAGCTGTCCTCAACTATCTCCTGACTGTTCAATACAATAAACATCTAAGAGAACAAACTGACTAGTTAATTAAAAATACTGTTGATTGGTGCCAAAATGAATTCTAAAATTACAAGAACAAAAAAACAATCTTGAACAGTACTACAGACTGCTTGATTTTGAGTTACATTCAAAGTAGAATGAAATAGGACTCACAGCAGATACTTCAGCTTTCCCTGCTATGATATGCCAAAATATCTGGTGTAAAAAAGGTAAATGCTCTGCACTTACATAGGGCCTTTTAACCTCACCAGTTCTAGAAAGTTCTCTAAAAAGTGGGTGTTGTGCATCCTCACACACTTACACACTAGATACTGGAAGTGCTGACCTGCTATAGGAGGTCCAGAGTCTTGCTATTTTGCAGATGGGGATGGAGCACCAATGCAATAATACATCTTAATTTACTTTTAATTATTTTTGTCTTATTAAAGAAAAAAATTACAAAGATAAATGTTCATATTACACATTGCCAAAGTTTTATATAATGAAGTCAGTATATTTAGAAACCACTGGATGATAATCGTTTATTCATATTCCCTTTGTCTCATTACATGTGAACTACAATATTAAGATTACAATGGATTTCCAAACTTGTTAAAAAAATTATTTTAATCAAGGTTGAGAAATAATTATAACTTTTATTTCATTTGCATGACTGTGTATTACTGCTAATGTGACCAGGACCTTTTGTGTGTCTGAGGGACCAGTTCTGGCCTACGGGCCAAATGTTTGTCACCCTTGGTTAAATATTGAAGGTCAAGGAAATACAACAACCACAATGAGTATCTTCAATATTTTAAATGCAGTATTATAAGCCAGTAGATTTGGTCCTAAACCCCATGGCAACAAAGGAAACCACATCCTCCATCACAACCAGAGATGTTGCCCAGAGCAGGGAAAAAAAGACAAAAAGAGAGAGAAAAAGATATTATGGGACTCCATTCCTACTGCCCGGCTTCCAGCCTAACCACATTATCTGCACCTCCTCCCTCACTCTTCACAAACTCCATTCCCACCAGCCCCCCTGCACACACACGCTCTCTCTGCTAGAAGCCATCATTCCACCGTGTATGTTCAGCTGGCCCGTCAAGTCCCCATCTAGCCAAGTGCCCAACCATCTGTTGAGCCTAAGACAGCATGCAGCTCTGAAACCAGAAAGGAAATGTTCTATCAAATGATGAACTTATCTGCATTCAAACAGCAGCTTTCAGGGCCTCTGGGCTCAGAACTCATGCAGGGCATGCCACAGAACTACAGGCGAGGCTTCACTTATAAAAGACGTAGTCTTGGCTTTGATTAAGCAAGCAATGTGCTTCCTTTTAACCTCATGTATTTCAATTTCTAACCATTAAAATACAGTTTTTCCTTCTAGTTACACCTAATTTTTTGTATGCTTTAAAAAAAGTATCAATAACTTATTTGCCACATATTTCTTCACACTGTGAGTTCACATTGCAGGCCTTGAAATATGATTCGGCTGACTCAATGGATCTGATAAAGGTTGCTGCAAAAATAATTCCAGACACTTTCAATGAAACCCAATGACAGTAAATATTTCCTATGGCCTGAGGGTGTGAGGGTATGCAGTCACCTTAGCCAAGGGCATGAAAAACTAACAGGTCTCTGCAGGCCTGAGGCTATTATGGCTGAGTGAACTTCAGCTTGGGTGAGTTCACCCTGCTTAAACTCACTGCAGTTAAGCTACCAGTCACCTCTATTATCCTATTAGTCAGCAGCACTTACAGTACAGTATGGAAATCAGCCGTACTGGTCTTGTAAGCAAAATTCATTGGAAGCTTTCCAAAGTTTTAACCTTAAAGATTCTCGGCAGATATTAACTGGGGATGAGCTTGTCATTTACCCTTGCATTTATTTATATATTTATTTTAATAGAGGAAAAGGAATGAGTGAGAGAGAATGATGAAAAAAGACCCATAAATTGATGAAATAAATTCTTTATCACTTTATAAGCGCTTGGTGATTCCTGCGGCACCGAGCTGCGGGCTAACACCAGGACCCGGTCACGCATGCCAAAGGAAGGGAAAGGAAGAAAAAATAAAAACATCCTGATGCAAGTGTGTGCGAGTGAGGATGCTGAGGGGCGTAGCAGCGCTGTGCCCCTCATGGTCAGCGCTCAGGAATTAAAATGCATGCTCCTCACTGCCTGGGAGAGAGTAACGTGTAGCCCGTTTACGTGAGAAAACCTGTTTCCAGCCTTCCCTCCTTCACGGAAACAAACTGACCCCCCCCCCCCCCAAGAAAAGCAAAAACGCACGGACGTGCCGCTTGTTCCAGGAGGGGGGGAGTAAACCTCCTCCCAGCGCTGTCACATTCAAACAGGCAACGGTGCGAGGTTGCCAGTTTGGCGCTATCCCCCCCTCTTCCTCCCTGCTCCTTTAAATTGGACCTTTGGAGCTGTAGCTTGTGGCTGATTTGCATTATTCCGTTGTTTGTGGAGCTGAAGCTGAAGCCGCCGTCACTCCGCGCGGGAATAAAGGGACTTCGCCCGCAGCTCCGGGGACTGACTTTAGGTGAGTGTGGGATCACCGCGCGTGGCTCTAACTGTGTGGACTGCGGTAATAATCACGTCCTATTCTACGTATAGCTTTTAAGCTTAGGTGCCTTACAGTGAGCGGCGCGCGTGCAGGTTTTTAAAGTATTTTAAAGTGCGGCTGAGAAGGTGTTGCGCTGCAACTTTCTGCTGCAACAAAAATAAAAAATCTGCACAATTATTCAGTTGCGCACTGAGAGAAAAGAGATGCATGCTTTCTAATGTTGAGAAAGTGTCATGCTGAAATGTGCACAGTTAGGAGAACAGTTATCAGTGGCCGTAAATCATATTTCACTCTCTTTGTGTAAATATCTCTTAATAAAGGAAACAGCTCGCACTGGAGGGTCATGTTGAGAAAAACAACTTATTCTCTTTGAGGACTGGATTGGATTTCCCACATTTCTGTTCTTCGAGATTTAAGAGAAAAATGACCAAAAGGACAAACTCATCCTCTTATACTCTTATCCCATCAAAGCATCCAAAGAAGGCAGAGATATGCTGCATGGACCATTCACTGCGTTCAGGGTAACTGTTGAATATACAGTAGCAGTGCCAAAAAGGTACCAAGAGGGTCAGTACTGACTATACTGATACTTTTTACTTGTTAAGGCAGCTTATGTAGGCGAGAGCTTCGTGTCATGGGTCAGCTTTGTCAACTTTCCGTGTATTTTCAAACTGTGTGTGTTTTTGGAGACCTAGAATTTAAATGTAGCTGTTTCTAAAGTACTTATGGTTAACTGCTGTTGTTTAAATGTGCTCTAGGCTATGAATAAAATAACCATGAGAGTAAATGCAAAAACGTTTAAGGTATATGTTTAACACAATTCAGTCGGGCTATATACTGAACTTACGGGGTAGAAACAAAGTATCGATCCTATCATGCCAGTATTAGTCCGATACCAGTGTTGGTATCAATGACTGTCAATATCTACTGAAAGGGAAACAGGTCTGTGCTGAGTACATTTCAGGAGCTGTCTGGGGGATGCTGCAAGCAGCCTCATTAAGTTAAAGCAACAATGTTCGCTGTCAGAAATCCTTTCAGTTTGTTGTAAACATTAATCACTCCGTGTTCCATTGTATGCTTAATATCCCAGTGTTCATAAACTCCAGGTTTATGAGTTTTGTAATGATCTGTATTTTGCACGAGACATCACCTCATTTACTAATGAAGGCGTCTGCCAGCAGGCTGGTTCATTTTCTCCTGAAACCTCTCCTTGCCATTATAAATAATAAGCAAGTAGAACCCATTAGCTCAGCCAGTTCCTCATCATGTCTCCAATCAGACTGGATGGCGTGACCTTGGGGTGGGTGGGTGGGTGGGGGACCGTGCTTCAGCATTTAGAAAGGAGGGTGGCAGAGATGGAGATGGGTTGCTTTTGGTGGCATCCGTTATCAAGGAACCCAATTATATCAAGAAAATGTGGTTGCCATAAGCAATTGCCATTTGTTACGCCGTATAAGATAGTGGGGCTATTTGGAGAGAAATGTGTGTTATTCTGATAATATGTACTTCGGACAGCTCTGGGTGTCGGCCGTCTCATCTTAATGTGCGTCTTTTAATTTAAAAGAAAGGTATGATTCTTCAGAATGAAAAGTCCTTTGTGAGCTCCTTTCAACAACGGTGCATGGAAGAGGCAATGAGTCACAGTGAATCATGGCAGCCTCTCACCAGCTGCCAGCCAGATGAAGACACGCTGCAAGCAAAAAGTCTGACGAAACTGCAGCCGCACTCGTGTGCTGCTCTTTCTACTTCAAAGCACGCCGTGGTATAACGTATAGCGTTCCACGAGCACGCCTAACAGCTCGTTCAAAGTTTGAGTAAGTTTCTCTAACAATCTGACTTCCAGTTTTGTTTTCAGATCTTTCCTGCGAGGTATTTCAAGCTTAAGCTGCCGTGGTGTAAAGGCTGTGCTAAGTCAGTGAAGGCTTTACTGTAATCAGTTATTCAGCTCTGGCATTCAGAGTCTCCGCTCCAGACAGAGGAATCCCCGTGGCTCACCACAAACCCAATCAGGCCCTTTAAGTACACAGCTTTAGAGCAAGGTCTGGGACCGCGAGTGCAGCAGCAGCAGCAACAGCAAAAAATGTTTCCAGTTCCCCGGGGTGGTGGTCCACATGCATCTGCAGCCTGTACAAGGGTATTTCACTAATACTTAGTGTCTTTTGTTCAGGCTTCTGTGCTCTGTCACACAGTCTTTTTCCTTCATAGTATTCCCTTCGGACTTCTCCCCGGCTTTTTGATTTGCCCTCTGTTTCCACTTAGCAGTCCTGGCTATTTTCCAAGAAACACCTCAGCACCATTCTCCAGGATAAACAGGCTTCTTGTAGTCTGGCAACATGTGGAGAATGGATTGGAGTTTACTGTATGAGCGAATCTACAAAAAAACACCTAGGCTGCACCCCCCCCCCTTCTGAGGTTTTAATCACAGACGATTACAAAATGACAATTTGAATGCGGCAACAAAGCGAGCCGTTCCTGTGATTGCTGCCGTAATCTTTCCCGAGTGCAATCAACAACATCGAGACTGCACATCAGTCCTGCAATTAGGCTTGTCAAAATTACAGCGTGGCTTTTTATCCGCGACTGCTTGTTTGATAATGCTTATTGGCAGGTGCCTTTGGAGGAGCAGAGGAAGGGAGCCCACAGCTGATGCATTATGTAAAGCCATACTGTATCGTGCAGGCAGATGTTTCCTCCCAGCGACATAACCATACATCTCCATATCACAGCGGCGTACTCGGGAGTTCTTCCTGTGATTTTTTTCATTGTCTTTCCCATGGACGCACGTGCCTCGTCCTTGACTTTCATCTTGTCATTGTCTACACAAATTGTTCCAGTGCTGTCTAATCATTTTCTGGTCCAATCAGTTAGTCTGAAAGCGTGCATGCCTACTTCAGTGTCGTCCTCAATGTAAAGCATCTTTGCTTCCTTTCATTCTACTTATAGTCCTGTTGACAGCACCGCAGTATCTATGACCTTGTCAGGGAAAATGCCTTCATTCTCTTCTTTAATAGAGACTTACTGTTACAATACGTATCAACAGTAAGTCACTATGATATACAGGCTGTCATTTGCAGCTACTTTCTACTTAACTTTAACTGCTGTTTTGTCTTCATGAGGGTTTTATTTGCCAGCACAAAGTAATTTAGTTAGTGGGCTTGACACGTGGATACGTTTTTTGTGGATTTATTTGAAGGAAAGGCTAATTGTTATGCCTCGGAGGTCCGTCGTTAATTAGAAGTTATCTCGGGCAGCTCTCACATGGTCACCGCACTAATTGGCAGTCAAAGCTGTGTACCACCTGGCCCAGCCTTTAACTCACCAGGTGCTCCCAGCAAAGCCACTGGCCTTGGCATTATGTAGCTGTGGCCTCTTAAACGAAGGCAGACAGCGGAGACAGACAGATAGAGGAGAGGGGAAGAGGGTGGACACCATATCAGGACAACTTTGCTGAAATGGCGAAGCTGAAAAACAGCTGCAAAAGGTTATTTCATGCTACGTAGCTGAGCAAGCCTTTTTCTTTTCTTTTCTTTTTTTTTTGGAAGCCGGCATGAAAGAAAGGTTCTGAAAAATTAGTGTAATCTTTTGATACACATGTCGTCACACATCACACCTCTTTGTTTCGGATTTCTAACACTTCAGGCGATGTGAGGTGGCAGCACATCAACACCAAGCGCAGCCTGTGCAGGGTTTGTTTACCTGTGCTTTACAGAGGAAAAATAAGTTCATCCTGTGACTGAACAATAGCTGGCATCAGAGAGGTTCTGTCCACAGAGTACAGAGCAGATAAGAGAACAATTGTGTAATTAAGTCTGTTTTGCTCTTTGCGGGGGAAATATGAATGTTCAAATCAATTAAAGCCACATTCTAAATTTTTAATTCAGTGCAGTTGCAACGTGGAGGTAAAATCTGCGGAGAAAAGGCGGCAATTAAATCAAGAGAGAATGCTGCTGCTTTTCACAGCGCGCTGGAAACTCACACCAGGATCCCACAAAGTAAGCTGGAATAGTGTGAGATTTTTTTTTCCCACGCGTGATTGAGAGTCATGATGCGTCTCTGCCATGGGAGAAAATCCATCTTTGACCCCCATTAATCTTGACTAACTGGTCCAAATCTGCAGCAATCACAATGCCCAATCATAAAGTCTGTAGAAGAGGCCAAGGAAGTGTGACCTGTGTATGACTCAAGCAAAATGTGCCCAGCGTCGCCGTGCTCCGGAGGACAAAAGACCTCTGTCTTTTTGTGCCACAAAGTCAAAAGCTTTGTTTTTGTCTTGCAGCTCCAGCATCTAGGGTTCACAGTAATACCCGAATGTGTCGTGCCTTTGTTCTTTGATCACAATGGGAATTTGAGATGTAAAGCGGATTTAGACAATGTGCCATATCTTGATGGATGGAGCAATAGAAGAAGCGCTTAAAAAACGCTTTGGAGCTGCGTTGTGTTTGCAGCTGTAGGCAAAAAACGTTAACGCTCTACAAGAGAGCTGGGGATGATGTGGATGTGTTTGAATTGTTGTTTTTTCTGTTTATTTTTCCAGGAAATGTTGTGTTTAGGCGCAGAGCTTTGGCAGTGTGTGCTTTATGATAGCAGCCTACGAATTCTGCATATCAGTATATTATATGAAGCACGTCATCGATGAGAAAGTGAGTTATTATCAGCAGGATATTAAGCACCAGCAACAATTAGTCTTAACTAAGTTGCAAGAGTCCATTTAATATATATGTATAAAAATCGACAAACCATAAAGAATAACAAAAACAGCAAATTACTGCCATATGAAGACTAATTGGAATAAACAGGCCTATCACTGCTATAATTACTGATAGTGAAATCATTACTTCCCCTAATGCTTCACTGCAACCACCGTTAATAACACTTCATTAATTAAACATACTATGAAAAACAGCAACACTGCAACTCTGCACTTTGGCTCAATGGAAAGGACTTCTAGACTGGGCCCACTGTAGCTTTACTTTGCTCTGGAGGTCATCTCAGGAATAATGAGGTGGGAGAAATGTAAATACTCCTGTTTGCTTAACTGCCAGAGCACTTAGAATACCTGAGACAAGCCAAATTTGAGATTTAGGTTCGTAATGAGGAGCTTATTATGATACAAGCTGGACCAGTGGAGTGAAAAACAGAGATTTTTGCTATGCCAAAAATACCTGAATTGGAATATGCACAGGAGGATGGATCAACGAATGGATGGATGGAAAACCCTCTTATCTCATTGGTGTGACATTGGGAATTCTTGCCTGTGACTATAAATATGGAGATGAAGAAGTTAGCTTACTTCAGTGCAAGGGCTGAAAGACAGGCAATAAGTTACCCTGTCAAAGGGATGTTTGGCAGCTTTTAGAAATAACCCTGCTGTATTGCTGTCCCCCTCCAGTCTTCAAGGTAAACTAAGTTAATCTTAATGTTGCTCAAACGTTGCATGGACAGCAACAACAAGTGAATTTGTAAGACAATGACAGCTACAGGGTATTATTACCATTTATTTGCAGTCATGTTTGTGGTAACTTGTAATTGCAAGTCCAATATCCTTTCGCCTTTAAGCTCTGTGTCAGTGCTAACACCTCAGGGAAGGGAATCGGTCCTTTTACTGTGCAGTAATCACCACTGTTGCCCAGCATGTTACTAATGAGACTGTCATTTGATGCTGGGTAGATAGCGAGTGGTGGGTTTTCTGAACCTTGTGACTGGGTGCAGCTATCTCTGATGAAAACAGCTTTGAAACTAAAGCAAATTGCAATTCAGTTAATCCCAGTATAGCAGTTGAAACACCTCATGTGTAATCGTTGAGTTTCATACACACTGATTTGATATAACCTTTGAAAGTGTAAACCAGCATGGATTATATCGTGTTTATGCACAGGCTCTGCATTGATTTTCTTATTTCACAACAAGATACATTGTGAATAAATACAGTTGGACCAATATACTCTGTATATGTGCCTTTTCAACAGGCTACACTGTATATATAATAGATGGACATAGCCTTTGGATGTCATACACCGGATTTGGACTTTGCCTCAACATGAGTGCTTTTGGTCCACAACTTGAGTGACCAGATGAGGCCCAGTAGACAGCTATCAGCTCCAGCTCCCTGTGTCGGTACACCTGTCAGTCAAACAGACATCCCTCAAACAATAATAACCAATAATAACCAGTCAGAATTGGTTGACTATAGTAAAGCGCAATAGTTGTGGCTAACAGAAAAATTGTTATGTTGAACATTTGTACTAGAGATGGCACGATACCACTTTTTTATGTCCGATACCGATACCGATATCATAAATTTGGATATCTGCCGATACCGATATGAATCCGATATAGTGTTTTTTAATCAACAAAACTGTTTTTTAAATATCTTGCTGCATTTTGTATAAGTTCATACTCAAGTTTAAAACAACAACTACACTAAAGCTATTCTGTTATACCTGTATGCAAAAAAAATTATTTTCATAGTTCAGCAATACTGATCAATCTAATAAACTTAAACCTACACCATCCTCCCTATTCTGGTATTTTAAAGAGTACTTAGCGTAAATATTAAGCAACCTAACTAATAGGGTTCCAACTCCCAGCAACAACAAAAATAAATAAATAAAAAATAGGGAACCACCCCTCACGCTCCACCTCATGATGCTTAATCGACGTAATCAACCTTAATTTGATGCAGTGTGAAAAAAAATGCACAGAAATCAATTATTTTTCAAGAAATATTAAATAGATTCAACATCTTTCTTCAACAAAATTGCAGACTGCACAGATGGTACCTTCCCAAAGGAAAAAGTACTATAGCTTACTAGGGTATATATATTAGACTTAATAGTTACTATACACAGTAATTGACTTCTATTCCTTTTACATCAGATTAAAACTTTGGGTGTAAGATTTGGATAATTATTTATTAAAAGCTCGACATTTTAAATGAGAATAAGAAAGAAAAGTATGTCTTTGTGCCCCCTTTTCCCTGTTAATGCCCTATCGGCCCCTCTGGCTAAACTTTGCTAGATCCGCCCCTGCACAGTTACCAGCGTCAGCTACATAGAAAAAGATCCTCGAGTAGAAAGTAATATTAAATACATTCTAACAACAGCTGATCAAGCTTAAACGTTCTGCTGTTGTTCAGCCGCTGGTTTCCTCTGTCTGGTGCAAAGTGGGCCAAAAACAAACCAGAGAGACGGACTCGCGACAGAAAAGCCGATCAGCTGATCATTAAGCAGTTTCATGATTGAAGTAGCAGCAGGAGAGGCAGTCGCTTGTTAAGCTTAACGCAGGAATGCTTTACAAACATTCAGAGATGGACTTACACACTTGCTTTACTTCTCTCGGGGATAACTTTGTCGGAGATGAAATGCCGGGTTGCTAGCGAAGCTCCACATGCTATCCAGACCACCGACAGGTCCCGCATGCCACAGCTGCTCTATCACGTGATGCATACTGCTCCGAGTGCTAACGTTCTGAGGTGAGTTACGGCGCGTTGCAAGTTTTGTGAGGTGCTTTCGTGATATTTAATGGATCGGATTACATTTTTTATTTTTCTCCGATATCCGATCCAGTAATTTAGGTCAGTATCGGACCGATACCGATACGTAATATCGGATCGGTCCATCTCTAATTTGTACTGGGCCAGTTTTTCTAAATCGGGACATTTGGACTACCAAAAGCTACATCTTCATTTACAGCATACAAATCATACACAACTAATTTGTGTCACTTTATCAGCATTCGTTTTACTGAGAGTTTACTGAGAGTTTATTAGTGCTCTAAACCTCTCATAACCGTCTTATAATTTTAGAACTTTTATTTTCTGAACACTTTGCAGTCGAGCTTATTAATGTTTCGTTCGAGAAATCCTTGAAATGGAGGAGAATGGGCACCAGTCTTCATCAGAGCAACACAGACATGCTAGTTGGCTTCTGAAATGGTTATGAATAATTACTGTCTTCAGTTCTGTAATCAGTATTGGAAGTACATCTGGCTGGCTTCTGCATGGGTATACCAGGGATATCAGAAATGTACAGACTCTTTCTAATTTTCTAGTATTTATTGCCTTGTAGGCTGGAATGAAACCCTATTAAATCAAAGCTGATTTTTCCATTTTCCTTTGGATATGCTGAAATAAAGAGCCAAAGGTAGAAATGAGAAGCAGCTAATTTCGGGCAATGTATTAAAAAAGGGGAAGCAAAACCTCCATCGTTGCGTAATGCTGAACATCCCGTAATTTTTGCTTTGATAATAGGTATGACTGTTTTGAAAAGATTTCTACCACCCGAGTAATCTGATTTAGAAATTGTCCCACATTTGTGTCTTCAGCTCATGAGCCTATACGCAGTTTTCTTTTTGGTTCTGTCCACAGAGTTTGTACAAATGGAGGGATCCAGGAAAAAGACATCCTTTAGGCTGACTGGGTGGTTGACTTGACTGTGTTCTTTGGGTTGTTGTCAAGTTGAAAGATGAAATTCTTCTTTGACATTAGCAGTGTATTTTTCTTCCAGAGGGCAGCAGATTGTCGCCTCAAACAACTTGGTGTTTGGAGCCATTCATCTTCCCCTCTACACTGACCAGAGCCCCTGTCCAGCCTGTGGCATGATGTAGCACTTCAAGAAGCGTACCAGTGTCATTCCTCCACTAAAGCAAGAGCCAAAGCAGAGGTATGTTTTCCATTTATTTAAGTATTTGTGATCAAGGTTATGTAAAAACTGCAGAGCCAAATTTCATGAAATTTGGGTAAAGGTGGAAAAGAAGCAAATCAAGAGCCTGTCAGCTTTTGTGGCAATCCTGGTCATTGTTAAAGGGCAAAATGTGGCAGATGATGCACCCTCCAAGTGCCCAGAGGAAGACTGCTTAATTATAGCAAAAGTCATAATCACACGTTTTTTGGTTGCTATTGTTATGTTGCTTATTTACTACGATTATTCAGAAACATAACACATATCGTGCATTTACTGAATATGGTTGTCTGGCTGGGAGTTTGGGCATGGCTAGGGGGTGTTTTTGTATAGCCAGTCTTACAAAAGCAGCCTCTGTGAGAGTAAAGAAGGTGGCGGACAGAGCCCCAGTCGCATACCTTGGGAAACCTGCATGGTGGTTATGGGCAAGCAACAGAGAGCCGAACTTTTGTACACTATAGAAAGTGGAGTGTGAGGGAGACCCAGAAGGAGCCAGATAAAAAGGTGGCTGCACAAGAACATTTTTGTAAACTTCCTCTAGCTCATCTAGTTGCTCTTCTCTAGCTAGATCAGATGGATCTAGATTTAGATCTTGGCTCAAGCTGACTAAAGTGGCGAGTGAGCTTGCCTTTTAAAGAGATGCAAAAAAGGATGCAATTTACCTCCTGTATAGTACAAGAAAAAGTTTAAGTAAGGAATTACCCCAACTTCTCACTTTTTTTCATTATTTTAAATCATCTTCATGGTGGGCAGGACAATAGGCCAATAAAAACTCTTTTGAATATCAGAATAAGCTACATTAAAATATATATAAATTACTCCAATTTCTTGCTTCTTGATCAGCATTTGATAACAGGTCAGATTTTTACAATGGCATTTTCATAATTTAACAAATGCCTAAGCAGCCTGTCCTCCTTCACTCAGTGCACAGCTTGGAACAAAGGAACAAAAGCCAAATCTCCGCCAGCTACTTTTAATATGAGTCTGAATATCATGAGCAGCACAGAACACGTTTAGCTCAAACTCAGCCTCCATCAATCTCAATCCAGATACCTCCTTCTGCAGCAGCTTCTGCTCAACAGTTGTCTCAACAAGTAATAACATGTATGGAACTGTTCAGCTAACACAGCTTTTTCACATCCTGATGATAAGTCATTAATACATCGCAGCAGCACCACACTGAACTGTCACTGTGGAAGATGCAAAACATGGCATTGTTGCATAGCAGCAGGCATGCAGTGCCAAATCACGACAACAAATCACATCAAGGCACTTTATATTGTAAAATACCAACAGGATAATAATACAAAGAAAACCCCAACAATCAGACGACCGATTATGAGAGTGGGAAGGAAAAACTCCCTTTTACCTTAGGCTGAGGGGCTGGGGGTGAGGGGAGGAAACTGGAGAAAAGACACACTGTGCAAGAGAACCAAAGATTAATAATAACTAATGATAATGCAAAGTGGTGTACAAACACATGGCTGAGGTGCCCAATGCATGAACATGTGATTTGTTTCACAACACTTGCATCTTGATGTAATGGCAGTAATAACCTGATAAATAGTCGTTATTGGGCATAGTTTATGTTTAAAAAAGCGAGTGTAGCTAGAGTTTTGTGGTCCTGCTCTCCTCACTCTTTCTTTTTTTGTGTGTTTTGTGCCCCACATTAGCTCTTGAAGTGGGACACTGACGATATGCAGTCTCTTCCCCGCTCATTTACTCAGCTGCTTTTCTGTGAGTGTTCAAAGAGTTACTATATAGCATTATAATGTCCACTTAACGATGCACATATATTTCTTTGCAACACTACCGAACCGTTTAGGGTGTCTGCTATTATGGGTCCTTGTTAATACTTCCTTATTGATTTTTAAATATGGTGTCATAAAAACCTACAGCAGCTTCAGGAAGTTAATTGTAAGTACATAAAGAGTGCTGCTTTCACGGCTTTAATTGGGATTTTCAGTGAATAATTATTAGAATAAATGTGTCTATGCATATCGAGTGAAAAATTTAATTGCAGCTGTTGTTTCTCCAGCTATGATGACAATGATTGCCCCTAAATTTCACTCATTGTTAATTATGTAAAAGACAAAACGGAGGGGAAACAATCAGACCAGCACAGTAATATTGCAGGATCTATAACTTACAATATAAAACACCTTAAAATTAAAAACTGAATACCTGCCATGAATGTGTCATTTTTACTCTGCTGTTTTAAACCAAGTAGTCTGAACTTTATATGTGCTGGTAGGAGGATTTTGTTAGCTTTGGGCTGAGTTAGTCTAGCTGTTTTATGCAAAGCTGAGCTAGCCTGCCTCTGGCTATATGGACACGTAGGGGTTTAACACAGATTTTTCATCCACCCCTCTGCAAGAAAGTGAATAAGAAGGTTTTTGTTGCTTTTAAGCATATCATATCTTAGATCGCATTTAAAGCCAAACTGAGAAACCACCCATTATACAGATATTTGCATCCTCTATGCAGTCACATGGGTAAAGTTTAGAGCTGTCGTCGGTATCATCAGGTTTTGTCTTATATAAAAATAAGATCTGTGTTGCAGACAGTAGATCCACACTTATTTGCTTTATTGGTATACCTCTAATGTAATTTCTTGTGAATAAATGTGAATTGAGGTTGGCTTATATTCTTACAGAAAAATGTTCTAGAAAATCATGTTGAGATGTAAAATTGATTTTCCTTAGCAGACCTGCTGTCTGAAGCTGTGCTGTATGTATGCAGACGTTTCTTGTGCGGGGATATTCCTTGAGGGGGAAAAAAGGTGAGATAGTATATTATAGGATATAGTATCTTTGTACTATTTCAATTAAATATAGCGTTTAACAAGCCAGCGGTGGATCTCACAGACAAACAGAGGAGACTGCATGCTCATTGGCTAACGACTTGTTAATGATGACAAGTTGTTAGCAATCACTGGGTAATCTTCCTTTCTGCCTCTTATAATGATCATAAGTCACAAACTGAACTTCATAATTTATTCAACAAGACCTGAAACTAATCAGGAAAATGTTTACTTGAGTGACAGAGCGAGGAAGCCAAGAGCTGTTTTCACATGGACTTCTAAAGAGTGTCACCCCCTTCATGCCATTAAAAATTATCTGGGTGATAGGCACTTCTGCACTGCTTCTCTTTAGCAAGCAGAAGCTATGTATATCTTTTATACTGCTCATGCTCTCTTTATATGGATAGATCAACCCTGTGGCTCTGGTGCCTTTTTAATAGTCCAGCTCAGTGTGGATGTATGTGTAAGTTTGACAAAATCAGTTCTC
Organism: Maylandia zebra; assembly: GCF_041146795.1. Classification (NCBI taxonomy): domain Eukaryota; kingdom Metazoa; phylum Chordata; class Actinopteri; order Cichliformes; family Cichlidae; genus Maylandia; species Maylandia zebra. Next base: position 30,225,993 of record NC_135187.1, read on the forward strand.
TGATGCTGGAATAAAAATGTATGTAGTACTGATGCTGAATAAGTTGTCAGTTCAGTAACTGCAGTGAAATTAAGAGTAGGGATTGCAGACAATGGTAAATTAAGATATCTTATTTACATTTAGACAAAATGACAAACTTTCTCTGACACTAACTTTTCATTTTTTGCCTCTGTGGCATCATTGTCAACTCTAAAAACATGCTACCTGTTACCTTATGTTGCAAAAACGTAATTGAATTTATGAAAAGGTAATTTCTGGGAAACTGGGTTGGTGCACGCCACAGGTGGGAGTCCAGATTTTGTTATAAAACTTTCTTTGAGTGAGTGAAGACATGAATTTGCAGCTGGTGGTGTTACTCAACTTTTGATTCATTGTTGTGCTGGACTTACCCGCTGAGCTTCACAGCAGGAGAGACTTCATCTCATTTCTTAGAATTGCGAACACAGACTAGTGCCTGTGTGGCTTACAAACTGTATCGTTTTCATTTCCATTGATCAAACAGCCAAATTCTTCTATAAAGTTTATGTCACAGATGTTGTTATCAAAGCAGAGCTGCAGAAAAGAATAGAGGGAGGAGGAGGCGAAACAGGCAGATGCTCACCTCCGGTTAATAAAAGGACCGGAGTTCTTAGAAAAGAACTGCTTTCTTCTGTTGGATCTAGTAAATATCTGAATCAGACCTGAAACTTTCTCATCATCCAAGTAAACACACAAAATCTCTTTGTCAGATTAGGTCAGTTCATCTCATGGGGGCTAGTAATCAGCTTAAAGGATAATATCGCCATTATTGAGTTTTTCCTTATCTCCAATGGCTAGTGATCTCCTGTATCCACCTCTGACAATTTCTCTTTGCTATCTACAAATTTGGTTTAGCTTCTTTTATTGCTTCCATTTCCTCCTGAGTGCATGAAAAGACTTTTGTATAGGCTTAATACTTTGTAGCCTTCCACCAGAATGAATGTGATGAAAGTAGACAAATTCATAATCACCAGTCACAGTCACTCAGTCGAGCTTTTCATGAATATGCAGTGCTGATAGTCTGGCCTCCCCCTCGTGAAAGATGTTTTCCCACTTAAACATGACCTTAGTTGGTTAGTTAGCATTCTGGGATATAAAGCAATAACTGTAACAATTAACACATTGGTTGTATTAACCCTGCTTTTACATGCAGGTGATGTATGCAAACTCTGTTATTACAGTTATTAAAGTTTTCAAAAGGGTTACAGGTTTGACTTGCAAATAAATAAAAGTGCCTGCCTGTCAGTATCTTCTGCTCCAGTAATGTTCTCCTTCTTTAAATCCCCCAAATTTGGTTTCATTTCTTTTATGTTACTGACTCCTTGCTGCTGATGCGAATCCCAGTGTAATCTCTGAAGTCAAAGCATGGGCACATGAAGAAAAAATCAATTTTGTGTTCAAGTTTTATTCTTGAGTATGAAAGCTGTTTTTTGAAACAAACAATCCCAACTCGGTGTCTACTTTTCACCGTTCCTTTAGTTTTCAAATCACCATTGTATGGTTTATTTTTCTCTGTTTGCATCACCACTACAGGTTATTTTGACTCTTTGGCATTTTACAAATCATGTAACTCTCTTTAAATAAAATGTCATCATCTGATATTTCATGACTTTTCCTAAAATTGGTCAATTTATAATTCAAAGGGGGGGGGAGGAAGTAAAAGAACCATTGCAGCCACTTATACCAAGAATCACTTATACACAGAATTATTTTGACCACATTTCAATGTAAAAAGCTACTCTTAAAATTTGTAACATATGTTGTTTGCACAACATATAACATTGTGGCAGGGTATGGTTTCTGGCTCAGCTGCAGGGCAGGGGTGGAGCAGTGGGTTTAGGGTGTGGTGTCAGGTGAGGCTGAGCAGATCTCCATCATCTAATCATGCATCCCCTATTTGAGTGGGATTCATAGGACCTGATAAGAGAGCGTTGCTGGATGGAAAAGAATTGTGGGAGCTTGAAAGCTGCACAAGCAGTTGAGGAAACATCCACTTACCTTGCAATGCTGTGTGCATGGATCTTCTGTTACAAACATGAACCACCTAGCTAGATGTGATTGATAAATAAATATATATAGGACTGCAGTTAGATAAAAGATGAAAAATTACTGCAGGACTGAAATTGCCATGGATGACATGTTAAGCCAGGGCAGATTGTGGAGAACTACTACGAGCAAATCACACAAATCGAGCTGCAGACCGAGGCAGAGCAATGTGAACGGTGGATGAGAGAGAGGCTGTAGGTTAGGTGAAGAGGAGGTAAATGTGGATGAGATGATAAACCATCTTTGTTCTATTTTTAGAATAATTAATTTATTAATATGTGTTTCTTATTTGTTGAAGCCAGCTGAGAAATGACTTACCAAAGAATTTGTCATTGCTGTTGTTGCTGTAAAACAGGGTGAAAATAAAGTCAGTTGCCAGAGAAGCCTCAGTCACGGTGGCCCATTTCTAGCTAAATCTGTGCACACAGCACTAGAAACAACATAACACATTCACAGGAATCAGAGTCTAAACACAACATGGCTGAAATAATGATCACAACACTACTAAATTAACAATTTGTTGTTAAACATTAACCATCTCATGAGTCTTTGCGCTTGCCAGTGCAGAAGTCTTCTATACTTAGAAAAGTCAAATAGAAAAACAAAACAAGTTTGCTCCGGTACATCATTGTGTGGCCAAAGATATAGAAAGAAACTACTGAGTAAATGTTAAAAAACAAACAGCGTCAATTTAGTTACTCATTTTAATTAAGTATGGTCATTGTATGATGACCATATGTTGTATGGTGAAGGTACTATGGTTTCAGCACAAAGGTGGGGAGTGCCTAGGACTTCCATGAGAATTGTGAATTTTGTATCCTCAAGACAAAATTGGACTTGTTGAATTTATCAAAGCAATGCTACAGACATTAATTATTATCAAAAATCATTTCTGGACACAGAACAAAAGTAACAAAATACAGACAGATGTTTTTTCACATTACCTAAATCAAATGAGCAGAAAAGACATGCTGTGTTTCTGTACCCCCACCCTTTCTCTGTGCTCTGAGGTCTTAAAATGACTATTATTGTTTATTGCAATTATTTCTGGAACAATATATTATCCAGCAAAAAGAGCTGGCCTGACAGCCCTAGCACCCTAAAGTGCATTTATGGGCAGTGAACTGAAGCATTTGAACAAACCCTCACTCACTGGAGATGTCTGTTTTCCAGATGGATGTTTAATTGAAAAAGAAGAAGAAGAAAAAACAGCCAAGCTGAGATGAGAGAGTAAGGACAAATTAATGTTACCTAACTTCACTGCCTGCAGAAAACCAATATTCAATTAGAATAAGGTGATGAACTTATATTTAATTTAAAATTATGCCCACATCCATTTCAGTGGACGCTATAGCAATTTCACAAAGCTGAACAGTATTGTAATAAAGTTATCAAATATGGAGTCTGCTGATTCTTCTTTTATATTTGGGGGCTTTCTGTATGGAGATATTATGCTGTGTAATATAGGTTGTGTAATCTAATTTGAGCATTTTTATGTTAGTCTCCAAAGTAACTGGACTATTTCAATCTAGTTGAATGAAAGTCCTGTGCAGTCAGCGACTGTCTGAAGTCTAGAAAACATGGACATCATCAAATGCTTACCTTCCTCCCTTGAGATGCTCTGCCAGGACTTTACTGCAACCACCTCCAGCTGCTGCATGTTTGTGGGTCTCACTACCGTCACCTGTGTCTTCAGTAACTGAAAAGCATCCTCTGCTGAGATCAGGTGAATCACTTGGCCATTGAAAAATATCCTATATAATTGCCTTGAGAAACCCTTGGGTTGCTTTTGAAGCACCTTTTAGGTAATTATTCATTTGCACTATGAAGTGCTCTCTGATCACTTCTGCATCGTTTGACTGAACGTGAGCTGAGAGTATTTCCCTGTACACTTCAGAATTCATCCTGCTACTTTTCTCTTGATTCTAGTACAGGTTAATCCTGGTTTTATCTGTCCAAAGAATTTCTTTCCAGAACTGTGCCAGCTCTTTAATCAGGCCTTCCTGTTATTCAGTGTAACCAGTGCTTTGCACCTCTGGATTTACATTCCTGAAGATGTCTCTGTATAGCAGACCTCGAGAATAATATAATAATATTAGCTCCTGGGGGAAAAATGTGGTAGGAATTTGATTACACAAGAGGGAAAAGAAGAACTGAGAAATTAGAATTACCACAGCAGAACAAGGCTTCATGTAATTACAAAACAGTTAGATATTTTTTAGATCTAAGCTTTAGGTAATTAGAAGCTGGCTGATGCAGCCGAGTAGCTGGATATCCTTGTAAGGACTGGTGGAAACTACAGGGTGGGCCATTTATATGGATACACCGTAATAAAATGGGAATGGTTGGTGATATTAAAGTCCTGTTTGTGGCACATTAGTATATGTGAGGGGGCAAACTCCAGATGGGTGGTGACCATGGTGGACATTTAGAAGTCGGCCATCTTGGATACAACTTTTGTTTTTTCAATAGGAAGAGGGCCATGTGACACATCAAACTTATTGGTAATGTCACTTGGTTTCAACGCAACGTTATTACGGTGAATGGCCCACCCTGTAGCTGGTTTGTGTGGAGAGAGGGGTTATGTGGTGTGAAGTGGCGATCAAGAGATGTACCCTCTGTCCAGGGTGTCTTGAGTGTTGTGTGAGGCAAAAACAAGCACAGAGATGCCTCGAATGATTTCACTTGAGTTGCAGGAGTGACATCATTGGAGGGGTATCCCAGTTGCATTACTGCTTCCTTTAGATTATGGTCTTCTATTGTTTTCCACAGTCTGTACTGTTGTTCAGTTGTGTAACATTGGTACATTTTGCTTCAAAACATAAATATTAATTTTCCTCTCTGAGCCGAGTCCCCACACTCAGATGTTGTGGTCCTGTAGGTGCAGCCCTTCTTTCTTCTTCATCTTTCTCACATGAAAACAGAACATGCTTCCATTTTTCAGTGATATTTTTTATTTACACTGATTGAAATCACAAGTTTGATGTCTGCTGAAGTTGGAATGACCAATTCTTAATCGCTGTATAATTGTTTAGTCCTTCCTGTTGTTTCCTCCACCTTTCACCATTCTTAGTTCATTTAATAGGTTATACACAGAGCAGAAAATAATGTGAAGAGTCAGGATGTTGCTGGATCTGGATGGGTGACTGGATAACAAAAAGAAGGGGAAAATGGAGCCAAAAATAGTATGCCGGGACTGTAACAGTTTAGCTCGCAGAACAAGCATTCCTGCTTTTGAGACGTTGTTATATCGTTCCAAAAGGGTCAACACAGCAACTTCTGGTTCTTCAAGTCAAGTGTGGAATACCAACTATACTTGAGGCTGACTTCAAAAGTAAAATCAGTCTCAAACACTTGTATCCATGCATCCATTCTCTTCAGCTTATCCTTATCAGGGTCATGGAGGGAAGGGGGCTGCAGCCTATCACAGCTACCATAGGGCGAGGCGGGTACACCCTGGACAGGTCGCCAATCTGATACCAAAGTGGTCCTAACACTCTTATAATCAACATGGTAACAAGTCTAAAACCAGTAGATGGCTTTATGGTTACTGTGTTGGTCTTTTAACTCGGGTTTTGTCCATGTGTGAAGTTTGTATGTGCTCACTATGCTGCACAAATTAGCTTTGAGAGTTTTCCAGTTTTTCCCTCCATGCAGAAAATGAAAATGTGACATTTTTCATAAACCAAAATGTTTTTACTGCTTAATGACAAAAATATCTTAAGAATGTTCAAATGAACTATTTAATTTTCAAAGACAGAGACAGCTTACAGTATTTTGTTTTAAAGGACTAATTAACCAGCTCTATATAGTTGCACTGACACAGGTAAACCCTGATTTAAATTCAAATTGGGTGCCTATTTGCTGTGAAATAAGCACATGATTGTCTGCTGGTTCCCAGTTGGTTTATATTATCTGGTTATTGGTGTCAATAAATTCTGTGATAAATATAAAAATGCAAATTTCCATTCAGCTAGAGCAGTCACTTCATGTCAGCATACAAGTCTTGCTAAATCCTGTGCTTCATGTTTTATTTTTAAGACGCATTTGCAGCATAATTAAAAGCGCAGATATCAAGTACTGCTGATCAGCCTAATCAACACTGAGAACTGTTGAGGCAGGACGAAAGAACAGAATTATAATCAACCCTGAACCTCTCATCTTTGATTTCAGATAAAGCGCAATGTAGATAAACTGAAAAACAACAACTGATACTAATTGATTAATTTACCAGCCACAAAAAGTAAATTGCTTCTATATTTGCTCATTAATACAGGGTGTGTGACTAACGAGGAGGGTTTATATCGTTAGAATCTTCCAAATGTTCCTCTTGCTGTTGGCCACAAATGTTAACACTGCAAAGAAAAACACTGCTAATACACATATACTATACCACAGCCATTCAAAGAATTGTTTTTATCCTATGATGTGGGATATGCATGACATGAAGTGCAACCTCACATCAATGTTTAAACCCATATTTAAAGCAGTGTTTTGTCTGCAGCACACTGTTGACTAACATTTTCTACCTGTTTCACAGTATGAACTCATCAGATATTTCGGTATTGTTAATGTTTTAGGAGGACAGGGTATCTGACAATGGTCTAAGAAGCACTGAAGCAAATTTCATGTCAGAGTCCCACACACCACCATGCATCATTGTTAAACTTGAGGCTTGGTCCTGAAAAACTGCAGACTACAGCTTTAATAAGTATTTCAGAGATTTCTTGGAGCAGTAATAAAAGTTAATGTGGAAAGGTAAGCAGAAAGAAAAGTAATCTTTAAACAACTGGAGAGAAGCCTCAGAGGGTTCCTGCTGGAACCTTTGTAGCCCCCACCCCAAAATAAAAAATGTTTTTGAAGCACCCTGAAAGCACCCTACTTATTTAAACTACACTGAAGGATGCTTTTACTTCCAATATATAAGCTCTAGGAAGGTAACGCATGCCAAACAGAGACTGCCTGGCAGAAAATGGAAAAATACATGTTAGATGTTAAAGCTGCCTTCTACAGAGAATAAGACCTATACTTCTAGGAGATATTTTGGTGCTGAAAGAAATCCCATGAAATCCCCTCCACCCCATCCCTCTTCAGCTCAAAGGTAGATTATGTAAGATTTATGTAAAATAGCACCCCCTGCAGGCACAACAAAGAGTGACTAATCAAAATCAAAACGAATGCGAACTCCCACTCTGAGTTCTACATTTACAGGGAGGACAGCATGCATGAGGCAAAATAAATATGCCCTAATCCCTGTTTGCTGAACAGGATAGTTTCAGGATCAGGAAATATTATTATAATGCCCGGAAGCCTTGTAGCCTATCAAACTCAAGTATTTTTACTTAATCTTGAGTACAGCTAGCTGCTATTAGCATGATTAATATACACTGAAACATTATAACTTGAAGTATCTCATTACAATGTAATGCTCTGCTTGCAAATGTCTTCATTCAACTGAATTTTATTTCGACATGCACCAACTATCTAAACGTTGCTGCACACAAAGCACATCCATACAATGCATCAACACTTCCTGTGGGAACCACTATACAAGCCAAGTCCACAAATAGCCAACTTTGTAATCTACAACCAAAAGGATCCACTGCCAGTGTCCCATTTGGTATCTTGCAATGTGCTTAGCAAACATTAGCATACTAATCTGCTAAACCAAGATAGCGAAAACTTGTTAGCTACTTACTGGGTGTAATTTATTAATTTATGCACACAAATTCTGTTTATCCTGTGCAGAAAATAAATGCACATGCAACATTACAGTTACACTAATAAAACATACGCATGGACAAGTTTTGTTCTTACCATATGTTTAGGTTAGGGAGTCAGAATAATTCTGTATACATGAGCACATGCTTGCTATCTGCAATCTGCATATACCCATGCCTGTCTTCTTTTAAAGAATGAAGTGTGTTTAATTTGAGGTGGATCATGGAGTAGATGATGTCATTCTAAGTGAGAAACCCAGAGAAAGACAAAACAACGAGGAGGAAGCCAAAAAAGGCAAACCTTTCCAAAAAGTAAATGGGCTGATTCTTATGTAGTGCTTTTCTACCCTCCTGGAGTACTCAAAGCATTAAAGGATGCTTCAAAAAGGAATTTAGGGTTAATATCTTCCTTGTTACACCTGGTAGAGAAGACACACTGATCATTTTATTAAAAAGATGAAAGCATTTAGACAGTTTTTAACTCTCAGTGATGCAGCACTGTTTGCTTGAGTTTAGAAACTGAAGAGGAGTTTGGACCCGGAAACGGCTATTGAGATCAGACTTAAGAGATGGATTAAACTGTAAGTGATGACATCCAACAAGGATGGAAATCTTGTTTTAGTCAATGCAGTTTTAATATGCTAAACCAGGAGTAAGCAACATTTTTCTTCATAGACACTAAGCAAAGTAGTAAGCAAAGAGCCACACTTTGAAATTATGCTGAAAAACAAAAAACAAACAAAGGTGAATTATGGTAGACAAAAAAATACTTCAAAACCCAAGAACTTTATGTTAGAATGAATTATTACAGTCGTACACCTCAAACTCATTAACAAAATGTTTCTTTTTGATTACCTTTTTCGCAGTAGGTAGAAGTTGTTTATCTTTCCTTTATGGAGATTGAGATAGTTCATGAGCTGGTTCTGCCCCCCTGGGATGTATTTTATATACTGCACATGTGAAACAGCAGCATGATCATCTATTTTTTTTTCTTTTATTTACTGTTTTGTTTGTTCTCTGTGTTGATGAAACCTAGCCAGGAAATTGTTGCCCAGTTAAATTAAAAAAGTGTTGTATAACAAATTCAGTTGAGAAAATGTTGATGAATCCTGGCTTTGTGTGTGTGAAACAATCATACACTCAGTATAATCTGAGATGTGTGGCTATCCACTGTTTGTGAATTAGGCCATGTGAGCATGTCAGTATGCTGGCATTAGCGTTTAGCTTAAGTACAGCTTCAGAGCAGCTGGTCTGTTGAGGACATACTTTGTTTCTGAAATAGTGTTTGTTTTAAAACCTTTAATATTTCACTTGTTGCTATTCTTATATGAATGTGTGGTTAGTCTAAACGAGTGATGCGCATGTACCACTGTCTGGAGCAGTGTTTGACCATAAATGAGTCGCCTGCATATTCTGCTTTTGTTGATAATGTCATGACTATACCAAACCATATTTGCATACATGTGTTTTTTTTACAAGGCTAAAGTTGGACATTTCTGAGAGCATTTACTCTGCAGTTAAATTAATGCTGATCCAAGAATGTGGTACACGGCAACACAATTATCCACAGGGATTAAAGTGGAGCTAATACTCTGGAAATGTGCTTATTTGTCTGTTTGATAAGAAATAGTTTTAAAAGCAGTATTACAAATATTATATATAAAGGCCAGCAGTAAATATGTGTGTGTATGTCTCTGTTTGTTTTTTTGTTTATTGAATTTTAAATATTGAACATATTTTATATTCATATGGGCAGCAGTGGTTTGAATGGTGACTGTGTTTACAGAGGTAATTTGGTCCTGATTAAAGAGTACATTAAACAATAAACATATAAAGGCTAATTTACATCATGGTGCTCTGCTCTCAAAAACTGACATAGTGCTCATTTATAAAGCGCTTTACAAACCCGAGCATTACGGCTAACGGCTGGATTTTTCCGTTTCATTGCTAGCTAAACAATGCATAGCCACTTACTAGGGGTGCAACGATACACAAAATTCACGGTTCGGTTCGGTTCGATACTTTGGTGTCACGGTTCGATATTTTTTCGATACAAAAAATGTTCATGCCTTTTTAATTTGTCATTTATTAAAATTATAAATATATATTTTAACTCAAAAGTACAGTTTTTAAATTTAACCCTAACCCTTGTGCGCGTTTTTTATTTTGACAGCGAATGCGCACCTGCGGACCACTTATGTGCACCCCTGGTTATTTAGCTCGTCATATTGCAGCCACAGAAATTCTTTTGTCCATGAAACCATAAAGCTGCACTTTCTTTTTGCCTTATAGTCTCATTTGTCATAACTTCTCCGTTTTGTGGTAAGCTTTTCTTTGGCTGTCACTTCTTCACCCCGACCTGTCTTATTTGGCTCAGCAGAACTAAAATATATATACTGCTACTTTTACACACGGACTCACATAAGCTCAGCGATTCTCTGCGCGATCAACCTCTCACATGTTTAAGCTTGCTGCGGGAGATTTCACTTGTCATGTTTGCATAGTAAGCTAACGATTAATAAGACGATGTCAGAGAAATTGGTGCACAAATTATCATCACTCACAGATCAGTGCTGTCATTGCAAAGTGAAAGCAAAAAAACAAGCGCAAATTCAAACGCGATTTCAATATGTCACATATTGACAGTGGCTCACCGATGCCAATGACATAATTACCCAGCTACATTTCTGAAAGAATGCAAAAGCATTGACATATATTTTTCCTACAATAGCCCGACGGGCAGGGCAGAGAGATTTTTGTAGCCCGACTGGAAAGATCGCTAGCTCCGGGACGTCGGGCTAGCGATTTTGCAAGCCCTGTATCTGATTGAGGAATCACTCATCTTTGGAAAAGAGAGTTTATTACAGAGAAATGTCTCTTTCCAAAATAAAAGCTATACTATCCGCTTCTTCTGGGCTATATTCTCAGCAGCATAAGGAGAATCACGTGGTAACAGCTGTCTAAATGACTCGGCTAAAGTTAGTAGCATGCTTGTTGTTTTTGTCTTTGCACTAGGATGATGTCGGCGTAAATGTGCAGTCATATTCGTTGTGTTCCCACTAGTGCTTTCAGGTTAATCTCGTTGAAATGACCTTAACGCCACAACACGGCAAATCTCCGTTAACGAGCTACCGCCGATCGCCCCGTGCATGGGGCTAGACGGCCAACACGTTAACGAGCTAACTGCGCTAACACACTAGTTCACACCAATGTAATTAAGCATTGCATGGCACATCCAACATACTGTTTTACTTTAGTCCATGACTCGCTTACCTTCAGGGTCATACGTCACATGAAAACCAAAATAATTCCAAACGCCAGATCTGAATGAGGGTGGGGGAGGTCCATCTTGCAAGGAGAGCTTAACTTCTGTCTCGCTAGCTTGCCCTGCGCTCTTCCTCCTGACTATGCTGTCTGTGTTGAGCGCTCAGTGGATCTGCGCTCGACAGTGCAGCCTAGGCGGAGTAGTCGAACGCAGATTCACTGAGCGCTCAACACAGACAGCATCGTCAGAAGGAAAGTTGATAAAATAAATTACAAATGTTGTATTGTTCGAGACATATGCGTACCGAACCGAAAGCACTGTATCGAACGGTTCAATATCGATACGAATATCGTTGCACCCCTACCACTTACTGCTAAAGAGACAGAGAGCGAAAGTGGACAGTATATCTTTGGTATTTTAACATAAAACTCATTGTTGCAGTCAGAGGCAGCCCAACAGTGATTCCCTCAAACTGATTTTTAGTTTTAGTGTCCTTATTTTCCCCTGAGTTATCGATTCTTTCACTAGCTAGCTAACTAGCTAACTAATGTAAGTCTATTAGTTGCAATCAGTCAACCAGCTACATGGCATCACGTTTCATACAGACAGAACACGGCTCTAAACATGTTTTTAAAACTTTGAGTGCTTATTTCTTAAATCCTGCTACACAGATAGAGATACATCTGTGTAAGTCTTTGAGAGCAGGGCTCCATGATGTAAAGGCAGTTACAGTGTCAAGTATCTGCATCCATGTAGAGACTGTATGAATGTTTCTGACAGCAGAATTCTCATTTAGTGCTAACACTAAGTTAAAAATATTCATATTCATTATATTTCAGAATTATTAGCTTTGTCAGCTTTAATCGGCCTACATTACAGACTAGCCTGACAGCTGAAATGAATGGACTTTGATGGCAACACTGAAAGAGCTATGAAACAATTTGAATTTTCTGAGTGTGCAGTAGCTTTATAAAGCTGTGTGGAAGCTGAAAAAAAGGGGATCCAGGACATTTACAAAAAGGAGACATTTAAATATTAAAAATATAAGTCCAAGTAACATGAACGTCTGTCTGTTCATCATGAATAATTTTAATAAGTAATGGTAATAAGTGAGTGAAGTGTGTAAGACATAAATGTGCAAAAAGCACACTCTTCGACACATGCAACATTTAGATGTGTGCACTTTAAGGTATCTGCTCCATTTAAAAAGAAGACGTGCCAAAAATAGAGATCTGCAGAAATCAAATGGGCAAAAATGTTTCCTGTAACCTCTGCTTACAGTCCCCATGGTTCAGCCATAAAAAGTGTTTGCTTTGCACATTTTTTTTCTCACTTCAGACTGAAATACATTTCTTTGACATTTATGCAAAGTACTCCATCTGAGCTGAGTGGGGGATTCAAGAAATTTGGGTGAAAGGAGAAAGCCGGTGTGTAGGCAGCAATCCACTCCACATGCGCTGTTGACAAGTAGCTCGCTGGCAAATCATGTTGTACCACTTGCTGGTCATTTCTTATGTTTAGTTAATAACAAGATATTCTTAGCATCTTTACAGAATTGCTCTGACCTTCTTACTGCTTTCAAGTGTTACACCGACTCCTTTTAGAATTGCTAGATGGGTGGGTGTCCTCTGTTTTCACTTGTATTGAAAAGAAATAAAATGAAGTCCTGTGAAATTCCTTTCTCCAACACTGTCTCTAAAAGTAAATGTGCTGGAATGTTTTTTTTTTTTTTTTACCCTTTTCTAAATATTATGAAGGGCATAAAAAGACACCCCTTTTTGATTTAGCAAAGCTCATCAGGAGTTGATTAGCAGACCAGCTGCTGTGTTATACAGTTAGAGCAAGTATTTGGACAGTGACAGCTTTTTAAATTTTCCTCTTTACACCACAACATTAGATTGTAATTATTGCAAAGGTTTACAATAATTATAAGGTCTTAATCCGATACAAGGAAGTAAATTATTCTGTCTTATGTCAGTGAGAGGGTATATCTCTAATGTAATCATCTCAGGCACACAGGTCAGGTTTTAGCACAGTAGCCCAAGCCACCTGTTCAAACATCCTGTTCAAAGATAGACAGTCAATCAGAAGAAAACATCTATCTATCTATCTATCTATCTATCTATCTATCTATCTATCTATCTATCTATCTATCTATCTATCTATCTATCTATCTATCTATCTGGTTTTGAATGATTAATGAGTTGCTACGTTGTTAAAAGGAATAAAGCTAATTCAGTAGAACATAAATTAGGATGTTTAACTGTGAATCAAGCATATGAATTCTAGTAGTAGAAGGAAATGAACTTAATAAATCTACGTTAATACCACTTTTGAGAAAAGTCTGTTCTGTATTGTATATTAAGCAATTATTATGTGAATAAATAATTTTTCTGAAATGTGGTCAGGGGTTAGCAGAAAGAATGAATTGAAGGGATATTTCATGAAGGACTTCATAAAATGAGGGTGGGGGATGGGATCAGAGATGTTAGCGCTATTCTGGTGGTATAAAATTGAAAAAAAAAATGGACCTATAGGCAGTGAACCAGATGGATGATGGGTGTACCTCCAGCCAGTTTTACAAAGTAGAAAGATCCAAATGGAGAAATTATCTACCCAGATAACCAATTGTATTGGGATAACTTTCAACCCCATAAAGAATATTTAGTGCACTGATATTTCAAGCTCTCGATCCCCTACTGCTCCACTATTTTTGAGCACCATGTCCATTTGTGCCAGAACAATGGGTGCCTCAGAAGCACATATATGCATCCTGGCATTGAGTGAGTGTATAAATAGAAATTTGTGGTTTAAATGAGCATGTCATTATTTTGAGTCTAATTAGTGAAAGTATGCATCATAGGCCCATCATGTTCTATATCACCAGCTTGATTATGTTTAAAACAAATAATCAAGATTGTATTGACATGTAGACATTTAGCTTAAATTAAAGAAGTTTAGCAAAAGTGTCATTAATATGAGCATTTCCCAATGAGTAGTAGACAGACAGATAAACATAAATATCCAATATAAATTGTATGTACTTCGAGTGAAATGGTTGTGAACTTTGAAATGCAGACAGTCCTCCGTAAACAGAGAACTCAGCCATCTCCAGGGTTCCTGCTGCATTGAGTGCTCAAGTACCATTACACAAACAGTATTGGATTAGTGAGAATCATTGTGATCAATGGTATTTCTAATCCACTGACTTGGCTTTTTACTGGGTCCATGCTATTGATCCAAAGGTCTGAGAGGACAAAAACATTACAACAAGCATTTGCAGGGCCTGCATTTCTTTTGGTGTGTGTAATTGTAAGAATTTTAAGTTTTAAAACGAAAATGTAAAGAAGTGTTTTCCTGTTTCAGTTGAGGACATAAACCTAATTGTAGCTTTAGTGGAACGCGTACTCCGATTTAGCTAATCGAATAAAACAATCTAAATGATAATCTTGCACTCAGAGTCTTTATCAGGTTAACATTGATTATTTGAGTTTATGGAAATTTTATGTCATTACCATCCAGTCTCATACTCTGGCAGATGCCATCGCCCGGCCGCATACTTCTTGCAGTTTAAGTGACTGGGGTTGCACAGTGCTGAGCATTTCTTTTTCTTTTTTCCCTTTAACATCAAACTGCTGTAGGGGGATAAGCTGTGGGGGATGCAGGTGGATGGCCCTGCGGTGTCCTGGATTACAAACTATCTTGCCAAAAGGCTCCTGTTGGTACTGTTCCAGGAGCCACCCCAAGGCACCATCCTGTTATCTTTCATTTGCCTTCTTATCTCCTATTTGATCTTCACATCTCTCTGACCGTAAAGTAACTCAGTCACAGGATTTAACATTTATGAGAGGGATGACTCTCATAAATGATAAGTTTTATGACTCCGTACAATCATAAAAGGCTTGCAGATGGTCTCGTTTCTTAACATTTAGAATAATTTGTAGTGAACTGAGTCCTGAAGTTCGCTGTGAGAATGGATGACACGAGGATGTGTTTGCAGAAGGGTTCACTTTATAAGGTTTGATAGTGGTTTTGTAAGAAGAAGAATAAGCAGATGATGTTATAGCTCCACTTGATTTTCAAATGATTTGTGATGATTTTCTAAACGTGTTTTCCATCTTTCTGATTTCTTAGTTTGTTTGCATGTTTCTCACACTTGGACAAAGATAACCAATTAAAACCTACACCCTGTTTATCAACAGGATGTAGGTTTCTTCTATCTCAACATAATTTCTTATTATAGCCATATTTTAACATGAATGTAACTAACGGCTGTGAAACTGATAATTAACTTGGTGTTTTCATGTTCGTTATAATGATTTGGACACACATATTTGGTTCTGTCAGCAGCTTTGGCTCCTGAAGAGATTGTTGAAAAGCCTTGCACTGTGAGCCCGGCTAAAGTTTTTATGACAATTCATAAAATATTTTTCAGCCCTGGAAATGTCTTGTGGCTAAATCCTGCACCTGAAAAATATTAGACTAAAATAAGCTATAAAAATATGGCAAATTAAAAACATAAAATCTTGACCCACTGTTACGGTGCGACTGAAAGACAATGACACAAACGGAAGAGACTGACGAAGCTATACCACCAATGATTACTTCAAGTTATTGCACCTAAAGCTATTGCTATAGTTTCTCACAGAACTCTATGGGAAGTTTATTTTTTACATGACTGTGTTAATAATAATTAATCATTTAGTAGATAACCAAGAGTAAAATGTAAATATGATTGTTGGCTATGTGCTAAGAGCACATTCATCTGCAAGTCTAATTGACAGACTGAGGTCAGGACTCAAATTTTATGCCCAGAACATAAAATTTGACCCATAAGTAATGTTGCTATTAACATCTGTGATCTTTTGGTTGTGCACTTTTCTCAGCTACATACAACAGTAAATACACATCTCATTAAATGTTGCCTCTACTCTAATCTTTTGTTTTCAGAAAGGAAAAGCTATCTTTAGCATATTCTACTTAGTGTAGAAAAACTGTGAAAATGCTTGATAATTAGAATTTTGCTACACTATACTTTAAATCAGTATTCCTAATATTGCATCTTTTACTTCACTACATTAACATGATGTATAGATACACATACACACATTAATAAACAAGCTGTGTGATGTGTTTCGTTTGGTTTAAATTACACAGCAGTATTTACTGTGCCAACATTAATGTGCGGTACATGAGCACTAATAGATTACACTACATGTTACACTACAATTACGCTACAGTTTTGAATTGCATAACATGTACAAATGAATAAATTAATATATATATATTAATTTATATATATATATGATATAATATATAATAAAACAGGCAATAAACAGGCAATAAACACTATGCTAGATGTTGCTGTACTCTTTATTCACTGGCTGATTTTATTTCTTGCTAACACAGACAGATTTCACCACTTCAAGTCCATCTAGCACTCCACATGGCAGCACCCATCCTGACTGCTCTGCATGGCGGTGGGGTGTCACATTATTAACAACCTGCAGTGGTCTGATAACACTGTGGCAATAGATTAGACAGGGCAGAGCCGGCTGTTCTTCCTGAGAAGTTTCAGGTTATTTAATGCAGCCTGTCTTAATCCCAAAGAAGCCCATCTGTTCCCTGCATATAGGTGTGTATAATGTTTATAATTTATACATATGAAGTTTTAAAAGTTTGGGGCTTGATGACATTGGTTCAAAACAGCATTAAAAGTAATTATGTGGAACTACATGTGGAAATATTTATAGTTGGTGCTTAACCGTTTTGTAGCTTCACTTTTCTCTTGGGAACCAGAAAACACTGATAGAAAATATCTCCTCCCACACAAGCCTCTACACTGCCTACCTTTTCGCTCCCTCATCTGTTAGTGGCGAATAACCAACCCAAAGTTCCAGTGAACAGCATGCAAAGTAATGTAGTGGTAGTCATTTGTGTCCATTAGCATTTTTTCCTGAAAAGCTTTAGTGAGCGCGCTCAGCTACTGCACTGCTACAAATCCATATATGACAGGATATTATTCATGTTCACTAGCCGATCGCTGCATACGAAGGCCAGCCAAAGAGTGCTTTCATGCCTCCAAAATGCACTTTATTGGTGCTTGTTGCACATTTTGACAGTGGTATTTAGAGTTAAGTGTATCCCGCAATCTGGTGTGGCACAGACTGTGCCCATCACCTCACCAGCCTGGGTTTTGATGGAGTTACCACTGTAGGCTGCGTTTAGCACCTTCATTACTCAGAATTTGCTGTTTGCTGTTTATGACGTGTGGACTTTGAATATATATATATATATATATATATATATATATATATATATATATATATATATATATATATATATATATATATATATGATAAAACGTTAGCACGTCGGAGCAGTATGCATCACGTGATAGAGCGGCGGTGGCATTCGGGACCTGTCAGTGGTCTGGATAGCATGTGGAGCTTCGCTAGCAACCCAGCATTTCATCTCCGACAAAGTTATCCCGAGAGAAGTAAAGCAAGTGTGTAAGTCCATCTCTGAATGTTTGTAAAGCATTCCTGCGTTAAGCTTAACGAGCGACTGCCTCTCCTGCTGCTACTTCAATCATGAAACTGCTTAACGATCAGCTGATCGGCTTTTCTGTTGCGAGTCCCTGTCTCTAGTTTGCTTTTGGCCCACTTTGCACCAGAAAGAGGAAACCAGCGGCTGAACAACAGCAGCACGTTTAAGCTTGATCAGCTATTGTTAGAATGTATTTAATATTACTTTCTACTCCAGGATCTTTTTCTACGTAGCTGACGCTGGTAATGTGCAGGGGCGGATCTAGCAAAGTTTAGCCAGGGGGGCCGATAGGGCATTAACAGGGAAAAGGGGGCACAAAGACATACTTTTCTTTCTTATTCTCATTTAAAATGTGTAGCTTTTAATAAATAATTATCTGACACCCAAAGTTTTAATTTGATGTAAAATGAATAGAAGTCAATTACTGTATATAGTGACTATTAGGTCTAATATATATACCCTAGTAAGCTATAGTACTTTTTCCTTTGGGAAGGTACCATCTGTGCAGTCTGCAATTTTGTTGAAGAAAGATGTTGAATCTATTTAATATTTCTTGAAAAATAATTGATTTCTGTGCATTTTTTTTCACACTGCATCAAATTAAGGTTGATTACGTCGATTAAGCATCATGAGGTGGAGCGTGAGGGGTGGTTCCCTATTTTTTATTTATTTATTTTTGTTGTTGCTGGGAGTTGGAACCCTATTAGTTAGGTTGCTTAATATTTATGCTAAGTACTCTTTAAAATACCAGAATAGGGAGGATGGTGTAGGTTTAAGTTTATTAGATTGATCAGTATTGCTGAACTATGAAATATTTTTTTTGCATACAGGTATAACAGAATAGCTTTAGTGTAGTTGTTGTTTTAAACTTGAGTATGAACTTATACAAAATGCAGCAAGATATTTAAAAAAGCAGTTTTGTTGATTAAAAAACACTATATCGGATTCATATCGGTATCGGCAGATATCCAAATTTATGATATCGGTATCAGTATCGGACATAAAAAAGTGGTATCGTGCCATCTCTAATATGTAATATATATTAGTGCTGTCAAACAATTAAAATGTTTAATGAGATTCATCACAGGGTTACTGTGGATTAATTTTGATTAATCACGATTAATTATCATTAATTTTTATTCTATATTAATCGCATTTCATTTTGCATGAGCAAACAGACTCGAGAAAAAAGGGAAAATTGTCACGGTATGGCATGGCACACCGTGGAAGGAGTGGGGGAAGGAGGACCCAGGCGCGGTGCTCTATGTACAAACAGTGTTTATTTACAGAGTGAAAACAACGTAACAATAAATCCCCGTATTCTCCCAGACTCCCGTGTCGTGTCTCCCGTGAATAGTCCGTGTGCTCTCTGCTCCCGTTTCAGCACCCACCGGTGCTCGCTGCTCTCCGTGCCTTCCACGCTCTTCCTGCGGGAAACAATAACGGCAGCTGTCAGGACACTCAGAATGGCAGGCATACACTTTCAGATTTAGCTTAGACAGGGTGACTAACGTGGAGTCTCATGCAATGATCCCGCGTCGGTGGGAGCTCCAAGACTCTCCTAAGTAGCTCCCCCGACGAGCCCTGATCAGCGGCAGGTGTGTGGCTTCGGGTGTGGCCAGTCCTTCCACAGGGCCACACCCCTCAGGCCTGCAGGTGGCTGAGCTCCATCCTCCAAGCATACCCGCAGACGTACACACACCCACACACACACACACACACACTCACATCTACAAGCATGGAGAAGAGCAGCAGCAACACCAAAATACATATAATAATAATAATAATAATATAATATAATATAATACATAACTGCTCAGGGATCCTGGGTCGCCCAGTCCCAGGACCCTGGCAAAAACAACAAAACAACAAACCGACCCAGTCCACAGTCTCAGAGTCAGACCGCGCATCCCGCAGCGGTGCAAAAAGAAAACGAAAAGACGCCACAAACAGTCACAGGCGGCCCATCAACACAACAAGAGAGTTCGGGGGGCCTACCTCGAGCCCAACGGCGGCGACGTAGCAGCTCCGGCGGACGGCCCCGGGTCCGGCAGCAGCAGCAAAACAGTTCAGGGGGCCTGCCACGGGTCCGGTGGCGGCGGCGCTGCTCCTCCGGCGGCCTGCCACGGGTCCGGTGGCGGCGGAACGGTTCTGGTGGCCTGCCACGGGCCCGGTGGCGGCGGCGCTGCTCCGGTGAGCAACAGCGAGGCGTGGCACCAGGTCCATGACGTGCCGATCGCTGACGTGGACGCACCGGACGTGGACGGCGAGGAGGCCGCGCTAGACGTGGAGGTCCCTCCGGTCCGCTGACCTCCGGCCGAGCGGGACCCTCCTCGGCCGGCAGCGAGAGCTCCTCCTCGGCCGGCAGCGAGAGCTCCTCCTCCAGCTCGCTGAGCTCCTCAGCTGGCAGAGCGGGCTCCTCCGGCTCGCCGAGCTCCTGCTCAGGCATGCTGGCTCAGGCAGCTGGCGGTGCGGGCTCCTCCGGCACTTAACATGTTTGTTGAACATCTTGCACATTCATGTTAACAAAAAACCAAAAACTCTGTAGACATTTATCCTCTCTCTCTGTCACTCTTGGGGAGGCACTTCAAGTCCTTGAAACGAGGAACCAAAACTATGTAAAACTCATGTTCTCAACGACATTAACAGGTCTGCAGTTTGTTGCAATTCACTTGCCAATTGTGTCAGTCAATATGTCCGAGGTAGACTCACTGAGCCTCCGATGCTCCGCGAGTGGTTTGTCGCAAGCTGTGTGACGCGTTAGCCAAAGTGCTAACAGCATGCCCGGCTAACGTATGCTTCGCGTCAATGGGATATTTTAAGCTGCAAGGGCCAATGTGCATTTATCATCTTCCATATTGAGTTGATTGGTTCAGCTGCCCGTCACTACCAGATCAACTGCCCGTTTGCAGATGTGCGAGGGTAACTTGCTCTTTTGCACAATATTATTACTAGATATATTATATATTATTATTTTTTTTGCACTAACTTGTCTTGTAGCACCTTGGTTCCTGGAGGAACGTTGTTTCGCCTCACTGTGTATTTTTAAACTGTATATGGTTGAAGTGACAATAAAATTGAACTTGAACTTGAACTTGAACTTGAACTCGCTGCCCGAAAACTGCCCGAAATGCATTGACAGAAACATTTTAGGGATTTTTAGTCATTCTGCACTCCAGATGCATTAATTGCGTTACAAAATTTTAATCGCGCTGACTGTAACGGTGGACTAATTTGCCTTAATGCGTTAATTTTGACAGCACTAATGCTGACATTTGTGAATTGAAACATGAAGTACAGTTTTGGTTGGTATGAGGTTAAAAGCAAAATCATTGTACAAATTAAAACTGTGCTTGGTGTTGGCCGTATAAAGCCGTATAACTAGGAATACATAGAAAAAGCTGATTGGGGTTAGATTAAACACTAAAAAGCTCTCTGAAAAAATATTCACAGAATAGAATAGAATAGCCTTTATTGTCATTGTACAGAGTACAACGAAATTGGAGTGCCACTCCCTTGGTGCAAGTTTCAATAATAAATATAAATGTAAAATATAAAAGGTACAAAAAAAAACAATCGTAAGTACTCAAACAATAGTATGTACAATATATACAGGATAGCAGCATTAATATAATGACAGTATGAATAGCAGCATAATATAATGACAGTGACGGTATGGAATAGGTTCAATTGTTTTTGTGCTTATTTACTACGGTGATAGCTCTGGGAAAGAAGCTATCCCTGAATCTGTTTGTCCTGGTTTTATGTGACCTGTACCGTCGGCCTGACGGTAATAGTTCAAACAGTTGGTTGCTGGGGTGAGAGTGGTCCTTGATGATATTGCCAGCTCTGCTGAGGTACCGAGAGTTTGCAGTGACCTCCAGGCTGGGCAGAGAGCAGCCAGTGATCTTCTGGGCTGTGTTGATGACCCTCTGCAGTACTTTCCTGTCTGCAGCTGAGCACCCTGCATACCATGTTGTTATGCCGTATGTTAGGATGCTCTCTATGGTGGCTCTGTAAAATGTCACCAGCAGCCTCTCCTCCAGGTTGTTCCTCCTGAGCACTCTCAGAAAGTGGAGACGCTGCTGGGCCTTTTTAACCACCGCTGTAGTATTTGCAGTCCAGGAGAGGTCATCAGAGATCTGCACGCCCAGAAACCTCATGGAGTGTACCCTCTCCACACAGCTCCCGTGAATGTAAAGTGGGGCCGGGTCTGCTCTGCCCTTCCTGAAGTCCAAGATAAGTTCTTTAGTTTTCGTGGTGTTCAGTTGGAGGTTGTTAACTGAACACCACTCAGTCAGTCTGTTGACCTCATCTCTGTAGTCCGACTCATCCCCCCTTGAGATGAGTCCAACCACTGTGGTGTCATCCGCGAACTTTATGATGGTGTTTGAGAGATGGGTAGGGGAGCAGTCGGATGTGTAGAGCGTAAACAGGAGGGGACTCAAAACACATCCTTGTGGAGACCCGGTGCTGAGTGTGATGGTGCTGGACCGGTGGGGGCCGAGTCTGACAGACTGTGGTCTATTTGTCAGGAAGTCCTTGATCCAGAGGCAGATGGGGGTGGAGAGTCCCAGGTGAGACAGTTTCTGGACCAGGATCTCCGGGATGATATGATTGAATGCTGAGCTGAAGTCCAGAAAGAGCATTCTCACATAGCTTCCTCGGTGCTCCAGGTGACTCAGCGCAGTGTGGAGCGCTATGGTGATAGCGTCCTCGGTGGAACGATTTGTCCTGTAGGCAAATTGGTGGGGGTCCAGAGTGGGAGGCAGACCGGCCCTGATGTGCTGACAGACCAGTCTCTCAAAGCACTTCATCACTACAGGCGTAAGTGCAACAGGCCTGTAGTCATTTGGGCTGGCCACAGCTGTCTTCTTGGCGATGGGGATGATGGTGGAGGTTTTGAGGCAGGGCGGGACGGTGTTTGATGACAAGGAAAGGTTGAAGATTTTAGTGAAGACTCCGGTCAGTTCGTCAGCACATGCTCTGAGAACCTTTCCATGTATTCCATCAGGACCTGCCGCCTTCCTGGGATTCACTGACCTTAGAACACACCTCACTTGGTGCTCCCTAAGTGTTAGTGTGCCAGTGCTGGGGGCGGGTGGAAGTGGTGTGGCAGCTGAGGGCTTGGTCGTCTCAAAGAAGAAACGGTTTAGATCCTCAGCCAGTGAGGCATCAGTCCTAGATGTTGCCTGGTTATTGCTTCTGTAGTTGGTAATGTGATTGATCCCCTGCCACATTTTTCTGGGGTCGTTGTCAGCAAAGTGATCTTCAATCCTCCTCCTATAGGCAGCCTTAGCTTTCCTGATGCCTCTACTCAGGTCTGCCCTGGCCGCCCTATACGCAGCCCTGTCCCCTGACTTGAAGGCAGTGTTGCGGCTTTTTAGGAGGGATTGCACTTCGCTATTCATCCAGGGTTTTTGATTTGGAAACACCCTGACCCTTTTGTTGACGGTGACATTGTCAACACAGTTCCTGATGTACGAGAGTACAGTGTCCGTGTACTCCTGGAGGTTGTGGCTGGAGAATAAATCCCATACAGTTGTTGAGAAGCAGTCCTGCAGTTGAGAAAGGGCTCCTTCAGGCCAGGTTTTTATTGTCTTTGTCTGGGGCTTTGTTTTTCTCAGCAGGGGGGTGTAGGTGGGGGTGAGGGACATGCAGAGGTGGTCAGATCCAGCCAGGTGGGGGAGGGGTGTCGCTCTGAAAGCATGCCTGATGTTTGAATAGACATGGTCCAAAGTGTGTTCTCCTCTCGTAGCAAAGTCCACAAACTGGACAAATTTAGGAAGCACAGTCTTTAGGCACGCTTTGTTAAAGTCGCCGGCGACAATAAAAACCCCATCGGGGTGGGCAAGCTGTTGTTTGTTTATGGTGTTGAGCAAGAGGCTGAGATCCGTGCTAACGTTAGCATCCGGCGGTATATAAGCAGCTATCACAATAACTACTGTAAACTCCCTCGGGATGTAAAAAGGTCTGCACGAGACTGCCAGAACCTCCAAATCAGGAGAACAGTGTGTGTGAATGATCCTGCTGTTACAACACCACTCGTTATGCACGTAAACACATAGCCCCCCTCCTCTGCTTTTACCTGAGTTGCTGTTTCTGTCAGAAGTGGTTATTAGTGAGTGCATTAGTATTTACATTTTGGATGGATGAGAATCTTTGTTCCTGAACAGGGAGATGCTGTGAAAGCCTGAAATGTCACCAGTGAGACGTGTACTCGTCACAGTACTGGTATTGATCAGCATCACTATGAATTCTGTGTGGATATGCAGTGTTATGGTGCCTGAGCTAACTGAATCTGGATCTTTCAGTGGAGGGTGAGAGCCGAGCGCATACACCAAAAACAGCCTTAAAACAGACTGTTAATGAGCTTCATACTTATCTGCCTACCTGGGGTTAGGCTTTTAATAGCTTCAGGCAAGAAGAGTTAAGGCATAGTCATATTTCTAAAGAAAGTTTGTTTTGTGTGAACCTTCGCAGATTGCTTTAGGTTTCATTTGAGCTGTGGATCAGACACAGTAAGCTGGATATCAGACTCTTAATTTTCAGAATTCTGGTGAATTTGTATGAACTAATTTAGACCTTTTCTGCATCAGTTTGTGGCAGAAACGCACTGAGGCTCTCATGCATTTTGTATTACTTTCAAATAATCATTCTCATCTGTCCTTGTTAAATATTATCCCTACTGAGTCAACAGTCTCTTCTGTACTCATGTGGGTTTGCTTGGGTTTAGATGTGAAGGTCAGAATACTTTCGTTTTCTTTTGTCTGGGGAAGCAACCTGCTTAATGTGCATGTGGCAACTGTTCACACCACTTATACATTTATATATTGGAAACGTATCAACACCTTTTTTTGTTGTCACTCAGATCTGTTTCACTAGGATTTCTATTCATATTCAAACCATGGCAAACATGTCTGTGATCATTTTGGGTATTTCCAGGGTAATTACCAGTTAACAAAATAAACTGCTACAGCGCATGGAAAGTCATTATTAAGTGCTAAACTCATAGTCTTTTCTTTTCTTTTTACCATTTTCTGTTAACCAACCACACACCTGTGCGTGGATCATTTTCACTGCAGGATCTCCTACCACACTTCCTGCTGTGCCACAGTAGTAAACATAAACATTGGTTCTTTAAAATTTGAACAAACAACCAATGCTTTGGTTCTCTGGAGAGGACACTTTGCTTTTCATGTTCTTCTTGACAGAAGAGGATTTCTTCCAAATGCAGGAGTGAATCTGGAACAAGATCAGAGACAGAGTGAAATCCTCAGTGGATCTGACTGGCACGCTGATAGAGAAATCATTTGATACAAAAACAAAAAACCCAACATTCTGTGGCATTGATGTAGTGACAGATCCACCATCCCACCTGATGCCTGAATAATGACTGTCAGAAATTAAACAAAGGGAGTGTCCTTGTGCCTAGCAGTTAAATAGGACCACTTTCATGATGAAACATGCTGCTGGAAACATGTTTCCTAGTTGTGTGCCAAATTTTTGACTCCACATGGCAAAATAGCTTACAGTGTTGAAGAATCCTCCAAGGACCTCAGTCCTCAGTAAACATGCTGCTGTGCCATCTGATCTCCTTTTGCGGCTTGTATTTTTGCATCTACATAAAGAGGGAAAAGGCATTCGGGTGTAAAACTGCTTTACAGTAAAACAGTCAACGATCAGAAAGACTAAACGTAAAGAATGTGCTGCATCATGGTGGACATTTTTATGTCTGCCAGAAATGCAAATGGACTGCTTTATTTCTTCCCACACCTTATCCTGGTGCTCATGATTAATGGGAGAGGCGTCGCCTTTCGGATGGAGAACTTCCTCGACAAAACACATTAATACTGAGACCTGTTTTACATTCTCTTTCTGGCTGCATCTATCAGTGAAAGTGCAGGAAAATCATTTGTCTGCATGCAAAATGGCCTAATCAAAACTAGAGATAAAAACACCGAAACTGGAGGGGGGAAAAAAGCTGTAGTATCATGGGAACATGGATTGTGTGTTGCCAAATGAACTACACATTTCATTCTATTGGAGGCATTGTGCATTTTTGTTAATGATTAATGAGTGAGACTTCTCATTTTGGACACAGAATGTGCTTGACAACAGACATCAATAATCACAGCCTGCTTTACATTCTGTCCACCTCTCAGTTAACGTGCGTGGACGGGAGCGGACGACATTTGACTGCATGCAAAATTGGTCAGAGATTTTCATTTGAGAGTGAACATCAAACCCAATTTTCACAGGAGGCTGTAGCTGTGCCTGCCTCTACCTGAGTTTGTTTTTTACTACACAAAGAGCTCATCAAATCTGAAAATCATTAGCTGGCCGATACCGAGTTAGAGAGGGCAAATGGTTTGTACAAAATGTGCACCTGTACCTCGTGTGTTTTTTGGAATGGGGGGCTTCATTATCACATTCATGTTTTATTTTTTCTGTGTCATGACACTATAGCAGAGTAAAGAAAAAATATTTAAAGTGAACATCGACTTGTGTTTGTTGTGTTTGACAGCCAAACACATTGTTCCAAACACCAAAATGGCACAAAAGCCTCAATCAGGGAGTTAAACAGATTTCATGGGGCTCTGTTCTAGTGAAAGATTTACCTGTAGTGTACAACCAACTGCAATTTGCAAGCATGTGACAGCATATTAAAACATCAGAAGACGGCTTCTCTTTGGTATACAGTATTTGTCAAATTGGAATTACAGGACACAATAGACGCAACACTGAGTAAAAGACGTTGAGTAAAAAAACCCAACTGTGCCTAAATTTGTCCACTGTCCTCTTGCAGCCCATCCTTGGCTCTTTAGTTTTTCATTTACAATTTAACTGGGTGTGTACAGCAATGTGTGAAGTCAATGCTGCCACACAGGTCCATTGGGGCAATGGACCTGTGTGGCAGCATTGACTTCACACGTTGAATCTTGACAGTTTTCTTGCTAGTGCCCCCCAAATTTTAATGCATTGTGACAGTTATATCTGGCAAAACGCCTTACATTGTTATTATAATAAAAACTCTTGTAGCTGTCAAAAAAGCAACAAGAACAAAACAAGCATACTCAGTGAAAGATCACCAAAGATTACCCTTTTTAAAAAATATTTTACAGTTTTATTTTGAAAGGGTACAGTGAAGAGGGACAGGAGAGAGAAAGGGGAAGACATTTGGCAAAGGGCCACGGGACAGATTCGAAGCCGGGCTAGCCACTCTCAGCCATGTGGCATATGGTCACCTGCTTATCCTCAACCCACAAATACGATCCTTGCGTTTACCTTGAGTTGTTTATTATATTGCTCTCTTTTTCTTTGCTTTTTTTCTCTTTTTTCTTTCTCAACAGGTGATCAAGGTGATTGATATTAGGGCTGCCACAAACGATTATTTTGATAGTCGACTAGTCACCGATTATTTTTGCGATTAGTCGACTTATCAGATCATCATCCACTGGACATAAAACGTACAGCTTTAATCTCAGCCAAACCGATTTACTCAGGAACAAATAAAATACTAAAAAAAGCCAAACAATAACATTTTTAAGTTATCTAAGTGACTTATTTATCATGTTTAACCTGAGTAGCGAAAGACATCTTCTGTTTCAGTCCGTTATTACACTCTTAAATCCTACTTATTCCTGCATCTTTTGGGATCTTACAAAGCTTCAAACGACGCGTCGACTATTAAATCAGTCGTCGACGATTTTGATAGTCGACGTAATCGTGACTAGTCGACTAACCGTGGCAGCCCTAATTGATATATGTATTTTTTGTCTGTTTATTTTGTTGGTTTTTGCCCTTTATCACCGTCCCTCTTCCCTCTCTTTTTCTTTCCCTCTTTCTTTCTCCCTTTCCTTTTCCCCAGTCAAGTCTGCCCCATGTTCAGCAAATGAAAATAAAATAAACAATAAAAGCAAAGGTGAATCAAATAGACCAATACGGCAAGGCTAGGATGGTCCATTTGATAAAGTAAATCCGTTGGGCATCTTTCTTTGCCTTTAGACAACAATTCTGATGGCAAAAGAACCAAACGGGACAGGCAAAAAAAAAAAAAGAGAGAGAAAGTAAGAGTTTAAATCACCATTTGAACACGCAGGCGATCAGAATAGCATTTGCCAAGAGCAATCTAAGCCTAAAAGTTGTGCAGCACTACACAAAGGCATGGTCTTAACAAGGGGCTCTGATCCTTTTGTGTTTTTTTTTTTCATTTTGCAGCAAAACCTTTCTCATTTTGAATGATAAAAATCTTCAGTAGAAGTGCCAGTAAAATAACGCACACAAAAATAGCTTTTAAAAGTTGCTGCACTTGCTGAGGTAGCAAAGTTTATTTGACAAATGAAAAACAAGAAAAGATCCAATAGAAATAAAATCATGACATAAACCGAAGCATGTATCATGGCAAAACTTTTAGTAGTGACAAGAACGCAACACATTTCCCCCCTGTTTGCATTACAGCCAGCATGACTTTTAAACAAATGTATTTAAATAGGAAATACAAGACTCATCTGGGATGTAAAATCACCATGGCAACTAAGAAAACCGAGGTTTGAAAAAAAACCTGAACTAACTAAATGAATGAAAGCGGTGTAAAAGTAATAAGAAGATCAGGTTCCATGCTGGAGTCCAAATGTCTCTGAGCTCAGGGTGAAAGTATAATCGCTGTATCCATGAGCCTTTCTTTTATTCATCTGAAATTTTCTTGGCTGGTTTTCAACTATGATATAAAGATTATTAAGCGTTGACCCTTTATAGAAGTCTGTTTCCTTGATTCTTCATATCAGTCAATGAATTTAACCTTTAAACCCTTGCTGACACAGTCTTTAACCTTATATTCAAAAATGAATTCAAACGCATCCTGGCCTGCTGGGTCGCTCTTTGCAAACTTATTCTCTACATGAAAACATTCAGAACTGACAAAAGCTTATTTTCAATTCAGGTAGAGAAGCCAAGTATTCAAAGGTACCACACTTGGAGAGGGGGTGGTTTAGAGAAATTGCACAAGACATCTTTTATTTGATTGACTAGTACAGCCATAAAAAAAAGTACAGAGTTTTAAATATTTCACTGTGTAAACATCATATATCGCTAGAAGCTTGCACAACGTGGCACAGAATATATGTGACACTGTCAGAGTGAGGTAGTTGGAACCCCAAGCTGGAGGGAAAGGAACGGGGGGGGGGGGGGTATGTTAAGGCATTTAAAATGGTAAGCCTGAGCTGAGGGAATTGCTTGGAAACATGGTGTGAAGATTCATCTCAAAGTGCACTGCTCTCTGTTTGTACTTGGTGACATCAGCCTGAAGTGAATAAGGCAGCCTCACAGGGAGTTAACACACCAGAGAAAGTTTATTGCTTCAGGCAACTGCAGGTACATGGAGGGCTGTGAAGGATGTGACGAATGAAAGTCTGCAGTAATCAGTGGAAATGCAATGAGAGCGTGAAAGTGAGTGGATAATGTAATTTTGCAGCAATAAAATTAGATATATAATCAGCTGCTGACTCAAGGCAAATGAGTAAAGGTTTATTACGGCTGTGTTAATAAAAGTAAACCTGATTTCAGCAAGGGCATTAAAGAAGAAAGCAGGCGGGGATGTAAATGGAAAGAATCTGTGCTGCTTTGTAGCAGTGAAGCACGTCACAGTCATTTACACAAGTCTGCGAGAGATCAAGGGCACGGAGAGCATTTCTTTCCACGCGTGCAGCTGTGCAGTAGTGAGATGCTTTATTTGTTTAAAATCTACACATTCTAGTTACTGTGAGAGAGTGTGACAAACCCAGTGACCTTCAGTCAAATGAAGCGACATGCCCAGAGGTGGAGTGTGATGTAAAGTTTGATACTTTTTTCAAAAGAGCAGTGGAGGTGTGTGTGTATGTGGTGGTGGTGGTATATAATCTACCATTCTTAAAACAGCTATTTTTTCATCTATAATATGTAGGCATTAACGTTATGAAACTTGTAGACCTCAGGCTTAAATAACATCCAAGTTTTCATATTGTGTTATTATTTTCGACAGATCCCATGACTTTCTGACTTTACTACACTGCCGTTGGCTCTGGACGTAAACCTAGTGATTCCTCCTGAAAACAGTGGAACACATAAAAGGAATGGTTTCAGGAAAATACGCTTTCTGTGAGAAATTTGCATTTGACAATCAATCTTACTCTCATAGCTTCATTAAATAAAAAGCCAGCAGTCAGTTAACTTAACCTGGCACAGATTGGAAAAAAAAAAGTTTCATGTTGTGCTTTGCTGGATTATTTCTGGCTCTGAGCAGTTGTCAGACCGCCAGAAGAGACTCTATTAGTACTAGAAGTAATGTTTTACTTCTCTCTACCCTTCTCTTAATCCCTGACAAACCTGTATGTTGGCATTGAAAGGTTTTAGAGCTGTCTAAAACTGATAGATTTAGGCAGATAAGTCTGATGACTGGTTAGGGTTAGGTTCAAATAACTCCCCAAAATTGGTTTGGGTAGACACCTCAGAATAAAATGTAATGTAAAACACACCTCTGGGCAGCATTAGCTTTTAGGGAAATACTATTGTATATATTTTTACTTCTTTGTTCTTTCGAAATGCACTTTAAGTAGTTTGCAGTCCAGTAAAAACAAGTGCAAAGTGCAGGCTTTCCTTATTTTCTTATTTGCTTACTTCCTGAAACCAATTTTCATATGCTTGAGATCATTTGGAGTAAAATTATTTTTTATTTATTTAGTATATGTGTAGCATTCATTTCATTGTTTAGTAAAGTTTGTTTTATGATCAATTTGACATTGATTGAGAGGTTAAAGATCAAGTGTGACTTGATGTTTTTAATCTTTATACAGTACTTTCTATATGTTGACAATACACACCACGCTTGTATAAAGTTGCTGCTTTTTGACCAATTAATCATGAAGTTGACCTTGAAAACTTTATTATAAACTTTAATGGCTTGTTAACATGACCCAAATCTACAGCCTAACGTTTTCTTAGAATTCATTTAAAGCGTTTCAAGCTAATGTGAAAGACAGAATGACACGCACACAAGCAAAATAACCTCCTTGGCGAGAGGTGACAATTTGAATAACAAGTGAAGAAAACCAAAGTGGGTGCTAAAGAAAACGGACATATTTTTATTTTGTACTTCTTTTTTGTATGAATAAAATAAAGATGATGTAAAGTGTTTAGGATTAAACTTTAAGGCTACCTGTTTGACTTTTTCCAGTGTATGTGTTAAGCTAACATGCTGATATTGACTAAAAATAAAGTGTAACATCAGTCTTCAGTTCAGTATTAATTTGCCAAACAATGAAAAAGGATATGTCTTAAAACTTTCATGCTTTGAAGTTTTCAAAAAAAAAGTATTAGTAAATTCCAGCTGGCAAATTTTCACCAGTTATTTAGCTTCAGTTATCTACCAACTGATCCCATGCTCCATTCACATGTGTGAACTGACCTCAAAAACATTTCTCAGCTTATTCAAATCACCTCAGAAGACTTTGCCCTCACTGTTCAATCCCTCAGTGACCCTGGAATCCTCTTTATCTGCTAGAGCAAGAAACATAACCATAACCCCCCTTTTATTAAAATAGAGCACTGAGCTGAAAGTCAATAACTGTGAAAATGAAATACTCTCCATCAAAGGCAGAGACCAGAACATGAAGACTCATAGATGTGATGCCATCAAATGTAAAATCTGGAGCTGTTTCATTTTTTTATTCACTGAGAGGTATTATTAGTTATGAAGCAGAAATTTCACAGAAAATCCCTCTGGATTTCTTCTTGGTTGCTTTAAACAGCTTTTCTTATTCATCCTGTCTGGTGCACTTTGGGATATTGAATGCTGATGATAAAAGAGGTTTTCTTACACTTAGGTTTGTTATAATGTTGTTTTATTAAATAATTGAGCTGGTAGGCTCCTATATTTGTACAATAAGTGTTTATAAAGCCCTTTTCAGACATGGACTATGTATCATCACTGGCTGTACGTGTTGTTGAGAGTAAAGGCATTTTGCCATTCAGATGGGTTTCACGTTATAAATGCTCTTCTTTTGACCATGTAGAGATCGGCTGCGGCCCTGCATGAAGAAATGCTGCCCCATCATTCATTTGGAACAGAAGGCATTCTGGGTACACAGTGGGAGTCTAGCGTTGGTCAGCAAAAAAGTTTCCCTACTATCCTTTGGTAAGGTGCTGTGGTTCTAAAGTGAAAGCTCTATGTGTGCTAATTCCAAAAATACATGATATAATGTAACAGTGGATGCAGAAAGAAAATTGATGAGTATTGTTATGTTATTAATTTATACAACCATCAAATTGTGAGATATGCTACTTGTCTGAATTTTCTAGCTTTGTTAGCTAGTATGACAGATAAAATACCTCCAAAAGATTAACTCGTGCATTGAGCTGGTTTATTTCAATGGCCTTATAAAATAGCTTATCAGTTGTATAGTAGGGGAATTTCAGTGTAGCATCATTTTAATCATATTTAATGGAGATATTTGATTTAATGTTACAGGTAGTCAAAGAAAATGTGGTTCGGTAGCTTGGCACAGATTTGCATATATATGTGACGCACTACTGCAGTTTAAGAATGCAGCTTGCTAACCAAGTTTGCTAGCATGAGCTGATAAGCTAGAATTCTACTCTCTGGAGAGCTAAACCAACACTGGTCATTTCTGGCTTCAAAATAGCAAGAAGAATGCTGCCAAAATGCCAACACCAAGGCTTTAAAATCCACAAAACAGTACGCCTGTCTTTTATATACAGCCTGTGATGTGGACACATCTTCCCTGCTTCAGTGTTGCCACATTGGGCTTTTCCACATGATACTGGGCTATCTTAGCTTAACTAAGCAGGTAAAGAATGTGTTATAAAATGAGCCACTCTTGTACTCCTATGTGTTTCTAAGCTACTAAAAGTCTGACAGTATTTCAAATCGAAAGGGACAAGTGGCCGACTTGTAAGGAGAGCTAGAGGGAGGACTGTGAGGCAAAGGGTGTACGCCAACGTTCTATAAACAAAGGGTAGTTACTGGAGCCTGGTCCACTAATCATGATGATCAACAGTTGCAGCAGTGGCGGTGACACACTGCCCCACCCACACATAACCTAGAGTAATGACTGGTAAATAAGAAAAACTGATTCTTGAAACAGAAGGTGCAACAAAAAGAAACCAACTAAACCACAGAGGAAGGCGTTGAAATGTGACGCTCACTATTGTCTAAATTAATCACTTCATATTTAAGTTAAAACAACTGATATTTTTAATATTGAAGCATTACTAGAATCAGGTGGGTTTGGGTTTGACTTTTAGTTTGCAGTCAGGCTGGGACTTGGATATCACTATATTTTTTTTAAAGTTGGGGTAACATTGATGAATGATTACTGATATCGTTAATGATCACTGGTTTCACTAGTTAGCAGTTCCTGGTTTCAAAGAACCGCTATGCCTTTTGCTATAAAATCCAGAAATCAGTGGGTGATGATAGATCTAACAGGAACTGTAAGGAGTTAATTTGTATTTGATCAGCATGGCAGCTTACCAGACACATCGCTGTGATGCTATAGCTTTGGGACATGGAGGGGAAAGAATACCTTTGTTTATACAAAAATATTCTACAACAAGTGGTAAGGTTGAAGATTTTTAGGTTATTAAATTTAGGTTACACATGTTAGTCTCCTTGTGACAGCATTTTACAGCATTATGTCACCTCTTGGCTAACTAAAAGCTGACAATGTGATGCAATATTGATCCAGGACCAACATGATGCAGGAACGACACCAACAGAGGGATATCAGATCGTGTGCAATCAAACACACATTATTTTATGTTGTGAAAAATGATGGCTGGATGGATGTTTTGTTGACTAGACAATGTTGCTGTAAATTAGGATTACTTATTTAAATTTGACATAATCAGGCATTTAGTTTTATAAAGTGTCCCATGAATGAAGACTTTTCTTGTTCTGCAACACAAGGGGGGAGATTTTTCCATCCTACATGAAAAGATTACCCATTCACTCAGTCTGGCAGTGTGCCACATTGCAAGTATATTATTATTTTTATGTAAAAATGACATTGAAACAGTGGTTGCAGCACTTCTGAGAGTTAACTCCAACTAAGAGGCTTGGTTTAACTCAGCAAGTTCACAGCTCAGCAGATACCTTTCTCAACTATATAATACAAAGGAGTTTAAAAACTGCAGAATTTTGATTTCTAAAATTGTGGCAGAGGTAAGCTGGAGAGAAAAAACTATTTCCACAGAACACAAACTGAAAACACTTTACTGTAACTACACCCTGCAAAGTTGATGACTTCTCAGAACTGAAGATTAGGGGGGGGGGGGTGCACTTCCCCCCCCCCCCCCCCCCCCCCTTTTACTGTTTGCCACCCCATCTCGTTCTCCCTCCCTCTCTCTCCCTAAACCCCCCTGGAGTCTGTGAAGTGTGAACAGACGCTTTGCTGTCTCAGCTTGGCAATCTTTGATCAACGCAGGGTTGCCAGCCTTCAGTCGGACAAGGTCAGAGGAGCGAGATGACAGTCTGTGTGTTGTCAAAAGCAGGGAGGCGCCACCTGTTTGAGAATAAATTCTGCTCACTCTCCCATCTACCTGCACCCTTAATGCCAAAGAGCTTCAAACTGAGTGGAGTCAACAGCTTGTTTTATAGAAGTAGGCCTCTTCATTGATATGTCCATTAGACGTGTCCCCAGGTATCCTTGTCAAACTTGCTGCCTTTGACAATAACCAACCTTGGGCTCTATGCAAATGTGTGTTGCGCCGTGAGTTACTGACTCTCAAACAGCAGACGGGATCACTTCTAAGCCTGCCTGTGCATTGGTCTGTGTCAGTGCAGCAGATAAATGCCTGTACAGTTTGTTTTCCTGCTCCGATAGCGAGAATGAAATCAACAGGCAAGCTGTGTCGCTGTGTAGTCTTTTTCAGGCAGTCTTAAACCCAATCCTCTTTGCTTCCCTCCAGGGTGGAATTTGAATGACCTGATCAATTTCTAATCAGGAAAGACCTGCAGCCTTTCTCTCGTTGTAATGGAGTTTCCCACAGATCTTCTATATGGCAGGCTTGCTCTGAAATTGTTAAGAGCAAAGGGTAGGTTGCATGTTTTCTAGGGTTCATTTTTCTGATGTCTTTTTTGACCTGCATTGCAATGAATGCATTTTATCACCAGTGTGAATCTGCTGTTACCTAAATATAGAGGTATTTGTGGAATCCTAAACACCACTGCACATCACAATGAAGCCCGGGCCCTGGATAAAGGCAGAGGTGGCCTTTTCATGTTGGAAATGAAACCCCAGGAGGTCTGCCTGCTTTGTGCGTCAAGAAAAGCCACGTTCCAAAAAATACTTAATGATATTCTGGAAATTTTATCAGCAGTGTGTTTCTGAATAACTCTATAGGCTCCGTAGTAGGTTGAACGTGGTTTTTACTATTCCTTCCCAACTATTTTTAGCAGACACCCCTCATGGAGCAGTTTGAGTACGCTTTCACTGACACTACATGTCATGCTGTAAATGTATTTGAATTTTAACACAGGGCTTGTCATATTATATCACAGTTTCTCTAAATAATTACCGTGGTCAAATTCTTCTTTGTGTTTGCTTTTTAGGGGTTTTTTGGTCTTGATTTTGCTGGGATTTGTGGATTATCCAGTGTGTATTCTGGGTATTGGCCCAAAGCAGGGGTAGGCAACTCCAGGCCTTGAGTGCCGGTGTCCTGCAGGTTTTAGATATCATCCTGTGGTTATCTAAAACTGGCCTCTGGAGAACTTCAAGCCATGTTGGGGAGGTAATTTAGCCATTTGAATCAGCTGTGTTGGAGGACAAGGACACATCTAAAACCTGCAGGACACCAGCACTCAAGGCCTGGAGTTCGAGACCCCTGGCCTAGAGGCCTGTGGACAGTGGGAAGCCCTTCTGATCCTTCTGGAAAAAAAAAAAAAGACTTTCAGATTTTTATTCTGTTCAACCACTAGTTTTGAAACCATACATTATACAGCCATGCAAAACAGAACATTTCACGGGATTCTAAGCAGTCCTGTAAAAAACCAAATACACTCTATGATTTAGTAGTTTGTAAAACAACCTTCAGCAGCACTAAGTTAATCATTTTCCGCATGACTTTATTAGTCTTTCAAATTGTTGTGGAATTTTGTCCCACTCTTTTTTGCGTTACTTCAGTTCTTTGAGATGTTTGTTATGTAGGGCTTTCTAATGGTCCTGATCAGGTTTGCTTGGATTAACACCTGGATTCTGTTTTCAGCCATTCTGTTGTAGATTTGCTCCTGTGCTTGGGATCATTGTCTTATTGCACGAGGCAATTTTGGCCAAGCTTTAGCTGCCAGACAGATAACCTCACATTTGACTCTAGAATACTTTGATATTCGGAGGTGTTCTTGGTCAACTCCGTGACAGCAAGTTGCCCACTTCTTGTGGGCATGAAATAAGCAAGTTAATCCAGACGTTAGCTGCTGCAACCATCACAGTGGACTCATGACCTGAAAGTGTGGTCAGAGCTAAAGGAAGAGCCAAACTAGCTGGAGAAGCAAATAACCACTAATGTTGTAACAATGATGTAATGATGTGCTGATCTGCTGTCTCCTTAAAAGTGAGGTTTCACCATAAATCTACCCTCCGAAGGGAATATTCTTATTTTGCCTAGACGAATGAATGTGAATGTGTCTAATTATAAAAGAAAAAGAAGATTTAACACCAAATCCAATTAGCTAGGGCCAACCGAACACTTGTCCCCATGCATCTGTACCTTGATGCCTTTTTGACATCAAAATGGGATTGTTGAGATGAGTAAATATCACCAAAGTGGTATCTGTCAGCTTATCCCAACTAACTAGCTATGCTCTGGTCTCAAAGACGGTATATAAATGATGGCAGTTGCCCCTGATTTTAGGTTGTGCTTTTTGAAGTCTAAGAATTATTTTTAATCCTGCTTTAACCCTTGATGTTGCCACTCGCATGGTAGTATCCGGTAGTGCATGGTAGTACCGACAAGCAGGTCTTGCTGTTGGTAACCCACCTTTGGAAGTAGCAGGGTAGTTGTTTTTTATCTAAATGTTTCCCCGATGCTAACTAGCAGACTCCAGGTTTTCCTGTCTCGTGTTTCTCGTGTTTTACCAGCTGACTGGCCAACCGGCCAGGTTGCTAGGTAGCTAGCTAGTTCATTGTTGATATTCCTAATTAATGTGGCTGATGGCAAGTGCAAAACTGCAATACTAATGTCTGCAAAGAAACATGGATGGAAACAGCAGCGTGACTGTTCGTACTGGAGTTTTACAACCAAAAAGTAGTTATTCTCCAGTTAGTCAATGATTTCTATGTTCAGTCTGTCTTTTTATGTATGCCACAGGGGAGTGGGGGGATGAAAAAGGGGATTACGGTTGCTTCCTGTTTCATTCCAGAAAAGCTGATATGATTTTGCTGAAGACATTTATGGTTTTTGATGATGGTCTTTTTTAAGAGCTAAAAGACTTTGATGCATCCTGTGTAATTTGGCAACAACAGAACAATAAAGAAAACATTTTTCACAGTCTTGCAAATTGTACTGCAGTACAGTCTCCTCTTGGAACTGTTAGTGCTGTGAAATTACAAGAAGCCAGCTTTGAAGAATGTGTGTTGTGATGTGTACTGAGCCACCAGCTTTCTGGCAATGTGTTTGATTTGATTTGATATACCTTTATTAGTCCCGCAAGGGGAAATTTCATAAGGCTGCCGACCTATTGCACGCAATGGCGGCGCCATCTTACCCTCTGACCATACGTACATTACACAAAACATCACATGGGGAAGACAGGTCAGAGAGGTATAACAATGGAAAAATGAACCACATGAGGAAAGAGAAAAAAATAACTCCCCCCAGACTGAGCTCCAATAGGGAGATCAGTTTGAGAACAGAAAAAAACACCTCTGCACATAGCACATGAAAAAAACTCTTAATGCACCAAAGAAACACATGACAAGCAACAGGGATGGGTAAAGGTGAGAGACAGCCGATTGAGACAGTATATCCGGGCCTGCAGCCTGTGCGCTGGTCTCCTTGATCCACCGTCAGCATCAGAAGGGAATAAGATTTATAAGATGTATGTGTGTGCGTGTCCAGAGTTCGGCAGAGACAGTGTCCTTCACCCTGCTAGGCTAAGTAAACAGTCTTCCAGCCAATCCAGGTGGCCTTGCATGGAATGGGAAGAACAGACTAAACACAGTCGTTATCAGGGTGTTTTTGTTCGGCTCCAGCCTTGAGACCGCAGGTGGTTAGGATTAGGGTTAGTATTAGGTTTGCCTGTAAACCTATGTATGGAATTCTCCTATTTGACACACAAATGGATATCCTATGATACAGGTACTGTAAGGCCAGAATGGTGGAAAAAAAACTTGATTTTAAGGGTAACATGTTGTAATCTGTGATTCTAGGCTTTCTTAGCATAAAATGCAATCTAACCCTACGCTTAAGTGGTTTGTCAGTGAGCTGGGGGAATTCAAGAAGTCGATGTTACACAATGTCCTTTTATTTGCCTTCTAGGTGGATTATTAAACAATGGATGACACAACAGTCACTGACCTCAAAGAGTCAACATCAGAGCAGTCAGTAAATCGGATTTACACTCATAAACCTGGGACCACCAGGCTGGAAGAACCACACAGCAGATTTATCTTCCTTTGATTTGAAAGGAATCTGCAAAGAAGTCACATTGATGGATTTAATTAAGGACGTTTTTGACTGAAACCCCGAGTTGTCTGAAAAATAACCGCAAGTCATTTTGACGCCGTGTTTTGACACATCTGAGTCACCTGTACCATGTGGTCAATGGGCTTGCTCTTTTCTCACACCTTTTGGACTCTAGATTTATCGTGATGCTGCTTTTTTCTGTTGCGCTCTCGGAGTTTCCCACAAGCGGAATTTGACTATCGACAACATGCCTCTGCTCAAAGTCAGGAAAATCAGGACTTTTGCTCTCCTTTTTTGTGTGATTACATTTACAACTTTCCTGTTCAGCTATACCTTCCGGGACCCTTCACTCTACTTCTTTAAGTACGCATTTCGCCTGTCGGACAACTTCTTCTCCAAAGGGCTGTGTGCCTGTCGTCAGTGCATAGCAGAGCTGGAGGATGACCCGTGGTTCGCCGAACGCTTTAATCAGTCCATCCACCCTCTGATGACCAGAGAGAACAGTGCCCTCTCGGATGAAACCTTTAAGTGGTGGCAGGTAAGATTCAGGGGATGTGTGTGGGGGGAATTTGCAATGCTGTTTCTACACAAGATTGGTAATAAAAAAGCACATTCAGCATTCGAGAGAAGGTGAGGTGCTGAAAAGGAAAGATCATGAATAAAGAACAGAGTTTACACACTGCTGTAATGCTCCCACGACACATTTGTGTTTGCCACATTGATTGTTTCAAATCCAACAAGTCCTTACCAGGATCAAGTTGTGAAGCAAACTCCCACGCACAATTTGTTCATATTTAACAAGCAAGATGGAGAATATGGAAATTCTCTCCCAGAGAATCTGTAGATAACGAGAGACATTTTCCATACATGACTTGAAAGTGTAAAAGATGCTTTAACTGTTCACTCACTGGAATCTGTCTCCATCACACTTTAGGCCAGGGTTGTCAAACTCCATTGTAGGCCTTAGTGTTGGGCCACTTAAGTGAGCCGATGTTGTACCGAGGATGGTGTCCCCGACAAAATTTGTTTCCCCTGCGTCGGGAGCGTTCGCTGAGCAGGGAGGCGGATCCAGTTTACTCCGCCTCCATTACAGTCAAGTAGACGTGAATGTAGTGATGTTTTAGTTTTGTAAAAAAGTGAAAAATGAGTGTTGTTGCATTGCATTGTTGAGCGTTACAACAGAAAATCATACATTTATTGTTCTCACGTGGTATTCAATGGGATTATTTCAACAAACCAAGGACATTTTGCCTGATAATTATTTGTATCCTCCTGTAACTTTACTGTTTAAAGAGCTAAAACTTCCAAAGTTTCAGGAGTAATAAGTCATTATAAGAAGTGTTTGGGAACTAAAAATCAAGAATGTGAGATCCTGTTTGTTTGTGATTTGGAGAGCCCAACACATGCTCCCGACGCAGGGGAATCAAATTTTGATTCCCCTGCAGGACACCGGGACCAGTGAAGTCAGTGTAAAGAAGGTTAAATATACATGTAGATATCTTATTATAAGGAAAAGAAGTTAAATTTTTAACAGTACATGTCAGTTTTTCTACATGATAAAGAAATGTTGCTGAGGTAAATGAAAGGAAATTTGCCAACATGACTCTTTGGACTTAAATTGCAAAGTTCTGGTAGCTCATTGCTCTCACTGTCCGGTAAATATGAAACAGTTTCTGCTAATTCACAGAAAGTCCCTTGTTTCTTATTTTTTTAGCCATACCCATTTAAAAAAAAATAATTTTTATAGTCAGTAGTTAAAAAAATAGCAGAATTGTTTATCGTTAATGTAAATACTTTGGTGTGGTATTAAAGGTTATAACTTAATTATCAGTAAATGTTGTAAAACATATTAAAAAATATTTCACATTTTCCAAACCCATCCAGTGGGTCAGATTTGAGCTCAAACCGGGCCGTTTCTGGCCACCGGGCCTTATGTTTAACACCCCTGCTGTAGGCAATTAAACAGTCATAAAACTAGTTTAGCAGTAAACTTTTACAAGAGCTTTCAGAAAGCTTTACTTTAGTGACTTTGTTGCTAGAAAGTTAACAAAAACATCGGTAACACTGTATGTCTGTTTCCTTGTAATAACAAACCACAAGGAACGCAACTATCTCGCATGGCTCTGTTCCCAAATCACAAACATTTGAAGTTCACTAACTTGACTAATATTTCACCAAAATTATAACATTTTCATCACTGCAAGTGACAAAAAGTGTGAGGTGCAGGACCTCATTTCTTTCAGAAAAGGTTTGGCTAATGCTTCGTGACAACTTTCCTCTGAATGGGCTGCCCTACTCTAAACAGCAGAACATGTTTTACTATTTTTTGTAAATCCTTTTCTACTGACATCATATGGAGATAAGAATTGAAAAAATCAACCTCATTTGAAATCTTGGCCACACTTAAGATGAGCATCCAACGCTGTAACATATATGCGTGAGAGGAAATGAGACAAAGCATAAAAGTCTCTGTTTAATCTTACTATTACTGTAACAGTGAAAACTCAGTGCATCCCAGTCTTTTCAAGTCACTGAAGTCTCCATCTGGCAACTGTCTAGTGTCAGACTAAACATAATGTATTTGTTTTGACATGAGCACCATGACTTGACATGGCAGTCAGCAGAGGAATTGTTATCTCTGCCTCTTCCAAGATGGATTTTGTCACCTGTGTGATTGCTGGGCATCACTGACTAAATGGCCCCCTGAGAGTAGAAGCCCTTGGATGCAGAGTGACAGGAAATCCACTTTTTTTTTACTGTTATTTACTGAGATTTCCCCCATATCAACCTCCATTTTCTCTCCACCGGAAAAAAAGCTTAATGGATGTCACGCCCCCTACATTTGGCCTGTCGCGTGTGGGGAACATAAAACGCAGCAAACATAAAAAGGAATCCACGGTCGCTGGATACCATGGCGCTTAGTGTTTTATGGATCCCTTGCCCCATCTACATAAGTACTTATGTACCAGCCCAATATATAGTTTACTTTCTCTATATGTCATCATTAAACTGCAGCTCTCTAAATCAGAAAGAGCTATTCACAGAAATGATCCTACCTTTGTGTGGAAGGCATCCAGTATTCCCACATTCACCTCACACCATGTCCAATTAGAGGCAGGAATAGGCAAATTACTGCAAGGTTGCCTCCTGTCACTATTCATTCCAGAAAGTGCTTCTCACAGGAAGCTTGATGAGGCAAGCATCACATATCAACGGTTGCCCGGCCAGATGGTGTGGCCTGCTCTGCTCCAAGGCAAGGGCATGACCATAAGGTGCATCTGAGCACTTTTCTCCAAGGAGCTGTCACAATTTACATGTTACACAGCTAAATGTAATTCCTGCATCAATTGCTGCATATTCTAAACTTGCCTGCTGTCCACCTAAAACCTTATTGCCCAGTTGTTTAAATATGATAGAAAAGGCTGAATGAAAATTTTGAACCACATGTATCCAAAGCCATGCTTTAAAATTAGATTGATGTAGAATGTCCTGTATCCATTCAGCAGACAGCACACGCACATTCCTGCGCTTATTTGCTGACTCTCCGAGTTCAAAGCTGCCAGAAGAAAGCAGGGCCAAAAGAGCCCCCGCAGACGGAGCTAAGCCGCCCCTCAGGTTCTTTCAGAAATGTGCTCGGTGTCTTGAGCTCCACTGCCCTTGTTCAATCACTTCTACTTAAAGTGGCCCTGGAGCTGTGTGTCTGTCTCTGAGGCCTGCATGTGCTCTGTCACCAGTGGTTGCAGTCAGAGAGGCAGCCGGCCAACTTCAACGAAGTGGTGGAGGAGCTGTTCCAAGTCATCCCCGATGAGGTGCTTTACATGGATGCCGGTCCCGAGCGCTGCAGGACTTGCGCCGTCGTGGGGAACTCCGGGAACCTGAAGGGGTCCCATTACGGTGGCCTCATCGACTCTAGTGATTTCATCATAAGGTCAGTAAACACGTCAGTCAGAGGTTTGATTTTGAAGCTCTCACTTCTATTTACTCTGCACTGTGAAAATTGAATTGTGGATCTGTTGCTTCACTCTGCTTGGGCAGAGTGAATTTAAGAGTTGAATTTAATTTTTCAAGCTTCACAAGTCAGTTCATGTTATGAAAGCATCACACGAGGGCAAGGTAGCTGCCAGTGCAGCCTGTCGTTAGACATCAGAATTACAAAAAAACAAGAAGAAAGAAAAGCAAGCGGCAACCTCTGAGCTGAAAACTGCCACACAAATGTCAAAAATTGCAGTTCCCCTAATGGGCACATGAGGATGATTCCAAAAGCAAGACTTCCATGTAAAATTCCCAACCAAACAACATTAAAAAGTATAATTACAGCCTGGTACAATAGCAGCTTTACCCTCTGTGGAGGCCCAGCATCACAGCCCACCATGGTTGAACTGAGCTGGATGTCTCTACCCTGGAATTATCTGACTAATAATATGGCCTACTGCCTACTGGCTCCACTCCTGACTAAAAACACTGGGTATCTGGGACAGGTCGATATGTGCGACTGATACAGTTCTTTCTTGCTCTGCCTTTAAGTGTGCCATGCTTTAGCTTGGAGTAAGAGAGCTAACATACCACGGAGGAAGGTCATTTTGAAGGTTCAGTAGCTTGGAGGTTTTTCAAACCTGCGATACCAAAAGCTTTTCTTCTCATTTTTACGGTAGTTTTTGATTTATTTGCAAACTGTGGTTAAGTATTCCAACGTAACTGAAGAGCTCAGATGATGACGCTTCTAGCTCTCTCTTTCACTCCCTTTCATTATGTTCAAGGCAATATTTGCTTTTATTGCACTCGTGGTTAGAGAACATTTGATTAATATTGACTAGATTAATATTATTTTGCTCCATCTGTCTTTTGTCAGCACCACTCCATATATGATATGTGGTGTGTGAGGAGGTGTGCTTACAGGCAGTGCAGGGAAAGTAAAGATGAGCACAGCTTTAAACAGCCGCAGTAGATGCAGTAGCTTACTAACTACAGACTAGTGTAAATTTGAAAAATGAATAACTTGCTTACATTTTTTTTGGATTTATTTAGGTTCTGTTGCCATTTACTATTTTACTGA
Organism: Maylandia zebra; assembly: GCF_041146795.1. Classification (NCBI taxonomy): domain Eukaryota; kingdom Metazoa; phylum Chordata; class Actinopteri; order Cichliformes; family Cichlidae; genus Maylandia; species Maylandia zebra. The sequence continues at coordinate 30,269,323 of NC_135187.1, forward strand.
GATCACCACTTATATTTTAGAACGATAAAATGTGTTGTCTTATATATGAAATGATACAGATATTTGGTGCTTTAAAAATCTTTCAGCTGTCAAAAACATAAACAGACATTCTAAATATTTTTATGTGAAATTATTTGTATTTTTATTGTTTTTTTTTTTAGTTAAGAATAGAAATATGGGGGTGCAGAATAAAGGTATTTTATTGTCACAAGAAGTTGTGGAGTACTTGTTTACGTTCTCCCTGACTCTGCTAGGATCAGTTCCTTGTTTGTGCGTTTCCAAACATGTGTGATGCCAAGTTGCAGAGTGCCCCCGGTGGACAAAATGTGTAATATCAGCCCAGATTACATGGTTGAAGGGTGTTTCTCCCTTCTCTTTTTTACTTTTTAAAATCCCATTTATCGCTTGTTATAATTGCAGACACCAATAGATCAGCAAGTAGCTAAATATCAAGGTCAATATATCAGACAGGGTTTAAATTTTGCACTCTAACAAGAAGGCTTCTGCTTTGAAGCCCACACTGTAGTTTCATTCATCATTTATAACCAGTCTATTAGTTGTAGAAGAAGAAAGTTTGCTGGCAGCTGGCATCAATAATAATGATTGCTAACTGAAGCTTAGCTACTTTGCCTTTCAAGTGGCTAGTTGTTGTTATGACTACCATAAAGAACATCAGGCATGCCTACATCCCAACACTGAGGCAACATGTATATTTCAATAATAAACTCTACTTCTTAGATATTTCATAAGTTCAAAATAATATTAAAATATTAACTATACTTATTTCCCTATATCGTATGAATATATTCTTTCCAGCTAATTACTGCTACGACAAACTCAAATAGAGCAGAAAGTCGTGCAGTAAAATGATTAGAAAACACTGTAGCCAAAATATGCTTCCCATTTAATTTAGAGATAATACTGAAAGAAGTCTGCTCAGGGCTGAGTGCACCATTGACTCTATGAGGTCTTGTTCTCAGTGTGTATTCTTGGAATGTGAGAATCTGGCATTCTTTAAACTCATCTCTATATTTAGAGATAGATCTATAGATATAGAGGTAGAATATTAAGGCAGTGAAAGATTTCTAATATTTAGGTCATCATTCCTGGTTATGCCCCTAAAATAATTTTTACTTTGCTGGTACAACAAATCAAAGTCGGCCCAGGAACCTGGTTAAATGTGCCAGATGTTTTATCATTTTTAATTTTGTCTTTGTTCTTTCATTTCATAATTTATTAACCTGGAGGCATCCTTGTCTTACTGTTATTGCCTCGTCAGATGTCTTTTCTTTCCCTGGATTTAAAAATGAACTGAGGGGTTTGCTGCTTTTAACAAAAGCAGCTCTTGCTTGTTCAGTCCAACCAGTATTTACCGCCACAGAAGATACAAAAGTACTGCAGTTAACTATCAAAATTTTCAGCTTAACAAAACTTTTACTATGCAAATTTCTATCGGTGTTCTGCTACTGGAAACCGAATTCCCCAGAGGAACCTACCCGATGGATTAATAATGATCTGTCTCTTAGGACTGCGTGATATATCGAGTTTTTAAAAAATATCGATATATTTTCATACAAGATATAAGATATGACATTATCGTTTATATCGATATAGTCTATGTTACGTTATAATTATACTTGTGGAGCCACAAGTTTGCCTCTCTTTCGTCCACTTTTGTCTCTATGCAACGTTACTGGGCCTCGCCTCTCCTTCACTGAACACAACTCCTCCTCCCCCATCACTTCACCTGCAGGCAACGACAAGATGGACACGACAAATCTCCGTTAACGAGTTACCGCGGATCGCCCGTGCGTGGGGCTGCACGCCATCAACCGCGAGCTAACCGCGCTAACGACATGCATGGCCTAAAATCCTTTCATTTTCTCAAAAAACGACAGTGCGCTTATGGCCATAAATGGCACCTGTTAAAAGACACGGTTACGAAGCAGATTTCAAACTCCAGGCTGTCAGCCACACAGTAGAACATGGGAATAGAGCAGCTGTGAAATCTGTCTTTGTTATTATGCTCAGCGTCTTTTAGTTTACATTTTGACTGCACAATTGTGAGCTTTTTGTTATGCACAAAAACAACATTGTTTTCTTTTATTTATGGAGCATTATTATTTAATAATATTATTTTTGAGTAATTTCTTCATGTACATCTACGCTGTATGTTAATAAAAGTGCCTGTGTGACATCTGGGACACAGCTTTGACTAAGAACTCTCTTTGTGTTCTTACCTTATGGCTTAAAAAAATATATCGAGATATATATCGTATATCGCCATCCAGATAAAAAATATCGAGATATGAATTTATCGCCCAGCCCTACTATCTCTCTATCTATCTTATTATTGCCATAGACTGTATATAAAAGATGGACATAGTCGCCATGACAAAAGTGGCTGCATTTAGATGAACATTTAGTTACTAAATGCAACAAAAAATTTTATGGGTCCATTACACAGACACTGATACTTGCTAACCTGCTAAATGCTATTGTCTATTAATTGGACCAAACACCCAACATACATATAACATACATATAAAGGAGTAAAGCATAGAAACAAGTTTGTTTTTGTGTTTTTGTTTTATTCTTTGTCAGGTTGTAAACACAGATTTTAATACTGTTAAGTTGGAAATTCATTTTAACATCTATGACGTTTGGAGACACAGAGGCTCAAGTGGTCGTTAGAGGAACTGCAGTATTTGGCACACATAAAGTATGTGTCTTTGTGATCTTGTTTTAAAAGAGTAGATGCACTTAGTTTTTATTTTACTGATTTCTCTCATGACTCATATCTCTCTCTCTGTATTTGATTTGCCGACTGCACTCATCAGTCCTGTCTCACTCACACATTTATGCTCTGCCGTGAAGCTTTCCAGAAAGAAAGGTGGGGCTAGAGATTTGACTGTCCCACATCCTCATTCTGGGTTAGATAACCATTTGAGTAAATTGCCTCAACAATGCAGGAGATAAAAACCATGCAGTTTGAATATTATAATGTTTCTCCCGTGCCTTGCGGTGATGAGAAACAGAAGAAGAGTCTGTTGCTCTCTGTGTTCTCACATATCAATTACAGCACAGCAGAGAAGGAATTTGAATAGATAAAAAACAACAGAGTTTGCTCTCTGAGGTATAAATGACAAGAATGTACATGAAAGGGTTAAAAAACATGCTCGCTCAGACTTTGTTGATGCTGTTTCTCCAGAGTAGAGAAGTCACTGATTGCATTCTTAAACAACTTAGGAGAAAAATCAAATTGATAGTTATTATATCTGAAGACTGAAGTGTAGTACAGCTTGTTTTTTTAAAGCAGATTAACACCAAAATTTAAAAGATGACTTGAAGAAGATGAGGATGACCACTTAAAGACAAAACCTTGCTTCAAATGTGTTTTCAACTTTTCAATTGGCACAAAACATAAAAGAATTAAACAAATACTATAACATTGATGCCAAACTGAAGCCTTTGCTATGTCCTGATTCTGTTTTATCACTTTGCAGTTTGGATTTGAATGAGACTTGTTGAGCTCTGACTCAGAATAAGCTAAAGGCTGCAGGGGTGGGAAATGTATATTCCTCGAGAGTGGATTTGTATTATCTAGAGGGAGTTCTCAGAATAGTATTTAACAACTCTGAAGGCTGTTACAGTCTGCATCGGAATTATCCTCTGCAACTACAAGAGATAAAACTTCATCGGTATTCAAAGTTTTTTTTTCTGAACAATAATGTCTGCACTACAGATTGTGAAATAGTTTTATTAAATACCATACCTACTAAATGTTTTATATCAGATCAGAATTGATTAGTGAACAGTAAGCAGAGGGTTTAAAAAAACAACAACAACAATAAAACAATGCATTTCACCCAGATCCTCTAAAGCCTCCTTTATGGATTATTATGAATATTGAACAGCACTGGCCTGTCTGCTAGAGTCTCTTGTTTGTTCAGCAGATTGAAGTGGAAAATAGATTTGAGTCATAAAAGCAGCCTTTGCATCTTCCTTTCACAGACAGTTTTTGTTCTTCTAAGCCGGTATAATTGATAAGCCGATGCACATGATCACTAAAACCTCCGTTTTTTTGTTTGGGGTGGGGTTGTCTTATCTTTCTGAAATGCACCAGTCCACAAAAGTCCACTTCCTGTTGGCGTGGGAATTCAGATAAGAAGTACATTTTAGACAAAGACTTGGAATCACATTTCATCTGTTTTATAGTTCACAAATAGGGAAGAGAAGGGAGAATAATTTGGAATAAAGAGCAAATAAGCATGGCCTGGTATGTCTGTGCTTGTTTAAAATTACAGCCAGTGCCATAGAAAGTGCAAAATAACGTGCATGAACTCTAGATAAATATTTCAAGTTACTTTAATGGATATAAGGATATAAAAATAACAATGGATAGAAATAGTTTATGTTCTTCTAAAACATAGTAATTGATAAGCCACACTTAACGCATACATCCATCTGTCTATTCTCTTCTGCTTATCCTGATCAGGGTTAAGGGGATGGGCAGGCTGGAGCCTATCCTAGCTACAAGGGGTTACGGTTAGGCCCACTATGTTGTCCATCTGATATGATGGTCCATTTGAGTTTTGCCAGACAAATATAGTTTTTATGAATAGCATGAGGAGGGACTATAGGCTATACCCAAAAGATGAGCATTACTGTTGTGGTTTCAGCCAATAGTTTCTAGAGTCCACCTTTAAAACCTCAGTGTTAGCCATATTAGCTTTTTAGACCCAGGTGTCACCACATCTAGAAAAGAGGGTGGGTTGCTAACTGAGCAAGTTCTACCTAACTTCGTTGACAAGGTGCAAACTTTGCCTAAAAGAAGACCATATTATTCAGATAAAAAGTAACTTTCAGCTGCACCCTTGCCACCAGGGGTCACCACAGCATGTAGTTCCACATGTTTGTATACCAGACACAATCCCAAGGGAGACTTGTGTCAAGCTAGAATTAAACCCAGCTTTTGCTTGCCAAGTAAATGCTAACCACTAAACTACTGGAGCCACATATTTTTGTTAGCTAGGCCTGAACTAGTTGATTAATCTGATATTATTTATACAGTTGATACAGTTGTCAGCAAAGGGAACAGTAGTTACAGAGTTACTAATGTTTATTAAGTAATGTAGTAACATTAATTACCAAAACTCTTTTTAGGACGAGGCTGCAAACATATTAATTTCATGGCTGAATTTCAACATGGAATTATATGGGGCCTGTCTCAAGTGGCCATTAGAGGAACTGCAGATTTTGGCAATTGGCTTCTTTTTTGAGACTCATAGGGCAGGGCTTTTGTGGTGTCTTTTATATATAAAAACATACCACATTTTCTTGTCTTAAAAACATTGTATATATATACAATGCTTTTAAGATAAGACCTTTTTGGAAAGTCTATTACTACTTCAAATTGAAGTGACATTTTAAAACTAAATATAGTAACTTGAGCCTGAAAAAATTGGATGCTTTTAGAGGAGCAGGGACAAACATTAGCCCAATTCTGTGGACAAGCACTCAGTTATGATCGATAGCAAACAGATAGATAATCTATTCAGCATGATGGTCATATCAACAGATTAACCATTAAGCAAATATCCAAAAGCAAATTTCTTGCATTATTCTTACAAGGCTTTTAATTCAACCCAGCATGGCTTTGCCAACCTGCTATGACATTTTGCCTCTGTATAAAACCATATTATTGCACTTATCTTCTCTGGCAGCCCCCTCCATGGCAGCAGCATGATACTGTCAACCAATTCAATTATAGAATGACAGGACAGCAGCAAGACAAGAGTTATTACTTTGCTATTAGCAGAAGAGCTTCCTCTAGACGTATGCTTTGAAAATGTTTGCTGTCTTTCTATTTACTGTAGGCTGAGCGTCACATTTTCAGTCATGCTTGGTTGGAAGCTGTGGTGCTGAGCCAAAAGGTCACAACAACAGTGAATAGGAAAGGGACCACTAAGGGGTACATACATTTTTTCTTTTCTTTTTCTTGTTTTTTTACAAACCTGAAATAAACTGTTGCGCTGATTGGACTGACGTCTACATGCAAATTTCTAAAGCAGTGGCTGACACTCGCTGGGAGCACTGTCCAGTAAGAACGAGCAGGCTGAAAACAAAGGATTCCAAATATCCACAGTTCAGTTCACTCAGATCCTCTAAAGCCTCCTTCACAGACTATTATGAATATTGAATGGCACTGGCGTATCTGCTAAAGCCTCTTGTTTGCTCAGCAGATTTCATTAAAAATAGATTTGACTCATAAAAAGAGCTGTGCATTTTCCTTTGACAGACAATAGTGAGCTCATTGGCTTTTGAATGATGAAATCTTATAAGAGATATGCTGTTGAAGCACCAGTAAGTCACTGTAATTATTAAAATTTCATTCAAGATGTTTTTTTTGTTTTCAGCTTGTCTTAGGGAATGTTACAGTGTTACACTATGCTCAATTCCAGTTTGTATCTGCAGATAAGGACATTTTAGACACAAAGTCAATGTTTTTGTCTAGTAAATGTAAAAATACAGCTAACTTTATGGAGGTGAAGACACAAATAGTGGAATCACATTTCATCTGTCCTGCACTGTAGTAGAGATAAGGGAGAGTAATAAGGGGCAAACACCAGACAAAACTTAATGGAAAGCGTAATGGAAAGGGCAGCATAAAGGTGAGGAACTATAATTACAAATTAATACTTTCATGAATAGCTGAATAGAAATACAAGAGACACAATTAAAAATGGCAACTAAGTGGAGAGGAAAATAACAAAAACAAAAAGTCACCAAGCATCAGATGTCCATGGAAGTTATTTTCTGGATTAAAGATCATCAGCTTTGACCTTTAAAAAGACATCCCTTTATTGCTAAATTTGGTTGAAAGGTAAAGTGTAAAAATTGTCTCTATGACCTCATTTTGAATTCATATGACCCGTTGTGCAGTTTTCAGGAGAAAAACTGGATAGATTAGTTAATAGGTAAAAGTTTAGCATACATCATATTCAATTAGAAACCAAGTTCCAAAAACTAGCCACATGGCACTGGCTACAATAGCAGGTCTTTCCACATATGGGAACACACAATTTTTGTTCAACTGCTCATTAACATGATATCTAGTCAGCCAATCACGTGGCTGCTGCTCAGTGGATTTAGGCCATTTGGGTCAAAACAACCTGCTGATGTTCAAACTGAGCATCGACAGGATGCAAGGTAAAAGGGGATTCAAGTGACTTAAATTACCTTTCTTCCCCTTATTCCAATGAATTTGGCATACTTGCTGGTGCCAGAGTATTACCTGAGTATTTCAGAAATTGCTGACTGGGATTTTAATGCACATCCATTTCTAAAGTCCCAAAAAACAGAAGACATCCAGTGACAGGCAGTTCTCTGGGGGAAAAATGCTTTGTTGCCTATCAGCTCGACAGAAATTAGCACTTCTTACAACTAAAGTACAATAGCATCTCTGAATGCACAACACACTGATCCTTGAAGCACATTGAAATTAGCTGGCAAATAATATGTCCAATAATATGTGGTGAAGCCTGTTCAAGAAGTTTGTGATGCTCGTTTTTCAATAATTAGTCACTGCTTGCTAGCATTAGTTAGCACTCCGCTCACTGGTGACATATGGCTCTCAAAATCAACCAGCACTTTTTAAAGAACTTTTGTGCTGTTTCTTGTCTGGTAAAGTCATCTTTTCAATATTTCTAGAGGTGGTATTGGGATAAGTCATGATGTTAGTCAATCTATACCAGAATAACCACTATAACACATACAAAACCTGGGAATTTATTTTTATAAAAAGTCTAATCACTCGAGGCACGTCTGAACAGAGACTATCAGCAATTGCATTCTCTTAGTAGTCTGTATGCTCTGCGGGTACACTAGCATATTTCATTTGAAATAGAAGTAGTCTGTCTGGGATGTATGATTGTCTCATCATTTTTATTTACTCTGCTGAATTGAGGATCAGTCAAGCTTATAGTCGACATGATAATGTAAGCCCTTGCAAATAACTTCATTAAGATGGATCTTGGAGCCAGCAGATGTAATAGGCAGGCATTTGTGACTCAAAGTCTCTGGATGAAATTGGCTTTAAAACTGGGATTTTAACACAAGTAATGCACATGCTTTCTCGCTTTGCTTCTCTTCGGTCTTCTCTCAATCTTTTTCTTTGTTTATATACTTGTTTATAAGAAAGAAGTTGGGTGTGTGTGTGTGTGGGAGGGGGGGGGGGGGGGGGTTGCCTTTCTCAGTGAGAGACTCATTAAGATATTGATATGTTCCTGGGGGCTGATGAATGGCCAGAAAGCTCCATGTGATGCCTCTTAACCCTGTCTAAGGATAAATAAGCTGCACTTTGGTGTTGGTAATCAGTAGTTTAAAGTTCAAACAAAGATCTAGTATTAAAAGCTAGTCCTTCCATTATTCCTCCTCCTCCTGGTTATTATTACTGCACAATGAGAGTGGTGCCTTCAAAGATTATTTTTTCCTAAAATTTCCATTAAAGACTTTATTTTCATGGGCACCCAATCCACTTTGCAATCAGTGCTGTCCTTGGCTCAGCGGACCTTTGTGTTATTGTGAGGCAAAGAACAATTGAGGTCTCTGGCTTGATTGCTACTCAGGCTACGTCACACTACAAATGAGTGCCACCAGGGCACTGTAGGAAATTTAGATTTGCTGTATGAAATTCACTTGATCGGGTCATGATCATCTTTTTTTCTTTCGTTTTTTTTGCATATACCCTGATGTACAGTGATCAGCAATGAATATTTGATACTAAGTGTTTCAATGATGATACGAAAATGTTAAGCCATCCCTCATTTCTTTGTGTTTGGAAGGTAAACTGGAAATAGGTATAGCTGTTAAGGGGAACATGTGCAAACATAAATGGACATACAGTGTACAATTTAAAACCAGAGTTTTTACTATTTTAATAAACGTGAAAGTCAATATTTGTCTGTCTGAACAGTCTGAACTCTTAGGCAAGCTTTCTTGTCATTTCTTTAAGTTATCCAGACTTCCTGAAGGACATTCAAAGCTCTTCTTTGGATATTTGCTGGCTGTTGGTCTGGGCTCTTGACTGATCGTGTTGCATCCAGCTATGCGTGTACTATATTAACAGGGTCTTTAGGATTATTTCTCGTCTTTCCTCATGTTGTGCACTTTCCATTGTTATACCTCTCTGACCTGTCAACCCCACGTGATGTTTGTGTAATGTATGTATGGTTGGAAGGGTAAGATGGCGCTGGCACGGCTGGCAGCCTTAACCCAATTTCCCTCGGGATGAATAAAGTATTATCAAATCAAATCAAGTTTCTCGGACAAGAAGTGAAACGTCTTCAAGGAAACTTATAGAAGTCCAAGTGCTTTTCTTTCCAAGGCTCCTTAGACTGTAAAAAACAAACAAAAAGCTTTGGCTTCAGAAAACCTGGTTCAGAAAGACCACTTTCAAAATGACAGGAAAATATGTCTCCTTGGAAGCAAAATAAGAAAAAATAAGAGGTGCCTGAAGACATTTGCAGCAAGAACAGATCATTTCATTTGTTTTAAATATCTTAAAACACACGGAAAAAAGGGATATACTTTCAACTCCCACGCTACAGTAGTAGGATGCATCCTGGCAGCAATATTCCCTTCAGTAAGTGTTGTTGTGTTCATTTTCTGATATAGCAACACAAAAAGTGATAATGTCTCCCTTGTGTCATTACTGAATAAGAGGGCATTGTTGTGCAAATGCTGTGTTAGCACTGTTTCATTCACTTCCGTAAAAAGCTAACCACAGCACGCAGAAGGCTCACCTTTGGAGCTTTTCTGGATTCGAATGATAAGTGCTGGGATTGGCATTGGCCTTTTCTGACAACATTTTTCCCAAAACATTTGAAACTTGAGGAGAAAATTCAAGCTGTTGAAAGGTGATGCAGCCTCCGTATTGTTCATATTCTTCATATACATTTTTATCTTCTGCTTTGTGTGTCAACTGATGTTTGCTTGTCTTTTTCTTTTTTGATAGACACACCCTCAAGTTGGCAGTTTCTAATTTGCTTGAGGTTGGTGGTAGTCAAAGCAGACTCATCCATGACAGTTCTGGGAATCCCAGAGAAAACTTTCAGATAATCCAAATATCACACAACAACTTGAAAAAACATTAATGAACATTTAAGAAAACAGCAGAGTGAAGTAAGCAGATATTGAGATGATGAGATAGCCTTTATTTGTCAGTTGCAGGTCTTTTGCCCACAACTGAGATGAGAGACCTTGCCGACCGTACATACAATACAAACATCACATTGGGGAGACAGGTCAGGCCAGGTAGCGAGGAAAAAAAAACATTGAAATGTGCAACACAAAAGGATAATACAGGAATGCACAAATATCAACACACCATAACACAATAAACACAGACAAGCAACATGGGAAAGAGTTCCAGTGTGTACATCTGATCTGGGACCGCTGCAATCTTTCGACTGCGCCTCCAGCTGACCCGATGTCCACATCATGGGGGAGGTAAGCGTTGGAGGTGGCGTTGGATCCGGGGTAGGGAGGGTGATGCGTCAGTGAGTGCTTACCAGTATCAGTATATGTATGTGTGTGCGTGTCCATAGTTCAGCTGAGACAGTGTCCTTCGCCCTGCCAGGCTAAGTAAACAGTCTTCCAGCCAACCCAGGTGGCCTCGCATGGAATGGGAAGGAACAGACTCAACACAGTCGTTATCAGGGAGTTTTTGTTCGGCTCCAGCCTTGAGCTCCGGCCTTGAGCCCACAGCTGGCGCCGAAGGGGTAGCCGCATTATGATGGTAATTGAGAATTTCAAGCTGTTTTTAACACTCCGACACTGGTCTCTCAATCTCCCATTAATAGCTGCGAGCTTCTCCGTGATGTTATTAGCCGTCGATATTATTACTCAATACCATTTTATATGTTCAGCTGGCATTTATCCTCAGATATCTGTTAAGCGAGGTCAACAAAAAGATTTATCTCTGTATATGAATGAAGTAAACTGTGATTCAGTCTTGGTTAAGTAGGTTTTGTCTTTTTATACTGGAAACTCCCCAGTGCCTTCCTCAGTCTCCTGTGTATCACCTCCTGTTTTCCAAGATGCAGCAGCCCTGCTCATTTATCTTTACCACCACACAATAAAAAATACAATTCAAGAATTCAGTAATAATTGCACCAAGTCACTCCTCACCCAAGCCCTTGATACAGCTGCCACATCTGCCGGTTTAGCTCACTGGGATGAGCGGGCCTGGGTTTGAACCCGACCATTTTGCCGCATGTCTCCCTCTGCTTTCCTGTCACTCTTCACTGCGTCTGTCCAATAAAGAAGGAGGGGTTCATCCTGGTGTTTATGAGTGCTGTTAAATGCAGGTGAAAGCACCAGCAGCTGATCTAAAACCTACAACTTAGTAGCACACCCATCAGGAATGATGCTGGGAATGCTGAGCCCCACGTGTGAAGCCCCCAGGACTACTTTGTAGCCACATAAGTTTGATGTCTCAGCACACTTCCTGATGAAATACTGCTGGTTGTAAATTAACTTATTCAGGCAAACTTTTTGGTGACCTGGAAACAAAAGTACACATAACATTCTTCTTTGTGGAAAAACCATAAATCAGAGGACCTTCTGGTATCTAATTTGCATGTCTATTGCAGCTGTCTCAGGGACTCATCTCCAGGAAGCGTCAGTATGGAGGCCAGGGGTTGCAGGAATGCTTATTTTTCAGTTGCTCTCCAGTGTTGATGAATCCGGTTCAGTGAGGGCACAGCTGTGCGGTAATGTGCTGGGGTGAGGTTGACATGCAAAACAGCTGTTTTGCATGTCTGTAACTGATGTTAATTAGACTCTGAGTTATTGTTTTTTCTAACTATGCTGGGCTGCAGAATCTGTACTTCAGTCTGTGGTACACTTTGGGATTGGTGTTTGACTTGTTCAAAGAAATTTTGAACCTTTTAAAAAGAAAAAAATTGGTAAACAGTTTCAGAAAGTTTTATATGATATTCAGAGTACAGCAGAAAACAAGTACAACAAAAACATGAATCAAAGACTAATATACTGCGCATAAAAATTAAAGGAACACTGTGATAGGGACCCAACACACACACAGGATTTCATGTAAGTGCAGGTCCGTTTTATTTTGTTTTAGCAACTGTTTTCGGTACCAGTCACTCCGTAACAGCTGCTCCATTCCACACACCCTCCTCCGTCTCCGCCGTCACTATATATACACAGAGAAGAAGAAGATCATTACAGTGAATGCTCACACCTGCCCTCTCTGCCACACCTCAGCGCCGCTCTGAGAGCTCACAGTACCACCCCTCCACTGCAGCAGGCCCGAGACCACATCCCTGCCACAAACACTTTTTATCAGAGCAGATATGAGATGTGGTATGGAGCTTGGCAATTTGGAAGGGGTTCAGGATATTGCTGCTATTCCTTCAAATCCATCAGAGCCAGTGGATGTGGTTTGGGTATCTACCTTCTAACTGAGGTGTTTGACCTTCTGAGGAGGTCCCAGTAGGTCAAACCAACCAAGGATTATATCCCTCGTTTGGCTTGGGAACACCTTGGTGTACCCTCAGATGAGCTGGAGAGAGGCGGTCTGGGCTTGTCTGCTTAGATTGCTACCCAGCAATGGATGGATAAAGATTGGAAAGAACCATGAAAGAGTAGTCAGTTCTGCTTAGATTCCCAACTGAATGAAGGGACCTGAAAATATCTCCATGGCAGCCATAATAACAGCTCACCTTAGCTTGTTCTGAAGTTCTTTTCTTGTGTGAAGTGTTTTGTACCATGGGCTTATAAATGAGCCTTTTTTAATTCGGTGAAATGCAGTCATACTCAGTCTTTCAGCACAAGTGTTGAAAGCCTTACTAAAATGCTTATACAGCCATAAAACAACATGGGCAGAGGGACAAGTATCTGAGTTATGCTTTAACAAAGCAGCTACATGTAAGAAACAATTGCTGTGACATTATTAACCCTCTATTGCACGACTTTTTAATTTTTGGGGAAAAAAATATTTCTCCCTATTTTGGGGAAGCTTTAGGGTCCCTAATAATATGTCAATCATAAAATTTGACACCCAGACAAGAATAAGTGAAGCTGAGCACAGCGATACTCTTATGAATTCCCCACATCTTTCTTTGTTGTCTTAAGGTCAAGGAAAAGACAAGAAGGCTTTTTTGAGTCTTCAGTTGTACCCAGCTCTGCTTTCATTAGCCAGGCTTGCTGAAAGTCTTTAAATTTATTTGCTGAGCTCTGAACTCCTAAAGGATGAAGTTTAATGTAGATCGATCAGATTCTGTTTAGTTGTTTTTCTGCCAAATACGAAAGAAAATTAAAGAAGAAATATGGAGTGATGGAGGGGTCGAAATGCTTTGCAGCTTAAATAGACTGCCAAATTGGTTGTTTCGATATATGATTTAATGCTAACACTAATACAGTATATACAATCTTTAATTATTTAGCAGCCGATTATATTTTAACTGAATGAAGAAAAAAGAGGAATCCCCTAAAATCTGTATATATAATGGCAAGAAATTTAATTTGGGATGTGAAACGTGCTTTTATAAAGCAAAGCCAGTTTTGTCCACTTTGTGCTACGCATAAAGATTTACAACAGAAACACAAGGAGATACTGTATCTTCTGAGGGGATGCAGTTCAGCTTGTCACACAGAGTATGATAATGAGGAGATGTATGGGTTTGTGTGTGTGTGCTTGTGAAGGTGAATGCCTGTGTGTGTAAAGGAGAGAAAGAATGAAGTCATAGTGGGTCTGGTGGATGTGTGCAATAACCTATCCTGCGGATTCCTCAACATTTCCCCCAAATTGTGTTGTAATTCAGTCAAAAGATTATTCTTGCTTATAGTTAGTTTCCATTCCATCACTTTTCCATCCAAAGGTTAATAACTGCTCATCGAGTGTGATGTACAAGATGAGGGAGGCTTCGTTAGTGCTCACTTAACAAGTCTGAGTGCTCATTATGTGTTTGCACATTCTACAAGTTGAGGGCTGCTTTAACAAGAAGTGTGAGGTGAGGTGAGGGAGTGTGCACGGGTGTGTTTGCTGTGTCAGGGAAAGGACATTAATGGTTGTTGGCTGTCCTGGTGAATGCCTATTAGATGAAGAATTGATTGAAACATCCTGCTACTTAACTATAAAAAGCTCACAGTGTAGTAGCCAAGCTTTCTTTGGGTGTCCACAGAGCAGACTGCTGCTATACATCAGACCGTGCTCGGAAGGCAGGTAGATAATATCAGCTGTCGTTCCAGGACAACTGCAAGCTATTTACTATACCGAGCAGGCGGTGCCAGACTGTTGTAGAGACATCATAAGGGAGAGATATGGCTCAGAGAATCCTGAAATGTAATCTATGGGTGGATTTTACAATCGTACAGATGGTGTTAGAAATATAACTTCCAGGAGCGAAGAAAATGCTTCCAAGCATATCAAATATGACAGGTTATTCTATGCATGCAGTGTTTATGTTCCAACTAGCGTAAAAATAAATGTTATCTTAGAAAATGCTTACAAATGACAACGGTGGTTGCTCATATAAAAAAGTGTAAAACAAAGAGGTCAGATACAGACAGATGTTTATAAGTAATGTGTGTCAACTTAAAGATTCGCATTATTTTTTATTCATTGCTCTGAATGATGTCAGTAAAAAGCAGATATTTCTTAATCTGTTGTTTTTAAGGCAAACAGCTTTGGCTCCTCCCACCTACTGTTCAACTCTTTTGTTTACCAGGGCAGCAAATCAGAAGCTGGTTTAAAGGCAATGGAAGGGGTGATGAAAAAACTTCTTTCAGACATAAGGTCAAGATTTATTTTTTATTTTTTTTAATTCTGAGTCATTCACAGCTATTCCAAGAATAGAAAATATGGGGCTGAAAATGAGCATAATTGGTGTCCTTTAAAACACTGGGACATCTCTTCTTTTGTCTCAGTTCTTGCCTCATTCGTGGTCCCATAGCTTTACTCATTCGATAAAAATGTAAATTGCGATTATTGGTCAGTGGAAACTTAACTGTTAGGTTTTAAAAAATGTACAGACACTCGGGTTTTCAAAGGAAAGCAGCAGCAATGTGGAGAATAGAGAGGATTCTGAAACACCAGTGACCTTTAAAGTGTTAGTCAGCTATTACATGCTGCGTGATCCGTAAGCATCAGGCTGCCTTATGGAACTCTGGGGTTCTTGGCTGTGAGCATTTTGGGTGCAAATACATAATAATTGGACAAGTAATGTGCAACCACATGCCGGCAGGCAAACAGTCCTGATATTAAAGATGTCATTATTCATTTATCAGCCTCACACTCCTGTTTTTATCCTTTTTTAAGTAAGTAAATAAACAATTTAAAAATACAATTCCACACACTCATGGACCGGGACCTGCACATTTGCAGGTTTTCACTTCTAGCCTGAGTGCAAACTGAAGTCCATCTGATTCCAGTGATGTTTCAGTCTCAAGGCTATCAGTTGTCTTGACTGAAAATATGAAGACGTACAGTAACAATGTAAATATATTATCTTAACTGAGCCTAGACCAGTGTTGGGGTTGTTACGTAAAAGCAGGGAAGTATTACACGTTACTTGTTACCTTTCGTAAAAGTAATACATTACATTACTCCAGAGAAAGCAGTTTGTTACACTACTTGTTACATTACTTTCACGCTACTCTGTAAAATGATCTGAAATATGCTGTCACATGATTAGCAGTTAACAATATAAATCTTAGGCTGCAGTCCCACGCACCAGCAGAAATTCCCATCCAGTCGAGGACACACATAGAATGTTTTTTTTTTATATTTACACAATAAAATGATGACCATGATCGTTACTGTCATTTCTACAGTAAAAACATGAACAAATAGAAATGGAGGCTGCGAGGCTGACTGCCCATCATTGCCTTTGTTACCAGTTCAAGTTCAGGCTGCTGCTGCTCGGCTGGAGTCGGCATGCACTCAACTTTATCATCACTCTGGGTTCTTGGCTAGAGTGATGATAAAGTTGGCACCGTGCACTTAGCACTGTTGCCTCACAGCAAGAAGGTCCTGAGTTCAATTCCACCATCAGGCCGGAGTCTTTCTGTGTGGAGTTTGCATGTTCTCCCCATGTTTGCATGGGTACTCCGGCTTCCTCCCACTTTCCAAAGACATGCAGTTAGTGGGGATAGGTCAACTGGAAACTCTAAATTGCCCATATGTGTGAATGTTTGTTTGTCTCTATGTGTTAGCCCTTCGACAGACTGGCAGCCTGTTCAGGGTGTACCCTGCCTCTTGCCCTAAGACAGCTGGGATAGGGTTCAGCCCCTGGAGCCTATCCCAGCTCCAGCGGCTGAAAAGAATAAGCGGAAGAGAATGGATGGATGCATTTTGCCCCTGTTATTTTTGATTTTTTTAGACATTTAAGCTATAAAATTGTGCAAAAAAGTGTTCAAATGCTGCATACAAAATAATTAGAATGTAAGAAATGTGTCTGATGCTTAAAACTCAAGGGAGAGGACCCTCAGACTTGCCGGCTAATGTGGCTCTCCCATTGATCTCACAAGCTTTAAACTACTCTGAGGAGTTCCAAGATATCAGCTAACATTAGCAACACTGATTAGCAAGCCACATCCACAAGCTGTATGGGTGTGTACACAGGTACAGGTAGCAGGCACGGTCTGTGGGGACTGACTCACCTCAAGCGGTTGTTAGAGGAACTGCAGTGCCTGGCACTTCCATGTTGGGTTCATTTCTTAGCTTGGTCCACACTTACGGACTGATAACATCTTTAGGAACTGGCACCAGATGAACCGATCATCGCTGAACCACACAGACAACAAACTTTCAGTCACTGTTTGATTTCATCCATAAATAAACATTCAATAAGTTACGATGCCATGAATTGATAAGCACGAAGCAGCTGTTAATCCACACTGTCAGGTTTGCTGCAGTGTTAAACCCACGCAGTGCTCCTGTTTGAAATGAAATGCTTCAACTCCAGAAAACCATCTGAGGTGGAAAAAAATTCAAATGAATCCTGTAAATATATGCACATTTCAACCTGCCTCTTAGATTTGAGCCACTAAACTTGAGTGAGGCTGGTTGATGCTCAAATTACTGCATTTATTTATTTTTTTAAACTTATAAGCCTCATTCACCTCTGCTATAAATACCACTTAAGAGATCTGTCATAAATAAAAAGATTTCCTCTCTGATTTTCCTCCCTTCACTGAGAATGAGTTATGTGTCCTGTTTTTATGCATTCCCTTAAAACACTGTTGACATTTTATAATTTCCTGAATCTAATTTCCTGAATCTATCTATCCTGAAGCAACTCTATGTTGCTTCAGGATCTGAATATTAACTATTGTTTGATCGGTTCAAAAAGATATCAGTCAGAGCCATTAAATACGTTTTTTAGGCGGGTTTTTTTTGCCCATTGATGTCTTCTGTCTTTTCCTGGGTATTTGTGGGTTTCCTGTGCATGAGATGGGCTTTTCAAAGGCCCACTACATCTGCTTTGGTTTGTTTCAAGCCCATCTGGTGCAAATTTCCAGTGCCAAAGGGGTAGTTGAAGCATAAGTTGAATATTGATTGAATATTGTCTGATATATTTGCTTCCTTAACATAGCTGACTCCACACGCACGCCACAACATTAAGTGAGCGAGCAGCCCACAACAAGGTGGCTTGTTGTGTGCCCATACACATTTGCATTCATGTAGTACTGACCTCTGTAGAGATGCATGGCAACATGTATGCAGAGGCTGAAAAATGAAGCCAACACAGAAGTGCTAAAAACTGCAGTTCCTTTAACAACCACTTGTCAGTTCCCATTTAAAGATGATGACTGACTGATAACCCCGCCCTGTCCTCCAAATATGGTCACAAACCGACACATGCTACGCAGCCAAAACGTTAACAAGTCTACAAAGTGGGGAATAATGTCACCAGTGGTTACGTCTATCTTT
The DNA here is from genome assembly GCF_041146795.1 of Maylandia zebra. NCBI lineage: Eukaryota > Metazoa > Chordata > Actinopteri > Cichliformes > Cichlidae > Maylandia > Maylandia zebra. Next base: position 30,287,285 of record NC_135187.1, read on the forward strand.
TACATCTACACACATCTTTTCTATGTGCACAGCAGGTCTTCAGACGAATCACGTCCATTCTTCTAGTTAAAATGAGTAGCAATTTTCTACTATTGAGAGAAAGATGATAGAAAAGTGCCTCACAGTGCCTGCACTGGTTTTGTAAGATGTTAAATTAGATATAGTTTGCTGTTGGGGTTATTTCTGGGAAGATGGAGCAGGGTCTGTTTTCCTATTGTGTGTCAGTGGAAAAGGAACAATATCTGCATCGAATTCTATTAAAGCCTAATCTTGATTCCAGTTGTCTCCCAAACACCTGCATAATAGCTGGGATGTAAATTAAGGGCTAAGAAAAGCTAACACAAAGTAATGTGGTGCAGATGAAGAATATATCTGAATGCACTGCAGGAGTAATGAAGTCTTCACATTTTACTATTTGGTGTTGCTTGGCCCTCTTCGGCATACTTTTTCATCTGCTCTCGACGGGATGCATCCATTTGTAGGGCAATTTTAAAACTCCCAGATGCTGCAGTTACCATTAAGGAAGAAATCTACCAAAGTATTCCTGTCAAAAAGTGCTTTTTTTCTAGTGACATATTGCACCATAAAGCCTATCATCAGTGCTTCTCTTCTTCCATACTTGACAGTTTGAGCTCAGTCAGAGCCATAAACCTAGTTTGTTATACATGAACCTCATCAAAGTAACAAAGGACTACCAAACAGCTGTTGAAACCTGACTGTTTTTTCCCTGAAATGGTACCATTACTTACAAATAGAAAATAAACCAATGCTTCTTCTGTCACGTCAAGTATAAAGTAGACTAAACAGTGTCTTTAGGAGTTCTGTAGGTGTATTAATATGAATGGAGATATTATGTAGTTTAAATGCTTTATGTATCATAATATTCAGTGGTGTGCTGTTAATAACCGCAGTCACATCTGGTGCCGCAGCTTTATTACTAGTAACACAGCACTCTCCTCTGTGAGTAACTGCCATTCCTACCGCTCCACAGCTACTTTTGTCATCTGTTGCATTAACACTGTCTTCGTTTTCATGAGCTTGTTTAATGTTTGATGCTTTTTTATAAAAGGCTTAATGGTTCAATTACATATTTACAGTTACAGCTACATATACTTTATTCTTAGACTCAATGGCTTTGCACGAATAACAGTTCAAAATTATTCTCATTGATGCTTGCTCAGGTTCTCGGTGCAGCCCCTCAGTTTATCCATTGTTTAGAACGAACCTTTTTAGCTGCTTTCCCTTTAGCTGAACTTTCTTCTGATTGGCTCCCCGATGTAAACAGATGATCTAATGGTATGTGTGTGGTGCCTTTGATGATCCCACCTCGAGCTCTCTGAGACGACCAAATCTATTCTAATTTACATCATACAGATTCAAAAGTTAAAAGCTAAAAACTGAATTTTTAGAGCAGCCTGATGCCCGAGCTTTTGGGCTTTAGAAACTACTTAAACACTGGCTGACCTCATTACTAAACGTTTCCCATGTGTAGCATAATCATCCAGCCTTCTCATAGTATTTTGTGTGTGTGTGCTTGCTGCCTGTATGTTGAGTGTTTTTTACAAGACAAGGACACGGGCAATTCGTTTCATTTTTTATGTATATCATACCAAATCACAAAAACAGTTGCCTCAAAGCCCTTTATATCGTAAGGTAAAAACTCTACAATATTACCAAGAAAACAGAGAATATCCTAATAATCATATAACCCTGTATGGGCAAGCACTATGGCAACAGTGAGAAAGAAAAACTCCCTTTTAACAGCAAGAAACCCCCAGCAAAACCAGACTCAGGAACAGGCAGCCATCTGCCTCAACAAGCTGGGGTGAGTGGATGAAGACAGGACAAAGACAGGCTCTGGGTGATACAGTACTATAAATAAAAGGGGGTTGTTTCAAATCAGTTCAATTCAGTTTTAGATAATAGTGCCAGATCACAGCAACAGTCACCTCATCCTACAATAATACAGAGCAAACCCAGCAGTCAAACAACCACCTTTGAGCAAACACTTGGCGACAGTGGGAAGGAAAAAAGGTCGATGCTAGTATACTGGAGAAGAGAGTCAACCCATTAGTTGAAACTCAGATTCAGGGGAAACAATGCTGTTGTCGTCCTGACTGTGGATCTTTGGCTGGACCGTTCCTTACAGGCAGGAGTAAAGTCATTTGAAAAGGACTCAGAGTAGAGCTGCTACTCCTCCACATGGATAGGAGCCAGCTGGTTCAGGCATGATGCCAACTGGGCACCTCTGGGTGAGGTGTTCTGGGCATGTCCTACTGGGAAGAGGCCTGGGATGGACCCCAGATAAGCTGTTTGATGTGAAAGGGAGGCTTAGGCTGCTGCGTCTGTGACCTAGTACCAGATAAGTTGCTAAAGATGGATGGATGGATATTTAAGGATCAAAATCATTTGCCATATCAAATTAAAAATAAGTTCATGAGGTTTTAAAAGAAGGTTTTCTGAGAAAAAAGAGGGAATTTCCAATTTTTATATGTTCAAATACCTGAAATTCACTAAAGAATTGAAATATTCTACTACCATATCCGGTCTAAAATAAAAAATAATATAATATCTTAAGCCCTGGGCCAAGCATTTCAGCACCAATTAGAAGTAAAGTAACAATCATCCGCTCGGGAAATATTTTCCAGATGCTGCAACCGCTTTCTTAAATTTTACTTTTATACCCAGACTGTCACTGTCTCAATTTGTGCAAGGTCATTTCAAATGAAAAGTCGCAACATCAAATAACCCAAACATTTTGGTCAACCATAAATAGCTGCAGCAAAAAGAAGAAGAAAAAAAACAATTAGTCTGTCAGGAGTCAAAATGATTCAAGAAGCAGTCTGAAAATATCACATCTCTGTCACCCAAGAGTCAGTAATGAGGAAGATGATATTGCCCAGACCAGAGCGCTCAAAAAGGTGTTGCTAGTTACATAGGAGGTCAGCTTCATGATTTCTCTTTCCTCTGTGTCACTTTCTGCCATTGACCAAAACCAACTGCCAGTGTCAAGCTATGTTCCTGCCAATTACCGCTCCAGTTTAAGAGAGTATTGTTTGACATAATGAAAGGGATGTTTCGCCTAGCTTGCCAGGTGGTAATTGTTGATCTCAAAATTACTGTCTGGATGCCCAAAAATGGGAGAGCAGGACAAATTGTGCTTTTTATTGTTGTCTTTGTCTCTCACAATCATGGCTGGTTTTGTATGACTCAGCGACATGTGGTTTGGGTGACATGAGAGAATCTTGATAATTAAACACATGGTCTATAAGACAGACCCTTTGAAGATTATAGGGATTCGCATAACAGCAGCCAAATGGTTTCCATCTTTGTAACATGTGGGTGAAATAAAACTCACTTTGAACTGTCGAATGAAAGACAAAGATGGCAAAAGCACTAAAGTGGAAAGAGAATGTGTGACAAATAACTCAGAAAAGTCTTCTTCTATTTCTGCAGGATGAACCAGGCTCCCACCAGTGGTTTTGAGGAGGATGTGGGCAGCAGGACAACTCATCACGTCATGTATCCAGAAAGTGCCATAGACCTGGACAATATTACTAGTCTGGTGCTGATCCCTTTCAAGACTCTGGATCTGCAGTGGATTATTAGTGCTCTGACCACTGGCACTATTAAACAGTAAGTGAACATTAAAGCTGCGCTCATCTATAATTCCACATTCAAAATGGATTAAATATTGATGCATAATGTGAAAGACTGTCAGTGAAGAACCCACAGAGAGTTGTAACATAATGTCATTCTTCTCACTAATCTTATATTATGGGCAGCAACTTGTTTAAATTCACCCGCTCTCATCTTTACTGTTTCCACCTGTAGGCGGTGGACAGGCTCCATCTGTTCACCACCAAATTGCTGCCAAATTTAACAGCAACATATTCACTATTTAGCAGCTAAAGAGTTCTTTTTTTTCCTGAGAAATCCTATGTTTTTCAGTGAACTCCAAATCAATGGAGAAATGGCGCTTTGAACCTTCTGCATGCCTAAAGCTGGGCATATATACGGCTATACGGCTCGAAGCTTTGATACGACCTGAGTGCTCACACTATGCGTCCAAATTTGCGTCTAAATATTATATAACTAATATATAACACAAAATCTGTCTCTCTCTCCCTCTCTGTCTTTCACTCACACAGACACACACACACGTACCACCATCAACTTTGCTAAATTGCTAATGAAGAACATAATTGAGCAGCAATGTCCATCCAGCTCTTTTCTCGGTTGTTGCAGTCGTGATAGTTTTGTGAGGCCACATCGAAAAGGTTTGCCAAAGTTCTACAAGTTGGGCCTCCACCGCTTGTGTCCAGATCACACGCTGCACTGCCATTCTGCTCTGTCTCTGTCATTTCCATTTCTGTGTTTGTGCATGCGCAGTGTGAGAGGTTGCGTTAAATCGACTCGTGGCACTGCTTCAGCAGTGCAATACCCTCACAGGAGGCGACCAGGATTTCAAACAGGTTTGATTTTCTCGTGGCCACACGATTGCTGATTGGGAGCTGGCGGCGAGGTGTTAATTGCTTCGCATTATCCCATGTATACTACACGATGCATGACACACGATTAAGGCGAAACTCGTGCCGATCCCCAAAATGGTTGCATAAGTGAAAAATCATCCCAAAATGGGCCAAAAATCGCACAGTGTATGCCCATCTTAAATGGGTAGTTTGTTGTTAACAAGGTCTAAAGTGACTGTTGCATTGCCCACAACTGACCTTGAACATGTCACTAGCCTATTGCAGATGAACTCAAAGATAATAAAAAAGGCCAGTTGATGCTTATCCAGAATTTAGAGCTGTAACAGTAGATGTCACAGGTTTTCCAGAATGGATACATAAATGTTTAGTCAGTATGAGCTCATTAGAAGGTTTTGTTATTTTAGCTTTAAAGAAATGTATTAAACAAAATGCATTAAATTGTGGAATCATTTAACATATCATATTTTTATGTATAACTATATTGACACTTAAAATTGATCAATAAAAATAACTTAAGTCAGAATTTTTAGGTCCAAAAATAGATTTAGCCAGACCTGCAGCAGCCAGTTTTTATGCAGGAAAAATATTTTGTTCTTTTGAACTGTATTAATTCTAGACCGACCATAATGTATTTATAAGAAGTTAATTACAGTAAAGCATAAACACAGATCACAGGTAATTTTTTTATATATAATTAGCACAAAAGTGTGTCAAAAATCCGGAGCCAAAATGATAATCTTTCTCTGGCCGATCACTTTTGGAATCTCGCTTTTTAGTCTATTAAAAAGTAACAACACTCAAAAAAGAACCTCTGGGAAAAAACAGAGTTTGCTGCAAAACTGATTGTTGACAAAAAGAGCAGGGTCATTAGTCAAAGAATCAAAAGTGTCCCCAGAATGTTTCCCATAAGCACATGCTCCAACAGTGAAAAGAGACTCTTCTGGGCCCTCACTTATATACAGGGTGGGCCATTTATATGGATACACCGTAATAAAATGGGAATGGTTGGTGATATTAAAGTCCTGTTTGCGGCACATTAGTATATGTGAGGGGGCAAACTCCTCAAGATGGGTGGTGACCATGGTGGCCATTTAGAAGTCGGCCATCTTGGATACAACTTTTGTTTTTTTTAATAGGAAGAGGGCCATGTGACACCATCCATCCATCCATCCATCCATCCATTCGCTTCCGCTTATCCTTTTTCAGGGTCGCGGGGGGCGCTGGAGCCTATCCCAGCTGTCATAGGGCGAGAGGCGGGGTACACCCTGGACAGGTCGGCAGTCTCTCGCAGGGCCAACACACTGGGACAGACAACCTTTCGCACTCACATTCACTCGAACATTCACACCTAGTGGCAATTTGGATTGACCAATAAACCTATCCCCACAAGCTGCATGTCTTTGGACGGTGGGAGGAAGCCGGAGTACCCGGAGGGAACCCACGCAAACATGGGGAGAACATGCAAACTCCACACAGAAAGATGTGATGGTAGAATTGAACTCAGGACCTTCTTGCTGTGCGGCAACAGTGCTAACCACCGTGCCACCGTGCTGCCATGTGACACATCAAACTTACACACATCAAACTTATTGGTAATGTCACAAGAAAAACAATGGTGTGCTTGGTTTCAACATAACTTTATTCTTTCATGAGTTATTTACAAGTTTCTGAACACTTATAAACTGTGTTCAATGTGCTGCCCATTGTGTTGGATTGTCAATGCAACCCTACTTCTCCCTCTCTTCACACACTGATAGCAACACCGCAGGAGAAATGCCAGCACAGGCATCCAGTATCCGTAGTTTCAGGTGCTGCACATCTCGTATCTTCACACTATAGACAATTGGCTTCAGATGACCCCAAAGATAAAAGTCTAAGGGGGTCAGATCGGGAGACCTTGGGGGCCATTCAACTGGCCCACAACAACCAATCCACTTTCCATGTAGCAATTTCAAATATCCAGTGGCCTTGAGGTTTCCATTGATGAAGAATGGACCCACTATCATTGTACCCCATATACCACAGCAAACCATTACTTTTGTTGGTCCAACAGTCTTGGAGGGATCCATCCAATGTGGGTTAGTGTCAGACCAATAGCGGTGGTTTTGTTTGTTAACTTCACCATTCACATAACAGTTTGCCTCATCACTGAACAAAATCTTCTGTGTGAACTGAGGGTCCTGTTCCAATTTTTGTTTTGCCCATTCTGCAAATTCTATGCGCCGATCTGGGTCATCCTCGTTAAGATGCTGCAGTAGCTGGAGTTTATCCGCCGAAGGGATGTTCGACTTATGCCACTCTCCAGTGACATGCGGCGAGTGCTACGCTGTGGGCTCTTGCTGAATGAAGCTAGGACAGCCACTGATGTTTCTTGATTAGTGACAGTTTTCTTGCATCAACATTTTGGCAAATCCAACACTGAACCAGTTTCACGAAACTTAGCAAGCAATTTGCTAACTGTAGCATGGGAGATGGGTGGTCTCGTAGGGTGTCTTGCATTGAAATCTGCTGCAATGGCCCGGTTACTGCGTTCACCAGATATCAAAACAATTTCGATCCGCTCCTCACGTGTTAACCTCTTCGACATGTCAATGGCTGTGAACAAAGAGAAACTTGTAAATAACTCTTAAAAGAATAAAGTTATGTTGAAACCAAGCACACCATTGTTTTTCTTGTGACATTACCAATAAGTTTGATGTGTCACATGGCCCTCTTCCTATTGAAAAAACAAAAGTTGTATCCAAGATGGCCGACTTCTAAATGGCCACCATGGTCACCACCCATCTTGAGGAGTTTGCCCCCTCACATATACTAATGTGCCACAAACAGGACTTTAATATCACCAACCATTCCCATTTTATTATGGTGTATCCATATAAATGGCCCACCCTGTAGAGCAAAGAGCCACCGACTCTTGTCTTTGTTATTTAAAGTAAAAATCATGTCATGTATCACAAGCATACACAATATACAAGGATCGATATGCTGGCTACACCATGAATCGTCACTCATATGGCAAACATATCAGGCACAGCTTGACCTTTCCAGCATGCCTGCTACACAACACATCCCATCTACTCCCACTGTGTTCTGCCTGCTGACTGTATGACAGCATACTGTGGCAGTGCCAGCATGTAAGCATAGCCATGAGGTCAAATAGAGTTTAATTCTCAATAGTTACTCAGAGTTCAGTTAGTCTATTTTTATTGTGTAACTAGACAATAAAAATGTTTTTCCACACAGGTTTCATGTAGCATAGATCATCCGAGAAGCTTCTTCAGTTCTAAGGTCAAATGGTGGGGACCTTAGAACTGAAGAAGCTTCTCGGATGAGAGGCGAAACGTCTTCAAGCAACTTAAAGAAGTCCAGACACTTTTCTTTGCAATCTCCTTTGACTACGATGACCTGGATGACTGAGAACCTTCACAGACATTCTCTTTTATTCCGAGTTGGATGTGATTTGCTTCATTTACCATCTCATTTGTCACTGGAATCAGCTCAAACATTTTCACTAGCATGGAAATGTAAAAGCCCCAAATGCATAATCAGACATACTTCATGTGCAGCATTCCCAGATTCATTTACATCCTTCAAATACCAGATTGTCACAGCAATCAGACTTGCTCAATATTGCTGTTTGTCACATAGCCATAACAAGGATAATCACTCACTTTGAAATTTTCCAGTAAATTTCACCTTCAGTTGTTTCACCCCCAGTGAACCATAATCATTAGCTTGATTACTGGACATGGAAAAAATGAAGTCACCGCCAATTAATGCCACTGCCAATAACTCAATCACGCCAGCATGTTAGATGGTGCAAGTAGCCAAACAAATATTGCCCATAAATATGCAGTTGTCTTCCAACTCTGCCAAAGCAATCATTCTGCATCATTAAATTTCACTTTGCTGAGAGTAATGTCAGCATTAACCCAACAGCCAGTAGATCTTAAGTGGGAGATATGAGTTATTATCAGTTATTTATATTGTTTTACATTTTCTAAGCTTGTTAAATTAAATGGGGCTTTGAAAGGACAGAACTAGTTAAATGGACATATGGCTTTCTGTTTCTGGATAGGAACAAACCTTGCTGTACACGCACAAAAAATAAAATCTGACAAATCTGCATAACAGCCTGTAGTTAAATAAAAGAACCAGAAGGGCCTGAAAACAAGTTGTCATGTGCAGTACTGTGAAAAACTAAGGACACTTCTATAGCTTGTAGAACCATCTTTGATGCAGGAATTTTCTGTATGACTGTCGGTCACTCACGTCATTGCTTTGACCCACTCTTATTTACAAGGTTGCTTTAGTTCATTGAGATTTGCAGGTATTGTTTATGCAAACTAGGGCTGGGTATCGTCACTGATTTCTAGAATCGTTTCGATTCCGATTCACAAGGTCCTGAATCAATTCGATCTACGATTCGATTCAAGTCGATTTGAATCGGGGAAATTTTGCCTCAGACAGTCAGAAATATTATAATTCAGATCATGCATCAGTACATGTCCATATTTTTATATCTATAAAAATAAAGCTGACACTTGCGAGACTTTATCAAAGGTGTAAGCATCACAGCAGATGCCTGTGTCAAAGTAACTGAGGATAAAACACAAAAAAACACGAAGGTGATTTTCCTGGCCTGGGATTCAAAAAAAAAATATTCTGTAGTAGATCAACAACGAAAGAAAACCATTAATCAACATCTGAACATTACCTGATGCTGCTGAAGTGAAGCAGAGCAAAGTTACAGAGGTAGTTTTTAGTTTTTTGCCAAATATCATGCTGTGCGTGATAGCTAGACATCGCTACGTTGATCTCATTAGTGGAAAGGACATTGTTTAAAGAGGGTTTTTTTTAAGGTTTCTTTAGATGCAACTCTATAAAGCTGTTGTGCCACTTTGTGGAACGATTACTAGTGGAAGACCTAGCATTACCAAGAGAAAGCTAACCACAAAAGATTAAGCAAATTGGAGGCGTTTTGTGTCTGCAAAAAAGAGCTCTAATTAGATTGCAGTGCAAATAATTGCATAAATTGTAATTTATTTTTATTATTTTTTTTAAATTATTTGATTTATTAAAATCAGTTCGGTAATATATATATATTCCTGGAAGGATTTTATAAATTTTATTTCTACAGAAGAAAGTTGAAAGTGGGGAGTTTATTCAACAACATTGTTATAAGACCATGAACCAATGAATCTGTATTATATTGAAGCTGTAAAAAATTTTAATTGGTATATGCTGAGTTTTAAGTATAACTAATAATCTGATATGCATAGAAATCTGTTGGGTCCATGAAAAACTGTTTTTTAAGGCTTGAAAAGTCGATTCCCACCTTCATAGTGGTCGCAGCAGATGGCTGGCCGTCCCTGAGTATGAGGTCTCTTCCTGTTAAAAGGGAGTTTTTCCTTCCCAATGTCACCAAGTGCTTGTTCAAAGGAAGCTGTTTGATTGCTGGGGTTTTCTCAGTATTGTTCTAGGGTCTCTCATTTTGCACTAGATGAATTAAATTGAATTAAATTGAATTTGCTTTGCGTATGTGAATCTTAAATAGGATCTGTGAGACTCTCCTTTCTCTCACAATAGAGTCCTGTCTTTCACTTTAGTGACTATATTGTTGTAGGACAGCCATGTCTCCTAATGCACGTTTATGGAGGCTGCAGGTCTGTCCGCAACTAAAATATTTAGGAATTTTCAGACAAATATCAAATGGATGCATATTTATTTCCCACAGGCTCCTCTTGACTGGGTCTTTGCCCCCACTGTGCCCACTTGAATTCCTGGAAACACTTTTCTCTGTACCATCTTCTTTCTTTAAATGAGACACACTTAGGGTTTTTCTGACAGCTAGGATGGGTGACTAAAATGTAAGCACAATTACTTTGCAAAGGCCAAGAGTTTGTGTTATCCTATTCGAAAAGAATGTATGTTATTCCTATTTTTTTTTTTACCATTTAATAAGTTTAACAAATTTATACTATGTTCAAGTAGAAGAAACCTCTATTAACAATTGAGTGTAAACATTTTTTCTTTCTTCACTTTGCTGCATTTTCTTTTGGTTCTTTATGAAGAATAAATCTGAGGGTTTCCAAAAAAATCTCTCCTGAAAAATACCCTACATGCTGCCTCTGAGGCCACAACCTTGATTAACCTTTTTTCTAATTAAACATCTTTATCTTTATTGTAGTTTGCCATGTATTTAGTTTTCATTTGAGCCTAGTAGTTTATCATGCAGTGTGTGAACATATGCACAAGCAGAGTGTGGAATTCCCATGGAGTGTAAATTAAGTTTATTAGCTTCTTTATTTAGGAAAGTAGAGAGTCCCATTTTTTGCATGTGTCTCTGTTTCCATTTGTGATGCGCTACAATCCACACAGCCTAAATGCAGCCACCTCACAGCACTGCACACACACCTCTATTTAAAAATCATGTGTTGTCACTAACAGCTCTGATGTGGGGAACGATGCAAAAAAAGAGGCTGACGGTGAGCATTAGTCACTGTAATGACTGCAAACTCTGTTCATGAGGTTTTAATTACTTTGCCTGATACAGGTGAGGAGGGACACTGGGCATTCATTTTTATACATCATCAGTGGCATTTCATTACAAACATGTAACCTGCCAGATGGTGATCAGCAGAACATTTCAGGGGATGCTTTAGAGCTGGGGTATCAAACTCATTTTACATTATGGGCCCCATACAGCCCACTTTGATCTCAAGTGGGCTGCACCAGCTAAAGTCCCTTTTCTGTCAGTATAGAGAAGTTTATTTGTACATTTAATCATGAAGATTAATATTTTCTTAATATAAGGAAAATACATGCAAAAGTATGTTTCTGTAATACATGATTTGGGCTTAAATTATTAGAAGTGAATGTGTAAAATTACAGAAGCAGTTCTGGTAACTCCAGACTGTCCTGTAAGTATAAAACTGAAAGTTTATATTTTTTAACAAATTTTGTTTCAACGATTGTAAAAACTCTGTTTATCTATTATTTACTCACTTTGTTATAGTAGGACTGCTATGGTCATGAGAGAAGTCTTTATTAGTAAGAAGAGATTTAAAATTTATGAAAATAAAGTTAGAAATCCAAAATTTATGCCATCCTTCACATTCTCCAAAGCACTCCAGCTAGCTGGGTTGGAGTCTTTGTTGGGCCAATTCTGGCCCCAGGGCCTTATGTTTGACAACCCTGCTTTAGACAATTCAATGGTCTAAACTCCTGTAATTTTTCTTGTCTTACAGCACATATTTACCTGTGATGTCCAGGATAAAGGCAAATAAAGATAAGGTGAGTTATGACTTTATTACAGCATCAGTAGGCGCCGTTGTTTCAAGAGGAAAATGGGTAAATGACTTTTAAAGAGGGTTCACTGTTGGAGATTCACTTAAAAACAAACCGCTCACCTGGATAGTGTTTTAATAGAAACAGCTGCACTGAAGCCAACTGAGTTATTCTTATGCATCAGTGTGATATAAAAGGAAAAACAGAAGAGCAATTCTCCCTCAGCCAAGTGAGAATCTCAATGACGACGTGATCAGACCGCCAGTAAGAACATGCTTGAAGGCCAGATGAGTCATCCTTCACCAAGTTCTCAACAAGTAGATGAGTGCATGGGTGAACATGTAAGAGTAACGCATTAAGAAAATTTCCACGCATTAAACAACATAGTTCCAAAACCAATAATTTATTTGGAACATACAACAGCACAGGAGAGCCTGTGGAGTGGTTATGAACCCTCCCGCTAATGGAGCAAGGCTTGCGAGCTTGTCGAGAGCTGCACTCTGATAGTTTCCACTTCAAGCATACCACATCAATTTGGCCGTCTATTAAAGACGCAGAATTTTTCATGTTCACATGTTCAACCCTTACACCAGCTTCCCAGCATTCACCTCTAGGCTCCTGGGGAATTTTTACTCATCTCTCCCAAATTTGTATCTGTATCATATTTGCAGGGGCTGATGAGCTCTGAGACTTGATGCCAAACTCATAACTGTATTCAGCTGTTGTAATGAATAAGTCATTCCAGATGTGAAATGTCTGCCCGAAATATAATGAATGTAGGCTACAGCAGCGGCCCTTATTTCCCTTCACGTCGGTGATCAGTCATCGGTCACTCTGTAGCGTGTTGAGGTTTGCGTTGTAATTTCAGTCCCTCTTGCAATGCAAGTGTTACTTTCAGCTCTTGTTTGTGACCTCCTTGTTCAAAGGAGAGTGATTTTGTCATTTTTTAACTCCTTTATATATATTTTTAACCATTTGTGAGACAACATGTTGAATTTCTTGGCATTAGCAACAGTAATGCCAAGTGTATCACATTTGATACATGAGTTTTTGAGGCCTCTGCGTCATCATTGTGATTGTTTTTAACCATAACTTTAATTCCCTTATATGTTTTTGTTGATTTAAGATAAACTAACTGTGAGCAGTAAATTGCACAGAAATGCCAGATGTAGCAAAAGTTATACAAACTAAAACTTATAGATGCAAATTTATTTGAATTTTCTGGCAGTTGTTTCATGGTTCAGGCTTTAAAGGTTTTAGAAAATGATCAGGACGATTAGAATGCATAAATATTTTATAATAAAAGTACTGACATTGAAATGTTTGTGCCATATTTTAGTATGACTTGAACTGCGTATAAAGTAAAGGTGCAATCGGTTATGTTTTTTGTTCACTTCACAAAATTAGACTGCCGTTGTGAGAACCCCAGCAGGGTTAGAGTCACTGCAAATCCATACAAAGTTTTGAGTGAGTACTTGAATTTTTATGAAATGCACTGAATCATTTCTATCCTGATGTGAACGTGTCACAGACCCTGGGTTTTTGGCATTTACTGTTTGATTTCCTATATTTAGTGTTCTGAGTCTTTGGGTTTCATTTTCTATTTAACAATATTTTCCTTGTAGCCTCAGTTTTATATTTATGTTTTCTTACCTTTAGTTTTCTGATCTAGTCTTCTTTGATCATAGTTATGTTGTATAGATCACTTCCTTAGGTTTCAGGTTTTCTGCCTCTCTGGTGTTTCCCTGTAATTTGTTGTCAAATCTCCATCCCTGTGCCAGATGTTTCTTATTATACCTCCTGTTTTGTTTGGTAGTCTTTTGCTCCTGGTGCCTTATATTTCCGTCCGTCTGTGCCTTATTCCGTCTGTCCAGCCAACTGCTCCCTTTTCACCTGATTAGGCCTTTGTGTTTTTAATAGCTTCAGTTGCCCTTTGTGTTTGTCGCAATGTCTGTTTATCTCACTGTTGTTTGTTTTTATGTGTTTGACTGTCATGTATTCTGTTTCTCTGAATTTTTGGACAGTTTTCCACCATTAAAGGTGAGCCTTTAGTTAAACCTGCCTGCCTGTAGAGTTTCTGCCTGCTTGTAAAGCTTTTGGGTCCAAAGTCCTTCAAACTATAACAGAATGGCTCCAATGATGACAGTGCACTCATCCACTGGTCAGAAAGGGTCATGGAGTGGTTTATTGTGTATGAAAATTATGTGAATCACATGCGGTGGTCTTCACTGCAATCATAGCAGAAGTTCAGTGCTTTGAGGTAATTGCACACTTCCCGATTGCATATTCTTTTTAAATAATCGTCACATTTAAAAGATTCAGCCCATCAAACAAATTACAATATTATTCAACTATAGCTTGTCAAAAAATAGAATGCAGTGTTTCACCCTCAGCTGTGAAAGGCTGATGGGTTATTGCCATTACATGATCGGCTGCCTTGGCATCAGAGTTTTTAAATGCAAAAACGAGCGAATGAGGTGAGGTAGGATTTTGAAATTGAAACCATAGGTGCATCTTCTTAAAATTTAGGACGAGTTTGAATCTCAGTGACATAAACTTAAAGGATAAGGTCAGAGGTCAGGTTTTCTGAAAATCTTGTGAATGCGATAACTCAACATTGAAGCGATGTAGGATTTTGAAATTGAAACCATAGGTGCATCTGTTGGAAGCTGATGGGTAGCACTTGCAGCCACCAGTATTTTTTAATGATGATTTTATTTATTAGGGGGAAAAAATATCCAAACCTACCTGGAAGATGTAATTTCACAAGGTAAATGTCACAAGTCAAAATCCAGGCTTCATTACTTCCAGATATGTTAAATCAAGAAATAATTTAAGTCTGATAAAGTAAACTAGGCTAAAAGATCTAAAAACTAACTATGACATGATATAAAGAAGCAGGTGAGAAACAAAGTCATGGAAAGAGTTAAAAGGTCATTTCTCATGGCTTAGGACTCCAGTGAACCACAAATGAGAAAACCTGGTGGAACGCTGGCGAACCTTAACAGGAGTGGCCAGCCTACGAAAATTACTCCAACATTACATTAATGACTAATCCAGATGTCCACAAAAGAACCCAGAAAAAACATCTAAAGAACTGAGATTTCCAAGGTGAGAATCACTTCTGAGAAAAAAAACAACACAAAGGCTCATCTCACATTTCCAAAAAAAAACATCTTAATGAACTTTTGGAGAAATATTCTGTGGACTGACAAGACAAAAGTTGACCTTTTTGGAAAGTTTGAGTTCTCTTACATCTGGATTGAAAAGAATAGCATTTAATAAAAAGGAGATCATATCAACAGTCAAACATGGTGTTGATCGTGTGATGGTCTGAGGCTGTTTGCTGCTTCAAGACCTGGACAGCTTTCCAAATTGATGGATTCATGAATTCTGCTCTCCAGAAAAATCCTGACGGAGATTGTCCACCCTTCAGTTTGAGCTCGGAAGCTCATGGGCTTGATTATGCAGCAGGACAATGATCTGAAGAACACCAGCAAGTCATCTGCATGGCTCAAAAAACAAAAAACAAAATGAAGATTTAGGAGTGGCCTAGTCAAAGTCCAGACTTAAATCTGATTCAGATGATTAATTAAGACCTTATACAGGCCGCTCATGCACGAAAACTCTTTAGTATGACTGAATAAAGACTAACCTAAAAGGAAGAGTGCAACAAAAGACTGAAAAGACTCCTCGCAAACACTTCATTGTGGTTCTTGCTGCCAAGGGTGCCACAAGCATTTTTTAGTTTTAGGGGTCAAGTACTTTCACACCAGGCCATTAATAAATGAAAATCATCATTTAAAAAATGCTGTTTGGTTTTACTCTGTTATCTTTATCTAATACTAAAATTGTTTAATGATCTGAAATATTTAAAGTTGCAAATATGCACAGCACTGTATTAGAGGATCAGTGGCAATAAAAAAATATTTTAATGCAGTCAAGACAATTTCTAACAACTACAGCCACACGAGTGTAGCGTCGACCGAGTGTAGCATCACGCTAACAGGTCATGCCAGTTCTTTAAAAATATCTTTATAAAATCAAATAGAAGACACAAGTCCTGTTTTCAACTTGAAGTCAACGCTCTTTAATCACACAGATGATAGCAGGGTGTTTTTCAGTGGCTACTGACGTCAATTGATTCCATAATATTCAAGAGAAAAAAATTTTGTGTGTTGTGTGATCAAGGTGAAGTGGAGAGTGTATCTTATTTTCTTTTACACTTTACAAAGCATGATGTGGTAAGAGGGTTTATTTTCCTAGAAAGGGCACACAAAGCACATTCTGGGCACATCTTGGCTTTATTTTGTTGTCTCTAAGTTTATACCATTATCCACTTTTCTGAAGTGTACCATAAAGAATTCGATTTGGGGCCCAGCACAATCTGCTCTAGACCGAATATCTAAAAAGCAGTCTGCACTGGTGACTTACATTTCTTCATTTCCTGATTTTGATAAATGACAAAGGAGTAGAAATTCTTCTCACTCTTTTTCAGGTGTTGATTTACAGTCCAACATTTTTCAAATACGTCTACGAATCGTGGCTTGACAGTCATGGACGATATCCTTCGACCGGTTTCCTCAGTTTGCTGCTCGCTGTCCACATATGTGATGAGGTAAGGAGAACTACTCTAATAGGTAACATATGTGACTCCTCAGTCATTCCTGCCAACACCTCCATTTTTCATAAGTTTCTCCCATATTTCCCTGCCAATTCCTTATTTATTGTTTTTCCTTGGATAGTCCTCTAATTTGTGTGACCCTCAAACTTCATTATGAATAACTGTCATCCTGGTATCCATATTTTTGTGTGTTTATCTGATGTGTTCTAAGATGTCAGATTGTTTTAGAAATACAGTCCAAACACTGCAGATAATTTCAGCCTGCAGTGATGTCATACTCAATTACATCAAGGTAAAATGATAGAGTTGTGACCTGGCAAAGATTGAGGAACAGACACAGATAAAATATCCGCACATATCAAGAAATTGAGTATTTAATAAACCTAAAGTGAGCTATTTCAGACCTTCTTTGTTTTCATTTTGATCATTATGGCTTACAGGTAATGGAAATCAAAAATAAAATATTATTAGAATATATTATTTTGAGTTTAAGTAAATTAGTATTCAAGTATTAGAAACATCATGGATCTCCTGGTTTAGTTCAATACACACAATCACAATCGTGGGGAAGACTGCTGACTTGACAGCTGTCCAGATGACTATCATCAACACCCCACAGAAAGAGTGCAAACCACAGAAGGTCATTGCTGAAAAGCCTGGCTGTTTTCAAAGTGCTATATCAGGGCACATCAATGGAAAGTTAGAGATTTATGTTCAGTAGTCCAGTGTCCTCTTTTCAGTGGAGGACACTGGACTTAAGATGAGGACATTCAGCATTTCATTTGAAAGTCTGTCTGTCTCAAAGTCTGGAGTAAGAATGGAGAGGCACAGAATCTGAAAAGAATCCAAGCTTTATGGAGATGCCAATTTAATTTTCCAGCTGGACTTAGCACCTCTTCACACAGCCAGTACTGCTACAAAACGGTTTACTGTCAAGGTTGTTTTAGTGTGCTTGACTGATGAGCCAGCTTGCCTAACTTGAACCCCATAGAAAATTTATGACATATTGACAAGAGAAAGATGAGAAACTCCAGACCAAAAAAAAAAAAAGACCAATGGAAGAGCACTATAAAAGCAACCTGGGCTAATTCCTAACCAGTGCCACAAGCTGAGTGCCTCCATGCCAATGTGCTTTGATGTAGTAATTAAGAACTAAGTATACCCATAGAGAGTGTAGAAGAGAAACAGCTACCATAGAGCAATTTAAAGCCTCGAGATAAACGTTTCTACCATCACTGGTAATCTGGCATATTTCCAGTGTGCCAACGCACTTTTGGGGCCGATCGACTGGTCTGAAGAGCCACTGCACACTGGCTGTACAATCACTGATAGCATCCCATTCGTTCCTTTCCATTACTGACACTGGATTGCACATTCAAATCTCTTAATGCGAGATTTGAATGTGCCCTCAGTGTGGAAGAACAAAACAATAAAAAGAATGAAGTTTTTTATTCAATATGACCCAAAATGAGTGACTGAGGACATAAACGCTGAAGTCTTTTTTTTAACCATTGCTATCACTATCTGGTAGCGTTCAGAAGTGCTTCTGCAAAGATGTTGACTAAACTTCCAATGTCAATATCGCCTTAATGAAATATTGTTCAAATTAAAGAAACACTTTCCTCCAGTTGCTGTAGTTGTTTCACTTGTAGAGACACATTTCTTGAAACATTTCACCCTTTTCTCATAACTCTAAAAACAAAACCCAATTCTCAAACTACATTCGCAAAACCGTTGATTCTTCTGGCAAAATCTAAAAACCCATCCAAACAGTTTTATCTGTGGTCAGAACCACACAATGGTCTGCTCATGCATACAGAGAGTAAAAATAAGAACAGAACTAAGCTTTCAGTACACCCTAGATGAAACAATGAAAAGCACAGTGTTCAGGGGATGTATCCCAGGCCTTTAAACCTCATATTGATGTCTTAGAAGTCTACAAAAATATGAAGCAAAAACAAAAATGGACAATGGCTGAGATATGTCTCCCTTCTTTAAAAAAAAAAGAGAAATTATAGGTTGTGTTTAAATTCAGTTGCTCACCTGAAATTACTTTTCTTGACCTGGCTCCACCTCTTCTCCTCAGATTGTTTCCATTGCTTGTTGAATTGATCAGGCTTGTATTGGTTAAATGGCATCATTAGTGACAACAGCGAACTATTTTGTGTAGACAATGGGCTAGAACCAAATTTTCATCAAAATGAGCCATCATCTGATCTAGCCAAATTGAATTCAGTTTCTGTGTAACAGGCTGTGGGATGAGTGCATCCAGACCATCTACAAATTACAACAATTTCTCTTTTTAAATAAAAAAAAAATAGGCAGTAGAAACAAAATTGTTTTCTAGTGTCACCAAAATCTCATCACATATCACTGGCCTCATGTGGTGATACTGCACAGTGTATTTCTGTAAAAAATCAATTTCAAAGTTTGCAAAATGCTTCCACAACTGGACTTGTGAAGCAAAGATCGCTCTGTTGATGATTAAAAAAAGGCATTTGGAGAACTTTGGAGATACTGCAAAGTATGTTATTATGCACTAAGAGCATCTGTGGTAGTTTCACTGTGATTAACCTTGTCTCTTACAGGTCAGTGTGTTTGGATTCGGTGCAGACCAGTATGGAAACTGGCACCACTACTGGGAGGAGAACCATTTGGCCGGAGCTTTCCGACACACAGGAGTCCACGATGGAGATTACGAATATAATGTCACCCTGCTGCTGGCAGACAAGCACAAAATCCGAATGTTTAAAGGCAGATGATACCGAGCCCATATGTGCAGCTGGATGACCACCAAATGAACCTCAGCAGCCTTTTAATGTTCGTTACCCACCAAAAGAAGAATTTTGTTTTCATTTTATTTCTTTATTTTACAGATTCCAAAGACATTTTCACTATTCTGCTCAGCCCAGTTTCCTGTCATTTACTGAAGTGGCTGTTTAACAAATGTCACTTCTATTGTCACACCAGGAGACGAGGACAGGCCATCCATAAGACAAAATCAGCACTGCCATGGGAGACCGAGCAGATAATAGTAGAAGGGAGACGAAGATGTATGTTAATAAGCATGTTATTATAAAAAGCTGAAGTTCTACTACATAGTATGTGTATAATCCATGTGTCGCTTTTCTATATACGGTAATGATGTCCAGCACTGTGGCCGCCAAAAGCTTTGTATGCTAATGATCAGACCAAGTGCCGTAATTACCGTTAATGTCATTCAATTGCCTCTGTTGCAAACTGTTTAAGTTTAAATTGATACCCAATAAATGTAAAAGCATTTAAAGCAAAACCCTACAGACCTAACATCAAAATGCATTTTCACAATATGGCATTGGTTTTTTACTTTGTAGTGATGGACATGCGAGAAATTCTGCTGTTTTTTGTCAGACCCACCAATTTTTTAATGTGCAACCTGCACTAAAAAGCTATTTATTAACTTGCTTTCCTGATTACAGCTGTAAAATAAAGTTTAATGACACTAAAGGGGTGCTTAAAATTGAACCCAAAATCTAGCCCCAAGAAATTATTTTACTACATTGGGACATTTACAGAAAACCCCCAGGACTACAGCCACATCTATGGGAAATACTTAAGTGTTCAGTCCAAATGTCAAACACTTTGTCATCCCTACATACTAAGTTTTGCAGTATAGTTTAAAAAATAACCATATTGTCAATGCTAGAGCAAAAATTAAGTCTCTATCAAAAAGAGTCTAAAAATGACTATGCACTTTGTTTTGCGTCTAATAAGCTTCAATAGTGCTATGTATTTCGAGCCAAATGTTAGCTGTCTAACCTGCTAAGCTATGATGGGGAACATGTTAAACATTCCTTCTGCTAATAATGCTAGCATTATCATAAAGAGCATTTTAGCATGCTAGTATTGAGCCCAAGTTCGCCTGTGTCTCAGAGCTGCTGGTATATGCAGTGTTTTAATTTTCCCACACTTAATCTTATTTTCTCCTTATTTTGTTGAAGATTTGTGGGCTGTAGTGTTTTTTGTGACACAAGTGTGTATCTCCTAGCAAGTCAGAATTAGCACGGTGACACTAAAAAAAATTAATAAGCTAGTTCCTTAGTTGTCACTCTCTGTGCTCGCTGCGCACTGAGGGTACAAATAAGACTTAGCTTTTTAATCTTATTCTTCTTATTTTGTTGGATATTTCTTGACTGTGATGGTTGAGAAGTAGACACACAAATCTGAGCTAGCACGCTGGTACTCATGGGCTACATTACAGTATCCACCTCCTCTATCCTTGGCTTTTTCAGATATGTCTCAGTCACATAGAGAACAATAGAATGACCACCTCCTTGTGACTAGGAAAAATCAGTCATTGTTTGTACTGACTTTTTTCACATTGGCGACTTATTTCAAATAGTTGGGACCAACAACTGGTTGCCTAAAGGTTAAGTGTGTAACAGTCAACAACTTGTAATTCAACAGCTTGCCACCAAAATTATATTCTCATTATGTCTTTATATATAAGCAAAGTTGCTGAGCGCCAATGTCATCTTGCAGTTAAATGACCGTAATGCAGCAACTACATTATTTGTGGAGGGATTTCTGAATTTTAAATCCATGGTTCTGGTTGGCAGTAGCAGTTAATGTAAATTTCTGTTTAATATGAATTTCTGTGGATACAGACAGCAATGAATTTGTATTTTTCACCAGTTTAACACAGTTGATCACCATATTAACAAAATGTGACCGCATTTAAACGCTAACTTGACCCCATTCAATTGCAAACTGATAGCAGACTAACTCCATCTTATTGCTGTTGCATTGCAATCCTTGAAGTCAGCAAGGATGAGAGTAGTCCCAGACCCAGTCTTTGTTTTCAAAGCAACTTCTTCAAAGGACACCAGTTCAGTCATTTTCATTTTCTCTAGTTGTAGTATCGAATTTTCTACCCACAGTTTAAGTGTTACATACCCAGTGTGTATTAGGAGAGATGACTGTAATGAAAAATCTCTTGAAATTTTCATGAATTATATGAATTATTTCCATCTCTTTGACAGAGGGCTGGCCTGAGCTACATATTCAGAGCACAGACATTACATTAGACAGGATGCAGCGTGTGCTTCAGCTGCTTTCACTAAAAATACCATAATGTGGCACCTTCCTGCGGCTTTATGTGGCGGTGTGGGCGTGTTAATATGTAAAATGTAACCGAGGTGAAACAGAAAATAATGTTTTATTGCTCTTATTTGTTCCCGTGATCACTTCTCTCTCTCTCTCTCACCACTAACCACTGTGGCTCTCTCTCGCTCTCTTGTTGAGCTGAGGTGAAGGGGGTCAGCTTTTGATGTTTCTCACAATTTCAGCACATTCTACATTTGAAATTGTAGAATACCAACACCAACTTAGTTTCTGTTCTAGACAGAAAGAAAGTTTGGTGCTTGGAATTTGTTTCTTTTATTAAATCTGCTGGGCCAAAAGGACTCTACTGGAGACCTGCAGCTACCTGTGGATTAAGAGTTGTGTTATAGCAAAGCAATCAATGAGATTGTGCCATTGGGTGTGATGGAAAAATGATAGAAAGGTTTTCAGTGTTTGCAGCGTAACACAAACAGCGGGTTCTTTGTCATCGATCATTAACACCTGACATACGAACCAGCCTATACAGGGGTGCCTTATCATTGAAATCAGTGATGTAGTATAAATTTTTTGATGTATTATGTGACACAGTTTGTAAATGAAAACTATGTGTAAAGTGCCTTACAGTTAAAGTGTACTGTATTGTTGTGTAAATCTGACACTCATATGCTTGGTACACACAGTATAGCTGTCTCATTTATTGTCAGTAAGATGCCAACATGTTTTGCACTTTTTGATGAGGTGTCGCTCTGTTTTGTCCAGACTTTATTAGCTTGCTGATCACACTGAACTCTCACCTTCTTATTTTTACTCACAGACATCTGACCTGAAATGTTGTGCTTGTTCAGATGATGCAGGAGTTAGGCTTAGCTGCAGTAACAGGCTATGATTTGCTCTGTGTGCATTGTAACAGATTAGAGACATTTGTATGGCCGGTGTCTTTTCTTCATTCCCGCACACACAGAGACAAACCACAATTTGGTTTTTCCTGTCACCATGAATTCATTCAGCTGCCACAGAAAACAACAGTGGTGTGAATGTGTCATACAGGGAGCAGGGAATACTGCCACCTAGTGGACAAAAACGTGGGTCAGCATTAACGTGTTTTGATTTGGTATTATATGATTCAGTATGAACTGGCACTTTTCAAACTGTATTCATTGTTTATCGTTTAAATAAACTGTAAGTAGTGCAGTTGTTTCAGTCTTCACACACACACTAGCTGTGAAGATGGATGTATGTAAGACTAAGACACAAAATAAAGGCTCCAATGAAAAGAATGGGTGACTTCATTTAGTTTTACAGAAAATTGTTAAACACACGGTCTGACACACATTAGGCTGGAAAATTCCTACAACAGCTCAGCTGGTTTCTTATATCTGTTCAAGCCTTTTTGTTTCCTTTGTATTCGTTTTTTTTTACTGATATCTTGTTGGAATTTGTTAGTGATTTATATCAAAGAAAGTTCAGTCATTTAGTGTAAGCCTAACTCAAACACAGTGAACAAAACATTTTAGTTATTTTTTTAGAAATCACAGACACCCTGTCCTCAAGGCTCAAAAAGAGAGGAGCAACATTTCTCTTGAGTGATACAGGTTATAAAACAAAAAACGGTCCTCTCCAGATGATGCCTTTTCAGGGAAGGTCTTGCTTAACCCAGAAGATATTCAACAGCACGGCTATTCCAGCAGCGTAGCTTTGTGGTTTAAAAAAAAAGAAGACCATGTGCAAAACTGGTGTGACTGCAGCCCAGGCCAGTCACCCACAGAAAACTACAGAAAACGGGCTCATGATTTTCTGAACCTTTACAGAGTATCAGCAGTGATGCGGCACAGATGCTTCAGACAAAAGTATTCAACCCTTCAATATTAGAAAAAGATCAGTTTTGCTGTTCTACATATTTGCTAGATTTGTTAATTAGAGTTAACATTAAAAAGTTTAAAATGTAAAAACAACCTGTGTCATGTGACTGACATTGACATGTGTCTTCTGTCTTCATCTTTCCATTGCTCCTTTTGAGGGTCCCATAACATCCTCCTCTGTCACACCAACCCTCTGCATGGCCTTCCTCTTTTCCTTCTGCCTGGCAGCTCCATTGCTACATCTTCAACACCCTTTATCCAATTCCACTTCCCTCCTGTGCACATGTCCAAAGCATCTCAGCCTTGCCTCTCTGATTTTGTCTAGTGGAGATGTCATTGTACAAGATTCTTGTCAACACACTCATGGCAAGGCATACTATATTAGCAAGAGCATGTCATACATATCTATCTATCTATCTATCTATCTATCTATCTATCTATCTATCTATCTATCTATCTATCTATCTATCTATCTATCTATCTATCTATCTATCTATCTATCTATCTATCTATCTATCTATCTATCCATACATACATACATACATACATACATACATACATACATACATACATACATACATACATACATACATGTATGTATAGTCTGATACAGTTCAAGTTCAGGTCATTGACACCGACTTGTGTGGGAGAGACAGATAATGAGAAGTTGAATTATTCAGTTGTTCAGCTATCTGTAGACTCCCACACAAATACAACTGGAGCTTTTTGCTGAAACGTGTAAAAAGGACAAGAAGGTTAATGATTTGTAAAATATTTCACAAATTCTGAGTAGGCTGAGTGCAAATTACACCAGATGGCCATGAGCTTGTATGTGGATGGGTCTACACAGATTTCACAGAAACATATCAGTCTGCAGCAGCTGAGACAAAGTTAGATGATTCACAGTTTGGGATTTGAAAAGAAATACACGGCATTTAATGTTCCTGATTAATCTTTCTCTTTTTAAGGATGTAATCACAAGCATGGTCGATGGTTAATCAGTCCTAATTGGTGAGGCGCTATTTACATGAATCCCCTTCACAGTTTGGTCAATAATAACTTTGCTTTTTCCTTCATGACCTGCTACAGCTAAAAGTCATTATTTCTTCTTTCTGCTCAGTACACAGAAAAAATTTAGATTTTCTGCTTTTACATCTGTGCTTTGATGAAATATTCAGTGTGAATTACATAAACACATGACGTATGCCTTCTTTATTATGTGCTTTAATTAAATTGAGTCTAAATGAGGTGTTATGCCTTCAGTGCTGTGAAACCGGTAGGTTCTTTCCTCTCTTACCGCTCAGTAATTTCATGCCATGGAGTCACAGTACAGTTGCTTTCTGGCTTCAGTGCTTATTAGCTGTTTTGTGTTTTGTAATGCCGATTACACTCATAGTTTTTGTATCTTAAGTAAGTTGTACAAACCACCTTCAAAAAATAATAATTTATAAAAAGTAATCTGAGATAGCTGATTGTAGAATGTATTAAAGGCTATGGAGTGCTATTAATGTCCATTCTGTTTATAGTTGTCTTACAGTTTTTCTCCATTGGTTTGGCTCATTTCTTGAAACAGAAATTACATTCTCAAAATAACACAGACAAACCTCCAAACCTCTTGGCAAATGTTCACAACAGAATGGCATTTCTCATTCATTTTATCAAATGGCAAATGCCTTAGTACATGTCTCAATTGTCTCAGTGCATCTTTGCAAATGATTAAGTACAGGTAGCCTACAGTTATACAGTTAGCCCACATTTAGCACAATTTCCAAATGAATAGATCTCGTAGATCTAAACTGATTAATTGATTCTCAGTCTAATGATCATTCCCTCCAAAACATGTCAGCATGATTTCATTGTATAAGTACTCGCATGCACAACTGTCTGCTCAATTGTCAAAATTGGTCAAGAACATAATACCATGAATACCATATATGAATTTCTTTGAATATTTGATAAATTGATGACAGTCATTGACAGTCAGGTGAAACTATACTAACGAAGGGGGAGTGTCACACACAGGTGTGTTCCATGATTGTGTGCTGCCAAACACAGATATATAGAGCTTGACCAGAGCCAGTCCGATCTCTGAACATGGATAGACAAGGCCAAGCAAACGGACAAGGGGAAGTTCTTCCTCAAGGAAGAGGAGGAGGAGGAGGAGGAGGAGGAGGAGGAGGAGGAGGAGGAGGAGGAGGAGGAGGAGGAGGAAGAATAATAATGGGAAGAGGCCACAAATAATGCCATCACATTGAGACAGATCCGTGATGCCATCCTTCAGGACAATCATATATTCCAGAATATAAACACAATAAGCATCTCCACAATAGACCGGGTTTTGAAGAAGCATCAGATGACAATGAAACAAATCTCCAGGGTACCATTTGAGAGGAACTCTGACAGAGTGAAGGAGCTGCGCTACCAGTATGTAAATGTAAGTCAGTTACTGGTTGTCTCTCATTATAACCTTACCTGTAATCACAGTAAGCAGTTGTTCACTTATTTGGTTTCAATACCTCCTTTACCTGATTTCAGAATCAGTATTTGCTTCATCTGACTTCAACAATTTCAACAGAAAACTGCAGTTTACTGTATGATACAATTCTCATTATAATCCTTATTTTGTTGTCTCCCAATCAAATCTATCTAATACTGTAGGTTTTACTGTAACATCTCAGTAAGTCATCAGTATTTCCCACTCCCCTTTCTATCAAATACCCCTGCAGTACTTCCTCATAGGCCTATCACTAGTTTAGAACCACTGGAGTAGTGGCCTGTAGTATATTGAACCTGTGGGGGAGAACATGTAATTGTCTAACTGTAGTATATGGCTCTTCTGTATGACTGATTTTATGCTCTTTACTCTATTTTAGAGAATGATGGCATTGGAAGGACATGAGACCCCTCACATCCTGGTGTTCGTGGATGAAGCCTTCAACCTGGCCAAGGGCCGAAGACGTGGCCATAATATTATTGGCCACCGGGCCACAGTGGATGTCCCAGGTCAGCGAGGGGGCAATATAACTATGTGTGCTGCCATTTCTGAGAATGGTGTGGCCACTCACACCCCCAGTCTTGGCCCATACAACACACACAAGCTCATCTTCTTGGATCGCCTTTATACCGATTTTATCCCTGAAAATGAGAGCGGTCTCATAGGGCCTCACCTACCCATTTATCTAATTGTGTGGGACAATGTCAATTTCCACCATAGCCCACTCATTAGGGGCTGGTTTGCAACGCATCCAAGGATGGTCATGGGGTTCCTACCACCTTACACTCCTTTCCTCAATCCGATAGAGGAGTTTTTCTCTGCTTGGAGGTGGATAGTGTATGAGAATCATGCTCAGGATCAGCCGTCCCTGCTCCATGCTATGGACGCAGCGTGTGACGACATTACAGGAGATCAATGCAGGGGATGGTTGCGGCATGCACGCCGTTTCTTCCCTCGTTGCATCGCAAGAGAAAGTATCCGCTGTGATGTGGACGAGAATCTGTGGCCAGACGGACAACAGCGTGTAAATAATCAGGAGGGTGAAGACAGTGGACAAGAGCAGGAGAATGAGTACAGCGACCACTGAATAAGTCCTTGTTTTTTGATTTTGTGTTCATACAATTTACTACTGTAATGTACATTTTCTTTTTACATATGTATGAAACTTTCTTTGCGTGTGAATAAAAAATGGTTATAATTTCCTTGGTAGTGTGAGTGCAATCTGTGATGTCAAACCTTGGAGGCTACTCTTTTCTGTTGTATATTGTTGGTCCTCTCCCATAGTGACAAAACATCTAAACATTTTGTATGGCAGTACTCACACAATGCCAATTCAGATTAGAAAGAAATGTAGTTTTGACACATGAGTGAACTGTTTTTGGAGAGATATGAGCTTTTGCAGGTGGACCATGTTGTTGTGATCAACCATCCAGGTTTATTTTGACAAAAGCACGAAGAATGATGAGAATGTCCGATCTGTGTCGAGAAATGAGCCAAAGCTATTGAGAAGGATCTTTGCCATTTTGGAGACACTGACTGTTTAAATGAGAAAGGGATTTAGACTGAAGCTTGAGTGGACAGTTTTGGAAGAGATGAGCTTTTGCAGGTGAGCTATAGTGTTGTGCTAAATGATCTTAGAGTTTTGAGAATGTAATTTCTGTTTCAAGAAATGAGCCAAACCAATGGAGAAAAACTGTAATGCACTACAGGCCACATTGAAGTTTCTCAGTTTGACCTGCTTCTCTCTTTGCAACATAAAGCTATAGTTTTCATTTAGAAAGTAGTCATCACATGAGTTTTTGTTATATTTGCAATTAAACACAATATTACCTTGTTAGCATGCTCTTGAATCTGGTGGTCCCAACCTTTACATAACCATCAAAACCACAACCACCATACAGATGGAACAGAAGCAGGAAATATGGTAAGAGATCAAGCCCCTCCATAGAGAAATACCAACCAGCCTCTGATCACAACAACAGGCCCTGAGCACAAGATCTGTAGAGGAAGGAGTCAGTCACAGCTGACAGGATCCAAGCTGCATATTGCACAAGTTGCCCAAGAGATTAAGAAGTCCATAGCAGCAGGATGTGAGTCCCAAGCTGAGACAGTATACCCAAGGTCAACCTAGTGACAGTGCTGTATATGAATTAGAAGTCCACTAAATGTGGTTGAGAACAACAGGGCTAAGTTCGAGGCAGGCAATCAGTTGTCAACCAACTGGTCAGACACAGTGGTAGTTGGTGAGGAGTGGAAGAGTGTTGTGACGGGTGTGGGAGTCTAAGCTGAAACATCTGTAAGAAAGACCGTGTGACAGTAAAGCTCAGCTGAAACAGGGCTTAAAGGAACAACTGGTCGGGGCCAAAAAAGACACATTTGTATTTACTGCATTAGCAGCTGTAACACCTGGAACTGGAAGCGCAGCTCCAGCAGATTCTGGCAACATCAGAAGTCTCTGTCCAGAAGATTGCAGTCCTAGCAATAGCGGATATACTTGAAACTCCCAGAAGAATGAAGAAGCTAGCATTTTATGTATTAAGTTAGCACTTAATAAGTGTTAAGCCACAAAACAGCCCTCAATAAATGTTATATGTTACACCCTTTATCTTATTGCTTTGGCAAATGTATGTAATTAAACTGAAAGGAGCAGAAATCTAAGACCCAGCTGCTACCTGAGCACTCACACTGTAAACCACTGTGACTGAGCAGGATCCAGTTTATACTGTTCAGGGTGTAGCCCTAATCAAATGAGGGCTTTTATATGAGCCATAAAATGCACGTAAGTGCTAAAAAGTCTAATTCTGTCCAACCATTACTTAACAGTCGTTTCACAAGTCTGTTAATCACGAGTGCTTCAAACGTGCTTATGCACATTCCAGCAATGTTCAGTCACCCCACAATATTAATATACTCCCTTCCAGACCTGTATTCATAATTTTATGTACTGGCAATTGTTCTCAATAAAATATACTTCAGTGGTCACAAAAGTAAAGTGTTACATTTACAGCGGGTAAAATAACTGTTGATCACAATTTTCTAAGTAAAATTCTTTTTTAAAATGCTATCGACGTGAAATTCTCACCAGATGTCGGTAACAACCCATTAACTTTGAGTTTCTTGAAGATGTTTCACCCTATTGGGAGTTGTCTCTTATAAGGGTTGTTGACCCACTATTGATCATCTGCATAATCAAATGAGATTTACATGAGACTCCACCAATTGGTCTTAGAACTCAAGAAGCTTCTTGAATGAGAAGTGAAATGTCTTCAAGAAACTCAAAGAAGTCCAGTCACTTTTCTTTCCAAGCTCCTTGGATTACCATGACCTGGATGACTGAGAACCTTCACAGACATAACAACCCATCCAATCCACACATGCACAGAAATGAACTGTAGAAACTATAGAGGTCCATCAATTAAGTTGTATACAGAAGGATACATATGGATTAAAAAGCAGTAACTTATCTGTCTATAGACTGTTTGTATTGGCAACATTTAGGCAATGATTGGTATATGGGGATTCTAAATATCACATTATAGCTTGCATCCAAATATAATGTCACATTTGACCTCTGACCTCACTTTTACATTTCACATCTGCCTTTCTTTTAAGTTGGCCCCAAAATGTGTTTCATATTTAAAGAGTATTTAAAGAGTATTGTCAAGAGAAAAAGAATGAGCTGCACAGTTAGTTATAAATATACTGCAGTACTGCACTAATATTTGTCTTTATTAATAGTTAATGATGTCCCTTTATTTACAAATTAGTACATATTATCCATGACATACTCCTACATGATGTTTGAGTAATCAAAGTTAACATTTGCAATGATGCCCTTATCTGATTTTTGCTGCACTACAAATCTTCTTAAAAAGAACAAAGAAAACCAAACGAATGTATACCAAACTCCATACTGTTCCCTTAAAACTAAATACTGCTGTAAGCTGTCAACTCTCACAAAGTTGCGTTGGCCCTTTAACACGTTGAGCTGATGACGCCACCCGACGTTCAACAAGCAGCACAACAAGGAAGTCTTCAGAGTCCACAGTTCAACTCTTCTAGCTTTGACAGCAAATGTTGTCGTAGAACAGGTAAGCAGAGCTAAAAGCTGTGTGAAAACATAACAGTTTATTCTGTCGCCGGCATAAATAGCTTTGCGACTAACAATAGCTTCAGTGACTGAACATGGCAGCTGTAGCCGCTAGTTTCACTTTCCAGTTAGCAAAGTGACAGCGTGCTGTACATGAACTTTAGGTTAACTACGCAGTAAAAAAAAGTGAGCTGCTGTGACGCTTATTGTCAGACTAAGGAATATGTTCTGTGTGGCTAATTTAAAAACAGCAGCACGACATTTTGGTCCTTAAAATTATGTAAAGGCCGGGCTTCCTGTAAGGTAGCTACGAGCAGTGCTATGTAGGCCATAATCACTGACACGACAGGCTCATACTCGATAGCAGCTATCGCATTTTAAACACAAAGTCACCACTTTAAAGCTGTCTCTGCTCATAACTGCTAAACTATGACTAATCTCTAACTATCTGTCAAACTAAGCTATATAATTATAATTTAAAGAAAAAGTAGCGAGTACAGATTCCTTTATACCTGCAGGCTTGCCTCCTCCTGATTTCCTCGTTTTGCTTTTTCTTCCATGTTTACAGGTTTAAAAGTGACAGTTTAAAACTTTATTAACACGTTATTGCAAAACAGAAACCGTGACATGTGTCGATAATAGCTGCTTCATATGCCACTTGTAATAGACAGACGTGAAACTTTATGCTCTTTTGTGTACATCCCAGTACTGTACTTGTTTACCTGCATGGTGGGGCCATGTGTGCAGCTGTACTACTGCAGTAACTGTCACAGCTGTACTTTGTTATTAATATTGTTGCCGTATATAATATTGTGTAGTTGTCCTTGATATTTGATTCTTCCATTATTGTTTGATTTGTGTTAATGTCATAAAGCAGTACCATAACATAATTCCATCATTTTGGAGCATTTCTGAAGACAAAGTCGATATGAAATATGAAGTCCTCACAGTTGAAAAGCTGGAACAAGCAAAGCTTTGGCATTGTTTTGACAGACAAATAAAACACGATTCTCTATTTTTGTTTAGGATGCCTGGTGAAAGAGTGGAGGAGAGGACGTTGGAGGTGTCGAAGGTGCCTGTAGGAGTGGATGAGGAGCTTCTGTCTTTATATTTTGAGAACAAGCGGCGCTCTGGTGGAGGTCCACTTGTATCTGTGGTGAAGGATGGCGACCGCGCCATAGTCGTGTTTGAAGATGCAGCAGGCAAGTCACTGTGAACAGACAGTCATTTGTTTCTTGTCTTTTTTTCCAAATTTCTTACATAAAGGATTTTTTCACCTATAGTCCCCTTAAAAAGGACCAAACTTAGTCCAAAGTGGGCTAAGAGAAAAGGGACTTTCCCTTCATATTTTGAGTGATTTGAAAACAAGAGTTTTATTTCTGAGCTTTCAGACTTTTACTGCTTCGGATTATAGATTAGATTAAAGCTTTAGATTAATTAGCTGTGGTTAATCACAGCTAATTCATAATTTTAAAAAACGGGCAATTACTTTTTGACAAAGGATCAGGTAGGTTTAGATAACTTTTCTGAATTAATCAATGAAATCATCATTTAAAAACTGTGTTTTGTACTTACTCAGTTTATCTTTATCTAATATTAAAATGTGTTCAATCATCTGAATCATAAAAGTGTGACAAAACACTAGGAAATGAGGAAAGGGGGCAAACACATTTTCAAACCACTGTATACTCAGAGCTACTTAGGCAGCAGAGGAAATAACTAGTAGATTAAGCTATACTGAACATAATGACTTAATACAGTTCTGCTTTGTAATCATTAGTACCAGTTGGATACAAAACAGTTCATAATAAGCTCCATATCAACAGCAAAATCCTGCTACTACAACTATGTTAGTAGTAATACAATCCCGATTCCAA
Source organism: Maylandia zebra (assembly GCF_041146795.1). Classification (NCBI taxonomy): domain Eukaryota; kingdom Metazoa; phylum Chordata; class Actinopteri; order Cichliformes; family Cichlidae; genus Maylandia; species Maylandia zebra. The sequence goes on from NC_135187.1 coordinate 30,319,115, forward strand.
AACAGTGGGGGTGAATGAATGCTGTGATCTGCAAATCTGTTCACAGAAGAACACAGAAAACATATCAAATGTTTGAACTGAGAAAATGTACTTTTTTTTAAAGAAAATTATAGGCGAATCAAGGGAGTTCTGGAAAAAAAGGGACCACAGCAACACATCTCAAAAAAGCCTGGACATGTTACAGTGTAGGATTTCCTCTTCTTTTAACGAAGTTAAAAACAAAGGCTGCAAGAACATTTTGGACTTAATTAGGTTAATTTGCAGTGACATGATTGTATTTCAAAAGAGAGGCAGTTTCTCAGAAGCAACGATATGCAGAGGTTCACCAGTCTGCAAAAAACTGCTTCTACAAATTGTGGTTTAATTGTAATCCACAGTTTGTAAAATTGCAATATCTAATCACCTTATTCACATAATATCATTAAAAGAAGGCCATCCAAGATTGATTTTCTCACATATTTCAGAAAAATCAATCTTGGATGTCTGTGATCTTCAGGCCCTCATTCAGCACTGCATTAAAAACAGGCATGAGTCTGTCATGGGAATCCCCCCATGGTCTCTGTCATGGGAATCCCCCCGTGGTCTCTTTCAGGGATTCCAGAAGTCACCATCTTCTCGTGGCCAAAGGTCATATAAAATCGACTGAGAGAAAACTGTCCTGTGGTCAGATGAATCACGCTTTGAAATACGTTTTAGAAAACACAGATGCTTCCTCCAGAGAGAGACCATCAGAATCTTTATCTGTGCCCCGTTAAAAGGCTGCGTCTCTGATGGTGTAGGGATGCATCATACCCATGGGTTTGCAGCTGAAAGTTATGTAGAGATTTCACATCTATTATTTCATTTAGACGTCTTTTTCAGGGGAGGCCTTTATAATTTCACTAAGATAACAGCAGCATGGCTTTGTGCTGAACTGGCCTGCCTGCTGTCCTGACCTTTCACCTTCTTAAAGCATTTGGAGCATCATGAAACAAAACTGTGACATAGCTGTTAGCTGCTAAAATCCTATATCAGATAAGAGTGGGAGAACAATCCTCTCCCCAAAGTCCAACTGCTGAGGCATGTTGCTGACATCAAATTCAAAATCGGGCGATATTTTTCTTTAAATTGTACATTTTCTGTGTGTGAACAACACAGAGCTGAGCTGATTATTTGTATTAATTAACGATAGATATTTCTTTTCACTCAATTCAAAACTTCACCTTGGACCCCAAACAGGCTCGAGCTGTCCACGTATCACTGTGCTGGCCGATGGCTTTCCTCTGCAGTGCCATTTTTAGGTTGGCACAGGACACAGCATATTGTCCAGAGCATGTATTCACAGACTTGAACTGCTGCCTTAGAAATATTCTATCATGGAGTGCAAGCGTAGAAGTGATTTAGATTGTGTGGTCACTCTTCCTTATAAAAAATTGGTACAGACCTGTCTCAGCACTGCTGCACTACGGTCTTTTTCCCTTTGCTAAATGTCCGAGTACTGTGATGATCGCTTGGGTAGAAATGTGAGTAAATCTCTAATCAGTTCGACCACAAATATTATCCCCGTTTCATTAACTCAGTATCATTAGGTGCTATATTTCTCTGCCCTATTTGTAGTCTAATTTCTGTAAGTACCAATAAACTTAGATAATATATCTGTGTAGAAACAACTTAAGCATGCAGTGCAGCACCACTGTCAACACTTAAATAGTCTCCCAGAGTTAGGATGGAGAGAATCATCTTGATGCTGTGTAAGACAAAATGTCATCCTGCAAATTTGTTGAAGACTTGGTTAAAAAACGCTGGCCTGTATAATGACCTGTGATAACCTGACTGTTTAAAAACTTGTAAACATTTCTTTTTATAGTAAGAAGCACTTGAGTAGAACCAAAACCTTGTTGTGTTCAAAAGAACATTTTAATTTTAGACAACAGATATAGACGGTGCCGAATATTTACTGTATACTAATTCTTTTCTTTCCGCTCCACTCATTTTTAGTCGCAGCCCGAGTGCTGTCTAAAGGGCACCACGTTCTGCATAATGCTGAGCTGAGTGTGAGAAAGCCTGCCTCAAAGGACCCGCGCAAACTCCTGCTGCGGGGGATCAACCCCAACACCTACACAGAGATGATAGAGCTCTTCGTGGAGAACACAATGGGACTGGAAGACTACAACCTGTATCCCTCACCGGGGAGAGATCTGATCGTCATTCAATTCCACGAACCGCTCGCAACAGGTCAACTGAATGCATATCTTTAATTTTTCTTAAAAACAAAGAGTTGATTTAGACCTTTGTGGTCTCCAGATAGTAAATCTTAATGACTTTGGTCCATGGATTCTTCGGGTTTTGTAGTAGCAGGCCGCTTGTGAAATAATTCAAATTCTACATGATGAATTGGTGCAGTGTAGTGGTCCTGACTGAAATATGTTGTTCATATTACAGATTTCCAAACACTTAGCACACAAATCTCTAAGAGGACACTTGATGGGGCTCAAGTAACCGTGGAACAGGTTGAACAACCCGACTCAATCTTAGTGGAGAATCTGCACCCTGGAACCACTCCGGACCACGTCACTTTGTACTTTGAGAGCAGTCGCGGCGGGAACCAGGACGTAAAGGAGGTCATCGTGCTGTCAGAGAATACAGCAAAGGTGTCCTTCTGTAACTATGAATGTAAGTTTTACACACTGTAACCTTTAAAACTTGTCTGCTTTGTTTTCTGAAAATGTTTGTTTTTCCTTGAACAGCTGTGGATGCTGTCCTGGCTCTCTCACACAAACTTGAGGGTGCTGCGCTCTCAGTGAAGCCCTACTTCGATTTTCTTGTACCTGTAGAAAGTAAAACATCGCAAGAGGTGGAGACAAGCCAAGACACAACTGAGAACTCTGAGGAGGTGAATGATATTGAGATGCAGACGAGTCCTCCCACGGCAGCCAGTTCCAGCAATCCTCCAAGTGAAATGGCTTTGGAGTCCGTTGCTGCTCCACCTCCTCTACCTTTGTTGGTAGAGGAGGTGGAGGTAGAGGAGGTGAAAGAAGGGGAGGCAGAGGAAGTAATGGAGGAACAAAGCGATGATTCAGATACAATAACATGTCATATTGCTCTCACAGACCCAGGGAAACATGCTTTGTTTCAGCATAGTACCATTCAAAGGGACATCAAGAACACGAACCCGAATGTTATTATCCAAACTAAAGACGATGGTGTTTACATTGAAGGACCTGATAGAGCACAGGCAGAGCAGGTTAAACAAACCATCATGGACTTTCTCTGTAACATAGCAGAGGCTCATTTCACCCTTGAGCTGGAAAAGGCTCAATTTCTTGCCAGAAAAGATGTAAAGGAACGGCTTCTACAAGCCACGACACAAAGTGGCTCCTCTACTCTGTACACCGTATCAGACTCTAATATTACCGTAACGTCTCTAACCCAAGACTCGGCTAAAAAGGCGTGCAGCTTTTTAAAATCCCAAGTGTGTTACTTCAGCATGCCGATGGACCAGGAAAATGAGTGCATGCTGAATTGCAGAGAGTGGTCAGAGTTCCTGCAGACTCTGAGTTTCTGCTCTGTAAAGGTGTCAGAACGAGGAGGGAATATTGATGTTTGGACTCTGACGGGGATGGAGAATGAGAAGCAGGCTGCCATCATGCAGTTTCTGACTACACCCATTGAAAGGGAGACGGTCATCCCTATGGAGCCGGGCATGCTGAAGTACATTCAGATCCACTGTCATCAGCTCTTGGTTGACATGGACCAAGTGTCTATTTTTCCACTAGAGGCTGAGGATAATTGTGGCTTAAAGGTGTGTATCAGAATCGCATGTAAAGGCTTCATGACTGTAGTGGTGTAAACGTCATTAAAGTCAGAGTGTTTATAAATTATATTTTTACGTGTGTGTGGGTGTACCTGACAGATCCACGGCCACGTTGTTGCTTGCCAAATGGCAGAGGAGGTGCTGCAAGGTGTAGTTTCTTCAATCTGCACTAGAACCATCACAGTAAACACTCCAGGAGTGGCCCGGTTTTTAGGTGAAAAGGAGTGTCAGAGCATTCTGAATGAGATGGAGGCAAAGTTTTGTGTCTACATCAGCCCCAAATATGTGCCCTGGAAGCCCCTGCCTCACCAGGTAATGATGGAAGAAATTAAGCTTGTTTCTGTAATCTTATGTGTTTTTCTGTGCTTTTAAAGTAAACTGCTTCCTCTTATCTTGACAGATTTGTAGGTGGTTGTTTCTGATTTTTATACCTCAAGGCTTGACTTTAGTTTTAGTAGTAGTCGTCGTTTCCCACATTGCTGGAATAATGTTCTAGTTATGCAAAAATATACAGAATAGGACAACACTGAATAGGTAGTGTAAAAGACTAAGTCAACCATGAAACATGAAATCCAAATGACAGAAAATGTAACCAATATGAGGTGAGCAGAGATCTATAAAATAATGAAACAGAATAAGAGTAAATCAACAAAAGATTTAAAATATAAGACGTCTGCAAATAGAAATGATTAATTAATAAAAGGGCAGTAAGAAAATGTTGACAGTGGATGCATAATCTGTTTTTGCAGCTGATCCATGGAGGGCTTACAATACAAATAAAATTTGTTCAGTGTTTTGCTGGCAGGCTGTTCAGTTCTACCAGACCAGAAGTGATGTGTTGTCGTTCTTTACAGCTTTTAAAAAAGGCTGAAAATAAGCAGCCCTATATCCTGTGAGTTACAATAGTCCAGCTGAGAATGATAAATAGATGTAAGCAGGTTTAAATCCAGTAAATCTTTGGGAGATAAAAAAAATTTAATGATAGCTCTTGGCTGGTAAAAGCTGCCCTTCACAACAGATCAACCCATAGAATTTGAAGATATATTTAAGATTTTAAGATTGTTTACGCTTGCTCTGGAATTTTTAACTAAAATGTCCAGATATACAAAACTACTCATATAGTGCGTTTTCTTACTAAGGATGTCTTTTGAAGTTGTAAGTCATTTAACATTAAGTTGGAACTAAATCATGCAAATGTTTTATTTATTCCAGGACATCTTTGAAGCTGCGTGGCAGATGATGTTTCACAAAAACTTCCCGAAAATGTCTGCGCAGGAGTTGAAGTCAGATTCAATGCAAATTGATGCTTCAGATGGAGGTAGCATCTTTGGTTTCTTTGCAGGTATCTGTCAGTTCTACGCAGTTTAAACTGTGCATTTAACTCTTTGCAGGTCTTTTAGAGGAGGCGAAGAAAATCGTCTCGGCTATTGATGAGAGACTGGTGCACAGTGTGCCCACTTCAGACCAGCAGGAAAACATGGATAACGTAGACCTGTACACGGCGTCAGATGACCCAAGCAGCCTGATGGACCAGGACTCCGATGTGACAGCTGTTGACTCAGATCAGAACACTGCGAGCGGCTTATTCTTCAATAATGGAGCTCTGGGCCATTCTAGCAATCTGGAGGAAGAGGCCCAGCTGTCTTTAGCTATCCAGTACTCCATGGAGTCGAGCCACTGGACCCCGGAGGACGAAGAGGAGCAGCTGCAGAAAGCCTTGGAGTTGTCCAGGAATATGAGCCAAAAAGAAAGCTCTTCTAATGGGGCTGATGAGACACCCCAGGTGCACCAGCCAAAGAAGGCTAATATCAATATTCCCCTGAAAGATGCAATCGAAGCAGCCAACACCATCCAGTTATTTGTGTTTGCAGGCTATAACTGTGACTTGATTCGGGTGGACATAGCCTTTGGTAAGAAGGTGAGCCAGAGACAGGTTGAGGAGAAAATAGAGCACAGGAACTTGAGGAATATGTCAGAGTACTACAAGACATGTCTGGACGTTATCAAGAGGAAACATGCAGTTGAGATCCAGATTCAAGGGACCATAATCACCGTATCTGGTTTCAAAGACTTTGTGATGGGAGCTGTGTGTGATGTTAAGCTGCTTCTGGAGAAAATCTCCAATTCTGTACCAGAACGGGAAATCCTGAATACTGTGCAGTGGTTGCGGCACGACCCAATCTCCTCCGTCACTGCTCCTTATTCTCCCGAAGCCACAGTGTTCATTGAGAATGCCTTTAGAAAGAAGCTGAAGAAGGTTGACATCTTGCTAGACAATCAGCCGCACACAATCAACTTTGAGAAGATGCAAGAACACAACATCGCTTCGGGGAAATCAGCGCAGATCTCCAGGAAGTTGCTCGAATTAGACGATTTAGGTGACAGTGTACCAGGTAAAGTGGGATTTATTAAGCCTTTTGTGGAATGATGCTGCGTGTGGGGCCGTGAAAGAGACAAAATCCAGAAAATGATTAGCAAGTCAAAAATGTCATCAGCTATCTTATGCTATATCACACAACAGGCCACATGATTTTTCATATAACTTCATTAAAGGTGCTGCAGTAGCACAAATATTGTGTGAGGTCTGGTTCAGTGACTCCAGTTAGCTGAGGTTAAGCCCAGCAAACAGCTACACCAACACACCAATAATTGAAGCTTTAACAGTATCCAAATGGACAGTTGTTATAAAACTGTCCATTTGGATACTATAGAGACAGAACTTTTTAACGCAGCAGTGTTACAGATTTATCTGCTTTTGCAGCCAGACTCATTTTTGGCCATTAGAGGAATGTTGGCTTCGGTATTTAGCCCTTGAAGTTGTCTGTGAGGAATATTAGGTGTATTTGTAGTTAGCTCCGCTGTGTTTTTTCAGATTAGCACACAGTCAGAAGTATTAGCATTGTGTACCTGCCTGAAATAAACTATTAAAACATAAAACAAAGTAAAGTATGTAATAAAGAAAGACATTTTCATATCAACAGCTGAGTGGGGAGACTTAGGGAAATGTATATAATTGTAACTACTTATTACGTCCACCAAGGTAAACAGCATAGCTCGAAAACTTAAGAATGAATTCTGATAAAACTTTGTATGGGTGTAGAGTGGGGTCATGTTAGCAATCTGTTAAAATTAGGCTTATTTCCACCAAGGTCTTCAAGGTCAACTTCATGATTTATTAGTCAGAAATAAACTAAAAGCCTTAAGACTTAGAAGTTATTATTCTTATAAACGTGGTGTGTATTTTCAACATTGTCACTAGATTAATCCGAAGGTCAAAATGATAATAATGCTGTATAGAGCTATTTAAAACTGTGGTTCTTATTGCTGCTGTTTATATTGACAGCATATGGAATGATATATGGGGATTCTAAATATCACATTACTTTGGACCTCTGACCTTATCTTCAAAGTCATGAAAGCTCAAACATTCAAAAAACAATCTCTTTACCTTTAAAGCTCTGCTTAAAATTGTCCTGTCTTTGTTTGTGGTATAATTAAAAAAGAACAAAGAAAACAATAAATATATACAAAATAAACTGATCCCTTCAAAGTAAAATACCGCCAAAGAGAGCGAGCTGCCTTGGTGGAGGCTTGCACTTCTTGTCATTGATGTATGTTAGTTAGTTTTTCCACTTGCATCAGTTTTGCAGCTCCCTGTTTATTTTATTAAATAATACGAATCATTTAAAAAACTGAAATAATGCTTACTAAATCATTTGTTTAACAGAAGACGACTACTCCGTGCTATCAAACTTCCCTGAAGCAACCAAAGTGGACGAGGAATCTGATGAATTCCAGAACGTGGTGAAGCAATTCTACGAGACCATTCAGGAATACCACAGCAAAATCCGAATCATACAGGTGAAACGATGAGCTCTGTCTCTTTTGCAGCAGCTGACTGTGGCTTCAGTGGTGACTACAATCATTTTTGTTTGGTTTGCAGGTTGAGAAGCTCATGAACAAGCTGTTGTACAATCAGTACAAGCTTAAGAAGGCCAGCGTATTGCAGAGCGCCACCTACCCGCAGATCGAGCGCACCCTGTACCACGGCACGAGTGAGAGCAGCGTCAAGGAGATATGCGTCCATGGCTTCAACAGAAGCTTCTGTGGAAAGAATGGTATGCTGGCTTTCTTTGTCTTGTTTACATCAGGTTTTGTCACATCTTCTGATGTTCTGGTTTCTCCACGCAGCCACCGTCTACGGTCAGGGGGTCTATTTTGCTGTGAACTCGGCTCTATCTGTCCAGGATCAGTATTCCCCACCAAACGCGGATGGATACAAGTTTATTTTTGTGTCCAAAGTTCTAACGGGAGACTACACCAAAGGCTGCCATTCGATAAAGACGGCCCCGCTGAAGGAGACAGGAGATATCCCCCTCAGATACGACAGCGTGACTGATAACATTACCAAGCCGTCGATGTTTGTCATTTTCAACGACACACAAGCTTTTCCAGAATATCTCATCACATGCCAGAGAATCCACCGCTGAGGAGAATGGATTAGACGCCGGCGATGAAATTTAGAGAGAGCAGACTGCTGATGCTTTAATGTTTCTGCCTTCAGTTTAAAAAATCAATTTTGGTTTATAAAGGGCTAAGGTGTAATCATTTGATCAGCCGTGATCAAACCCATGAAGTGCTTCTCTGTTGATCGTTTCCCCTCTTTGATTTCCTCACTATGTTGTAATGTTATTAAAAGGAATCAAGCGACTGAACCCAACAAGCCAGTTTTCATTCAGTAACCTTAAACATGCCCTTTCAGCACATTTACAGCTCATTGTGCCGTGGCTTTACATAGACAGCACTTATTGCGTGACATTTGACTTGTAATAGTCGATTTGGTTCTCACTGCCATCACTCCTACACGCCAGTTAATATTAGCCTGGCTTTTCCTCTGTTAATGTCATTGTATTCCTATAAGTGGAAGACAAGTTTTTGCTGACATGCACCCCTGTCTGCCTGCTTCTGTCAGTATGAGGTTATTGTGAATGAGTCACATCTGATAGTACAAGAATATGACTCCTATTTAGTTTTAAGTTTGGGTTAAGTTATTTGAGTTTCTCCCTAAAGTTTTTCTTTCTTTCTTTTGGCTGTGCAAGAATAAAACTTAAGTGTGGTAAAAATAAGAGCAAAAAAAAGAAAAGTAGAGGTGTGTCATCCACTGCTCTACAGCTGGACGCCAGTGATCTTCACGTACAGGTGGGCTTGGGTTGAAAACATTTATTCTTTGTCAAATTAAAGATAAATCTGTCTTGTTTTGAGTCTCGTGATCTATGTTCTGTCTTAAAACTTTAAAGCCGTATATCCATCGCAGCTGTTGCACACGTCACGGACTGTGTGCTGTTGTTTTTCTGAACCAAAATGATCTGTGAGCTCCAGTATGTGTGTTGCACAACATGTGATAGTTCTTGATTGTCTTCTCTCTACTGCTGATCCTTGTTTAATGAAGTGAGCACAGACAGCCTGATTTTAATTACAGTGCCTTCATTTTTCCAAGTGCTCTCATAAGAAGTCCATCCATTCATCCATTCTCTTCTGCTTATCCTTATCTGATCAAGTCTTGGATTTTAATTAAATCCTGGAAAGTTTTGGCCCTGGGTTTTTGCTGTGTTTAATTTAGACTTACAGTTACTACAAAAGTCTTTTGTTTTTAGCATCATGTTTGTTGTTTTTAATGAAGAATATTTAGTTTTAAGAGAACTCCACTTCATTTATATGAAAAATTAAACTTTAAATGAGAAAGCGTTTGATGGTCGTTTTTTACCCTATTTGTAGATGTTAGATCACTGTTGACCTATAACAAACAGATCTGTAGTATCTGCACACATGTTGTCCAGAATGTGCTGATCTTATAACTTTACATGACACATGATGAATGAAAAAGACGCTAAATGTATTTCGGAGATCGTTGTCGTAGCACACCTCATGCTGTAACAGCACACCTGAGGAGAAAGTTGTGTGGAGCCCGGCGATATTTAAAAAAAAAAAAAATGTTGTTTACTGTTTACAGTATTACCAAATCATTGAATTTAGGTCTTCCGTGGCCACAGGTGTATAAAATCAAGCACCTAGACATGCACACGGCTTTGATTTGTGAAGGAATGGGTCCGTTTCAGGAGCTCAGTGAATACCAACATGGTACCGTGATAGGATGCCACCTGTGCAACCAGTCCAGTCGTGAAATTTTCTCACTACTAAATATTCCACGGTGAGCTTTTAGTGGTATTAAAACAAAGTGGAAGCGATTGGGAACGACAGTAGTTCAGCCTAAGCTCAACAACTCATAAACCCCGTGAAAAGCCTTCCCAGAAGACTTGAAGCTCTTATAGCTGCAAATTGTGAGCAGACCAATCATATTAAACTATGGATTAAGGGATACCACTTCTTTACATTTATTTAAATAAATAATAAATAATTTCCCCTAGGGATCAATAAAGTATTCTGATTTATGTTTCCTTATACATTTTATTGTTAAGGTGAGAGCAGCACACAATATCAATGAATCCTCATTATGTGATGTACCTGTAACACATGTGGGATCTACACACTCATCGACAAAACCTATTTTAAAAAATGACTCGCTTGGCGCACTCTGCTGGGATAAACTTGGCTTTAATAAGTAAGAAATGTTTTTGAAGCTGTCTTTCACTGACAAGTGTGGACAAATGCTGTACACAACATTCAGTAAGATAAGAAAATTAAATGCCATTAAAATGTAATTTAAAAAAAAAATCAAAAACAGAACACAATACAATCAGTAAAAGAATCAACAAAAAGCCTGATTAAACAAAAAAGATTTTAGCTACCCTCTGATGCATAGTGGTCACTGGAGTGGACAGCTACTAAAACGTACATATCTCTTTAATGCATTGGTTTCTATGGTGGAACTGCATATTAGCCTCTAGAGTGCTCTCTGCTGCCATGCTCCATTGAGGTCAATTCAGTGTTCAGTTAGTGCAACTGCAAGTAAATTTCCTCTGAATCAAAGATGGCAGACAAACTGTCACCCCTGCCGACCACTGCTGGCATATCCTGTCAATCCTTCTATGCTAAAAGAGCCCAACAGGTAAAAAAAATATGATGATATGCAGTAACATCTAGGGAAGGATATTATCTGTTTGGAATAAGAAATTGTTATGTCTAATATGTAGAAAACTACAATTAACCATGTGTCCACTGTAGTGGACATCATGCATTACCCACTATATTTTTTTAACATAAGTCATAAATTGTCTCACTGTTTTTTGGGACTGTTTTGGTTATAATTAAGCATATAATTGTTACATTTATAAGCTACTCATTTAAAATATATATTTCTGTGCAGATCAGCTGTAGTTTGAGTTACTATAATAATTATTTTATCATATTTTGTAGACTTCAAATGCAGCAAAGAATAAGGCAGCGTACAGAATAGTCCAGGAAATTCCATCCAGCTCCAGTGATGATGATTTCATTGATGAGTGCAGTGATGAGGAGTTCAGTGATAAGTCCAGTGATGATGAGAGTGGCTGCCAGAGCAGAACAGAGACATAGGAACTACGGATGATGAAGACACAGACAGTCAGGATGCAGAAAGTGAGAACGATGAGGGGCAGGATGAAGAGGAAGGTCAGTATGATCAGGGAGCTGTGGGAGATGGGTACATGGCACCTGACCATACTCAAGCCCGCAAAAATATTTGGAAAGTCCAAGACAATGACTTGGTTGGAGACTTGCCTCCTTTTCTAGGAGAGTGGAAATTGAATGTGGAGGGGAAGGATCCCATAGATTTCTTCAGACATCTGTTTCCAGCAGATCTAATTGATAATATAACATACAACTGGTGGTGGTCAGAGGGCCCGGTGGCGCCAGTGTCCGGCAGCCTCGCCTCTGTCAGTGCGCCCCAGGGTGGCTGTGGCTACATTGTAGCTTGCCATCACCAGTGTGTGAATGTGTGTGTGAATGGGTGGATGACAGGTTGTGTAAAGCGCTTTGGGGTCCTTAGGGACTAGAAAAGCGCTATACAAATACCGGCCATTTACCATTTACAACACCAACTTGTATGGGAAAGAACTGTCAGTAACAAGAGAAGAGATTCTCCCTCCAGCAATGCAAAAGAGGAAGACCCAGTGGGACCCCACAACCCGTGAAGTGGAGAGCAGTCACCAAAGTAGCCTGTGAGGTCAGGTTTGCCACAGGATATCACTGGCCCCAACTGACCGAGGTGAAAAATGCAAACAGGTGCCATGATGTTGTGTGCACACGGAAGACCAAATACATCTGCATGCAATGCTGTGTGCCATTGTGCCCTGGATGCGTTGCAAACTTTCGCACAGCCTAGGTGTGATGAACATAGAACTGTTTGGAGATGCAGAGACTAAGATGTCAGTTTGTGTTTTCTTCCAGCATGCTACTAAGGGCTTGGTAATACTGTCCTGCATCGTTATAGAACTGTGTAGACTCAAAAATGTTTCTCTTGTTGGAGATAGTTTGCCATATTCAGGTGTAGGATTCATAGCTAGGACTGTTGATTGGTTTTGTTATTTACGTCTAAACATTGGGGCCTTATGAGTTGAAAGTTCCAAAAAAATTGCTGAGATGTTTTTCAAAGGATACAAGCAAACAAGTGTTTGTATATTTACAATAGAACACAAGGTAATTAATTTTTACAGTAAATTCACAGTATTTCATGCTAAGTGCTCAGGCGCATGTAGTCCACTGGAGTGGACAAGTTTATAACTTTATAAAAAAAACATATTTTTGAAAAAAAAAAGAGTTAAACATTTTTTTTCATGTCCTGAGAAGAATAAAAGCACTTAAGAAAAAAATCTTGACCAAGGCTTTCATAATTCATGCATCAGAGGGTTAAAGAATCCACAGAGTCAGCTAAATAAATGTAATTGTAGAGGGACACTGTTACAAAGCCTTAGCGCCACAGACTGATAAGCTCTGCCCCCTTTACTCTTCATTTGTTTAAGATCTTTACACACACAAGTAACTCTGAGACAGCAGCTGCTATCAAAATGCTAAATATAGGTGGCGCTAATGTGCATTGGAGTGGTTGGCAAAAAAAAAAAAAGAACACGAAGAAGAAGACCAACGCAGCCACAACAACGACAGCTAACCTTGCTATCGGTTAGCTAGCTTAAGTTAGTATCACACAAAATATGTCACGCTCAGTGTGAACAAGGGAGGAAACAATAAAGCTGCAAACTCAGATAACGTGACGGACATAGGTACGTCCACGCGTTACATTCACTGCTTGTGAAAACATTTGAAAAACGGTATCCTGTTACAATGCCATGCCAGCTACAAATGGGAACGTTAGCGTGCTGCTAAGGCAGCTAACATAACCGGCTTTTCCCATACATTTGCTATTCGAAGCTAGCTAAACTAAAGCTGAGCCTAACAACACGAGTGGATATCGCTGGTTAAGTTAAACCAGTTATCAGAATAAATGCTAATAACTGAAAAACAGAGAAAATGTAGCGCTGTTTTCGGGTATGTCATCAGCTAGCTAGCATTTGATCATTATGAAGCCTATTTACGCGTACACTGACGTAATCTATAAAACGGCGCTCGGACTGTCTGTGCAGTTTTTGTGGGTAATTTTGTTTAACGTAGATACACACATACCTGTGTACCGATCGTTTTAGTGGTGAAGTGATGTCAGAGGTCTTGACGTGAGTGTTTTCACCTGTTAGATGCTGAGGGCAGCCTGCCACCATGTATGCCGTGTACAGACAAGCCCACACACCGACCTCAGTGGAGTTTTCTGTCTACTGCAATTTTATATCCAGTAAGGAGAAGAACTTGGTCGTAGCTGGAACGTCTCAACTGTTTGTTTACAGGATCATTCATGATGTGGAGGTAACTTTAACTCTAAACCTTTAACTCTTAACCCTTTTTCTTTGTGCCTTTTTTTTAACACAAGCATGAAAGGGCTTTTTGACGTATGCCACATTTGTGTTATTTCAGAGTACTTCAAAGGCTGACAAGTCATCTGGTATGTCAAAGAAAGCATCTCATTCAAATACAATTTTACTGTTGGTAAAAAAATGTTTGTTGTTTTGCTGAGTCTCAGCTTTTCTTGTGCAGATTCCAAATCTCGCAAAGAGAAGCTGGAGCAGGTGGCTTCCTTTTCTCTCTTTGGGAACATCATGTCTATGGCCAGTGTACAACTTGTTGGAGCCAGCAGAGATGCACTCCTTTTGAGTTTCAAAGATGCAAAGGTATTATAGAGCAAGCAGTGTGCTGCTTAAATAAACCATGCTGTTTACCCCTAGAATTGTTTCTCAGTGACCTTTGCCTGTGCTTTGTCTCTCACCAGCTGTCTGTGGTAGAGTATGATCCTGGGACACATGATCTTAAGACACTGTCTCTTCATTACTTTGAGGAGCCAGAGCTCAGAGTATGTAGCAACAAAAATAAACCTGAGTTTATGTTCATGTGTCAAAGTGACTCAACTGTGAATATAACTGTTCTTGTATTTTCAGGATGGCTTTGTACAGAATGTACATATTCCCATTGTCCGTGTAGATCCAGAGAATCGCTGTGCTGTAATGCTCGTTTATGGCACCAAACTCGTGGTGCTGCCATTCCGAAAGGACACGCTAACGGATGAACAAGAGAGTGGCGTTGGAGAAGGGTAAGCTATACATCCAATTATTAAAGTTGATTTGTTGCGCTCAGTTCCAGCTCAGTTGTTTTGATTTTTTTTTTTACTCTACTAGAGTAGCTTTGCGTGATGCAGTTCATAGAAAAAAAGGGACACCAGTATCTGAAATCATTAGATTATTTGCTAGGATCAATCAAAAGACAGAAATGAAACTTCTGAGAACCATGTCCATTCATACACTCAGTGCATGGGCTTTATCACAAGTTACTGCATAAGTGGGGGGCAGATAGAGGTGATCAAAGCCCAGGCTGCTTTCATAGTGACCTTCAGCTTGCCTCCAATTTTAGTATTTCTCAACTGTCGCTTGATAAAATCCATAAATTCTCCATGAAATTCAGTTTGGCTGAGCTTGTCAATTAAGGGCAGTAACTTTGTCTGCAAACTACTCAGCCAAAGGTTTGGCACTGTGGGTGGGTCCTGCTGGAAAAGGATCAGCATTTCCATAAAGCTTGTCAGCAGGTCGAAAGTTGAAGTGCATTAAAATTTGCTGGTAGAAAGTTAGGTTGACATTGCACTTGATAAAACACAGCGGACCAACAGCCATGAACACTGTCAGGTCACATTGCACCCAAATTGTCACAGACTGTAGAAATGTCACACTGGGCTTGACACACCTTGGAGTCCATGCCTCTGCACTCTTCTTCATGACTCTATAAGTTTGATTTCCAAATGAAAGGGAAATTTTACTTTCACCTGAGAAGAGGACAGTTGGACCAATGAGCAACAGTGCAGTTACTTACAACGTAACATGACTACACATCAGGTGGACACAACCCACAGCCATCCCTCCTTTGCATTTTAAGCTACTTTCTCGCAACTGTTAGCAAATATTGTATCAATAATCATAAATGAGTAAGATAAAAACTGTTAAAAATAACCATAAAAATCACAACATCAATATAAGGAGTCACAATCAGCAGATTCCTGGAGAGAAATTGTACAAAGAAGTGGAAAAACTTGAAGGACAAATATTTTTGCCTCTGGAAAAAAAACTAACCACCACAAATAGTGAAGACTTTGTATTTATTTCTATCGTGACGGGCACTGTATGTAAAACACCTGGACACGACCACATGATAATTAACAGTTAATGCACCAGCACGCAACCAGAAATAAGGGCGGAGACATCAGCCTCTTATGTTACATAGTAGGCTCTTCAAACAGTGCAGAACAGTGCTTTGATCCAGCACTCTGAGAACAGCCAGCCTTTTCAGCAATGACACTCCTTCTCTGGAGGGTTTGTGGTTTTGTGTGAACTAGTTTGGGATGCACTGTATTCATAGTATTTGAATTGTAATTTAAATGAAATGGTTTGAATAATTTGAGATGATGTATTTCAGATTTTTATGAGCTACAAGTCGTGTTCTTGAAACTTATAACAGAAACACTTGACTTTACATGAGAACAGAATATATGAAACTTGTTTTTGAATTCAATTACAAAACAAAATGAACTTGTTTTACATCATGAATTTGATGAATGAGTATATAAAACAGAATAATAGAGAAAAGGATGTTAGATCCTCATAAACGTCTCTCTACTTGATGTTACCTAAACATGCTTTTTCTTTTAATGTTATTGCAGTTTTCAAACGAACGCTGTCTGTTTATCTCTTCTCCAGACCTAAATCCAGCTTCTTGCCCAGCTACATCATTGACGTCCGTGAACTAGATGAGAAGCTCCTCAACATCATTGACATGAAGTTCCTCCACGGCTACTACGAGCCCACGTTGCTCATTCTTTTTGAGCCCAACCAGACATGGCCTGGGTTAGTGCGAACAGATTCAGTTCTGTCAGGAGAAAGGAAAAAAAAATACGAAAATGAGTCGCCTAATATATGCTTGGTGTTCTGCCCAAGTCAAGTATGCATCTGGAAACACTGCATTGGCAATTTGGTATTAATTTGAGTTTCTAAGCAGCCACTTTTATCAGAATTGTCACTTCTCCTATATGCTTTTTTTCCCCAGGCGTGTGGCTGTCCGTCAGGACACTTGCAGCATTGTTGCAATCTCCCTCAACATCATGCAGAAGGTTCATCCTGTCATCTGGTCTCTCAGTAATCTGCCCTTTGATTGTACACAGGTCATGGCTGTCCCCAAACCCATCGGTGAGTTCTGAGGAAGCGTGTCAGTGCTCTGTTGGATATGAATTTGCATTAAGCGAGTGCTGATCACACTTGAAACGTTTGCAGGTGGTGTGGTGGTGTTTGCTGTGAATTCGCTGCTCTATCTGAACCAGAGCGTTCCTCCCTACGGAGTCTCGCTCAATTCTCAGACAAATGGGACCACAGCCTTTCCTCTGCGTAAGATTAATCATTTCAAACCCACGCCTGTACGTGTATCTCTGGGTATGCTGTGATGCTCACCACTCTATACCATGTCTCGGTTGTGCAGGTGTACAAGATGAAGTGAAGCTCACGCTGGACTGTTGTCAGTCTGACTTTATTGCTTACGACAAGATGGTGATCTCGCTGAAAGGAGGGGAGATGTGAGTTATTGTAACACTACCAGCAGCATGCATGCAAATGTTGATGACATTAAATTATTTCTTACTGGCTGCTGCTGTTTTGCAGTTACGTGTTGACACTGATAACTGACGGCATGAGGAGCGTGCGCGCTTTCCACTTTGACAAAGCTGCTGCCAGCGTCCTGACGACCTGCGTAAGTCCTGCCTCTGACTGTGAGCAGTGATGATCTGGTGATACAGGAGCTCTGTTTCTTAAACATACTCGTTCTGTCATGTTTCTGTGGACAGACACAGAGGACATGAGGGAGCAGGATTTGAGCAGGCAAACGTTGCTTTTTTTTATCCCTCTGCTCTAATTCAGAGGGTTATACCAACAGGAGAGAATCAAACCACTGTTAACCTTTAAACATACATCAGTGAAAAAGGTTTAGGCTATCATAATTACTGAACTTGGGTCAATGGATACCAGATGAACACTGACGTTTGCTGTCGTCCTGTTTACATTCAATGCTTTCTTTTTCCACCGACTCTTTCAGGTTGTTAACATCTTTAAAAATACAAAATGCAGGTCTTGCAATAGGGTTGGGGTTCTCCCCGGGTACTCTGGCTTCCTCCCACAGTCCAAAGACATGCAGTTAATAGGGATAGGTTAATTGGAAACACTAAATTGCCCATAGGTGTGAATGCGGGAGTCAATGTGAGTGCGAATGGTTGTCTCCTGTCTATGTGTTAGCCCCACGACAGACTGGCGACCTGAAAAGCATAAGCTGAAGTGCATGGATGGATGTCTTGCAATACAACAGTGAAAACCCACAATAATAGTTAGAAATGGTTAGGTGTCATCCTGGCCATCCTACTTGTTAGCTTATGGAAATGGAAATATGATCATTTCTTGACCAAAGGCTTAGGAGTAATTACTTGTTTTTCCATCCATGTCAGCTCTTAAATTTGCTTTAATATGACACTTAAATTGATCTTAAAAGCTTCGCTTGTAACTGTGGACCCCCTGAATGATGCAGCCAGTTATACTGTCGCCTTACATTACTCTTCTTCCTTAGATGGTGACCATGGAGCCCGGATACCTTTTCCTGGGTTCCCGCCTCGGAAACTCGCTGCTCCTGAAGTACACAGAGAAACTGCAGGAGACGCCAGCGGAGGAAGGCAAAGAAAGGCAGGACAAAGAAAAAGACAAAGACAAACAAGTGAGCTGGTGCAAACTTAAATACAGCAATTCTTAGATTTGGTGCTAGTTTGAGCGTTGAATTTAGATATAGTATTTTCTAGTTTTTCTCACTGCGCTTGAAAGGTGATGTGTTTTATTTGACGTGTTGTCTCTTTTTTCTTTCTTTCTTTCTTTCTTTTAGGAGGAACCACCAAGCAAAAAGAAGCGAGTTGAATCCTCCACCAATTGGACCGGTACATTTCCTGTTTGACATGTGCACAATAGCAGCGTGTGTGAGAACTGCCAGTCTGTGTTATACTCGACTTCTTTGTTTTGTCAGATGAGGTGGATGAGATAGAAGTGTATGGAAGTGAGGCCCAGTCAGGCACTCAGCTGGCCACCTACTCCTTTGAGGTAAAAAGCTTAACTGCTAAGCTTAACTGTGGTGTAGATGTGCATAGAAGATGAGGAAGAGTCTTTTTCTGTCTTTCACAGGTGTGTGATAGCATACTGAACATTGGGCCTTGTGCAAATGCCTCCATGGGTGAACCTGCTTTCCTGTCCGAGGAGGTACAGACAGTTGAAACAGTCTTATATTAATGCTACAGTTAGCTGTTATGAATTGTCAGCTCAATTTTTTTTATTCCACTCACAGTTTCAGAGCAACCCTGAGCCTGACCTGGAAGTTGTAGTTTGCTCTGGCTTCGGCAAGAATGGTGCCCTGTCTGTGCTTCAGGTAAAACCTCGTTACTAGATCAGTCTCTCATTCATGATTTCTGGTACCGCACCGTCCTAAAACCTGTGGTCGCGAGGCCCGTCTGCCACAGGTCCAGTCACGGTGCTAAAGTCAAGTCTGGGTCTACCAGGGCTGCCTCAGAGATCGACGGAGTAGCCTGTAAACACCCCAGAAACAACAATCCTCAGCGCATAATTAAAACGCACACAGGGAAGCGTGTGTGAGTCACAACAGTAGAATCGTGTGTCTGTTTTTTCCCCCTTCTTTCATTTGTTAATTTGTTAAATTCTGTTCTCAGAGAAGCATCCGACCCCAAGTAGTCACTACGTTTGAGTTGCCAGGTTGTCACGACATGTGGACTGTGATCTCAAGTGACGTCAAAGAAGACAAAACAGTAAAGTGTTATTTTGTTATTTCTCTAATAAACATTGGAAATAAGTGCTGGCGACACCTTTTAAACTCACATGCTTGTTACGCCTCTCACAGGCTGCAAAAAGCGACGAGTCAGAGGATGGGGCTGAGGCTGAGACGGGTGATGATGGTGAAGAGGGAGAAAAGGACAAAGAGGAGGTGGAAAAGGAGGAAGAGGAGAAGAAGACGGAACCTTCCATGGAGGATGATGCGAAGAAGCATGGCTTCCTCATTCTGAGCAGAGAAGATTCAACAATGGTAAAAACATGTTAATCGATTTTGTTGTGATTGAAGTCGTGGTAAAAGACTGTAACCGATACTCTGCTGCTTTTCTTTGACAAGAAAGATTATTTAAAACATGGAACACAGACTGTATATAAAAGGTGGAAGTAGCTACAGTGATGCCACTCGTTAGTTTTGAACTCCTTTTGAAGCCTCAATGTTAGCGTTAGAAGCGGAAATCAAGCGCTTCAAATGAAATGATCATTTAACTTGTATGGGTGAATCACACAGATACCTGGTAACTTTTTATTAGTAACAAACTAATAAAAAACGAGAGCTTCACTCACTAAAACTGGAGCACAAACTTATTGGACAGATCGTTCCGGACAACAAGGCAAATTACATGTTAGACGAATCTGTTCAAATGCTCCAGAAGGCACCACAAGTGGTAAATGGCCTGCATTTGTATGTCCCTAAGGACCCCAAAGTGCTTTACACTACATTCAGTCATTCACCCATTCACACACACAAGCACACACATAGCGAAGGTCCAGTTCACTGACTCCAATGAAAGGATCTTAGCATTAAGTAGACATGTATATCTGTGTGTCATGCACAGTTCATGGATGCAGCTTGCTAACCAAGCTTGATAGTGTTAGTTGATAGCTTAGCACTTACCCCTCTAAGCCAAGTAAACTGGCTTTTGGCTTTAAAATAAGAACAGCAGTAAACCAGAGCTTTCCAAAATATGGAAATCAAAACCGACGTGTTTATCCTCATATACAGTCTGTGGTAGTGACTATTAGAGGGAATTCAAAGTTTGGCTTTATTTTTCAGCTCCTGAAGGTGCTGCTTGATCTTGTAGACTGTTTATTATTTCATCTCTGCTTTTGAAGTTGGATGTAAGCATCTTTGCGTTTTCCTGAAGATCCTTCAAACAGGTCAGGAGATCATGGAGCTGGATACCAGTGGTTTTGCGACTCAGGGACCCACTGTGTATGCTGGGAACATTGGGGACAACAAGTACATCATTCAGGTCTCTCCCATGGGCCTTCGTCTGCTGGAAGGAGGTACAATTAGTTGGTTTATTTATTTTGTAACTTTTGTCCTTAGCTTTGAATAATTGCAGCTGGAAGCTGTTAAACAAAAACCTCATTAAATAAAGTAAAACAAGTTGTTGTGTTTTAAAAGCGTTACTTTAGTGTGTGTGTTTGTTTTGGTTCATCATTTGAGTGATACCTTTAACAATTTTTTTTTTCTTTTTCTGTCAGTGAGACAGCTCCACTTCATCCCCGTGGACCTGGGTTCTCCCATAGTGCATTGCTCTGTGGCTGACCCATATGTGGTTATCATGACTGCTGAGGGAGTGGTCACCATGTTTGTGCTGAAGTCTGACTCGTACATGGGGAAGATGCACCGACTGGCACTGCAGAAACCACAGATTCCCAGCGTGAGTGACCGGTGTTCACAAAAACAAACACCCCCCCTGCTGGCCACAGTGAGGCTCACCCAGCAGAGTTGGCCGACTCAGTTTCACTTCTTTAATATTGGCAGCGTTCATGACGGTCTTTCTCTTATGGAAACTGGATTTGCAAAACGCTCTTATGTGGTTCTCAGCAGTATTAACCTTGGTTAAACTGGTTTCTGATTTAACAGCAATCTCGTGTCATCACACTGTGCGCCTACCGAGACGTGAGCGGAATGTTTACAACAGAAAACAAAGTGAGCTGCTCCATCAAAGAGGACACCATCAGGAGTCAGTCTGAAGCAGAAACCATCATCCATGACATGAGGTAAGAGTTCAGTTCGCCTCCTCACTGACGCCTTCAGCCAGTCTTCACACTGCTGACTGTTATTAAATGCGTGTGCAGCAACACAGTGGATGACGAGGAGGAAATGCTGTACGGAGACTCGAATGCGAGTGCAACGCCTGCCAAGGAAGATATGAACCGCAGCTTTGTGGCACCGGCAACGTCTGGGAGCGAGGCGACCTCGAGCAAAGCAGAGCCAACCCATTGGTGCATGATCATCAGGGAGAATGGAGTGATGGAGGTATGGTGATAGTTGTTTACTGGAATCTACTGAATGCTGATTCACCATTTATTCTATTTACAATGGAAAACAAACACGTAAGATGCTTTTAGAACTTTCACAAGAGAGATGTAATTTAAAGTCACATTTAAAAGCGTGTATTTCTTTTTGATGTTTTTTTTTTTTTAAGTAATGATCAATGCACTGGGTAAAACGTCTGCACTCAGCTGGGGAGGGTTCATTTTCTCTGAAGTGGGATTGTATCAGGTCCTTGTGGACAGTCCGTGCGTTCCCTACAGTACCGACCTGCACACAAACTAAAGCCATTTTCTGCTGTGGACACAATCAGCAGCACACTGATTGTAAACACCTAAAAGAATCAATAAGGTTTCAAGTGTTTGCTATCTTAGAACATTTTCACCACTTCTGCTGGCATCAGAAAGCTCCTTCAGACAATGAAGTGAAGCCGTCACACTCCACTAGAAACTTCATTTACTGCGCCCTCGGTCAGTTTGTGTTATTTTGTGACTGCAGTTGTTTAGTGTACATTCAAACTAATAAAACTGCACAGTCACACAGACTAGACTGAATATTTTTCACTTTTTTTTCCTCAAAGACGTCTGGATGCTTTGAAGAAGATAAGTTTTTATTTACAGTGTTTCCTCATGTTACAAACAGAGGGAGAGTGGGAGAGCTTCAAACACTGGCAAGACTTTTCTGAGGGAACTCTTAACAGTATGAACACTTTGGAAAAAGGTAGAAAACTCCATGTCACTAAGCCCTAATTGGCGCTAAAGGAGAATATCAAACCACCTCAGGTTTTAGCTATTTATTTTAGCTCATTAGTTTAACCACAATCTCATCACACTCTGTCACATGGATCAAGAAATGTTTGATTGAGAAATCTGAGTTCAGTCTTCATCTAAACCAGTGAATAATCAGCTTCGGGGCAGCCTTTTAAAGCCCCCCTCCACAGTTGGTTCTGATTGTTTACATAACTTGCTCTTTCTGTTGGTTTTCTTGAGGTGAGAGGTAATTGGACTAATGGCTGCATCTTCCTTTGTCAGTGATTTTTATGCAGTTAAAAGACTCTTGGCCTCAGCTAAGCTGTTATTGGTAATATGAGTGTTTGATCTTTCAGTATGTTGAAACTGTGTACTGCACACTGTTAAATCAGACATAATTAGCAATTTCCAAATTAGTTTGGTTAAAGTGATCTGTGTTATTCTACTCCCAAGCAAACATTGTTTTCCTGGGGAAAAGGATTTATCAGGTGCTGTTGGAGGGGAAGAAATAAGCTAGCAAGCTGCTTAAAAAATCAAAAGCTAAAAAGCAGGGAGGTTTTAGAGGGTTTGAAGTTGACATGATGCTCTGCAGCTTCTAGGTATTGCTGGCTACTTTAGAAACTAGAGGAACAGTAATGTATTTCATACGTTTTATGCAGCGAAGCACGAAGGTATATTGTTTTCAGTGAAAGTACATTTCACTTTAGTTTAGTAGTTGTGACACTTGATGGACAAAAAGCAGCCAGCACTGTGTCTGAGATGCTACTTTCACAACAAAGTAAACAATGTTTTTGGAAAGTTTCAGTTGTTTCCAAAGAGCTGTGACTCTGAGCTGATGGAGACTCATTTCCGATGCATGATATAATTCTGAGGTGTTGTAGTGCACAGCTTGATTTTATTTTAAATTAGCTTAAAGGTGTGCTACACTTTGTAATCTTAACACAGTTGTACAACTCTAGCATGACTTTGAAGAAACACACAAGAGACTTATTATTTAATCACTTAACACAGCGGTCCCCGACCTTTTTGCGCCACGGACCGGTTTATGCCCGACAATATTTTCACGGACCGGCCTTTAAGGTGTCGCGAATAAATACAACAAAATAAAACTAGTACCGGCACAGAAAAAAAGAAGATTTATTCATAACACACGTGAAAAGACCCAGGAAAACCGAGTTAACGATAAAAACAATAACAAAATAACGCTGAAAACCGATAAAAACCCTGAAAACCATACATTTCAGACCTGAGCCTCAACTCTTGTGGCCTGGTACCAAACGACTCATGGACCGGTACCGGTCCGAGGCCCGGGGCTTGGGGACCGCTGACTTAACAGATTGATCTGTGGTTCACAGCCAGTTTTTTCCTGGATGTTGACTTGCAGTTTGTTACAGTTTGTGTGAACATACAATAAAACTGAACTTGAAAATAACACATGATCAGTATATACAGTAAAGAATCAGAAGAACATTAGGGCTTATTTCTGCATTCACTCATTTTGACTGCTGGTTATTTGAACAGATTTATCAGCTGCCAGACTGGCGCTTGGTGTTCCTGGTGAAGAACTTCCCAGTGGGCCAAAGGGTGCTGGTGGACAGTTCCTCTGGCCAATCGGCAACACAGGGGGAGGGTAAAAAAGAAGAAGTCACCCGTCAAGGAGAGATTCCATTAGTCAAAGAAGTGGCTTTGGTTTCACTTGGCAACAATCACAGTAAACCATATTTGCTGGTGAGTTTTTACAGTTTTCAGTGCTAAGGTCAGATGTTGTGTTGGAAAACTCTTCTCCACCTCCCAACACTCTACAGTCACTTCTGCTGTGTCATATTAATCATTCACCAGATGTAACAAACCATAGTAAAAAACAACAACTACATTTTCATTGTTTTCTAGGTCCACGTTGAACAAGAGCTTCTGATCTATGAAGCGTTCCAGTATGATCAACAACAGCCACAAAACAACCTGAAAGTCCGCTTCAAAAAAGTGTGTGCACTGATAAAATTAAATCAAGTCAGCTTAGGTGACGCCTCATTAACCGTGTCACCGGACTCTCCACAGGTACCCCACAACATTAACTTCAGGGAAAAGAAATCCAAGCTCAAGAAAGATAAGAAAGCAGAGAGCAGTGCCACCGAGGAAAATTCTGGCGTGAAAGGTCGGATTGCCAGGTTCAGATACTTTGAGGACATCTCTGGATACTCAGGAGTAAGAATGCCTTTGTTAAGAACTAATTATAGACCTTTGTTATTCAAGAAACAGCCCTGCAACCAGGAGTCTTTTTGTGTCTTTGCTATCCCAGGTATTTATCTGCGGCCCGTCTCCTCACTGGATGTTGGTCACGTCTCGTGGAGCGTTGAGGCTTCACCCAATGACCATTGATGGCTCCATTGAGTCTTTCTCCCCCTTCCATAATATCAACTGCCCCAAAGGTTTTCTGTACTTTAACAAACAGGTACAAGAACTGTTTGTTTTATTTTATTGTTATACTTTACTAGACTGCACTGAGCTGGTTTTTATTATGAAATCGGTAGACAAATTATGACGTGCAGACATTTTTGTCCTCAGAGCTTTATGAATATAAACGTGGAGGTCCTGAAGAGTTTAGAAATTCAGTGTTTTTTTGCACACGTTAAGAAAAGAGACCACAGAGGAAGGAGCGTAATTATTCTGGAACAGCACCAGGTTTAATTGTGTCAGCTGAGAAAGTGTTTGAAGATCACTAAAGCAAGCCAGAAGTGACATTACAGGAAGTAAACAAACCAAATCAGATCCTTGAGGCTTTTCTGTGTGTGTGCTCTCTCACAGGGCGAGCTAAGGATCAGCGTTTTGCCCACGTATCTGTCCTACGACGCCCCGTGGCCAGTCAGAAAAATCCCTCTGAGGTGCACCGTCCACTATGTCTCCTACCACGTGGAATCCAAGGCAAGGCTCTTCTCGCTAAGCCCTCACAGCACCAAAGGCGCTGAAGCCTCGACACACATTTGAGGCGAAACACATTCCCCGGACTCAAACACATCCACTCGGATAACACGATGCAAAATAAAAGCATATTGATCGAGGAGATGAAAGGCTTCTGGCCTTGAAGTTTTTCTTACTGGAAAAGAAAAAAAATCAATGCAGGGTGACTTTGAAGGGATTAAGTCTTTGATGTGAACCTTTTTTTTAGTGGGATTTTGTATTTTTTCCTTTCAGGTGTATGCTGTGTGCACCAGTGTGAAAGAACCATGCACACGCATTCCGAGGATGACAGGAGAGGAGAAGGAATACGAAGTCATAGAACGAGGTCAGTGTTTCGGAGACCGTCTCTAAAGCACCTTCTGTTGTTTAAATGTGCTGTAGAAATAAAACAGACTTGACAGTCAACACAAAAAGATTATTATATAGAGATTTAATAAATAATATTAATAATTGTTTATTTAGCACAGTTCAACTCAGAGGATAGAAACAAAGTATCGATGCTATTGGACTGGTAGCTATCCAGTCCCAGCACCTGCGTTGGTATTGATATTATCAATGTATGAAAGTAGTGATCAGCCTTTCCAGCAAAAATGTTATTCACTGATCACTTGACAGCCTTTATTCAAAGAATATAGATTCAGTACATACAGAATATTTGACCTTAGATTAGATTAATTGCTGTTTAAATACAGGGAGGTTCTATTTATCGGTTACTTCAGGGGATCATTTAGAAGTATTTGACAAACTACTTTTAGTTGGCTATTTGAGCTTTTTAAATCTGATCTGTCTTTGGCTGATTTGTTTCCATGTGAATAGAGAGCATTGATGTTTCTCCTCTTGCCCCCTGCAGATGAACGCTACATTCATCCGCAGCAGGAGAAGTTCTCAATCCAGCTCATCTCTCCAGTGAGCTGGGAGGCCATTCCCAACACACGGTAAAAGCTTTTTATTGCACTGCTTTAAAGAGCCATAGTGCAGTTTGTGAAATCAATAGAAATGCTTCGTTTTAATAGATACTGGGCAGCCATGGAGAAAGTGGTCCAGCCCAGATTGTGCCAGTTTTATTTTCTCATTTTCCCTGCCCTGAGCTGTTCCACTGGAGACTGTGGGAGAAGTGTGGGCTTTAATTGAAAGTCTTGGGCCATTTATCCAAGTTGTTGTAGACTATAAATTTAGTCTCACGTGGCTGCTTACCTTCATCAGTTGAAAATATTGAGTGGTTTATCCAAGTCCCTGTTCATTAACTACTCTGCATTATTATTAGCGCTCCTCTGAGTGCTTCTCTGTCAGCAGCTGAACGATGCATTATGTAAGCCGGGCCCAGTCTTCTTAAGCAGCATATTTTGGGGCACTGAGCTTTTGTATTCCTGTGTTTGATGTTGAAGTGCATTTCCATTCAGGATCATTTGATCTGTTATTGTGAAGCAGGGACAGCTGAGGCTTTCTGCCAGTTTAAAGTCTTCAGATTAGGAAACATTTTTAGTTGAACGAACTGTTTTAGCTGCACTCAGAAAGTATCTTCAAATGCTGTGTCTAAAGAGCAGCTGCTTTACTGCAAGTTACTGTAATGTAACTTTTTTGAGCGCTTTGATCACACTTCACTTGCATAAGAGCGTGACCTCTTCAAAGGACGATGGAGAACTTAGTTACAGGCAGATAACTCAGACTAGTGAGCTAGTGTTTCCCTGGTTTAAGCCCGGGAGAACAGTTTTAGTATTTTAGTTTCATGCTGCTGCTTTAGGTCTGCTTTCTTTCGCTTTGCTCAAATCGCCCACTTTAAAAAGTTCACCTTCCTTTTCCCCAAGTCATTATCAAAAAAAAAGTTCAGGTTTGACTTTTAGTGAACTAAAGGTCTGCTTGATGGTGCAATATAGTATGTTTATTTTCTCTTCAGAATTTATATTGATTCAACTTTCCGCTCATGCTTTTCCCCTGGGCCTCCATGCCCCACCAATGTGACCCACCTCACAGTTTGAGATCCCCTGTTCTTTGTATCCCTCTCTGTATATGATTTATACAATAAAAATCAATCACCCGTAGTGCACACTTGGGTGTTTTTCCCCACTCAAAGCCCCCCCAGCGTTGCTTCGATCGTCACAAAATCACCCAGAGAAAAAAATCGTCTCACACTGGCTGCTCGACCATATGTACCTGATTGATGATTTCCTGCTGAGCTGGCAGTCTTTCTAGCACCTTCTCCATATTGACATATAATCTATACAGCCATATAAATCCCAATAATCTATGACCGGACGATGCTGTATCATAGATAGATGGTTGCTAACAGGAGTGAATGATTGTGATGTCTGTCTCCATAAAGGATTGACCTGGAGGAGTGGGAACACGTCACGTGCATGAAGACGGTGGCACTGAGGAGTCAGGAGACTGTGTCTGGACTGAAGGGTTACATCGCAGCAGGAACGTGTCTGATGCAGGGGGAGGAGGTCACCTGCAGGGGCCGGGTGAGCTGGAAATGAAACATTATTTAGTCTCTTCCTCCCACATGTCACCTCGTAACAAAACTGCTTTGTTAACTTCCATTAAATTCGTTTTTTGTTTTTCAATTTTGTCTCACCTTCAGATTCTGATCCTGGATGTGATTGAAGTGGTGCCGGAGCCCGGCCAGCCCCTCACCAAGAACAAGTTTAAAGTGCTCTATGAGAAGGAGCAGAAGGGACCGGTGACTGCTCTGTGTCACTGTAACGGATACCTGGTGTCAGCCATCGGCCAGAAGGTCTGAAAAACACTCATGACATGGCTGCATATAGCGACACCAGTGCTCCGTCACACTGGGTCTGGTTATTGAACAGTACTCAAACATTTACCTGGTCAGAGGAG
The DNA here is from genome assembly GCF_041146795.1 of Maylandia zebra. Taxonomy (NCBI): domain Eukaryota; kingdom Metazoa; phylum Chordata; class Actinopteri; order Cichliformes; family Cichlidae; genus Maylandia; species Maylandia zebra. The sequence goes on from NC_135187.1 coordinate 30,347,171, forward strand.
TCCTAGCCTGCTTTCTAATCCAGCCTCTACACACCATCCCACTCAGTGAAAAGGGTCACACTGTAGGGTCTTTAATGGATCAGTTGTCCACCATTAAAATTTAGTACTTTTAAAAGTTTGTTATTGCTGTATATTAGGGATGCACCGATACCACTTTTTTGGAAACGAGTACGAGTACTTGCATTTCAGTACTCGCCAATACCGATACCGAGTACTTAATAAAAACATGATTTAAATTTACAGGTAACAGCTTTAGTCCTATAATTTAACAAAAAAAAAACAAGGGACTGGTTTGGAATTAAGAACATTTATTTAAAATGAAAAGCATGTTGCATGCAACATATTACAGAATAAATAATTATGAAAAATAAATTTAAACAGTGACAGTGCAACTCAAGTATTTTTTTCAGTTTGTTGTAAACTCTGCCGCTTTGGACAACACAAGGGGCATTAATAAACATCTTTGCTATTTAGTGCACAATATTTGAATAAACTAACAACATCCACCAAAATAGAACTGTGGCAGTCAGTGCAACTGAGGTAGGTATTAACATCAAGTCTAAGATGACTCACTTAAAGGAGAGAAAAAGTGAGTGGCAGGGTTTTTTTTTTTTTTTAAGAAAAGTAGCTTTTCTGCATTATCAGCAGTCAGACTGTTTCTGTTTTCATCTATAATGTGTGACACTGAGCTAAAAAGCCTTTCACTTTCCACACTGCTACATGGGGCTGAGAGGTATTTACTCGTCTGTTTCTCTGTTTAGAAGTCTCACAAGCACAGTCACAGCTGGGATGACATCAGAGGCTAGTGCGTCGTAGCTGCTCACTTTTTTAGTTAGTTCCTCAAAGGGGGCGAGGATGGCAACAGTCGTCTCCATAAGAGCCCATTGGTGAGCGGTGAGATAGTCAGGGAGTTCATGCTCGGACACCCCCAGCACTCGCTTTTGCTCAATGAGGGACTGGAGCATGTAATACGTGCTGTTTCTTTTCGCGTCTTCGTTCACTTTGAAATAGTTCCACATGGCTGACTTGTCTCGCCTGCCCTTCTCTCAGCTCTGAGCTGCAGCCAGGGCCTGGGGGCGGGCACTCGGGGCCTGGGGGCGGGCACTCGGCGCCTGTGATTAACCCCTTACCTGCCGCTCAAACATAGACAAGTCTCAGACCGTGGTATCGGTCCCCGGTATCGGGGGACTTTTAACGAGTACGAGTACTTTAGAAAATGTGGTATCGAGGCCGATACCCGATACCGGTATCGGTGCATCCCTACTGTATATTTTAGAAAATGTTGCACAATCAGTCAGATAGTGAAATCTGACTGATTGTGCCCGGTTGCCTCTCATCTGAACTCACTTATTATTAAGCCACTGAATTTTTTGTCAGGATGCTCGCTGGAGTTTAAATGACCTTTAATGTTTCATTTTTGAAATTCTGCGATAATCACCCGAAGAGGTGAGTCGCCCGCAAAAACAAATGGTATAACTTCCTCTTTCAGATCTTCCTGTGGGTCCTGAAGGACAATGATCTGACGGGTATGGCCTTCATCGACACGCAGCTCTACATCCACCAGATGTTCAGCATCAAGAATTTCATCCTGGCTGCTGACTTGATGAAGAGCATCTCGTTACTGCGCTACCAGGAGGAGAGCAAGACGCTGTCTCTTGTCAGCAGGGTGAGGAGGAAACGCCACGACACGACTCAATGGGTGGAGCCTGTCCCAGACTCAAACATCTGTCATTTCAAGTATTCCCAAATGAAGTCAGGGTCGTAAACAGTCAGGAAAGATGTGCTGTATGAGAGTGTAAATCAGGATTAAGTAACCGTGGCTACAGCACACAGTGGAGGGTGTACTGATGAAGATCTGTGAGTGATTACTGATGTCTTTCAGCCAGGTTCATCTTGACGAGAGCAGCTCTGGCAGCAGGGGATGATTCAGGGCCCTGTAGCCTTCTCTGTTGGGTTTTAACTCTTTTCTTATTGTTTTGGCAACAGGATGCAAAGCCTTTAGAAGTCTACAGCATCGAATTCATGGTGGATAACAACCAGCTTGGATTCTTGGGTAACGTCTGGAATAATCTTTATTTTACAAAAACAATCAACAACAACAAAGAAACTTTAATGATCAAATCGTTTTCTCACAAAGCTTTTCTGTTCTCTTGCTTCCAGTGTCGGATCGAGACAAGAACCTCTATGTTTACATGTATTTGCCTGAAGGTACGTGCTGTAGATGTTTTGTAACTTAATTTAAAATTACACAGTCCTTGTTAAGTGCTCCGTGTGTGTGTGTTGCAGCTAAAGAGAGCTTTGGAGGAATGCGCCTGCTGAGGCGAGCGGACTTCAACGCCGGAGCTAACATCAACACTTTTTGGCGGATGCCGTGCAGAGGGGCGCTGGACGCTAGCAGCAAAAAGGCTCTAACCTGGGACAACAAGCACATCACGTGGTTCGGTGGGTAGCACAAGGCTTTACCGGGAGAATCAAAACTCATACCAACAAATATTCCTTTTACTAACTGAACTAAGCTGATGTTACCGAATCACATTCAGTCACAACATTGCAAATGTGCTGTGAGCCAAAGATATTCAATTTAATTCATATCAGTTTTATTTATGTAGCGCCAAATCACAACAACAGTCGCCTCAAGGCGCTTTACATTGTACAGTAGATCGTACAATAATAGATAGAGGAAAACCCAACATTCATATGACCCCCTATGAGCAAGCACTTTGGCAACACTGGGAAGGAAAAACTCCCCTCCAGCAGAACCAGGCTCAGGGAGGGGCGGGGCCATCTGCTACGACCGGTTGGGGTGAGAGGATATGAAAGTAAATTAAAACACGAAATTTGATGTAACTGAAAATAAACTGTAAACGATGTGTTTTAAAACTAAACTAAAAGTTCTTGTTAAAAATGAGTTTTTCCCTCCCACTGTCACCAAAGCACTTGCTCAGAGTCTTTACGTTACAATATAAAGTGAGGCGATTGTCGTTACTGATTTATGCTGATTTTATTTTGTCAACTTATCACAATCGCCAAATCACAACCAGTATGAATCACATGGTAATGAGAAGCTTCAGTTCCCTATATGAACTAATCATGTTCCCACAGCAACCCTGGATGGAGGCATCGGCCTGCTCCTCCCCATGCAGGAGAAGACTTACCGCCGTCTGCTGATGTTGCAAAATGCGCTCACCACCATGCTGCCTCATCACGCGGGTCTGAACCCAAAAGCCTTCAGGTTAGCAGCACTGCAGCTTTCTGACATGAATTATGAAACGTTACAGTTCAGGATGCTGATGTGAGTGACGTGTTTGTCTATGGTATCCAGAATGCTGCACAGCGACAGGCGGAGCCTTCAGAATCCTGTGAAGAACATCCTGGATGGAGAGCTCCTCAACAAGTACCTGTACCTCAGCACGATGGAGCGCAGCGAGCTGGCCAAGAAGATCGGGACGACTCAGGACATCGTGAGTGCACAGAACAGCAGACCGGAGCTTCCCGTTAGCTCAGCTCTTCGCTCATTTAATTTCCTTCTCCCTGCAGATCCTGGATGACCTTCTGGAGATCGACAGAGTAACGGCTCATTTCTGAACGCCACATTCCTGCTTCTTCTTCACTGAGTTGTTTTATAGTGAACAGAAGACTTTTTGTTATGGAAACTTTGATTTGTTTTCTTAGAATATTTTGTATAAAAGAGGGAAAAAAAACAAACCAAGACTGGTGTGATTTCTTCGTGTTTTATTACCATGTTCTCATAATTTAAACAGTCAGGTGGTACTGGACAAAATACTGTCTGACAGAATAACTGAGAAAATGTCTGCTTCATTAAAAAACCTGCAGGTTAAAAACCTCATTGGATTTGGTTTCCCAAAATTACTCTTAAAATAAATAAGATTTAATTACTTAAAAGTCCCATTGGTGGTGTTGCTCCTCTCGCCCTGGAACGGATGCTTCCAGTCCTGCAGTGGAGCACATTCTCCCCCAGCAGACCCTGAAGGTGGTTTGGTGGGAACGTTGCTCACGGTCGAGCAGCAACGTAAACCACCAGCACTCGGAGCTGCTTGAGCAGCAAAAGGCTCACTGATGAGCTGTGTTCACTTGTGCTTGGAATGAATCCTTTGTAGTGAGACGCTTGCGCGCTATTTCAGGTACTCGTACAAGTCGGAGTCCAGCGATAGGAGGCCCAAGTACTGGAGCAGCGCCAGGACCGCACGTGTCAGGCTCATCACTGCCATCTCTGATCTGTAAAAGTAATCTAATCAGCTCAGTGGCTCCAATCACAGAACATATAATTTCTTTAATTATTGCACACCTCAGAGCAACTTCAAACTTGGCGCTCTCCCATGCAGTCCTCCCCCAGCGGAAGAGCCAAAGCTGGGGGAGGACGCCGACCTTCTCAGCCTGAATCTTCCCCCAGCCTCGCACGGCGCTGTTGATGAGAAAAAGAGACATGCACAAGATCTGCAAACCTTTACGACATTCTGCTGGAGATGTGGAGGCTTCACAAAAGATTATCACTCACAGCACTTCTTGAGGCAGATATTTTAAAGTATTGTTTTAATCAACTTTAATGGTCACCGAGACACAAAATTACATTTAAAAATAAACATGTAATTCAGCCCTAACATCAGCGTCAGGTTTAAAATTCTGCATTTTTGCTCAAACAACTTTGCGCTCTGGGAAAATTTCTATTATAACTTTCATGCTGGAAAATGAGCTGACTGTGGAAGTGTGAACTTCAACAGTGTGCGATGGAGTTCAATGCGGTGCATTGATCGGTTTTTATTTCTTCACAAAACTTTGTCCTATAGAGGTCACGTGCCTTTAAGTTATTAATGCAAGGTCCTGAACTAGAAATCCATAGTGCTTTTTGACCAACCGTGTGGGGACATTTTTCTTTGATAAGCACAGAATAAAGTTCAAAGCGTCTCAAAAAAACCAAATAAGGACAAACGTATCGATCCTGAGGCCTGGTTTTCTTTGAGTGTGTGTGGGGCTCACTTTGGGTTCTGCTTACTCAGGGTTCACACTAACTGCCCAGCAGACATTGACTCATTACGCTCTTTATTGTTTGAATACTTCCAGGCATCAGGTGTTTTAAACAGACTGTAGATAACAGATGGACAGAGTCATAAGCCATCACCTACTGGTGTCTGTGCATTAGGGTTTTTGGCTGATGATTTTTGGAGTCAGAAGTGACGTATACGGGTGAAACTGTGGTGTGCACACTCATTAGCTGATCCTTGCAGCTGTATCCACACAGGGGCAACACGCAGCATACCCACTAATTTAAAGCTAAGTACCGACTGACATTCCCAAAAGAAATATTGCTTTACACAATCTGATCTCATCCTTAATGGCCCTGACCCCTGAGATGTTGTGTTAGGGTGTTTACCTCTTGGCCATGACAAAGTAGCGGTCCACCGGCGCCCCCAGTCTGATGTTGATGCTCCGCACCGTGTTGATGTTCCTGAACACCAGCAGCATGGGCCGAGGCATCGACTTCAGCACCTGCATGATGCTCTCGAAGCGGTGGACGGCCATCTCACGCATGTAGGCCGTCTCCTCCTTGCTCAGGATGTTGGACAGACCCAACTTGTGCATGTTGATTGGTTGCTGCAGCAGCATCTCGCAGAAGAGGAAGTACTCTGCAGAGGACGACGAGCCCTCGTGTTTGATTTTAATCCCCACATTTGTTCATAACAAAGTTAACATGGCGTTTAAGTCAAGCGTCCTGACCTTTGACCCCGAGGGCGCTGGACTGCTGCTTCATTTCTGCCTCGTCCCTGAGGACTATGGACCTCCAAAGTTTACAGAGGGCCTCTCGATCTCTAAGTTCAAAGGTCAGAGTTAAAGCAGATAGCTGAAGAAAAACCTGAGAGTATCTCATGCCGACTCATCAGTTTCTTACTGCTGGCTGAGGTATTCGTACAAGCCGTGGTCCAACAGCACCAGCTCCGCCTTGTTGTCAGGACCTCGCCTCACGAGAACTGCAACACATGATCCAAATTTGAGTGACTTCTTCTCTTTAGAACCTCTGTTACTAACTCATGTCATTTCATATGATATGTATATGTTTTTTTTTAGCATGAGTAAACAACTTGAACTTGTTTATGAACGTTACTGTAAAAAAATAAAGTAAAAACAAAAAATCTCAGAATTTTAAAGAATTAAACTTCCCACATAGCCACTGATTTAACAACCCTGCTATAAACAAGTTTCTTAATAAACACTCAAGTGTGTGACTTTTCTCATTTGGATTTTTCTAAGGCTTACAGGTGTCTGGCTTCTTTGTCAGCTGTGTTGATGCCTTTCGTAGATTTTAATGGAATTAACTGACAAACAACATGTCCTGTTATGTGGAACAGAGCATCCAGGAAGTTTGTGCTTCAGTTTTAATGAGTGAAATCACAGGACTTTATTGAATCACTTCTATAAGGTAAAGATTGTCCTTACAAGGTAGCCAGTGTTGGGTTTAAAATGTACCCTCATTCCAAATTATGAGCCTTTTTGGGTCATTAAAAAGAACAACAACAACAACATGGAGGAAACCAAAAGACTAATGCTGAGGTTTAAAAATGCAGAGTAACAACACCAGTGGCTCCGTGCTCTACAGTCCATGTGATGTACCTACCATTCCCGGGGTGAGGGTCTGCATGGATAAAACCCGTGTAGAATATCTGCTCAGCAAATGTTCTGATCAGTTTATCTGCAGTCTGAAAAATAAAGCTACATTTATTTTATATAGCATCAAATCACAAAAACTGTTGCCTCAAAGTGGTTTATGTTGCACAGACCCAACAATAACAAGCACTTGGCGGCAGTGGGAAGGAAAAATGTATTTTAACAGGAAGAAACCTCCAGCACAATCAGGCTCAGGGAGGGGCAACCACCTGCCACAACTGGTTGAGGGTGAGAAGAGGTGAGTGACTCGAGGATTTAGAGTATCGTCAGCTTACATCTTTCAGACTCAGTCCTTGACGTTTTATTTCTTCCACGCTGTTGATTTTACAGCCGTTGCAAAACTCTGCTGTCAGCACTCTCTGAGTATTGGAGAGAAAAAATAAAGAGGACGCTGATGGAAGTCGAGCAGTATTATTGTGCACTTATTCTGTACTAGTGCTGGGCGATATGACGATATATATCGTGTGGACGATAGAAAAGTGTTTATCATGCCATTTGTCTTCTGTCGTTTCTATCATAATTTTATAAATTATTACATAAAATATAACATTAAATAGCCTGTGGCAAATATATTAGTGTTGTCTTCTCACTATACATACTCTTAACTTTATGCAAGAGAAAATAAAGTATAAAAAAAATGATATTTTTCGCAAAGAAACTCCGTCTTGTGGTTTTGCGTCATGGTGCTGCTTTACATGCACCCGGATTTGTGACATGCTTTACGGTAACTCAAAACGATGGACGTGCGACATGTTGCAGTTTCATGCCCCGACATGCAACAGACAGAGACAGCTACACAGGCAGCCCAGGAAGAAGCACTTTGACCGAAAAGAGGGGGTACGTCTGTGATTTGGTTACATTTTGGGTTCAACAGCACCAACACGGAGCAGAAGCAAGCTATGCTACAAAACTATTCCTGCACCCGATGGCAACACAACAAATCTCTTCTATCACCTACAGAAGGTCCACGAAAAGGAATACTCAAGAATCTAGAAAATTCAAGCTAAACCAAGTTGTGGAACGATGGGAGCAAGTTGGGAAAAGAAAAACTATAGCCAGCCGAAGATACAGCAGTCTTTCACACAAGGCCCTTATGAGAAAACGTACCAGCGCCATAAACAAATCACAGGAGCCATCTCGCGTTACATTTGTAAAGGCATGGCCCCTGTTTATGTAGTTGAGAAGGACAGCTTTCGTGACCTCGTCAAAGTCCTTGATCCGAGGTACGTTGTGTCCGGTCGTAAGCACTTCAATAAAGTCGAGTTGCCTCGCTTATGACGCATGCCGGCCCGAAGTAGAGAAGGATGTTTGCAGTGTTGTGCATTATGCCTTGACGACTGGCCTGGACGGTGACGAGCAGAGATACGCAGCCCTACATGAGCGTAACCATCCGTTTCATTAACAAAGACTGCACCCTCTGCGCTCGCTGTTTACAGACTGCGTACTTTCCAGATGACCACAGGTCAGGTGGTACATTGTGATATATATCGTTATCGTCGTATAAAATAATTCCTATCGTGATAAATATTTTTTCCATATCGCCCAGCACTACTATGTACCACTGACAGCAACTTCACCTTGCTGGTTTGCTCCCAGAAGACTTTAGGTACAACCACAAATTTAAAGTGTTTCAGCTCCTCTGCGCACCTCTCAGAGTTCCTGGCCTCATTCTCAAAGTCCAGCTCCTGAGCCAGTGTTCCCTTCAAGTCCTACACAAATTACAATAAAACTCTGTAACTTCTGAAGTTTTCTAAACAGAAAACTGTGGTGAACTCCAGGCCTCAAGGGCCAGTGTTCTGCGGGTTTTAGATATCATCCTGACTCAAATGAGTTCATTAACAGGCCTCTGGAGAACTTCAAGAGATGTTGAGGAGGTAATTTAGCCATTTAAATCAGCTGTGTTGGATCAAGGGCACATCTAAAACCTGCAGGACACCGGCCCTCGAGGCCTGAAGTTGGACACCCTGGGTTTAGAACATCGAGTGAATCGGTCAAGTCATACAGACACTTTCTGACCTTAAGGACCCATCGGAACCCAAAACTGGGGTGCATGAACTTAATAATATCCAGCAGGATCTCCAATGTTCGGATATCTCCATCAAAGCGATCCCTGAGGTCAATGAACTGCACCTGTGTGAAACACGACGAGAAACTATTAAAAGTCAGGACCAAACTTTCCCATAACCAAAAATAAAACCTCAGATATAACTGAATCATTGTTTCATGAGGCTCATGCTTCACTGCTATAGTGAGGTCATTTAAAATGTTAACAGCAGAGATGGGCAGTACCGCGTTACTTGTAACACGTTACAGTAATCTGATTACTTTTTTCAAGTAACGAGTAAAGTAAGGGATTACTATTGCAAAATCGGTAATTAGATTACCGTTACTTTCCTGTAGGAACGCTGCGTCACTGCGTTACTAAAACCGTGATTTTTTTGCGAGAATGTCTCATGACAGTGACGTAAGCGAGTGCGCCGTTGGTGACAACAGCTGTGTGCAGATCAACAATGGATCATATATCGATTGTGGGAGAGAGTATGAGCGTGCAGCGTTTAAAGTGTGGAAGTACTGACCTTACTTTGAGTTTGATTCCATAAAAAGTGACAAAAACATTAGCGTCCGTTGTGCGTGGGAAGAAAACTTCTTTTTACAGCGAAAAAACCCCCCTAAACGTCCAAGCAAGCACCGAGTGCGCAATGACGTAATGGGAAACTCACAGAGAAACTCGCGGATTCTTCCACTGACCGCGGCACACCTGCACCAGGATAAACCTCCGCCTACCCAACTCCTGCTTTGCAGGTGAAAATAGAGCAACAGGGCCGCTGAGTCTTTGACTTTATTTATTTCCTGCTGTGTTTTACTTGCATCTATTTGAAAGAGTGAGTGAAAACACAAAAAATATTTTATTTTATGTGCTGGAATGTGCAGAAAATAGGTTTAAATGTTAAACTAATTTATTCAAGTCAGAGAATGTTGCATATAATTTAATATTTGCTTGATGCATAAAGTTAAAAGATTAAAACTAATAAAACAAGTTTTAAAAAGAGACTTTTCCATTTGATTACATTTTGTATGATGGATTATGCAGAAAAAGTAGAATTGGGCTGAAAGATCTATCGCTTTATCACCTCTTCAGGTTGTAAATCGTGTTTTTAAAAAGTAACTAAGTAATTAATTACTTTTGAAAATAAGTCATCAGTAAAGTAACGGGATTACTTTTTTGGGGAAGTATCAGTAACTAGTTACTGATTACTTTTTTCAAGTAACTTGACCAGTGATTTCAGCAGCTCACCTTCACAGCGACCGGAGTCCCATCAAACAGCAGGGCTTTATGAACCTGAGCTAAGCTGGCAGCAGCGATGGGCTCATAGTCGAATGCTTTAAAAAGCTTATCAGGGGTCTTGTTGAAGTCTTCTTCAAAGAGAGCGTCCACCTGTTAAAGACAGACACATCCTGACCAGTGTCACTCAGTCCTCTTTCACGAGTCCTGTGCTTTGCTTGTGCTGCACTGCTCACCTCTTTGTACCTCCTGTTTAGAGCTTTGTCTTCTAGTACTTGCAGGGTGTGGATGTACTCAGGGGGTAGCAGGTGATTGAAGGCACACAGGCCTTGGCCAAGCTTAATGTACAGGCCTCCATTCTTTATGGCTCCTTCCACGATGGACTCTGCTGCCCTCTGGTGGCAAGCTGACATCTCAGTCACGTAGGATGGATTGCTCTAACAGGAAGATACACGTACAGAAAGCATTAACGCCATCAGTGCTAAAAATCAATGCTAACTAGTTCCTTCTAGTTCACATGAAGCTTGGACCCCACATGTAATAAAGTGACTGAAGGGAGAAAATAATGTACATGTACTCTAAAAATGAAAGGGGCACATTTTAATGAGAGAATAGCATCAATTCAGTGAAGCTTCTGGGATGTTGATGTGGCCAGTCAAGCAGCAGAAGGTGGTGTTAATGAAATTAAAAACAGGTGCATTAGAGGGGCAACAATGAGACAGCCCCCAAACCAGGAATGGCTTTATAAGTGGCCACTGACATTTTTACCTCCTCATCTTTTCTGTTTTTTGACTACTTTTGCATTTAGCTACTGTCAGTGTCACTGCTGGGGCGATACCTGGACCCTACAGAGGCTGCAAAGGTAGTTCAAAACCTCCAGCATGGAACATCAATAAGTCCCATTGCCAGAAGGTTTGTTTGCAAACCTGTCAAGAGCACAGAGGAGATTCTAGGAGAAAGGCAGTTACTCTAGGAGAGCTGGAGAGGACCATAGAAGGCCCAGAGCTACAAAATGACCTCCAACAGGACAGAAACAATTAGAAACAGACTTTATTTAATTACATTTTTATTATAAACGCACCAAATGACAGTAACAGCAACCTCAAGGTGCATTTATACTGTCAGGTAAAGACCCTAAAACAATACAGAAAAAACACCCCCCTTTTGATTAAGCACTTGGGGACACTGGGAAGGAAAAACCCAAAAACAAACAGGAGGACAGGACAAAACACACACTGTGGAAATGCAGAGTGGGGTATAAACACAGTGAAGAAGAAATGCTGAGTGCACCATGACAAGCCCGCAGTAGTCTGAAAGTATTGCAGCATAACTAAGGGAGGATTCAGGGTCACCTGATCCAGGTTTAACTATAAGCTTTATCAAAAGTTTTAAACCTGATCTTGAAAGTAGGGAGGGTGTCTGTCTCCAGAATCTAGACTAGGAGCTGGTTTCACAGAAGAGGGGCCTGGAAGCTGAAGTCATTGCCATGGGAACCTTGTATGGGTTCATAAGGGTGGCCTGAGGGGTCGACATCCTCCAGTGGGCCCTGCGCTCACTCCCTGGCACCACGGAGACTGACATATGCCACAGAATACCAGAATTGGCAGCTCCACCACTGATTCCTTGCACTTTTCACAGAGAGAGCAGGTTCACCCTGAGCACATGTGACAGACATAAAAGGATCTGAAGAACATTTTGCTGTCTGTACCACTGTTCAGTGGGTCAGTGATATCTGGGGAAGCATATCCATGCAGCGGGACACAGACGTCTGCAGGCTTGGCAACGACACACTGACCCTGGCATTAGGTGTCATGAAGAAATCCTTGGTCTGTCAGAGCTTCAGCCAAAGCTTAGAGTGGGTCAATCCACTCTAAAAATAAACTGACCTCATCTATTCCATGAAGCAGCACGTTGGTGGTCCACCAGTAGTCAGCGGAAATGAAGAGTCCCACAGAGAGAGATCTGAGGACACACACATATCTGATGATTACTGGAACTGAAAGGTCTGACTTACAAATAAACAGAGTTGCTAGCATGTGATGACGATTCCTAACACGATCAGCGGTAAGAAGATCGTTTTTCTATAATAAAGATTAGTGAGAAAAAAAGTGAGGATTGCAAAATGTTCTTAAAAATGTAGTCTGTCTGAACTGATCCGAGAAAGGCAAATTGTTACACTTCCAGCAAGTTAGAATAAAGCAAAAGTGTACTTCAAATACAGTGACACAGCACTAGTGTAATAAAAATCATGTGCTCTTCATTTACTACTAGGCTCCACACACATAGGCTGCTGCAATACAGCAGAGTCATTCTCTGCCCTCATGTTTTCATACATATTATCTTGTTAATTTCATTTAAGCAGCACCAATGGTTCTGCGGTGTAACGGTTTAAGCATTTGCATGAGATTTCTGGTTCCACGCTGGAAGTACATACTGATCCGTTAAGGGTTGTGTGAGGAAGGGGATCTGGAAATCAACTTAAATAATCTAGCATCAGCTCAAAGATATCTGCAGCTTATAAAATAGAGAGAAAACATCTACGATTGGATTTCCTATTAGCAGCATTTGGTAAAAGTGTGTTCTGCATTTCTACTCGGTTGAAAACTCAAAGATGTCACTTTTATCTAAGCATGCACTTGCACGGATACACTGGGGTTCAATATCTTGCTCAAGGACATCTCAGCACATGGACTGGAAAAATCAGGGATCAATGCATCGATCTTCTGATTGGTAAGAATGGGTCAATTAAGCCCAGTGCTAATGGCTTCTAGGCACAGACAGCGCTGCGCGGAAGTGTTGCTAAGAAACTCGGGAAGGGGAGCAGCGATTTATTGAAACGTGCAAACATACATGTAAATACAGCAAAGAAGGAAAAAACAGAGTTTGTATAATTGTAACAAGCTTGAACCTCAACATTTAACACAGCCAGCTTTATTCTTCCACACAGCCTGAACTCTTGTACGTCAACTTTCTTGCAGTTTCTTCAAGTAGTCTTTGGGACTAGTTCTGCAGGTTTCTTGAAGGACAGTCAAAGCTCTTCTTTGAATGTTGGCTACTGTTCTGTATCAGGATGTTCCCACATTGCTTTAATGCTTTAAGAAAGCTGAGGTCTAGGCTCTGGGGGGGCCGATCCATGACTGATGGAATAAACACACAACAGAACACTGTCCAGGTATTTTACGGCACTGTGTTTGGGATCATTGTGCTGAAAATGAGGCCATAAACAATTTGACTCTTCCCACAGTGGTTTCCAAAATCAGATGGCACTTTTCTACATGTACAATCCATAACTTTTAAAAAGATCCCCAACCCCACTAGCTGAAATGCAGCCCCAAAACATGACAGAGCTTCCACCATGTTTTACAGTCATACTGTTGTAGTCTGTCTCCCAAGATCCTCCATACAGTCCAGTGAGGACTAGATTCATCAGACTTGATGCATTTTCAGTTGAGTTCTTGTGTAATTTGGCCATCCTTCCACTGAGACCACTTCTGAGGAGGCTTCAGAGAACAGATGCACCAACTGAAGGGCCCGATGTAGCTCACAGATGCTGTCTCAGGTCTTCTTTAAGGACATGACCTTCTCACAGCATTCAGTTTCCTCAAATCTTTAAGGACACACTACACAGCAACAGGCTGCCAGTAACATAAAGTTGTCTGTTATGCATAGACAACACTAGTTCGTCCCTTGAGTTAGGTAGCTCTCTTTCTCTTGGCAATGCCTTATTTAAGGATGAAACACATTCTGGGGTCAACTTGAAAAAAGGCAGATGTGAAACGTAAAAGTGAGGTCAAAGGTCAATATTTAAATGCAGAGTGATAGTTAGAATCGTCATATACCCATATCACTTCCTAAATGTTGCCAATACAAACAATAGCAACTGAAGTTTAAGCAAAGTTTAAAGGATAACAGATTTTTATAATATTTATACCTCATTTGACCTTTAAGAAGAGATCAGATGTCCAAAGTTAAGAGGTACTTAGAATGCCAATAAATCATTTCCTATATGCCGATATGTTTGTCAATACAAACAATGGCAGTAAGAAACACCGTTTCAAACAGCTCTATGGGGCCTTTGAGCTTCACATCAATATAACAACTTTGATACTTTCAGTCTTTATAAAGTAGATTTTATACATCTTGATAAAACACACCACACTAGCAAGAATAACAGTTTCTAAGTTTCCATCAGGCTTTTTGTCAGGTTTTGACCAATGAAGCTGACCTTGAATAGCTTAGTGGATGCAAAGCTAACATGACCCCACTCTACACCCCCAAAGTTTCATCAGAGTTCAGTCTTAACTTTTTGGGCTGTTATGTTTACAGACAGAATGAATGACACGGACAGTAAAAACGTAACCTCTTGGTGGAATAATAAATGAGGCAAAACAGAAGCCATTTTGGCTTAATGAATACATTGACTTTGGCCACACATCTGCTCCTGCCCGTCTCCACCCTGCTCTCAGTCTTGTGGTGTAACCCAAAAACTAAAAGTAATGAGATGGAATTTACAACCTTATAAGAGGGATAAAATTATCGCTTTCCATAAAAGGAAATGTTGTCAGGATATTTTTGTTTCTTTTGCTTTTATCCATTCATGAAAAAAATGACCTACTTTAGCTAATGTTCCTGACAATACTTAGAGAACACTATTAGATATACAAATCTAATGTGCAAGTTTAATAGATAAGAAGTCACCATTTAGAGACCATTTCACAGCCTCAGACTGAACACGTGTTAGAATCTCATGATGCTGATAATGACATTCATACAAACCTGCAGAAGCGGCCAAACCCTTCAATCACAATCCTCATCTGTCTCCTCTGTCTGGGCTGCGATACGGCATACTTGATGCTCACCGCCACAGGAACGCCAACAGAGAGGCCAACGAGCGTCTTCCATAACAAGCCTCTGCGCTTAGCATCTCTGCAAGATTTAAAACACACACATACAGTCTCATTGCATGCAGACTTGAGCATAGCCTGAAGCTCATCTACAGTCCTCAGCTGTCTGCTACCTGAGTGAACTGAAAGATCGCCTTGCTGGGAGGGATGAAGATCCAGGAAGCGGAGCTCTTCGGAGGAGAGCCAGTTGATGCAGACATAACGTCAACTGAAGAAAAACAAAGCAGTGTATGAGTGAACTACAGCGCCACTTCCATCTGACACATCTGAACTCTGTGTTTGCACAGGTTAAGTGAACATTAACCAACCCCCCGAGTTAGGTAAAGAGGTTTAGGGCACGAAGTAAAGTGTGGGCCCAGAGGACAGACGCTGTGTTCTGAGGAACAACAAGAAAACGTGCGCGCGAGGGACGGGAAGCGAGAACGTCTGGTTCAAGGCGAACGTGAGCAGCTATACTGTGACTTTGTTGTTCTTGGCAGTTTGCTTTTGAGGGACAAAATGTTTCCAGTGCTGATAAATGAATTCACACATGGCAGCGGGGTCAGGGACCTGAGCAACCCCCATCCTCCCAAGTGTTCCAGCGCGCACGATCCACTCATGCAGTCTCATTCTCCTACTCACATCATGGCTGGAAACAGTGTTGAATGTGTTCTTACCTCATGTCAAAACCAGCTTTAAAACACTCTAGGTAGCAGTATGGTTTTGAAACACGGCCTTGGCATTTAGTTTAAACTTCAGATAATATACACAAACGCCAACACACCGGGAACAATTGCAGCTGGCTAGCAATTAACTTGCTAATTGGAGAGAATTGGGTTAATAATGTGTAGTAAATACGATTTATTTACCACTTTACAGTTCTCCGCTATCATGTTTCCGAGTTATTAAAACAGACCCGCTCCAAGAGACGTATTAATATTCCGTGTCAGCAGCCACCAGTAAACGCTTTACCTTTCCCCTTCATAAACTGCTAACAGCACACTGGTTCCCTTTATGTTTAACCAAAGGGTAACGCAATGCGAGATGGTACCCTCCCACATACTGTAGTTTCCGTTTATTTTTTGACAGCTCGTTCGGCCGTACAAATAAAAACTACAAGTGAAAAGATTTCTTACTTATTTATTATTGAGATAACTGAAAATAGTCACATTTTTCTTATCTGATGTGATTCTTTTAGAAAAAAAATCTAACTCATTAGATCCGTCCTAAAACCACACCCGTACCTCCTGCTTGAAGACACACAAAGGTCCCCCTACCTCACAGAAATTTTGGTTCCTACCAACACTGGACATGTGTGTATCTGAATTATGATTGGCTCCCACCACCTCGGCCACCTTTGCACTATCGTTGTCTCTTTTGCACTGATACAGTGCCAATGATATGGGAGACGAGTCATGGTGGATGTAATATGTGGATCATCGGGAAACTTCCTGTGTAATGCAGATACTTCCCTCCACTGTGTGTGTGTGTGTTTCTAAAATTAAGAAATGTGCAAAGGAAAACTTAATTTAACATCACACGTTGTGTTAATAACTAGAACCTGTCTTTAGCAAATAGGTCTATTTATTGATGGAAAT
This sequence comes from Maylandia zebra, assembly GCF_041146795.1. Taxonomy (NCBI): domain Eukaryota; kingdom Metazoa; phylum Chordata; class Actinopteri; order Cichliformes; family Cichlidae; genus Maylandia; species Maylandia zebra. The sequence goes on from NC_135187.1 coordinate 30,363,613, forward strand.
AGATTGTAGAACTTTAACCACAATAGTGCTAAGTCCATCCAACGACCTACTGCATCCACCTACTGACAGTGACCTAGGTTAGGTAACAGAAGCCCCGTGGTGTGCAATATACATAATTTTATTTAAAATATAATTTCAGGAATTTCATGAGTTCCTTTAAATTACTAATTTTGCCTCAATGAAAAAAAAAGATTCTATTTCATTAACCCCACAACAACGTTTATACATTTAATAAGAAAATGATGTCTATTTCATAATTTGTAGAACATAGTATAAAATCATTTTTAAAAACCAAACGTTAACGGAAGCTACTTGTGTAAGCTATGTTTTATCGCTGGTATTTCAAGACTATTTCTATGGCTTTTATTGTGAACTATAAGAAGAAAGGCGTTTTCACACCTGCGTGAAAAAGAAATCGGGCAGTGAAACATCTCGGTTAGTTGTAAGGAACACTCTGGAAGGAGGTGCTTAAGTTCTTCGTCATTGAGTAGCTAGAACAGTGCGAGGTACGTCCTTGTCCTGTAAGGTCATCATCTATATCCCCTGCTGACTTCCTTCAGTCCCATCTTCAGCCTGGAAAGTTAAATATTAACATACCTCGAGGGCCGGTATAACCTATACAATCAAACCTAAGGCTTTCTTAAACTTATAACAACCTCCTTCACTTACACCTTAAAACATTACTGTATTTGTAAATATCGTGCTCTTATTGCAAAAAAACCCCATGAGACACTTGTGTAGTGTTACTTATATGTTACATCACGTTGCGTCAGGTAACACCATGTCTGTGCGGGTTCAGCAGCTTTAAAGAAAAAGGGAAAACATAAATAATGATCTTTCACGGTTGCACGGATTTTAACACAATATGTAAGCGCTATATAGGTGATATCTATAATAAGGAGCACTTAGAATAACCACATTGGTGACTTTAAAAGTTTACGGCAACATTGTGAAAAGCGTCACAAAGAGGCACGAGGCGTTTTATTTTGAAACCTAAATAGAAACTGCGTTCAGAGATAATCTAGGGAAGTAGTTTCATTTCCTAATAATCCCACTGTACACAAACTGACTGTAGATTAGCCAGCGGCACTGCAGAGGGCGCCGGCGAGCTCGTCCTCGATGATCACAAGTGAAAAGGACCTAAACGGGTAAAACCTGCTTCTAGACAAAAACCCACAAATTACTATTGTCATTATTTTCTGCATACCTATAATTTTTACGACCTAAAACATAACAACAGTTACATCATTTCCTTTATCTTAAAAAAAGAGAATCGGATTTTCCTAAAAACCAAACCTGCAAGTTGATTGGTCAATTTAGGATTCACTAGCTTTATGCCCCAAATCAAAATGGCAGATGCCGTAAAGTGTCTTATTATTGCGCTGTCACAAAAAACGCATTTTAACTACAATCGAACCCCGTAAAATATTTTGCTTCACATTCACCTATAAAACACACGATAAAGTCCCCAGCATAAAATCCTCGACGGAATTTACATTTGGGGGCTTCACGTCCACAGGGATGTATTCATTCAGGACTACCTCGCGAGCGCCCTCTAAGAAAATAGAGATCCAAAGAGTGGGCGTTCTCGGAGACGATAGAAGTTCTCTGGTGTTTTTCGCGAGTGGCTTGCTGTATACCGGATACTGTAGCGACCCGTGTCGCTGCAGTGTTGCGCTTTCCTGTTTACGGGCGGGAAGAGCGAACGTAGCTGGGACTGTGGAGCTGCTGTGTTTAAATCTGCAGCACATTTGTTTTAATTCTCCTCGATGTTGACGGTTCGCACGTTTTAATGATACACGGGGGTTTGCGAAGTCGAGTGGATACCTTTTAAGTTGTCAGCTTTTCAAAAGTAAGGAGATTTTGTTTTTGGAGAGTGCGGGGCAGATGGAGGATCCTCCTGCAGATTTTGGTGGTGGCGGCGATGGTGCAGCTGCAGAGGGCCCCATGGTGCAGGTGGCGGATATCTGCTGGCCAGCTGGGGCTCTCCCTGTCCGGCTTATAGAGTGGAAAGTCAAAGCCGGCTCTCTTGTTAACGTGGACTCCGTGCTAGCACTGTGTGCACCCATACCTCAGGAGAAGGGGACTGATGGTGCCAGGCTGCCAGAGAAGAAGGTGAAATCGGACCGTGCTGGAATAGTGAAGGAGTTATGCAGTCAACTTGGAGAAGTCATATCTCCTGGGTGAGTCACCCTGCTTGCTATAGCTCGTTAATGTTAGCTGACCTGTTCCCTGTTTGTGTCAGCTCCGTTTTGTTGCAGCTGTCTTCACGCTCATTGTACCTAAGCTAGCTAACGAGCTAACGCTGTTAACCTGACGTTAGCTTGCTTGCTAGCCACGCTCAAAGCAACACAGTGAAGCGTTTGCTCCGACCAGAGTCAAGTACCGCAAAATAAACAAGCTGGCGTTTCGTCGGGGGGCTTTCAAAATAAAAGCATCGTGTTTTATAAATGTTGTTTTATCGAGCTTTTTCAGGAGTTGTGATTGTAGTGGAAGAGAAAGTTAGAAAACAATTGTATTTGCTAAATCAGAATTTTAGTTAATTTTATTAACGTACAGTAATGATTGAATTCCCAAAGCTCCGCACTTTTGTTTTGAAGGCACGACCACGTGGTAGATGCGCTCGTGCTGTGCTGTTTGCCTTGACGCAGCCACTATCGCGTGCACAAAATTGTATACAAGCAGTGCAGATTGACAGGTAGAAGAGTGACCCTGGAGGCAGCCGTTATCCTCGTGAGCTTGAACCAGCCGTATATATATATACTTTAACGCGTATTAATTCACAGTAACGGGAGAATTAATACGCGTTAATAGCAGTTAATTACCAAAAGAGGAGATTTTGAAGTTCGTTTTAAATGGTTTGACCGGTCTTTTTGTGCTTTATTATGTATTAGCATCACTTTTTATGCGAATTATATATCAGATTTAAAAGAAATGTTCTGTTTTTGAAATCTTTACATTTAAATTCGACACCTTTTGATATTGATACACATTCAAAGCTGATATAGTTGTTATTTGCTGTTAGGAAAGGGTCGTGCTGCTTTCAGGTACTCTTTGTAAACTCTTGCTCCCTGCTTAATCTACTGCTAGCTATTTATAGTACTTTTACAGCGTCTTATTATTACAGCTAAATAAAATAAAACACCTAACTAATACCTTTCTTTATATGTTTTATATACTTGCATGCTACAGTTAATGAGAATCTGTGCACAGTCTCAGGCTTCAGTTTGCAAGCAAGTAAACTGGGTCTTTAATTATTTTCCTGTTTTTTTTTCCTTTTTGCAGGGGCACCATAGCCAGAATAGAAGAATGCAGCCATCCCATTGTCATGAAGGGCTTATGTGCCGAATGTGGTCAAGATCTAACTCAGTAAATACATGCTTTATCTCTTTCTTTCTTTTTTTGTTTGTTTGTCTTTAACTTAAATCTTTGTGTTTTTCTGATCTGCTCATGCATTTCCCCCCAAGAACTACAACTTACCCCTTTTTATTACATAGATATATCTATAAACAATAAAACAAACTAAAATGGAACAGCAAACCACTCATTTGGGATGGATGTCACGGTTGCGTCATTTCACATGCTGGTGGCAGAAGAAAAGGGGGGGGGGGGGGGGGGAAGTGAACAAAACCTAGCAAAATGAGTAAATGAAAACTATTCTGAAAACATTGGTCAAAAAATTAAAAACATGTTTTCTTTAAAAAAAGATAGCTGTGACGTTTACCCAACGCTGTTTTCAAAGACAAAAACCAAGCAAAATGCCATTATTGGTAGGCTTTAAATGTACAAACATGATTAAATGTAAACCAAAATAATATGATGATAATATCTTTGATATTACATTTACTCAATTGTATGAATGAACTTAAACTTAGCTAAGCATTTGAACTATATGATATCATTGTTTTTAAAATGTGATTACAGAGGATGTTTTAGTAGGGAGGCATTTGTAGATCTAGAGAGTCCAGACTTTGTTTTTCCACTTGTTCAACACCATCTATGTATGGAAGCTCCATAGAACCTATGTCTTATAAAGCCTTATTTTCTGTCCTTGTGCTTTGGGTAAAGGCAGTATGTCTTTCTTTTGTTTTCTCTGTCTGTTTTCTTGGAGCCTGTCCAGCCTGTCATAGGAGTGATAGATGCCAGTCTATCACTATCACTAATCCAGAGAGACAGACATTCATTCACACTTAGATTTACCTCTGTGGCCAATTTAGAATCACCAGTTTAACCTAATATACAAGTGTTTGATCTGTGGGGCAAAGCTCATCTACAACACTTACCTCAAGATACTTAAAAAGCACATTATTGTTGTTTATATACATAATCTACTCAATTGATTTGATTTGATTTTTGAAAGGTTGCTACAGCTAGTTAGCTCAAACAACAATCTACTGGTTGACTTTCAGTTAGAGTCAAACCCTTTGCAAGATGCAAAAAGGTTCTCAGGAGCTTTTCAAACCATTTTTTACCCCTCAGCCATTAAAGTTAAAATGAGTATAAATCTCAAAGTCAAAGGTTAAATGTTATACAAATGTGATAACTCGAGGCTCGTAGGCTTTTAAAATTGATACCATAGGTGTTCCTTCTCGGAGGCTGAGGGGTAACGCTGGCTGTTACCAGTAATTTTAATATATATACTTCTCTTCTGCCCCACCTCTGAAGAATTTGGTTGCAGCCAATGTCCACCCCTCACTGAGCCTGGCTGTGCCAGAAGTATCTTTCTATTAGATGTGAGTTCTTTCTTCCCACTGTCTCTAAGTGCTAGCTCATATAATCTTCTCATTATTGGAGTTCTCTCTCTAATAATGTAGAGACATTTATATTTTTGATACAAAAAGGCTAAGGTTACATACGCGGCATTAACCAGTTATATTTAATGTCTAAGTTACTTGTGGTCTCTCAACTCAAGCAGCCTGTTTGCTGGGAAACAGTCCTGTATAAATGGTAAAAAGTTCATGCTGACAGTGCCATGCAGGCACCAGTTGTAGTCGTGGTTCAGTTAGAGAATACTTTTGGAACCTCATAACTTTGAAGCTCATACTTTTACTGAAATTAAACACTGACTGAATGTAGTGCTTGCGATATAACCTGATTCATTTATTGCCATCAGATGGTGCCAGAGATCATATACAGAGTGCAGAGCTGCAGCTCTGGTCCCAAATCAAGCACTCGCACTCTGCAGTTTTTCTTTGTATCACTTTGGTAAAGCAAGAGCATTTGAAGCTATTAATAAAACTCCAAAACACACCAAATGATTTTTACATAGACCCACAGTCTGTGTTTTACTATAATTGCTGCTGCTGCTGTTGTTGTTGTTGTTGTTGTGAAGTAAAAGTCTGGCTCTTTTTCTGAAGGTATCAATATTGAAGACAGAGTTTACATGATGTGGCACAGAATTGCCTCAGCAGGTGTCACTTTTGGATGTCATGTTAACATATTCCTGAAGTAGCTTGAAATGCTCACCATCACTTTGTAAGTGAGGTGTATTCTGTGCTCACTGCAAACATAGCGGCTGTCAAGTGGAGCAGTTTCAAATCTGCATGTTTTTCAAAGCTCTCTTTTTATTCCCGGCGCAATATGTTCAAGGACCTGAGAGATACAAAAAATGTGTGACGCCCACTCTGTTTTTCTTTCTCAGGCTCCAGAGCACAAATGGGAACCAGCAAACTCCCATCTCCACAGCAACAGTCTCCATGGTGCATAGTGTCCCTGAGCTGATGGTGAGCTCTGAGGTGAGTCATATGATGAAGCTACGTGGAGGACTGGACTGGCAGGCCAGATAAACCTTACGCGTGTGTGTTTGTTTTTGTTTTGTTTTTGTTTTTTTTATTGCAAAAGTCGAGTAGTCCTAATTCCGGTAAATATGACTTGCATTTTTATGATTGATTAATCAGTTAAATGTAGGTGACCACGCATTTGCAAGTTCTTGACTGGTCTTACCAAGAGCGCTATTCCGCTAGTACTTACTCGGCTTGACTCAACGCAACTCTGTTTCAGTCGTTTTCCATCACAATTGAGTAAGATCTAATGCAGGTGCAGTCGTTATAGCAACGGCAGAAAGTCCTGTGATGTCATTTGAATGCGACACAAACACAACAACAATGATGCCAAGGTATATCTGCTGCTATGTGGTGTGTGTGTGTGTGGGGGGGGGGTCACAGTGTTGTGTTCTTCTGTAGCCATTTCCCTTGTTGCTGGGTGTCACTCGCTTGCATACAGTCTGTTGATGTCACATTTTCAATTTGCCTCAGATCACTTGGAATCCCACCCGAGTACTGGTACCATTAGGTAGTACTACCACCTAATGAAAAACCATAAAAAGAGCCAAGCTGAACGGAGTAGGTACTACTGAAAAAGGCCTGTAATAGCTGCTTTGACATTGAGTCAATTCATTTCGACCTAAATCAGAGTAAATGTGCAGTAAACATGAAATAAAGTAATGTGATAAAGTTTTTACAGACTTCTGTGCTGTCCTGTGAAACTCTTAAGTGCACCCTGCGATTCAGTAGGCTATCAAACCAGTCCTAACAGTAATAACTTGAAGTAATTGCTAATAATATAGAACACAGTTGTTATGGAAGAACTGACGCTTTACAATGTTGCTTCAGTTCATTGAGGTTTGCAGGAAAGGTTCAACTCCTGCAGCATCTTGATTCTTTTCTTTTTCAGCTATTCTTTTGTAGATTTGCTGCTTGGGATCTTTGTCCTGCTATTTAACAACGTTTCTGCCAAGCTTTAGCTTTTTAATAGATGACCTTATATTTGACTCTACAGTACTTTGGCATAGAGAGTACTTAATAGTCGACTTGGGGACTACAAGGAGCCCGGGACTGTGGTTGCAAAACAAGCTCAAACCTTCACACCTCCACCACTGTGCTCGACAGCTGGAATGAGGTGTTGATTTGGTTTTCACCAGACGTGGCTTTGTGCAATTTGGCCTTTGTTCACACATTTCCAGTGGCTTGTTCATATGCAACTTTGCAAATGTGTTATTTGTAGAGAGACAAAGTTTTCTTCTGGCAGAAAAATGCTACACTTCTCCAGTCTTCTTATACTGTAACAAACTTTAGTATGCTATCTGAGGCTTGTAGAGTAATTTGTTTGTTTACATTCTCTCTCTGAGGATGTGCAGTCTGACTTTGGGCTGAATTTGGTGGAACATCCACTCCTGGGAAGATTTACCTTTAATATTTTGTCTTGGGAATAATCCTTGTGGCTTCAGAACCAGGAACCTCAGATTGTTTGGAAATGGTCTTCTCACAGCAACAATTGCTTCTCTAAAATAAGCCTGACATCTTTCCTTCTTTGATGTTGTTAACGCTCATGTTGTTCATTCTCACACTTAACAATGGGATCTGTGTCCATCTTTTATATACAGGCCATAGCTTTAAAAGCAGAGAGAATTTTATTTTAAATGAGAGCATAAACAAATGACCTGGACGCAGCTACTGTTCGTTAAGTTTCTATCAAGCACTTAACTAACAATTTCACACAAACTTAAACAAAAAATTCTTAACCATAAACCTTGAAAATATCTCTCTCTAATATCTCTTGCACCTGTGCTGTACAAAAACACAACCTAGAGTGTGCAAACGTTTTTCTAATTTTCCACTCATTACCTTCAATCGCTCCCAACAGCAAGCAGAACAGCTGGGCAGAGAGGACCAGCAGAGACTGCACCGCAACAAAAAGCTGGTCCTAATGGTAGATCTGGACCAGACGCTGATTCACACCACTGAACAGCACTGCCAACGGATGTCCAACAAGGTATTGGTCTCCCCTCATACAACTATCACTGTCAGCAGGGTTTTTATTCTACCACGTCTTTTGATTTCTAGCAAAGTGCTATTTTGAAACACTCGTACAATGTAGCTTTTGTTGAACAGCCTCCGCTGTAGCAACAAGACACTGCTATAGGATATTGATAAATGCTAAAATGATCTCTAAAAGTAGCGCAAATAAAAGAATCATAAATCAGTCTGTAATGTAGCTACACACACAAACACACACTAAGCTGCTGAGCCTGCCCATGTATTTCACAAGTCCTTGTTTTCCCATTAAAAACAAGATCAAGGGGTTTTCAGTTTGTCGGCAATGATAATGTCTTTAATAGTGCATCCTGATACCCAACCCTGCAGCTTCTTTCTGACGTTTTCTTAATCTCTTGTTGTGTCCTTCAGGGCATTTTCCACTTCCAGCTTGGCCGAGGAGAGCCTATGCTTCACACACGACTTCGCCCACACTGCAAGGAGTTCTTGGAGAAAATCGCCAAGCTCTATGAGCTGCATGTCTTCACATTTGGGAGCCGCCTTTATGCACACACCATTGCTGGTAAGGAGCGTATTGTTTTACATGTTGCAGCACCTTTCCACTTTAAAGTTCGGATATGTATTAAATCACCTTACACTTTCATTTTTTGCATTTTGACACTTTGGGAAACTTTTCACCTTGTACTACCCGTTTGTGTCCATAAGAGGGGAGTGTCTGCTCATACTTTGTGTTCTTGCTGATGTTTTGTTGGATCACTTATCTATCTGCAAGTTGCAGTTGTACTTAAACTTTAAAACGCTTACTAAACCCATGTAATGTCTCAGATGTTAGCAGGTTTCTTGCCAAGTTTGCAGATATTTACTTTGCACAGCGCTTGGCTGCTCAAAGTAATCCTGATGTTGCTTTCTTTCTAAATGAAAATATTTTACAGCTTTCTGATTCAGTAACGTTATATTGATATGTTAGTGTGTCTAAGCAGCTTGTTTTTAGTATTCTGGGTGCAAACTTTCATCAGGCAATAAATGGTAGGGGCAGTCTCACTCTAGTACTGTTCTGCCTCCATATGATGAATGTTTAATGCATTTTGAATTGGATTTTACTGCTGACCCTGATGCAGTGATTCAACATGTTTGAGATCAGCGCTCCTGCCATTGACAGCTTTTGCTGTGGTTTCGCAGCCTGTACAGTGGCTGTCCTGTTTAGTCACTGTACATTACTGTCCACGTTTCTTGATAGACATTTTATTTCAGTAAAAATCCCTGGGAAACTTGGATTGATTGCATTCAGGAAGACCAAAGAGAAGGTCAAGAAAAGCTTGTCAGTTTAAGAAAAATATCCACTGTTGTGTTGAAGAAGTGGTTACAGTTGCATAGATTAAAAAAATAATAATAATTTAAATCTGCATTTTTTTGCTTTTCTTTATAGGCTTCCTGGATCCTGAAAAGAAGCTTTTCTCTCATCGAATCCTTTCTAGAGATGAATGCATCGATCCATTCTCAAAGACTGGGAATCTTAGGTGAGAATTTCCTACCTAAGACTAGATCGGTCGCTCACAGCTTAGTCTAGTGATCAGTCCTTGTCTTCTGTCTGGACTCTACTATACAGGGTTTTGTTTTAAAAACAAAGAGAAAGATTCGGGGTATGTTTCTTTTGGTTTTCTTTGGTGGTTATGTAAGGATTTGATTCTAGTATTTACACTCGGTTTCCAGTTGTGTAACAAGTTGTTATGCTTTGCCTTCTCCTCTGATTGGCTGTGTTCCGAGTGCGTGGAGGAGAGACTTTACACAGGGGGCGGAGCAGTGAGACACAAGGTGAAACAGAGAGCAGAGGAGCAAAATAAGCGTGACAACAAAATGAGTAGAGAATTCACTGAGTAAAAAAACATGAATAAAACATTTCTTTTTGTTCCGTTTTTCTTTTTTTCTTTGTTTGTTTTTGTTTTAAGCAGATAATAACCAAAAACCCAGGAGCTGGTTAATCCAAATAATTTTCTTAGCGCCATTATCCATTTGTTTAATGTCTTTATTGTCATTGTTTGTTCATGTTTGTGCAGCACAAATGGTAGAGCTCTATTGTTCTTTCTCAGTGTCACTTATGAGTGGTTGCCAGCGATGCCTCTTCTTGGAAACCCAAAAGCGGAACTTTGATATAAGAAATTGATGTTCCCCTTATTTCCCTGTAACCACAAATAACACTACTAGATTTTTAATGGGCTGTCTGTGTTGAGCATCTGCCATGACGCTCAGCAGTTTTTACTGTTGTTTTGAGCACTGTCTTTCTTTCTTTCTTTCTTTCTTTCTTTCTTTCCTGGATAGAAACCTTTTTCCTTGTGGAGATTCGATGGTCTGTATCATCGATGACCGAGAGGATGTGTGGAAATTCGCACCTAACCTCATCACTGTGAAGAAATACATTTACTTCCAGGGCACGGGAGACATCAATGCTCCTCCGGGATCACGGGAAGCTCAGATGGCCAGGAAAGGTATGGTTCACCCACTCATCTTTGATAAGGTAATATGTCCATTAAAAACAATCTGGACCAACAATTCTTTTATGCAGGTAAACACCCTGTAATAAGATTATTTTCTTCTTCCTGCTCCTTTTCACACATGGTTGTAGTGCTTTTTGATAGAAAGTGTGGTTGGTTTGTTTGAATTGTTGTACCAAGTGTGAAATAAATAAATAAATAAATGAATAAATAAAATAAAAATAAGTGATGCTTAGAGAAGTTTAATTGGAAAACACACTATCTCATGGTTCTCTGCCTTTAATCAGAAATTTATGCCTGCAGTGGTGATGGGAATCTTTGTGGGAAGTGTCTGGGCTATAGTTGAGGGTCACTTCCAACAATCAACTATTTTATTTATTTATTTAATGACGCAGTCAGATAAACAGGAGCCGAATTAATTGTCCAGTTTCAGACATTACATAGATTGTTCACTAAATGCTTTCGTTTCTGTTTCTGTCTGGATCAGATATTAATGTTCCTCAAAAGACTGTAAAAATGTAGCAAATTGTACATTTGTTTAAAAACGAAGAAACTTCACAACCACAGACGAGGCTCCCGTAACCTCAACCACTAATATGTCAAGTTCAATTCAATTCAATTTTATTTATATAGCGCCAAATCAACAAAAACAACAACAGTCACCTCAAGGCGCTTTATATTGTACAGTAGATCGTACAGTAATAGATACAGAGAAAAACCCAACAATCATATGACCCCTATGAGCAAGCACTTTGGCAACAGTGGGAAGGAAAAACTCCCTTTTAACAGGAAGAAACCTCCAGCAGAACCAGGCTCAGGGAGGGGCGGGGCCATCTGCTGCGACCGGTTGGGGCGAGAGAAGGAAGACAGGATAAAAGACATGCTGTGAAAGAGAGACAGAGGTTAATAACAGATATGATTCAATGCAGAGAGGTCTGTTAATACATAGTGAGCGAGAAAGGTGACTGGAAAGGAAAAACTCAATGCATCATGGGAATCCCCCGGCAGCCTACGTCTATTGCAGCATAACTAAGGGAGGATTCAGGGTCACCTGGTCCAGCCCTAATTATATGCTTTAGCAAAAAGGAAAGTTTTAAGCCTAATCTTGAAAGTAGAGATAGTGTCTGTGTCCCGAATCCAAACTGGAAGCTGGTTCCACGGAAGAGGGGCCTGAAAACTGAAGGCTCTCAATTCAATTCAATTTTATTTATAAAGCGCCAAATCACAACAAAAGTCGCCTCAAGGCGCTTCATAGGTACAGAGAAAAACCCAACAATCATATGAGCCCCTATGAGCAAGCACTTTGGGACAGTGGGAAGGAAAAAAGCTGGTTCCACAGAAGAGGGGCCTGAAAACTGAAGGCTCTCCCTCCCATTCTACTTTTAAATACTCTAGGAACAACAAGTAGGCCTGCAGAGCGAGAGCAACTCTAATAGGGTTATATGGTACTACAAGGTCATTAAGATAAGATGGGGCCTGATTATTGGGGCCTCCTTGTATGTGAGGAGCAGGATTTTGAATTCAATTCTGGATTTAACACGAAGCCAATGAAGGGAAGCCAATACAGGAGAAATCTGCTCTCTCTTTCTAGTCCCTGTCAGGACTCTTGCTGCAGCATTTTGGATTAGCTGAAGGCTTTTCAGCGAGTTTTTTGGACATCCTGATAATAATGAATTGCAGTCGTCCAGCCTGGAAGTAATAAATGCATGAACTAGTTTTTCAGCCTCACTCTGAGATAGGGCTGCTCAATTAATCGAATTTTAATCACGATTACGATCTGGGCTTTCAACGATCATTAAAAATGACTGAGCCGATTATTAGCCCCTCCCTCATTTATCCGCGACACCTTAAAGGCCAGTCCGTGAAAATATTGTCGGGCATAAACCGGTCCGTGGCGCAAAAAAGGTTGGAGACCGCTGATTAAGAGGACCCGAGGGAAGCTCGGAAAGCTAAGCAGAAGTTATTTGGAGAGGAGAGTGACTGCCGTTGGTTGAAAAGAGAGGTAAAAAAAAAAAAAAACTTCAGTGGTGTTGCACACTATTTTATATTATTTTTTAAAGTCATTGTTAACCCTTTAAATCCGGTCAGAGCAGCACGCTCCGTTTTGTGTAACTACTTTTAAATCCCTGTAGAATCTGAACCACGTAAGCTAGCGCAATAATTTGTTTTGCATATGAAACCGGAGGAGTTGTACTTACAACTTATGCCATCAGCTTGTCCTCGGTCACGGTTTCCTTCCACATATAGCTTTGCAAAAATTGCATAAAAAGCGCTTGCAGGAACAAAAACATAATATTCCAGAAACACGCTTTGCCGATCCGATCAGCTGTTCATAACACTTCCCACAGTGAAACAGACATCAGCGCGAACTGTCTCATGTCCGCCATTTCCTGGCCGAAACCGGAAGTGACGTCATTTTCGCGGAAATGTAGTTTTTTACTTGTAGACCTTAAAAACCTCTACTGGTCATGTTTGACTTTTCTGAATAGTTTCTGGGATGCTTAGAACTCAAATTGCACTGCTGGAAATAGTTTATTTTGATGCACCTGCTGTTTTCTTTGCAAATTTGCATCATAGGATTGTTTTTTTTGTTTTACCTGCAGTGTATATAAAAATTGGTGTATCTCCAAAATAAAACTATGAAGACACTCAAAATAAATTTCCTGTTGTTGTAAACTATTTTTTGCAACTTTTTTGTATTTAAAGTTTTGAAGGATAAGCCTCTTAAATTTCTCCAAGTAGAAATATATGTAAAAAAACAAAACAAAAACGATTTTCTATTTTTTTGTAGTTTATTGCACTTTTTTGCAATTAATGTAGTTACTATGGACTTAATGCATACATATTATTAAAATATGGGCTATAACAGTTATTTAGCAACTTGAAATGCTCCCACAAATGGCACTACAACATGTAAAAAAATAATATAAGCTCTGGCGGACTTGGTTCTATAGTAGGTCTTAAAGGGTTAAATAAATATCGTCAAATAATCACGATCTCAATTTCAGTGAAAATAATCGTGATTATCATTTTTGCCATAATCGAGCAGCCCTACTCTGAGACAGGATATTTCTAACTTTAGAGATGTTGCGCAAATGGAAGAACGCAGTCTTACATATTTGTTTAATATGTGCGTTGAAGGAAATATCCTGGTCAAAAATGACTCCAAGGTTCCTCACAGCGTTACTGGAGGCCAAGGTAATGCCATCCAGAGTAAGAATCTGGTTAGATACCATATTTCTAAGCTTTTCAGGGCCGAGTACAATAACCTCACTTTTATCTGAATTAAGAAGCAGAAAGTTAGCGGCCATCCAGGTCTTTATGTCTTTAAGACATTCCTGCACTTTAACTAATTGGTGTGTGTTATCTGGCTTCATAGATAGAGCTGGGTGTCATCTGCATAGCAGTGAAAATGTATGCTATGTCTTCTAATGATACTGCCTAAGGGAAGCATGTATAATGTAAACAGAATTGGTCCTAGCACTGAACCCTGTGGAACTCCATAATTAACCTCAGTGTGTGAAGAGGACTCTCCATTTACATGCACAAATTGGAGTCTGTTAGATAGATATGATACAAACCACTGCAGTGCAGTACCTGTAATACCTACAGCATGTTCTAATCGCTCTAATAGGATATCATGGTCGACAGTATCGAATGCTGCACTAAGGTCTAGCAGGGCAAGCACAGAGATGAGTCCACTGTCAGAGGCCATAAGAAGATCATTTGTAACCTTCACTAAAGCTGTTTCTGTGCTGTGATGAGCTCTGAAACCTAACTGAAACTCTTCAAATAAGCCATTCCTCTGCAGATGATCTTTTAGCTGTTTGACAACTACTCTTTCAAGGATGTTTGATATGAAAGGAAGGTTGGAGATTGGCCTATAATTAGCTAAGACTGCTGGGTCTAGAGATGGCTTTTTGAGTAAAGGTTTAACTACAGCCAGCTTGAAGACCTGTGATACATAGCCGATTATTAGAGATAGGTTGATCATATTTAAGATCGAAGCATTAATTAATGGCAGGACTTCTTTGAGGAGTTTTGTAGGAATGGGGTCTAAAAGACACGTTGATGGTTTGGAGGAAGTAATTATTGAAGTTAACTCAGAAAGATCAATTGGAGAAAAAGAGTCTAAATGAATATCAATGGTACTGAAAGTAACTGTAGATAATACTACATCTGTGGGATGATTATTGGTAATTTTTTCTCTAATGATAAGAATTTTATTTGTGAAGAAGTTCATGAAGTCATTACTAGTTAACGTTAAAGGGATTGTTGGCTCAAGGGTACTCTGACTTTGTCACTTTTCAAGGACCAAGAAGCTATGTTCTTCTTTTATACTGCCAGTCTTCAGAACTAATAACACTGACATCAACAGTGCTATTTTTAAATTTTTATTTAATAATTTAGCATATTTACATGCCAAAACTAGCACAACCAACTTATCTTACCCAGACAACCAGAACTATCAATGTTGGCATCCTGATTTCATTGAAGAAATTGTGAGTATCAAACACTTAATTTCTGCCGTCCTGCTGAGCTGAATTGTGATGCACCATTTTTCAATCACATTATATTTATGAATAAATCAGAGACCAGGTGGTAGTTCAATATTCTAAAGCAATATAGTGGACAAAGCTCTGAGGCATTCGGTATTGCTCTCAAATATTTATTCCCCAGTAGATCTACTTTTCTGTTTATATTATAAACCCCACTGATTCAAACACCGAAGATTTCAGCCATATTTTCTATTAAAAAAATTAAATATGATAAAGATTGATCTTAAAATTTTAATGAGCCGTTTATGTTGTGGTCCAGCTGAAGCTTAGCCTATTGCATGGTTAACTGATATATCACTAAATAAAAATAAATAAATAAATAACAATATAGGACCAGAGCTGTGTGGGTTATATCATGGGTGAGTTCCAGTTACATTAAATGAAAAGTTCTTGCTCTTACCACGCAATTGTCAACCTTTCTAAGCTTGAAATGCATCACATAATGTCAGAGTAATTGGTTCTTTGTACTTTGGAATATATTAGCCTTTGTTGAAAAGTTTGTTTGTTCACTATTTAATTTGCTGAATTCTCTTTCTGATGGCTGATGCACACTGGCCTGCCTCCTCAGATTATTTCACTGCCCTCTCTCGTCCATCCAGCCCTGTGGGTCACAGTGATACAGCATGCTTGTTTGAACAAGGAACCTCATTCGAAGTTTGCAGTAGATCTTTCTATCTTATTAAAATGATAAACTCCTTTGCTTGAAGAAAACATGACAACCTGATTCCAAATTTTTCTTTTTTAATTCTGTGCTGCTGATTGGTTAGCACAAAGCGAGTTGCTTTCACCGGAGTGATTCAGTGTACACAACCTCAATTTGTCTTAGAGGAAGACTCTGCTCCAAGAAGTGTTTGCCAAAAGGGGAAATTGGAACAGCGCTTCCTGAGCAAAAATCTAGGAGTGTGAAATGTCAGGAGGGTTATTAGTGAGAGGTTTATAATTGGAGGGCAACAGACCTTCCAGAATTAATATAAAACATGTAACCATCAGCTCGAATAAAGTTATGTGGTTCAAAAAAAGGAAAATGATGCAGGTTAAAATGGTGCAGAGAGCACTGCCTGCATAGGGTTTAACCACACCTGAGACATTTTTATTGCTCTTCAACATGTTGCTCTTCACCAGGGATTTCATACAGTCTTGTTCTTCCTCTACCCATGTGTGTTCTTGTACCTAACAACAATGGAATCATTAAGTTAATCGGTACTCAGTAGTACTAATGTAACTCAGTTGGTAACCAGGTTTAATACCCACCCTACTGTTGGCAAATGAAATGATGTGCTGACATGTCCCAAATATCTTTAGCATGGTGGAAGTGAAGAATAATCAGCTAGCTAGCCATACAATCCTCGAAATCGTTCCACCAATAATGAAAAAACACTTTAGACCCGATCCTGTCCTGAAATACACCACCTCACCAACATGTGAGTTTTTTTAGGGAAGTAAGGCACATGTTTGGGGGGCAAAAATTAAAATAATATACTTGGAGTGAGATGGGGAAAAATATTAATTAATGTATTGATTGCCCATTTCACTTTTTTCATAATGGACAGAATAAAAAAACACATTCCATCTTTCTATGAATTTGTTTTCTAAGAATTTTATAAACCAGCACAGTTCTTTTATTCATTAGTTCATTACCATTTTGTTGCTGTCAGTACTCCATTACTAGTACTGCAACTCTAGTATCAATGCACAACCTCTGTTGAGCACATCAGTTGTAGAAGATAATCTTTGATGACCACTGGCAGTAGCTAAGTCCTTAACTCACCTTTTTAATTGTTGTTGTAACTTTTGGGAATCAGAAGCTGATCTCACTGTAGTCCCACCTCTAGGTTCTAATTCGTGTGTCCTTGAATACTTTTAAACTTCTATGTGTTTTTCCAGCAGGAGGCTCTTCGAGTCGACCAGCAGAGAGCACAGAACAAACAGGGACGCTTGGTGTCGATGAGCAAAATAATGGCCTCAGGAAAAGGGCAAAGGACAATAATGTTTCCAGAAAGGAAGAGTCCATAGCACCTCAGTCTTCTCAGGACATGCCATCAAAAGAACGGACACACCCGACAGCGGATGAGGACGAATCGGGACAAAATAAAGGTTCAGAGACTGAAACAAAACCTGTGGAAGAATCCAAGGACACCCAGAGAGATGAGATTACAAATGTTAAGGAAGACGATACAAATGGGACGCGAGAGGACAAGGAAGGTGCAAACTCATCGGCACCAAGACATGAGTCCAATAACCTAGACTTTGACCTTTCCAGTGACAGTGACAGTGACTCCATTACAGAAAAGCCCCCCTCATCAGAGAGTGACGGTGAAAGTAGGTCTGGCCAGACAAAGGAATCCGGTCAGGAAGGAACCACGCAAGAACCTGCTTGTAAGGATGGGGCAAAGGAAGAGGACAGTAAAGGCAGAGCTGAAGGTGAAAGCAGCTCTGACTCACCAGAGCCTTCAGTTCTTCTGCCTGACCCCGAGCTCGGAAATGGCTGCTCAGATAGGAGAGAGCCAGAAACAGAGTCCCAGAATAGTGAACAGTCTGGTGTTACCATGGGCGAGGAGCTGCTGGATCAGAGTATGGAAGATGACGAGGAAGAGGAGGAAGAAGCTGATAATGACCAGGACGATCATCTCATCTATTTAGAGGAGGTGCTTGAAAGGATCCATGCAGAGTATTACGCCCGCTATGAGGCATACTTGAGGAAGGAGGCCTCTGAAATTCCGGACATTCGGAAGATCGTCCCAGAGCTGAAAAGCAAGACACTGGAGGGGACGACGATAGTATTCAGTGGTCTGTACCCCACTAACTACCCCATGGAAAGAACCCGTGAGTACTATCATGCCAAAGCGCTGGGGGCCAAGATCAGCAAGAATCTGATTCTCAGTGCACAAAATCCCAATCGGACAACACATCTCATCGCAGCAAGAGCCGGTATGTACAGATGCGTGCTAGTTAAAGTATAGTGTATAGGCTTTGCTGGTACTGAGTGGTGATGTCGCAAGTTACATGTACTGTATTAAAAGATGGATGAAGCCATAAGCGTGAAGCAGAGATCCCTTAAACCTGGGACGCATAATGGACAACAGGGGGCAATCTCATTCTCAGTTGATTTATTCCTTTAAGGAATATTTAATTAATGATGGAGTGATTATGTATATAATCACTAGTTTCAACCCTACTTCTTAATAGTTGTGCATAGTGTTCTCAGCTTTAGTTAAATCTGACAATTCAGTTTTTATGGGTTTATTTTCAAGCGTTTCCAAAAAAGAGTGGATTTCAAGTGCTGAACGCCTGCTACCTTTCACTCTTTTTCTGACCTGTTATTTAGCAAGATATAGTTAGTGATTTTCTTTAAGGTAACAATATGCTGGAACTGTGTGATTAATGCAAATTATGGTTTGCTAATGGTGACATTTGGTGAATGGTGAATTTAAGAAAGCTCACGTAAGGCTTGTTTAAATGTCAGTGAATAAAGTGTCATTAGAGTTGATGTATCGTAGAGGTCAGGCATACAGTTAAGCAGTGCGCTGGTGTGACGAGTTCTGGTTAAACTTACGAACATGGTTTAGTTCTTTGCATCAGTACCAATGAAGCTGCAGCAGCATGCTCTGTTTGCCGAAACAGAAACTCAGTAAGGTGGTTATCAGTGAGATTAGATTACATGCATATGAGCATGCATGCAAGAATGCAGCATCAACGAAAACTAACATTTAGAGATGTAATTGTAAATACAATGAATGACTAATGGAGGAAAAATGTATTGTCATAGCTATACAGCTTTTCTTTATGGAAGAAAGTGTTTCCCCAGGAATGAAGTGCATACGTGAATAGATATGAAAGTTTGTTTTAATGTTGTGCTAAAAATAAAAACATACAGATTTAAGTAACATTACTTGAGTGAAATGAAATGAATGAAGTGAAATTCATACACTTTGTTTTTTTCTAATTAGACCTACTGAAGTGAAAGAAACATGTTTTTATGTCAGAGTCCCTTTACCCAGCTTGGAAATTGTAGATTCACGGCTTCCATTGCCACCAATCAAGTTTACCATGTGAATAGAAGCATAGGAAGTGGCACTGTTAACCTGGGATGCAGTCCTGCTGAGAGCAGCACTTGGCAATCAGTCACCTCATACATCACCAGGATAGCCTGAGATGGAATATATGCAGTAGGATACTTAAATGGAAATAACTTCTGAAAATGCCTGTTACGTTGGCTGAACAGCAAAGTGGGCAGCCATGACACACATCCTACGAGGGTTAGTGATTAAATAATCATAGCTTTAACATCTATGCCCACTTAACGACATGGGGTACAGCAGGAAGCTGTTTATGTCCCCCACGTTCTCCTCCATTAAACCTGTCCATCAAGACTCTGTTCTTTGATGGGCCCCTAACACAAACACATACAAACTCGGAGTTAAGTTTTATTTTTGCTGTTAAAGCTGTTAAGGGTATATGGTATCAGAAAAATTAAACTGTCAGATCAATCATTTTAAAAGTTCATTTTGAGTCAAAAAAAATAGCCACGTGGATTTGAAGTGGCCATGGCAACTGTGACTATAATCCTGGCAGTCTCTGCCATTCCAGCTTTGCTCTAGACGCAAATATCTCAACAGCTACTGATAGACTGTAATAATTTTTTTCAAACATTAATGGTCATCAAAAGTGAATTCTAATGCATAAATCTGCGTGTCAGTCATATTGGTTTATAAACAAAAACTCAGCTGTACTTGTTTAGTTGCTCATCATAGCTCCATATTGTTATTCTTCTTCTACTTAGCGTAGCTTTGCTGATTCACAGTTTAAATTATAAGAGATATTTATCTTAGCCTGAGCTTTGTTATACCTTTCTTTTTACAACCTCCATATTTGTTGATGATGACTAGATTTAGACATTACAGATTTGAATTCATCACTCAGTAAGACCTGCTGTGGTTGATTTTCAGTAAAGATCAAGTGTAATTTTTCATACCTCAGCCTTTTTTTCCTATTTCATCTCCTTAAGAATGGCTTCTTGAAAGCCATCTTTCCACTGAGAGCATTTTTTGGCTGTTTGACATTGGACATTTAAATTGTAGAGATTAGTTTGTTTTGATACATCTTACTTTTGTAGCTATCAAATAGTAGTATGTTGACCAGGATGTAAATAGATCTGGCAAAATACAGCTGAACTGCAGCTTTGCTCACTTTGCTCAAGCATTCAGCTTGTACATCAAGTACAAGTTTCTGCACTCAGTAATTCAGTCTGATGTCTTTGTGTCTGTAGTGTTATTCAGCACTTTATCAAATAAAACCTGACTTTTAGGAGTTGGATTATGCCCAGATTTGGCAGGGAAAAAAAGAAAAATGAATGGATGTTGACCCCGGTGGTTCCAAGAGATAGATCCTTTGTTATCTTTCAAAACATATTGGCCAGGTAATTATTTTCTGCTTTCCAGTAGGGAAAGTGGGATCATCTATCTGAATTATTCAGCAGACGCAGAGTGAGTGCGTGTTTGGTAATGGCTTTCGATTGTAAGGTCAAAACTCGCTCGCATTCTCTTCCATCTCTGTCATCCAGGCACCGAGAAGGTCCGTCAGGCACAAGGTTGCAAGCACCTCCACGTTGTCAACCCAGACTGGCTCTGGAGTTGTCTAGAACGGTGGGAGAGGGTGGAGGAGCAGCTCTACCCACTGAAGGAGGATTACTCTAAGACAGCACGGTGAGGGCGTTGTGATCTTATGGAAA
The DNA here is from genome assembly GCF_041146795.1 of Maylandia zebra. Classification (NCBI taxonomy): domain Eukaryota; kingdom Metazoa; phylum Chordata; class Actinopteri; order Cichliformes; family Cichlidae; genus Maylandia; species Maylandia zebra. The sequence continues at coordinate 30,384,161 of NC_135187.1, forward strand.
CCAGCCAATTGATGATTTAAAGCATACTAACTGCAGAAGCCCAAAACTTCACTGACTATTTTTCTTTTTCCTTTTTATTTTTGGTCTGATTAAAGGAGCAACAGTCCAGCACTTCTCCCTGACAATCAGGGCTCCCTGCAGAAACCTATTTTCCACCCAGCACCCATCCACCCGAGAACTCCACCTGCATCTCCAGAGGTTCGCACATATGACTCCATCACAGGGAAACTGATTCGCAGGGGCCCTGCAGTGTCCCGTCCATCAGCCTACCTCCACACGGCAGGATCTTTGTTGCTCTCTGATCCCAGAGAGCAGTCTGGTCTCAGGTACTGCAGGACTTTACCGTGAAATAAACAATATTTTGTGAGGGATCATGGGGGATCATACACCATGTATGATGCATCATGTAATATACCAAATTACACAACCTCAATGCAACAACATTGCACCAGTTTAATAGAGCGTGGAGCACTTCTATCAAAGTATTAATAATCATATCATTACATTTTAAATATGTTGGTTTTCCATTTCTATAATACTGCCATAAACTAGTGCTGAACTCTGAAGCGTCTTATGAAAGTACCTACAGTTTCAGAAAAGTGGCTCAGTGTTTCCACATTAAGCCAGTCTGCTTAAAGACAACTCTTTTATATTAGATCTTCAGTGTACTCCTTTGACTCCTGACTCTCATTTAATCTTTACCTTCTTTGTAAACCAAAGCAGCTGCCAGTGTAGTGATAGTCTACTACATGAATTACCCCCGTTGGAGATGTATAGCTTCCTTAGCCATCAACTGAGGAATAATAAAAAGGCTCCAACACCCTGTTATTGTGTGGACTGATTGTCTTTGATGGTCAGGGATATCATCAGCCACGGAGGCTTCACCTCCCAGACAACTCTCCCACCTTGTATTGTTTACATTTTTGAATTCAGGGCAGTCAGATGTTTTCTCCCTATGCAGTGATCAGAATTGCCAGTCGCGTCCTTGTTTGACAGCAATAATGTGGCAGGTGAAAGGATGGCTTCACAGTTCACCTCTGATCTGTCACTCTGTCATTCATCAGTCACCAACATTGCCAGTTTGTCATTGGGATGCCACATGCAGACGCTGACCTGCATGCTTTATAATAACGCCAGAAAATTACAGACTCCAACTTTTAATAGCAGCTCAAAGTGTTTTTAAGTTGAATATATCTGTGATCATACTCTGTAATTAATCATCTAAAGCGGAAAATTGGCTCATTTTATTCATAGATTAGAGGCACTATGGAGTTTTCAGGAAGTTGCATAACCTTGGATTGAATCATCAAAGAAGATCTGCTCAATTAAGCACTGCCAAGAGGAACCGTAGAAAAGTTTGTCTTCCCATTTGCATCTACTGGGCCCTCGTTACAGAGAAGAAAGCCTATCTGTGTGTTTTGTGACTGGTCTACTCCCTTTTACCGCCTACACCTACTTGTCTATGAGCTGATTATGTACAGTGTTTGCAACCTAATTCTGGTGCCTGACATTTCCTGTAAATATCACTATAACATATACAGCATCAAGAATAAAATGAGAAAAATATGACAGAAAAATGATAATGATACTCTTTGTTTTTTTTATTCATCCTTGTGCCTGGAAGGTGATTCGTTTGGTTCGGTTTGTTTTTCTCTTATCTAAATTTTGAAAATCTTTGTGTTAATCTGCATCTTTATAGAAATGAGAAAAAGTGTCATCGTCTCAATGTTCTAAAAGAAATGTCACAAACTAATCCCGATGTAGATATCCTCTCTAATCCAATTTTTATTTTTATTTTTTTGAAGAGACCTTCCCTGACTTTGTTGGTTGCCTCCAAAGCACATGGAATAACTTCAGTGTGAAGGATGCTCGATGAATTGTCTGTGAAAATCCAAAAGATGTGACAATGCTTCTTTTCAGTTCTCCCAATCAACAGTGAGAAACGCTAACAGCAGCTTAGAAATGGATGCCAGTAATCACAAACGTCAACAAGCAGCAAGCTCCCAGTGCAATAAAGACTCCAGCACTCACGTTGCACAAGGCCAAAAAAGACATTTTAGCTTTGGCTTTCGATAGCCTCATTACTCAATGACATAGTCGCTATGGTTAACCAGCTAATTATTATGTAAGGCATCAAACAAATTCATTGAGTGAGCAGGTAACCTGACATCACATTTGCAAGAAATAGAAATATATTTTACCCCTCAGGATAACAGTATGTTGGACTTGAGCAGGGCATTCTGTGAAGGGTCAGTTGGGTTTTCAGGATCAAATCCAGCCTGGAGCTGTGTTTCTGATGTTTAGGCTGATGTTAGCTTGTTTGCTAAAACGGACAAACTACAAGTGATTTCCCTAAAACATTTAGTTGAATAGATAAGGTCAGCTAAATCATCCAATTTCATGTGCTGGTCTAGTAACTTAGGTGGCTGTTTTGCAAATAAGGAATTGGGGAACTAACCATTGCCAAATTTGTGCAGCATGCCTACGTTATACCCAGCTGAACAACGATACCTTACTTCCTGACATTATGGCAGTATGAGTGGAAAAGCTAGCTTGCATGGTTATTATGGTAGTATAATATCAAACTGCAGATTTTTTGAAACAAGTAAATTTGTTAAAGTGACAAAGCAATTATGTAACTAACATTTTGCTGCAGTAATAACAAACATGGAGGTAGTTAGCCAGCTCACTGTAACATCACACCTGACCCAAGCATATAGTGTATACACTGGTCTCTGGGCAGGCAGGTGCATCTATAAAAACATAAAGTAGTGAAATATAATAGAACATAACAGTGTTGTGTATTTCTCATTAATATTCAGGCCATTGTACACTTTCATGTGACATCTGAGCAGCACAGCATTTAAAGACCACAGATGCCATTAAAAACTGTTTTTCTGATGTAGTACCCACTACCAATTTCAGAATAAAATGTAGCTACCACATTTGGACAAAGTTATTTGTATTTTCAGTGTTTCACGTTTGTTTTATACTTGTGTACCCTAGGGGAACCTCACAGAGTCAGCAAGACGAGGGAGTAGAGTCCGGCCAAGATGATGAGCAGCCTGGACCATCTCGGCGGAAACGACAGCCAAGCATGTCAGAAACAATGCCGCTATACACTCTCTGCAAGGAGGACCTGGACAGCATGGACAAAGAGGTAAGGACGGACGAAACTTTCGTTCAGCATTCGACCTGGTGGCGTTTGAGCTAGACTAGGGAGTCTACAGAAATCTGTCATGTTTAATGAGTCTGTTACACACATTCAAAATAGGCTTGTGCCATTTTGCGCCAACAGTGACAGACACTGTGAAAAGGGAAAGTTCTCTGTACAAGGAATGAGGCAATTAAATGGTTTAATTTCAGCAGTGACTGTGAAATAAATTTCCATACCATACTCACAGCAGGCATCTACCTGCAGTGTTATTGCTTTGCATTGGATGTAGGAATGGAAATCAGAAACTGGTTCTCCAAATCTAATCCAGCAAAACACGTATGCCTCTGAGCTCATTAGTTCTTTTGATAATGTCACCATATTTGTCAGACAGTTATGCACTGCAAAGGAGGGACATCAATTTAGAAGTGGAAATGCTGCACATATTTCAGCCCTTTCCTGCTGTGTTCAAATGCATAGACAGGGAAACATTTGCAAAAGTTGCAAACTTTGCAAATTTAACAAAAGTTAAATGTTATCAAATGGTAAATATAATGGAACCTTTCACAGCAGTCAAAACGTCAGGAGCACATCCTTAAACCTTTCATCTGATATTCAAATCTTTCCACAGACTATTACTTCTGTCTGCTTACTGCATTTTGTAGTTTTGGCCTCACGAGGCAGGTGAAGTGATTACTAATGTCAGGGAGCTCAGCTCCCTCTTTGGTAATACTCTATAATGGAATTCTGAATTCTTCTAATGCTTCAGCAGGGGTGAAAGTGCAGAGCAGATCCTTGAGATCTGCCAAGAGCCTCTCGGTGGGCGATTATTCTAGTGAAAGAGCTATGTGGCTTGTTCACATGGGGTATGACAAGCCACGTTTGAAGTGAGGTCAGTGGTGGATTATTGCGATTATTTTCTTTATCCTCTCCAGGATACTTGAGGGTGCATGGGAGTTTGCCCAACCAGTCTACATGTGTTTTGTGGACTTGGAGAAGGCATTCGACCGTGTCCCTCGGGGTGTCCTGTGGGAGGTGTTGCGGGAATATGGGGTGTCTGGCCCATTGCTACGGGCCATTCGATCCCTATACAACCGTTGCAAGAGCTTGGTTTGCATTGCCGGCAATAAGTCGGACTCGTTCCCGGTGGGTGATGGGCTTCGCCAGGGCTGCCCTTTGTCTCCGGTTCTGTTCATAATTTTTATGGACAGGATTTCTAGGCGCAGCCAAGTGGCGAAGGGCTTTCGCTTTGGTGGCCTCAGAATCTCATCTCTGATTTTTGCAGATGATGTGGTTCTGTTGGCTTCATCGGGTGAAGGCCTCCAGCTCGCACTGGAACGGTTCGCAGCCGAGTGTGAAGCAGCGGGAATGAGGATCAGCACCTCCAAATCTGAGGCCATGGTTCTCAGCCGGAAAAGGGTGGAGTGCCCACTCCGGGTCGGGGATGAGTTCCTGCCACAAGTGGAGGAGTTCAAGTATCTCGGGGTCTTGTTCGCGAGTGATGGGAGAAGGGAGCCGGAGATCGACAGACGGATTGGGGCTGCAGCTGCAGTAATGCAGACGCTGCACCGGTCCGTCGTGGTGAAGAGGGAGCTGAGTGTAAAAGCGAAGCTCTCAATTTACCGGTCGATCTACGTCCCTACCCTCACCTATGGCCACGAGCTGTGGGTAGTGACCGAAAGAACGAGATCGCGGATACAAGCAGCAGAAATGAGCTTCCTCCGAAGGGTGGCTGGCCTCTCCCTTAGAGATAGGGTGAGAAGTGCGGCCATCCGGGAGGGGCTCAGAGTAGAGCAGCTGCTGCTCCACATCGAAAGGAGCCAGCTGAGGTGGTTCGGGCATCTGACAAGGATGCCCCCTGGGCGCCTCCTGGGTGAGGTGTTCCAGGCATGTCCCACCGGGAGGAGGCCCCGGGGCAGACCCAGGACACGCTGGAGAGATTATATCTCTCGGCTGGCCTGGGAACGCCTTGGTATTCCCCCGGATAAGCTGGAGGAGGTGGCTGGGGAGAGGGAGGTCTGGGCCTCTTTGCTTAGGCTGCTGCCCCCGCGACCCAGCCCCGGACAAAGCGGATGAAGATGGATGGATGGATGGATTTTCTTTTGCATGTAATGATAATTTCTCACAGGAAAGCTGCATGGGTTACTGCTAGATTCATTTGTCCTTTGAATATGATTAAAGGGAAGTTAAAAGTAAGAATTCTGGAAAAAAATAAAGCAACCTTTTGTATTTCTTTGTAGTTAATATATACTGCATTCACCTTTAAGCTGCACCATGAACATTTTTTAATTAAAAATTGCAAAAATGGAATGTGTCGCTAACATTGACAGTATGAAAGATGGATGTAGCTCACAACGTTTGGTTGTGAAGAAGCAAACGTGACGTCATAGTAAAACCTGACTGTGAAACTACACGCTCATTGGTGTGTGGTTGACAAGTCGTTAACTAATTATCCTGTGGTTTCATAACACAGGTAATCCGCGTTTTTGAAAAGTAGTTGGAAAAAGATTTATAAAACAGATGTAATTTAATTTTTCTGCCATAAACGTGTCACAGCCTCAGCTATCGCCATCTGGTGGTCTCTGGGTAGAATGCAGGTTTTAGTCACTTTGGCCGCATTGGCTTTTTTCAGCCTGGAAGTTACTTTTGTGTTTTATACTATCTGTGATCTTTAGTAGTGGAAAAAAAATACTCAGGTACTCTTTACACTTTGTGGTCCATTTCACAGACTCACTCTTATTTTACAGCCCACTAATGAACTGTTTTGGTTGACATTCATTAACCTTGCTTAAAAGTGCAGCATGCTTGTGTAGTTTATTGTTGTATATAAACAAATTGGGGGAAAGGAATGTTTCCTTTGCCCATCCCATTGTTTTCAAGCAAATCTATTTATTTTAAAGGTGACTTTCATGGGCTAGTGAATGAATAAAGTAATGAGCAAAAGATTAATCTGGATTGAAAGCATTAAGACTTCTTATAATGAAACAATGAAGATTTTTGTACATGACATAATAGTTTTGTGGCTTTCAACCCTTAAAGTTTTAACTTGAGATCTGGGTATAGACCCTATAAGGAAATTGCACTTTTAGTTAGATGTAATTAAATGATATGGATGTCATTGTGATTGGTCATGCTTTAAACCACAAACTGTCTCCTGTTACTGGGATGCAAAATGATCTGCCTTGTTATTAACTCGATTGAATTCTGGGATTAAGTAACTCCGTAGCTGCAGGCAACCACTCAGCCTGGGAACTGCTTTGCTTTGCCTTTTAGGAAACAGACTCCCCACTCCCCCTATTTTTTTTTCTCCTACACTTCATGTGCTTATAGATCCTTAACTGACTCACACATCTTCTATATATTGCTGACCTACACTACTGCTAAAACCAGCAGCTATTTAACATTTATTTGTTAAATTATATACATATGCTTCCATTGTGATGTATAGTTTGCAACTGCGTCTTATTGTTAAGACGTGGCCTGACTAGCTTGTGTTGGAATAGCAGATAACCCCCGTTGCTACTGTTAGCTAGCATGCTAATTAGTCCATCAGGCTTGCTTTTAGCATTGGCACTTAAGCTAGAAAAACATATGTATTTTTAATGTTCTGTGCCACTGGATGTCGCACAGCATTGCTTTTAAGGTTGTTTGATGGCTTAGAGTAAAACATAAATAGCCTAGTGATTCAGTTCATTTATATTATATTTTCTATTGTTTTGGATTTGGAAAGGCTAACAAAACAGACAACCCAGAGTTCTGCCTGAACACCCATCTTATACACGCATGCCATGAATCCCAAAGCTTGACAGGCTGTTCATGCCTGGGTTCAGTTGCTGAGCAGACAGCAACTGAGGACAGTCCAAAACAATAGAGGACAGTTGCTGTCTGGAAGAAGAATAAATAGATTGAAATTTGATTTTTTTTTAAAAAATGTACATCTTTTCCCATTTTCTTTTTACCAGTAAGCACTAGGGATGGGTATCGTTTAGGTTTTATCTGATACAGTACCAAACCGGTACTTTTGAAACGGTGCCGGTGCTTAAACGGTGCTCGAACCGGTGCTTGAACCGGTGCTTAAAGAATGGAAAACACACACTTTGTCCAAAAACCTCTCATGTTTAGCTGTTTTTTTTTGTAAAAAGATAACAATGTTAGCCTTTTCTGCAGCTATAGAGCATATATGGTATCACTCTTGGCTGGAAGCAGTGCTCAATCAATGGAAAAAACACCAATTTTGTCTAAAAACCTCTCATGTTTAGCTGTTTTTCACTTTTTCTTTGGTCATTTTAGCCTTTTTGGTCAGGGTGAAGGGAGTATCTGCCATCAAACAAGAAGACAGCCGCATGTAACTATGACGGTGTTTGCTAGTTCACCTTACGTGCATTAATGTAATAACGTGGCCAGGACTCGCCTCTTCGGGTTCTTGGGGGATGTTGCGAACTCCGGGTCCGATAACAGGCACCACACCCGCAGTAGATGTGCACGGTGTGAGGTCTCGCAGCAAGCTATCAAATACGGTGCATTTCTCAGCTTTTAAAAAAACGCTAACGCTGCGTCGCCAAGTGTTTCATCAGATTCGAGGTGTTACCTCCTTTGCACAGTATCAGCTTAAAGCACTTGTTGCAGGCTGCTGAGTTTGCATCCTTTGCTGTGAAGTACAGCCAGACTTTTTATTCTGTAGCTCTGCTCTAAAAGAACGTACGTACCTGGGCCCGCCTACTATCCTCGGAAAGGTAAAATGGCTAGAATCCAAAGTGTATGACGTCTCAGGAAAAAAAGCACCAAAATGTGCGCTGCTTTTCGGTCTGGTTACCGTTTATGTCAGAACTGGTGCCATCATGGCACCGGATACCGGTACCCATCCCTAGTAAGCACACAAAACAAAGAGTTCATTGTACTAAAACCATTAATATTACTCAATATAATTCTTTCTGATAGAGGCATCTAATGGGTCCTTTTAGATGCTGTGGCTAAAGGAAAACAGACTGGATTTTAGAACCACTGCAGCCCAATGGAAACTGAACATTGTGGGTTTGTTATTAATCTGCAAATGGAGCAGTCAGTGGTTTGGTCAGAGCTTTGGTATGATTATGTCTGACCTGGTGTAATTAGACTGAAAAAATGGCTTTCATGTCTTTGAAATGCTGTTTTGAAACAGGGATGGTATGGTGCTTGAAAACCATGTATGTGTTCTAAGTATGAAATGATTGTCTTTCATTCATTGATGAACATGTAAGTAAATTAGCTTAACTGTTTTGTTAGACTGAGGTTTGGAAAATGTAGTTTGTTCAAATGTGGTAATTCTCACTGGTTCTACCTTGGTGAAATTATGAGCTCACATATCTCTGTAGGGATTGCTCTGATTATTCTAATTATTCATCCTCTGTGAACTCCTACAGATATAAGAGCTTTTTGCACTCTGTAATTGCTTTGTGTGAAGTAGGGGGCTGAACTACTGGAGGATAGAGCTGCCATCTCTCAATCTTCTGAAGTGTCAAAGCCTCATAGCTGCTCTCTTATAGATGGGGGGGATATATTTCGATGCCCAGGGGAAGCTTGAAAATCACACTTTCCCCACATTTCTGCCCTTAAAAAGAGAGTGCAAAGGAACGTTTGTCTTGTTAAACAGGATTTGGCAATGAATGCAAACCAGGTTGGACACACAAGATGAAATTGAGATTGGAGAGGATCGTGATTATCCATAGGTCCATCCTTAACATCAGGGATTATAGACATTTATGGCAGTTGGCTCTAAGATTTAGGTCATACAGGCTTAGAAACCATTCTGCGATTTCCTGACAGCCTCTGGTTGCTTAGGAAAAACGTGTATTCCCATCAGGTTTGCTGAGATTGCTGTAGTTGCCCATAGCTTGCATGGAAGATGCTGACCCGTCTCCAAACACTCACCAACTACTGGCCAAGCGATAGTTAAGCTTGAATTAGTGCAAAACAAATAGACATCAAGTGCCTTTAAAGTAAAAGTAAATATGTTTCAAAAGGCACAGCTATTACTTTGAAGAGAAACAGCCTCTCTTCCTGGTTTGAGTCACACTTTTCAATTTCATGTGCAGACAAGTTTACCTCTGTCAGCAACCTCTAGCCAACCGCCTGCCAATCATTCATGGATTGCTTTTTTCCCTAAGCAGCCGGAGGGGTCGCAGATTGATCTCGGCCTGTTTGACTCTGGGTTCAATTTAATTAACTGTTCATAAGTATTAATCCTCCTTTGCATAAAGACAGAAGGGGTGAGGTTTGGTGGTCCTGTTCCTGTTGAAAGTCACATGTCTTTATCTAGCACATGCTTTTTTCCCATTTATCACGACCATGTGCACTAAAACTTTAGCATGACAGCATGGACCAAGCATTAATTTTCAGTCTTAATTAAAGGCCAGCGTCTTGCTGATGTAGCACTATAGTGGATAAAGATCAAGTTGCCTGATAAGGTATCCAGAATTGATTCCCAGTATTATTCCCAAAACACAATTGTGTAAATGTGGTATTAGTTCTGAAGTTAATCATTAATTTGGGGGCAATTTTATAATGATTTGTTTAATCTTGCTCTGTTTTGGGAAAAAATACAGTGTCCAAACCCTTATGTTTACTTTGAAGTGGTCTATTTAAACATTTTAAGGCATATAATTTTATTTGCTCTAGGCTGTAGTTCTCAAAGTCACACTACTGGGCTATTCCAACACCTCTTAAACTAATTCTGCCTGATGTGTACGTGTTTAAAGATAAATTATGACTGACAAGGAAATGAAATGAAATTTTACATACTCCGCTATTAATAAATGATAATCCTACTACATCCTGCATAGCGCTTATATCATCTTACTGTGTTATTTCCATAAATAATACATTTACAATCATATTACATCACAGTATTACAAAGGGGCAACTGTTTAAAAAATGTTTCCAAGTATCTGAATAAAGGCACGTTGATAGGCCTTTGGTTTTTTTTAGTTTAGATTATTAGCTTCAGCAATTTATTAGGGGTGGGGGAAAAATCGATACTGTGTAGTATTGTGATATTTTGTTTGCTAATAATGTATCGATACAGGGAGAGCAGAAATCGATATTTTGTTACAAAAAAAAGTTTTTGTGGACTGGAACATGCTCTGACTTCAGAGCATGTTGATCAGCTCCTTTTTCTGAGCAAGAATCCTGACATTCCTTCACTGTCCAAATGTGTTTAACTTTTTTTTTTGGCAGCAATAAACTAAATTTAAGACATGTTTTATTTTAATTAAGTTTAAAACTTTTTTATGTAATGTAAAATTATATTTTGTTTTAATTTACTTTCAAATTCTTCAGTTGCTGAATGGGATGCATAGTTTTCATAAATTGCATAGTTCAGAATAGCTATAATTGTACCAGATGGTTGCATTCAGTTAAGTTGGACTAGACTGTAATACAAACCGTTCAGTTTGTCAACAATAAAACTGACTGAAATGAGAGAAAGACTGAGTGCGAGACTTTGATATTAGATAAAATGAATATTGATAAAGTTTACCTTTATGTACAGAATCTGAATATCGCAAAATATTTTAAAAAATTGCAATAATATCATATCGTGCGTTAAGTATTGTGATAATATCGTATCGTGGGATGTATGGTGATTCCCACCTCTACAATTTATCAGACTTGTAGAACTGTAAGGAACGACTGTTTGCTTCTTGCAAGTGAAGCTTAAAGCCTCGTTCACCATGTTTTGCTCTGTAAAGGGGTAGAGAAGTTGACTCAAGTGAAGGGTCCTTTGTAGATGCACTGCATTTCAAATGTCATCCTCTTCGAACTGTTTTGCTAAAGGCCAGTCTGTGACATTCTTAAACACTCTGGATCTTCAGGGGCAGAGGGAAAGAACCACACTTAATTGGCTCAAGTAAGGTACACATTTGAGTCAGTTGGACAGCCTCACATTTAAATGCCAGCAATGGTAACATGGTGGTGTTTGTGTCAGTTTACCTGGAGCAACGTGTGCAGAGCTGCCTGGCAAATAACCGTGTACCAACTGGATGACCTTTCTTTGAAATTGCTGTGCCCTTGATGGCTGCATTTATGACTGGAAATGACTGGAATCGGTTTTGTCTTATTGCTCTCGCTAACATAATGATGTGGAATGTGGACCATCAGTCCTATGTTGGATGTTATTACTGAGACTCTATGCAGTCATCTGCTCCAGGATTCTAAATCAAGTAAATAAATGAGCATGTGGGTATTATAAAGTCAGGCGAGCAATAAGACTGGTTGTTGTTGGAGTAGCATGCTCCCCCACGCACATGGCTCATTAAGTCTAAGACCATAGTGCATTCATCAGTCACTCTTCACCTGCAAGTATTGATCTTGGTCGTATTTCCCAAAATATGATATGCATGGCAAACAAAATTTATTTATTTTTGTTAGAATTAATATAGAAGATGATAATCATAAGAAGAAAGAAAATAAATGTAGAAGAAGCAGGCCGACCATTAGCATCTGTCTGTCTCATTAAAAAAAAAAGAAAAAGAAAAAAGCCCCCTACAGCCAACCGTAATAACACCTGTTTTATCCATTTGGATGGTCTCCCAGGAGAGAGCATTTTAACCCAGTCTCCTGCCAGCAGAGTCATTTGGCACGTGCTGCACCCTGCCACAGCTAATGTGTGCCAAAGAGACATGCAGAATTAGGTATATGAAAGCCTCTGCTGCTCTCTGTGAACAGAGTTAGACCTGTAATTTAAGTTTTAATGTGAACAGCATAGCAGTCCCACCAGTTTCAACATATAGTGTATTAAGACTTGCAATCTGTGAAATTTAATTTGGCCAACAATGAGCGTTTTTGTTGATTTAAAAGCTTAAATGTATTTATTTTCTTTGCAATAAAGTCACAAGTTTACTTTTAATCCAGTGCAAAGCTCCTCTTGGGGTCAGGGTGCCCTAGCTTGATTACTGCTACTTGTCATCATATCAGTTCTCAGATTACATCAGTCCAAGCGTTTACTAATGATTTATGAATGCTACACAATCTGGAAATACAAGAGGGATAATTGCATTTGATGCTCAGACATGGAGACCTGTCCTGAGCCTTTTGGCATTAGCAAATATGTAGTAGGGGAACTTGGATTTGAGTGGTTGAACGTGTGTTCTTACAGCAATAGCGTATAAATACTCGGAGTGCTTAAATTTAGGTTCATTATGTCTGATGCAAAGATGTGTTTTTAGTTCTGGACATGCAATTAATACATTTACTGGACAGTTTTTGTGATGTCATTTATTTAATTTATTGTAATAAACAACTCAGTTGTTTGTTTGTAATTTGTTTGTGATTTTAGCTCAGTTTGGTGTTTTTAAATGTCAGTCTATTTATACTCACTGAAGGTTTTTAATTCGGGTTGCTGTTTAAGCTCACTTAAAAGACTATTTTAAAAAAAATCTTTTACCGTATTTAACTGCTTCATGTTAACTCCTGATAATTGTCTGGCAGTGTTAACAGAAAAACTCAAACGTCCTTCAATTAGCCTCAACTTTATAGAATACTGTCAAACTTTTAAGGACTGGGCTATTGTCTGACAGAACTAGTTCTTAAGATGTGCTTTGCAACCACATAAAACGTTAGCTGTCTTTAAAGTTATTATGACTGATCACACTCAAAGCTGATTGACAAGCCTCGCATTCTAGAGAAAGATGTGGAAAGTGGAAGATGTGAAATTACTTGAAAACTGCAAAAACAAAGCACATTTTCATGCTAACTGGGCATACACTGATAGCATAGCATTATCCAAACAGAGTTCAATTCTGAAAACGTTTGTGAACAAGAACAGAATGCATTGATTTAGAAATCTCATAAACCCATATTGTCTTCACAGTAGAGCTTAGAAAACATACGTTGGAAGTAAGACAATGTAGCTTTATAAGAAAAGAGTATTAGGTCAAGTTTGAGCGAAGTGAATCTATTCAGATGAAATCATCTACCTATTAAGCTGAGTGTGTGATACGGTCTGTGGTGCTGAATTTGAGTTTCACAACTTTTAAAGAATTTAATTAGAAGACATTAGACTGATCAAATCACACCAATGCTGCAAACAGGAATCATGCCAACACAACCAGCAAATTATTGCTCCCAGTCACACGAATCCATCATTTAGCCCTTGACCTGAAGCGGGATGAATATTCCATCTGGTCCAGTTTCCATTTGCACCAGTCTTTGGCAGCCTGGCAGAAATCTCTCATTTGGCTGTTGCATAATGTCCACTATTGGTCCACATTAAAAAAAAAACAAAAAACAACAACAACAAAAAAGAAGAAGCTTCTATTCCTTTCTGAGCAACTTGGTGAAGGTTTTTTTTTTTTTTTCTAAGGTTAAAAAAACCCCACATCATTGATATAAACACTGAAATCTAAAAAGTAATAACACAAACTGTCACCTGAAGCTACGTGGGGTCTGTTATTTCACAGTAATGTTTTCAGTTCAGCCTTATGCAACTCTCTTCGACTAACCTCAGCTTTTTTAGCATATCTTTTCTGGTAAAAAGAAACCAGCGTGTTCCTGTTTACAGAGCCTCTAAAAAGTTCATTCTCAGAAGATTGCTGCATCTTTTCCGTTTGAGCACTTCAGCTTTCCTTTATTTATGAGGAGCAAGCAGAGGATGGGAATGCCCTTGACTCAAAACAATGAGAGCTGGGTTTGTGACCCTGAGCTAATGAACAGCTGCAGGTATGAGTAGATTGGTGTTGGAGTTCTTTGTGCTCCCGATTCACCGGTCCCAATGCATAACATTACTGTTTTTTTTTTAAATAGCTAGCAATCACAATATCTTCACATCGACTTCTCGTATTCATTTCCATTAATTTCTTTTCCCGATGGTCTCCAGTGAGCATTTTCTCACCCAGCACAAAGCCCTCATCTTCCTCTCCCCACTTTGAACGAGCCATCAACACTCTTACTCCATTCAGCAATCAGCCGTCGGCTCTATTACCACCTCTGACTACCTTTCCGAGATGAAGTCGGTAATTTTGGCAGGGTGTAGCTTATGTAATCCCTCTTCATTGGGACTTTGCTATGAAAAGTTCTCCATGAGCTGCCCTCACGCTGAAAACATGAGCTCCGTGTACACTAACCCAGCATAAACAGAAATTGGTGAGAACAATGATTGCTGATTGGCTGCACAGAAATATGCTGAGCTCCCACTCTGGATTCCTACCTCACACATTGTAGCGCTTGCAGGCATATTGTTTTCTCCTGTGAGTTACCTTAATATAAAGAGAAAGTGATGTTTTTTTTAGGTAGGCGAACCAGTCCTACACCAAAACTTTAAGATTTAAGAAAGTTCTTTTCATAGCTAAGCTCTGGGGTACGTACTACTGGATTTTGTCCAGAAAAGTTGTTGGGGTGGTGTGATTCAGTTCAGTTTAATGTACCAGTTGACATAGCGCCATATGTGTGTGCAGGTGTATAAAAAAGATTGCAATTAATTAAATTAATTGAATTATTTGGAGCAGCTACAACGATCAATCAAGAGAAAACAGACACGGTTAATTTGACACTTAATGTAACTGTGTGTTTGTAAAGCTCAGAGCCCAACCAATTTATTGGCTATCTGCTGATCTATCCATTTATTGATGTTGGCTTTTATAGCAGTCAATAAATAGAAAAGGGAAAAAAAAGACATTTTTTACCAAATATCGGGATCAGTCTTAAATATCCATCAGTCAGATGTTTTTTTTTCCATCGGTGCATCCTCTTTGTGGAGGTCACAATGAAGAGTGGAGGAGAAGAAAGGTGTGCCATTTTTACACAGGTAAAAATTGATTGAATAAGACAAATCTTAGGCATAAAGAATAAATCAGGAAAGATTAAAGAAAATTTTTTTAATGTAATTTTGTTTTAGCTGTTGCGCTTATGTCTGTCCACTAAGGCTCACATTGTCCGTAATAATACCAGTATAAATGTTTACATTGTATAGCAAAGTCGTTGCTATAGCAACACTATGCTTTTTTTGTTCCCTGGTGTGAAAAACAGCCACATATCAGCCTTATGCTTTGTTCTAAAAATTACCAGGGAAAACACTAGCTAGGCAATTTTTCTCTTACTTATTTTTGGTTTAAGGATATATTGCTGTTATTATACTAATATTACTACTATATACTATTATTGCACTATAATGCTGCTGCTGGCAGCTTAAAGCAATAGATTCTCACTTTAAATTAGAAAGTTTGTCATCTGTGACTGCAGCTCTTTGGAATTAATTAATATTGAGTCTATATCACCCACCCCTACTGTCCACTTCTGTTTGGTAATTAAGGTAAGCTAAGTCTTTCATAGTTGTATGTGACTGAGGCTGGTGAGGGAATGCTGCTGTGTTTTTGTTTGTTTTTGCTGCACATTTTGAAAGATCAGTGCCATCTCCTGCTCCTGCAGCAGCAACATTATCTGTTGTCAGTTACACTGGTATGACTACAGACTGGATTGTATACAATACAAAGAGCACCAGTGAGAGTCACAGTAAAGGTATTTTATATGACTGACTCAATGAGTAATTTAGTTACCTTATTAAGTACCCATCCAATCATACACACACGTACAACTGTATTAAGCCGTAACGTTTGCCTTGTTCTTTATTCAATTGTATTTTATCTCTAGGTTTTTTTCCAAGCTGTCTTTATGTGTGTGCATAAACAGTTCACGGGAACAGTAGATCTAATAAGATGCATTTTAAGCGTTAGCAAATTTAAGGGTTGTAAGGATCGCTTTTGTTGAGAACAGTGGGGTCCAAATCCAGGCCTCGAGGGCCGGTGCCCTGCAGCTTTTAGGCTACGTTCACACTGCAGGTCTTAATGCTCAATTCCGATTTTTTGATCAAATCCGATTTTTTTGTCTGCTCGTTCACACTACAAATAAAATGCGACAGCAAACGCGCTCTAGTGTGAACGCTCAAAGCGGCCCGCATGCGCAAAAGAAGATGTCACACACAACGTGCTCTGTTTAGACCCAGAGCAACAGTATTGTTTGACTGATGGCCCTTAATATAAAGACTTCGGTCTTCACGTTTCCCAATTTTTGCTTTAAGTTATTTTGTTATTTACATAATAATGTAGATAACCTAATAATGATCCTTATTGCCGTTTAAGAGAGGAGCGGTGCTTCAAAGGATAGCTGTAGATTTCTGTCAGAATCTGCAGATTATACAGTACAAATAAAATGTTTACGTTGTCTTCCCAACAGTTTCACTGACATCCACACTGGATGGCCAGGAAGCGTTCGCGATGTCTTCTCGGGCGCTTCTCTGGCGCTGATAATTGGCTTCAGTCTTGTGTCGGTGACGTAAAAGGCGGATTTAATGCGACTTGACCGTTCAAACAGCAGTCGCTTTCTAAAACATCGGATATGTATCGGATTCAGTACCACATACGAAAGTGACCCAGATCGGATTTGAAAATATCGGATTTGCGCCGTTCACACTGTCATAGCATGATCGGATATGGGTCGCATAGGGTCAAAAAAATCGGATTTGATGCGCTTTCGCCTGCAGTGTGAACGTAGCCTTAGATGTGTCCTTGAGCCATCACAGCTGATTTAAATGGCTAAATTACCTCCTCAGCATGTATTGAAGTTCTCCAGAGTCCTGGTAATGAACTAATCATTTGATTCAGGTATGTAGACCCAGGGTGATGTCTAAAACCTGCAGGACACCGGCCCGTGAGGCCTGGAGTTGGCCAAACCTGGTCTAGAAAAAACACAGGGGTCAACTTAAGGCTGCGATGCCCTGAAAAAACACTGGAGAAACCCTGGAGTTCCTAGATCAGCTGGCAAGTCTTTAATGAAAAGGTTAACTGGTTAGTTTGTTCAAGTAGAGCCGTCTGCTGTTGTCTCTTGCTTTTCCTTATCCTGTTGCAGCTGATATTTTGGATAAAAAGTTCAGTAACATTCACAAAGGCCATTTCATTGGCCTCAGTTATTCCTTCACCATTAAAGAGGAACTAAACCACCACTGAAAAAGTTGTCTGTAGTCATGATAAAACCCTTTAATAAAATGTATTTGTATAGAGAGCAGTTGCAAGTCTGCAGCTATTCACCAAGGGTTGTTCTGTTGACAGAAGAGAAAAGGTGTAATTGGCTAGAACGTGTACAGGACCTACATCACACTTGTCTTGTAGTCTGATCTTCACAGAAGGCAGTGATAATTTATTTAGCATCATAATGATTAAGCTGTTGTCTTATTTGGCATTGTGAAATTAATACATGATGGTAATAATAAACTCACAGTAGACCATGCATTTAAAAAAAAAAAAAAAAAAAACATTACGTAGCTCCATAGGTGGAGGAGGTTGATGTATTTCTTGAAAGACTACTCAATTAGGAGCTAATGTGGCTAAAATGAACATCCATCTATGTCAGGTTGTTAAAATTTTTGGGTATTATTCATGTAAGTCTTTGGTATTGATGGATAGAAAAACCTTTATTAAATGCCATCACATATAATAATGGAGACAAAATGACAAATAGCAGTGGACTGTAAAAGACCAGC
Organism: Maylandia zebra; assembly: GCF_041146795.1. Classification (NCBI taxonomy): domain Eukaryota; kingdom Metazoa; phylum Chordata; class Actinopteri; order Cichliformes; family Cichlidae; genus Maylandia; species Maylandia zebra. The sequence continues at coordinate 30,401,818 of NC_135187.1, forward strand.
CTGGTAAGGTGTAAGAGATACTTTATGCAAAGTAAGATGTCAGAGCAGAAATTTGATCAATGGCTGCTAATTTTCTTTAAGCTGACCTCAGCCCAAGCTAATACTCATTCCGCCGGGCAACATCTGTTCAGTGCTCCCCCAAGTAAAGGCTTCTTCTAATTGCTGCCCTTTGTTTGATCATAATTGACTGTCGGCTTATTTCTCAGTATATGAATCTTAAAGTTAAGAGTTAAAAAGCGGAATTTTAGATCTGTGCTTGAGAGACACACAACTCAGACAGTAGCTGAGTCGTTGGTTCTCAAAGGCAACATGTTGGATGTAAAGACCTGACTGACTTTGATTTTAAAGGGTCAGTCGATTAATTGAAGCATCTGCCAGTCAGAAAGCTTTATTGGTTGCTTATGATCAGGTGGTTCTGAGTTCTGCAGGGGTTTTTTCTTCTGATTAATAATTCCAGTATTGATTCTGATTGGCATTTTTGTGGTATAATTACTATGTGTTGCTGCTCCAGCTTTGAACACTGTAGGACCTGCACAGATTGAAAGCAGAAGTGTAAATAAAAGTTTGGCTGATGCCCATTATTAGTAATCAGGGAGATTAAAACAAATGATTGAAGAAATGTTCTTTAAAAAAACCAAACAATTATTTGTCTTGTATGAATAAATGTATTATGGCAGGAAACCTGTCTTTCAGAACAATGCAGCTTAATTCCTAATGATTTCTATATCCTAATGCTTACAAGCTGTAATCTTGAGTAACAGCTGTCATTGTTCTGTTTGTGGTCCTTTTAAATATGCTTTTGTATCCTTTGTGTTTTTAGTGGGTTTTTTTGTTTTTTCCCCACATGTTGCGTCCTGCAGTTTCTTTGTTTTCTTTTTTAAATAAGCCATCAACCTGCCAGAGACTACAAAACAAAAGCTGACATTTTTAGATGGCCCTGAGCGTACATATTAAAAAATGTGAGCTGCTCCTTCATAAATAACATCAACAAACAACAGTCAGCAAAGTCACTGTCAGATATTTTGTGACTCTTTGTTTGTAGATGGGCATCTCTGCATGTGCCTTTTATTAGTTTGCCTTACTTTAGATTTTCCAGCCGATCCAGTTATTGCAAGATTATTTTTGCACAGCTGTACCCTAGTTTTAACCATTTGTCACTGTACCCTAGTTTTAACCATTTGTCACTGTACCCTAGTTTTAACCATTTGTCACTGCAACAAGTGCCTTTTTTGGGGGGGGGCGTATTTTAGTGTTGCTGGGAAGCCATGCATGCCTGTCAGCAATGGACAGAGCACAAATGTGGTGTTGCAACTTGCTAGCTTACATTTGAACTACAACTCTGCAAAGGTAAACTAAATCTAAAGCTCCAAGCTGCTGCTTCAGACTGTGAGCGTGATACTCATTGTTGCTCTGTGCTTTTAAACCGGTATTGATGTCAAGTAACTAATCAAATCACATTTGTAACTCCGAGTATTTTATCATCATTCTGTTAAAAAAGAAAACAAATGCTGAATAGCCACCTCAGCTTTACAGGGCTCAAAGAATTGGATCCAGATGACTCAAATGTCTCGTGAAGTGTTTCTCAACAGGTCGCAGCTGCTTTGGCAGCCTGTGAACGGCCAAAAGAATATTTGCCACAGGTGATCTTCTATTCTGTAAAACACGATACATTTACTGTGGTTTGTCTGCATCTTACGACTGAGTGATAATCAAAACATGTTCTTGTGTCGTTAGTCTGTTTCCTTCACCTCTTCGCCACCTCCCTCGAACACATTTATCATCACAGTCAACTTTGGGAGGGTCAAAAACAAGGCGAACACAATAGTTTAGCAGCAGAGATATTTAGCTGTAAATAGATTCCGTTCCCTGTAATCGCACTTGCACTAAACTTATTCACTCACTACTTCCAGCTTGCAGTGATGAGACCAAAAGCATGCCTCTAAACAAGCTTTGAGGGGGCGTCGTGCTGTGCTTTGAAAAGTTTGACGGTGGGCTCTTTGGTTGGCCTTTGATTATATCCAGGAGAGAAAAAAAAAGGAGAAAAATCTGTGGGAAGTTTGCCTTGCTCTTTGTGAGGATTGTTAATGCTTCCGTTTCTGCCAAGGTTGTAAGAACCCTACCTGACAGAGTGAACTGTACATTGGTCTTTGAAAGGAAATGATCAGAAGCCGACGGGGCTTTCTGTACAGTGGCTCCATGGTGAGTAGCAGACAGGAACTGTTCTGATGCACACACAGTACATGTAAGTGTTTTGCTCTTAAATTGATACATACTGTGCTTTTTCCCCTGTCTGTGGAATAAAGACCTGTTTTCTAAGAACCTATACTACTGCTATTCTGCTCTACTGGCATACCTTTTATAATGGTAGAATGTAATATCAATCAGTCATTAGCTTCGTGCCAATGGCTGATTGTTTCAATTCAATTCAATTCAATTTTATTTATATAGCGCCAAATCACAACAAAAGTCGCCTCAAAGCGCTTCATAGATATAGAGAAAAACCCAACAATCATATGACCCCCTGTGAGCACTTTGGCGACAGTGGGAAGGAAAAACTCCCTTTTAACAGGAAGAAACCTCCGGCAGAACCAGGCTCAGGGAGGGGCGGGGCCATCTGCTGCGACAAGTTGGAGCAAAAGAAGAAAAACAGGATAAAGACATGCTGTGGAAGAGAGACAGAGATTAATAACAGATATGATCAGTGATCAAATGTTGTTTTGCACATTTATATTACATTGAATCTGCCTTGTTCTAGTTTTGTGTCAGTAACTCTACTTATGGTAGACTGTATTAAAGATATATGTAGCTTCTGGATCTGAAAAGTACCTGAAACCCGCTTTCTTTTTATTGGCCATTAGGGGAGTGCGAGGTTTGTGGTTGCAAAGTAATTTTCACTGTGTAGAGATCTCGGATAAAACAGACCTCAGCTCCCTTGCTTAACTAACTTGTAGAGATGCTAGTTTAACGTGTCATAATAATGGAATAATGGGATGGTACTAATGAGGTCACTCAACCCTATTCTTGATGCCAGTATGAGCAGATTTGAAGGTGTTTCATGTGCTGTGATTTGGCAACATTTGTAAGCCAGAGCCTGAGATGTATCACTGAGAGCACAACGCTCCTTCAAAACTTCTTAATAAGCATGCCATTACTCCCTGTTCCATTGTGTTGTGATGTAGGTAGGTCTTACTCATCAAACTGTTGAGCATTTTAGGGTAACTATTGTGCAAATTTGGTACTTGCTAGTTAGCCGAGTAAGTTAGGAGCTGAGATATGCAAGCTAGGCTAACTGGCTCTTTTTTTAGAAGATGGTCTTCGGAAAAAGAGAGCTTGCTAGTTGTAGATTCCAAATGTTGGCACCAAATCTAAGTAGAGTCATTTCGTGTCATTTGAACACCTGTTCAGTTATCAGGAAGAAAGGAGAAATCATGTTTAGTTACAAATTAAGAAAATATTGCTCCATTTTTGGCTTTCTGACACGGGATACTCTGGATATGTTCATGGAAGTTTTCCTTCCCACTGTTACCAAGTGCTTGTCCAAAGGCGGTCATGTGATTGTTAAGTTTTCTCTTTATTATTGTATTTTTTTTAAAGTTTTGATATATAAATAGAATCTAATTGAATGTCCTTTTTGCTAAAGTATTTGGCTGCACAGAGCCTAAGATGGCTGAGCGGTTTGCAGCCTACACAAACATACTCCGATTCAGTCCTCCAAAAATGCAGTTCAATTTGGATGACTTAATGCGTAGATCTAATGCCGATTGGTTGTGAAGTGGAAGGGAACAGAATTCACTACAAACAGCAGAGGTGCAAGAAGCTGCTGTTGGTGCTTTTCATTGCTTTTAAAGTCAGTTTCACTTCAGCTTTTTACCCCTCAGCTATGAAAGGCCGATAGGGTATTGTTGTCACCCTGCCGGGTGAGCAGGCGGGCAGCGTGGACTCCCGAGTTTGTGAATGCAATAACTCGAGAACAAGGCGACGAGGAGTTTGAAATTGTTACCACAGGTATATCTACTAGGAGCCTGAGGAGTAGTATCATTGACTGCCAGTATCTTTGTATATTATAATTTTGTTCTTTTCCACAGCCGGGAAGGACCTCCAGCACATCAACCGTAGTCTTTAGGCTGGTTGTTTGTGACACTGCAGTCTGGTGAAGTACTTGTTTCCATCAAGGTTAAATATAGTAGCTGCAGTGTCAGAACCTCATATGTGTTGGTTCAAATGTCTGTTTATCATAACTGTAAACCTGAGAATGTTAACTTTATTTAGATGAAATAGCTTTCCTAAGCCAGTTTTTACAAATGTTTTTTACACTGTTCTGCTTTTTAATAAACAGCCCATCTGTCCCTCATATTTTGATTGTAGTAACAGAAAAATAGAACCCATTTAAATCCTTAGCAGCTGCCACAGAGACGAGGCTAAACGATTGTTAGTGTTCGCTTTCATGGTAGATCGTCGTGGGCAGACTGGACTGAGATGATCATATTTTAGAAGGAATTAATGATGAATATTCATTTGTTTTCCTGACAGACATAAAAAGAAAAACTGTTTTATTTGTCTTACACTGCAATTTATTGGTGCCCTAAAGGGTTAACCTGATTCAAATTTGATTCAGCAAATGGAACACGAGGAACAACCTGACCTCCTTTTTAAAAATTTTTCTTTCTCCATTTTTACATCAGACTTATTACTACTGGCACTTTTACCCTCTACCTTAACCAAGGCACACTGTGTTGTTCATGTAACCACCAACAAAACCTGGTTTGATGTCAGACGTGATCCTGACTTACGCCCCTCTCATTAATCTCACTTTCAGCTTGATGCTTGTTAAGGTCAAAGACTGGACATTTGCTGAGGCTATATTCATTCCTATTGATCTGAAAGCAGCCAGTTGGGTAGTTTGTTGGTCCGTAGCCATTGCCATTATAAATTGAGCAGCTAATACAATAAAGGATTGATGAGCTTTTGTTATTGGTTTTTTGTTGTTGTTTTTTTTAAAATAGTGTAATATTTTTTAATTAACTTTTTGATAAAATTCATCAAAATGGAAATATTAAAATAAAAGTTGACATTTTTACAGGAAGTTTGTATGGCATTGACTGTTTGACAGTGCAACCGTCTCTCTAATTTAATTTAACAAGCCAGGAAATAAACCAATGTTAAACTGTAATCCTTATGAGAGTTATATAGGATAAACAAAGGAAGACATAAAATAAGCAGCACATAATTAGATTATTAATATTATTTTATTTTGTTTATCTTTGAACTAATACAACAGTACCTGCATCAAACATCTGATTCCAGCTTCTTTAATCCCTCCAACTTTAATCACCGTCATTACAGTACAGCATATTACCCAATTATATGGAAAAGGAAAAGTGCTTTCCAGATATAATTACATGCATAATTAGAATCTGTAGTGGATCAACCGAACAGACTAATGTACGAGGTTCTCCTTGATGATAATTTGAACAGGAATTAGTCCTTTAATAGAGCTTTTCATCATCGGAAATTTAATGGCAAACAATGAAATGTGCTAATCTTTACCTTGCTGCAGTACTCTCCAGAGATTTGGGCACCCACTACACTTATTTTCTGTTTCATGTTTTCCTTTTTGGAGGCTCACAGCTCTTAAGAAATTCTTATATATTGTATTTATCTTATATAATGTTGGTGCAGTCCCTCAGTTCTTTCACTTCCTGAAAAAAAAGCTTCCTGTAGCTCCTCATCCCCTTTAAGCCATCTTTCATCTGATTGGCTGCTCCTCAATTAAAAAAAAAAGGTTTAGGCAGGTGATGAGTGAGGCTTCCTGAGCCAGAGCTGTGTACCTGAGATGACCATATTCGTGATAGGCTTCCTGTTTGATATTTCAGAGTCAAGAGTAGAGAGGAAAGTGTCCTGGAAGCCTTTGGCTCACAGCTGTTACAAAGACTGACCTCATTATTACCTTGCTCTTGGTCATGCTTTAATTAGCATAAAGAACTAGTAGTGCATAAGTCTGCGCGTGCGTGCGTGCGTGCGTGTGTGTGTTGGTTAGAGAGAATAGGAAAACACATAAAAATGAGCCAAAGGAAAACATAACATCCTTTGTTAATTTTTGTGGTCTTACATAAAGATCTGAAATTTAAATGAATAAAAGAAAACAACAATTCTTATCATGAAATAAATATTTAAATCCAAATTTATGTGCTGCAGTCATGGGCCTTTCTCTTAGGTATTTTGTTTAGTGTCCTTTATGTCAGTGTTCTCCAGTAATGCACAATGTCTGTAGATGTGTAACTGTTCCTCCGTACCGAATCTTTGGTTGGAATTTGTTAAATGCATTTTCACTGAAAGGCTGAGGGCATAAACAGACATTCTCTCACAGCCATATTCACTAAAGATTCCCAGGATTCAGTGGAGCTTTATGTATTATTTGCCAGATGTTTCTTATAGAAATAAAGACATGTTGATTTAATTTGTATTCCGTGGAGGAAGGGAATTAATGAATCCAATTTGCACTTGAGAGGAGGCCAAAATGCAAAATGAAAAGGGTATTTGTGGCATTTACAGTGTGAATTCATGCTGCTGTTAAAGAAGATAAAAATGTGCTCACAAAGCTCCTTTTAACAAAAATATAATAGGTGGATGACATCTTAGGCGAGGAGAGCGACAACGAGAGTGAGGGCCGAGGGAAGGAGAAGCCAGGTAACGAGGAGATGGAGGATGAAGAGGAGCAGCAGCAACGGCACCAGCAGGCAGGAGCTGGACAGACGGTGGGAAGGAGACTCGGTCCTCAGGCGCTGAGCATCGATGAGAGGCTTCAGACTCCATCCAATGTGGCCAGTCAGTGTCAAAGTGTGGCAAGGTGAGGCACAGAACTTTTTATCTCTTGCCGTTTAACTCCCCCCGCTGCAGCTTTTTGGGCCTCAAACACAGGCATCGTGGGATAGAGGGAAGTCATAAAGTTATTCTAAAGTTACAACCATCTACATGCCAGATATTTACTATTACTGCCCCCCGATGCTTGCACTCACTGTCAGTGATGCTCATCTTGCATAAACATGTCTAGGTGAGAAGTATGCTAAGCTTAAATTATAGTTTAACAAGTCCATAGGGGAATCTTGCAAAATGTACTGTATATTTTCAGGGTCTTATTTCTCCGATGACTATTAACATAACACACCACTTCATCAGCACTACTTTGCTGAAGCCAGACGGTCTGGTCCGTTGCCATGGAGACTAATTCCAAACAGACAGCAGGCGCTCGAAGAGTTCTGAACATATGAGAGTCTCTTATTGCTGAAAAACATGCCGAGTCGTCAGACTGCCAGCGTTTAATCTCACAGGACAAAGTATTTTGCTGTCTTTGGTACATTCAGAGTGTGGATTATTATGAAATTAAGCATTTCTCATTAAAATGCGCTGCAGTCTACAGAAGCATTCTGCCCAAAACTATTTTTTTGATGTATGAAAAGCCTCTCCAAGAGATGGAAATGGCAAGCATGAATTAGACCCAGACAATCTGGTTCCAGATAAGAAAAAAAAATTGTAAAGGTTAAATAATACAGATATCAATCAATAATACAGATATTCCTGGATGTTACAACTTGCACACATATTTTAGGATGGCAGAAGGTAATATAAAACTGCCACAGTTTAGTTTAGGGATGTTTTGGGGTTGTAAATAACCTCTGTCTAAGCATGCACCACATTTGCTAGTCCTCTAAAATAATACTACTACAGATATGAAAGTTGCATTTCATTCATCATGGAATTGTTTTATTTTTGGGATTAATTCCAACACTAAGCTATATTTCTTTCTCTTCATGTGTGCTAACATGGAGTGTGTGCATGTTAACTTGTGTAGCAAAATCCTGTATTGAGTAGATAAGGTTAGCCAATTCATTTAATCGCCTCATTGTGCTAAGTTGTAGTTAGCTGATCGCTAGCAAAAGCATATCTGTGTACAAGTTCTAACTGGCTTAAAGACTTTGACACTTATTGTGTGTCATTTCAAATAGATATGTGAAATAGATCTGTAGCCCGCCAGCTAACACGCAGACAGTTAGCTGAAACATGTTTTGGGTATTTTTGATGATACTGAATTTTTTTTTGTTTTACATACTCAATTTTACATTTCCTTTAATGATGCATCTAATTAATATATTTTAAAATAAAATCAAAAATGCAGTAGATCACTAAAGTCAATCAGTATTCACAGTATGCCATTGCCGTGTTGTCCTAAACAAGCTAAAATTTGCAAATACAGTGTGTGGAGAGTGGCTGCAATGCACACCTGCAGTCGGGAAAATTTAAATGCATAATTTCTACATAGGAATATTGTGATAACGCACCGAGGCCCGAAACTGTGGGTTTTGTTTTTGGTTTTTTTGGGGTTTTTTTAAACCTATATATGGGTGTTGATCTAACTGTGAGGCTTGAGGTGCGCCCTCCTTTCATTTCAAATATTCGTTTCCTTTTGCGTTCTGAATTTCAGGACTCCTGTCATTTGTTCTATTGACTCAAATACAGCGTAGTGTTGTACTGCACCTGTTAGTGCATTTTACCTCTGCCACTCCATATGGTGCTTTTGTTGAGCACCTCTAGTACCTAATGCACCTAGCAATTGTGTATAAGTATTAAATATGTACTTCAGGCCTAAATATTTGTTGTGTTGTATATTATAAAGAAAAGATCTGCTAAGCTAAACTCCAGCTTTGACGAGGTAGACGGAGAAACTCCACAGCTTCCACCCTGAGCTCTTTAGATAATAGCACTAATATTTGACCGTTGCACCTTTTTCTCAAGACTTGGGTTTCCTTGTGTAATTCAGCGTTCAGCCTCACTGCTCTGACTGTCAGAGCATAAAATTGAGTATTTTTCTACATTGCATTCACCCAGAAGCCTCTCCTTTTTTCTCCCTATGAATGGTTTTGGCTGTGGCTCAGTATCCATGGTTGCCCAGACATGTCAGTCCATCTGTCACCTGGTCCGACAACTTTGGTTGCCGCTAATGAGTGAAGCCTGAAACGCACTGTCCACAGTGTTGTTTACTGGTTGTTGAAAACCTTTGCAAGTCCACCTCCAGTCTGTGCGGTGGTGCAGAGGAGCAGCACATGATTAAACAGCCTGACACACAAGGGGAAGGGGTGTAAATTTGATTCTGAAAGCAGTGTGGACTGAAATTGGCTGGTAGGTGTTTGGTTCCTTCCATGAAAAGACACCAGCGACAGTCTAATAATATCACCCTGTGCTCACCACTGTGATGCTCTGACAACTGTTTCTGTTTGTAAAGAATATTCAGCTCACAGGTTTTTGTTGTATGAGGTTAAAATTGCACTCAGGAGCGTTGAATTCCTTTCTGTGCGTTTAGCTTGACTGACCACTGTTTCTCTCCAGTTTCCACTGATATTTTACAAGTTAGCCTAGTTAGTTTTCATGTGTAAATAATAGTAAAGTACCACAAAGGAACCAGCATTGTTCTCATATAAAAATCATTCACCGTTTAAAACAACACAGAACAACTTTGAAGCTGAACTGCTTGAAGGTGTCATGTGTTGATTTTAAATCTGAGCTACTGATATTTCTCCTTCTGTAGTTTTTTTTAATTTTCATTTTACTGTTTATAAACATTTATGATGAATTAATGCAAGAAATTAATTCGTGGCAGCTTCTGAGGGTGAAAACTGAAGCCAGCGTCTAAGTCCTGAGACATGCAGTTCTTTGACTGAACACTTGAGGCTTTCTCCAATAGTCGCGATATCTTTTGGTAAAATAACAAACTTAAAAGAAATAAAATTAATTTAGACTAAACAGAAAATGTAACTTTCACTAACAAAAACACAACAAGCCTTCATTAAGCTGTATCATCTAACCAGTCTGGTATCAGACCACGTTCACAGGTTATCTTTATATTTTAATAGAAACAGCTGGAAACGCGTTCGTCTTTCACTCTACCTGCGCTCACCGTGTCGGTAGCGGCTCCGCCTCTTTGCTCTCGCGGTGTGCAAACAGACTCTGTGTTTTTGTTTATAACTGGAGTCATGTGGGCTGAATGTTGTCAGACTTTTATTCAAACGCTGCTCCTGAATACGTTTGTATTGCAGGTCTGCATTTTGCCTCAGTTGTGGTTGAAACGCTCATGTTTCCATAGTGACAGTTGCACGCTGCAGAGCGTGCATTGACCGAAGCATCGGAGCACAGAATTAGTGTGGAGAATTTTTTATGATTGAATTATTTGAATTAGTCGATGAATCGTTGAAGCCCTACTGTTAACTAACATAAAGAGTGTGACACGTGAAATGGATGCTGACAGAAAACATAGTATGAATACGAAAAATAAGGCTTTAAATTCCCCATAAACCTGTTTAAAAATCATATAGATGTTAATAATCACTGTATGTGCAACTACGTTTGTGCAAAGTTTTATTCAGATTAGTTCATTCGTGAAGGAGGAGATGGGATACATCCAGACGTATACATACATACATACATAAATGCTACAGCTGCTACAATCATGATGGTAAGATTATTATTCTGCCTCCAATTAGTAGTTTGTAAGTTTGTAACATGTTTTTTTTTTCTATAAATCCAACAGAATAATAGTTCAGATTTGACAGTACATACGTTGAGTCTTTCTGTTAGCAGGTATTTATTTGCATGTGTAGTAGGAGGCCAAATAAAACACTTTGCATAACACCATTTCTAAAATGTCAAAGATGCAAAGCTGAGCCATTTACTAGAGAGGGGGGAAACATCCTCAGTATCCGCCTCTGACTGTCTACAAGACCCTGTTAATGTAATTTTCCTGTCTGACACAGAAAAGTATTTGATTTTATTGTTGCCCAGTTTAACATTTCTAGAAGAATTCATATAGCGGCTTCCTGTTTTAGAACGGAGTAAGTGGGACCTCTGGTCCTCTGGGAGATGGCTTAATAGTTGCCATTCTGTCAGTCTCCATCCTGGCTCTTCCACTTCCTTGTATTTGGTACAAAACAGGCATACATCTGTTGCTAAGATACTGTAGTGATGCAACTGTCTCTGTTTTGTTCTTGCCATCATTCAGGATCTGCTTCAGCCTTTCTTGTTTCCATTTAAAGTGAAAACAACACTGCTCTTATTACGGTTCTTTTCAAGCTTCCTGTTCACCAAATTTAGACAGCTAACTGCAGGTAAATAATAACGTCCTGCTTTTATCAGATTTTTTTTTTTAGAAATACACCCTGTAAAGCGGGGAATTTGCACCTACGGCGCCAGCAATTTGTTTCTTAAGAGATAAAGCAGCACTTTTTGTTCTGAGGAGCAAAGCTGACAAAAACTATCTGAGAAAACGCAGTAGATTTATTCAGTTTTGCTGTTTAGTTGCACAAATCATTCCACTTGGATGATTAGATGCTCAGTCTTTTTAAAATGCACTGAAAGATGAACAGCTTGTAAGAATCTCCATTGGGCTGATTCCACTCCCTTGTTTGTTTGTTTGCTGATTTAAAGTGCTTTATTTTGGTGAATCAGCTGTGACTCGGTGCACATTCAGGGCAGCAAGTAATGTGGCACATGCAGGGGATCCGTTGAGATTCTGCTTTGTTGACTGTGCACACAGTACATCACAGTGCATTTTATTGTCTAACTAACTGATGCAAATAGCAGCAAAACTGAAATACAGATATGGATAAAGAAGAAGCAATAATGTAGAATCAACAATAGACCAGTGAGTTAGTGAGATAAGTTAAATTCACTTTTGTCTGTATACAATACAACAACACTCACCTCAAGGCGCCTTATTGTAAGGTAAAGACTCTACAATAATCCAGAAAAAAAACTGTACAATGAGCATTTGGTGACAGCCGTCTGCTGTGAGCGAATGTGGGTGAGGGGATATTTAACTTTTAGAAGCACAATAATAAATTTAGCAATGTAGCAAAGTAACGTATAAATATTGGAACTTGGTCACAAAAGTTGTTAATCCAGACAGCTTTATGGGTGTATATAATTCATACATGATTTAATACTGTGCTGTTAATTCACTGTAATTGTAGACGTGAGGCATGAGTGGAAAAGCAGAGCCGTGTTGGCCTTGGTGCATCTCTGCTCTCTCTGTGTGTGACAAAGGAGACACCAGGGAGCTGATTTCCTGCTTTATAGCCTGCACCAACAAGAAAGCATCAAATCACAGTTGACATCGGACACGTACAGCAACACAACGATCAGTCTTCCACAATCTATAACTAATGGACGGATATAAGCTGTAGAGGTCAAACAGATCATTTGTAACATTTGCCTTGTTCTTTTTTTCCTCCTTCTTTATGGGTTTGGAAATTGCTAACAGGAACAGTTGGCTAATAAGACTCATTAGCTAACTTATTAGTTGTAAAACCGAAAGAAATCCATTGTTAGAGTTGAAACAATCATGGTGCCGTAGTTGCTGAATTCACCTGCAACTGACCTGAACTTAAAAGTGAATAGTTTTTTGTTTTCTCACCATCTTTCTTCATGTTTTCAGCTACAATCAAGGATTAGTGTCTTGTGGAAATGGGCTTTAGAAGTTGAAGTTGGTATCTAGTTCAACTGTTTATGTTTCCAGGCCACCACCTGTGTCTTTAATACAACTTATTTAACCACAAAATGTTCATGCTAACCCAAGTCCTACATGTCATTGTCTTTAAGGTAAATAAATAGAATTTTGACATTTAAGATGGATAATAATAATAAGGAATGATTGCTCACATCAGGAAGTAGGCTATGTACTGTTTCACATAAAGTGATCCAGATAAAGCACTCTTTTCAAATGTTGCGTTAAACAGCTAATAGTAAACATTAAGCTAAGTCTTTGTGCAGAAAATATCAGCTCTCAGATATCCGTCAGCTTCTGCCAAACAAAATTTTTTGAGTTTTACACAGAAGTTTCCACAAAAGTCTTTTCATTGTGTTATGTTTACACTTTATAATTCTTCACATAGTAGAATTAAAAAGACAAGTTTAACTTCAAATCTCAGTAACCTTGGAAAGAGTTGACTATTTTTAATAAACAGTTAACAGGGTCGGGTTGAACAAGGACTCAATATTAGTAAGTATTCTGCAGCAAGAAGTGTAGGAATGACTTATGGATAATCTGGATGCATTTCCTTTTAGAGAGTGTTCCTCTGGGTTGTTGCTGATGTGTTTTGAACAGTTTCATTACTGTCTCCGCGAATTAACTACAGAGCAAAAGGAAGAATTTACTCATCTTGTTCAGTCAAAATCACCCAAACCCCATCTGTCTTAACTTTCTGTCACAACATGAAATGTCTTTAATAAAAGAGTAAGAAAGTCTTTGAAGACAGAGAAAAAAATCCAGTGGGCTGGTGTTTTTCAGCCCTCCTGGGGATTTGTTGGTGTCATTAGCTGCTGGTCGGGATTGATGTGAAAGATTTTTGATGAGGAGAAACACTCTGACAGATTTAAGATTATACAAGAAGGTTTGAGGTTTTGAGGGTCACTGCGGAAGAGGGATGAACCTGAATTTTTCAAAACTGAATTCAATGGTTTTGAAGCTAGTGCAATTTTGTTAGCAATGAGGTAGCTAGCTTTCACTGCAGCATCACTGCTGTCTCAGCTGTGAGTAAACACAGACTGCTGTTTCTTCAGACCCGCCAACAGTTCATTCACCTTCTCTCTTCTCCGCTGTCCTTGAAAGTTGTCATATTTGTCGGCATGAAGACTCACATAGTGGCGACGGAGGTTATATTCTTTCAGCACTGCAACATGCTGGGAACACACCAAACATACAGCTTTCCCATTCACGTCCGTGAATAAATAGGAGGATGACCATTTTTCTTGGAACACTCTGCACTCCGCATCCACTTTTCTTTTTTTTGACAGAGACATATTGGGGAAATAAGGGTGCCAAAGCACATCGGGTTTAAATTTCGCAGGCAAAACAAAGTAGCTCACAATTGCTATTGCGCCATCCAATGGACACAATTGGAACAGCAGTTAGTTTATTGAAAAATTGATGCTCATTTTTATACTTTACAAAATCATCTCATGGGCCAGATTAAAGCCATTTGCAGGCCTGATCCGGCCCGCGGGCCGTACGTTTGACACCCCTGCCTTAGTGACTCATGTGGACATGTTGAGGTGATGTCATTAAAATAAAGGAATCTATGTCTGAAAAGTGGCTTGACAGTTGAAACCATGGTTTATATAGGATGTTTCATAAGAACTGCTGCTCATCATTGGCTCACATTGGTATTTTTCTTTTTTTTTATAGCATATTGGCATGTCAACATCTTTCAGTTCAAAGCAGGGTTTCAGCAGGGTTGCACTGTTGACGTTTTCATTTGTGGAAAATGGAACATTCAGACAAAGGCGAGCAAGATATTAATGTTCTGATTGGCTTCATTCAGACATGATGAGACATTTATTACTGACCTCACACTCAAGAATGATCGGTGTTTAGTCTTGTTTAAGACTGCTTTCTGTAGCCTCTTTAATACATATATGAGAGCACACATGCACATGTTAGGCTGGGACTTACTGTAAAAGTATAACTGGTTAAACTCTGTGGGTTGGGTGCCCTGCATGGAGGTTTCTGTTTTTTTAGATGAAGACACAGGAGTGACAGATTTTTGCCAGATTGAACATGATGTAATGAGCCTTATTAATATGTATTTATTTTTATGTAAAGCAATACAAATGCTATCTAGTTTGACTTGTAAGTTTAATGAAGCCAGCTTTTAAACCAAAATAGTCTTGCAGTCTCTTTGGTTTGTTAATTTGCTATCAGGTGAAAGAACTGGGGCTGGGGCTGGTCTCAGCTGATATTCTTTACATATGTCATCTGTCAGGTCATTATTTCAATTTACAGCAGTATTTCACACAGTAGTTTGCAATTTGCTTGGCTCCAAACCACCATGTTCTGCACTCACTGCTGACAGTATTGGATGGTGATAAAGATGTATCTGTGATGAGGAAAAATTGCTCTTATGCTTTAAAATAATTGTGGGTTAATACTGCTCTTTTTCCTTTTTTTATTCATTGATAAATTGACCAGAATTTAATAAGAAAGGAGGCTATAGAGGCAGAAACAGCAGCTGTAACATGCTTATTTCTCTGAATTGGTTGTTCAGCAGGGGGTGGTTCAGTGGTTAGCACTGTTGCCTCACAGCAAGAAGCTCCTGAGTTCAATCCCAACATCAGGCCACTCTGATGGCCTGATGTTGGCCTTTCTGTGTGGAGTTTGCATGTTCTCCCTGTGTTTGCGTGGGTTCTCTCCGGGTACTCCGGCTTCCTCCCATAGTCCAAAGCGGATAAGTGGATGGATGGATGGGCTGTTCAGCATTATTAAAAACATTTAAGTTCTAGAAAGCACTTTTAAGCTTCCACAGCATCTTTGGCCAAATGTAACACTTGAAAAGAACAAGTCGTTTTGATTTTTAAATGTTCTTTTTGTCGGTGAGTGTTGTCCAGTGGTCAAATTACAGAGCTTCTCCTGGTAATAGCTTCCTGAAATAAAAAAACAAACAAACCCTACTGCCTTTTATCTTCATACCCTCATATGCTGTTCATGTTACCGGCCTAGTTCAAATATACAGTAACTCCTATCCTGTAATATAGTAATTATAGTACAGACTCATTATCTGTGACAGCTCTAATCCTGTAAGCTGTTTGACACACTTTCTCTCTGCTTCATCTACGGTAAACATGCAGGAAACACTGAACTCCTTTCCTGTCAACATAAAAGATTTCCTCTGTTACAGTAAAACATGTTAGAGGAGGCTTCAGAAAGCCCTGCAGGTTTAAGTGGGCTGATGAGACACATATAGGGCTGACTGATGCTGTACAAACAAACTGTACAGCAGGGACCAGTCATCACTCAGATAATTCTATAATTTATGCATCAGCTTTACCTCCTGTTCAGTGTAAAAAGTACTTTCCCATCATGACTCTTTTCAGTGTATTAGGAAGCTCTCGGGAGACTGCAGAGTTTGGGACTGTAGCCAAACCATAAATAGAGGTTTCCAGTTAAGGATTATTGTGTGAAAGTATTGGTGCCAAGTGACAAATAGCTCAGGGACTTGCTTCCAACTACAGCTGCGATTTTACTACCAAGATTAACATTAACATTTAATTTATTATACAATAAATACTTAAGAGTGAACAGAATCCATGGGGTACTGTCTTTTCTCTGATAAGCCCATCTTTATGTACATTCTGATATTACCTGACCAGACCAAAGACCATATTCAGACAATTTTTCACACTCTGCCTAGAGATAATTACATCTGAAATGACCCTTTCCTTACCTCAAAATAACCCTTTTCAACCAATTTGCTTCTCTTCCTGTGATTTTCATCCTTTCATTTTAGAATAAATGTGTGAGGATTTTTTCTTTTTCCTTCTACTTTTTATAAGGACAAATTGGCATTGGTGTGAATTGAATTAAAAATGAAAAAAAAAAACGAAGGGACGTGAATGGCAACATGTCTCAAAAGGTCAACAGCTGAATAAAACTGAAGCTTTGAATTGCAATCTGTAAGCAACGTTGTAATGTCAGCAGCTCAGTAACATACAGTGGGGCAAAAAAGTATTTAGTCAGCCACCGATTGTGCAAGTTCCCCCACCTAAAATGATGACAGAGGTCAGTAATTTGCACCAGAGGTACACTTCAACTGTGAGAGACAGAATGTGAAAAAAAAATCCATGAATTCACATGGTAGGATTTGTAAAGAATTTATTCGTAAATCAGGGTGGAAAATAAGTATTTGGTCAATAACAAAAATACAACTCAATACTTTGTAACATAACCTTTGTTGGCAATAACAGAGGTCAAACGTTTACTATAGGTCTTTACCAGGTTTGCACACACAGTAGCTGGTATTTTGGCCCAGTCCTCCATGCAGATCTTCTCGAGAGCAGTGATGTTTTGGGGCTGTCGCCGAGCAACGCGGACTTTCAACTCCCGCCACAGATTTTCTATGGGGTTGAGGTCTGGAGACTGGCTAGGCCACTCCAGGACTTTCAAATGCTTCTTACGGAGCCACTCCTTTGTTGCCCGGGCGGTGTGTTTTGGATCATTGTCATGTTGGAAGACCCAGCCTCGTTTCATCTTCAAAGTTCTCACTGATGGAAGGAGGTTTTGGCTCAAAATCTCACGATACATGGCCCCATTCATTCTGTCCTTAACACGGATCAGTCGTCCTGTCCCCTTGGCAGAAAAACAGCCCCATAGCATGATGTTTCCACCCCCATGCTTCACAGTAGGTATGGTGTTCTTGGGATGCAACTCAGTATTCTTCTTCCTCCAAACACGACGAGTTGAGTTTATACCAAAAAGTTCTACTTTGGTTTCATCTGACCACATGACATTCTCCCAATCCTCTGCTGTATCATCCATGTGCTCTCTAGCAAACTTCAGACGGGCCTGGACATGCACTGGCTTCAGCAGCGGAACACGTCTGGCACTGCGGGATTTGATTCCCTGCCGTTGTAGTGTGTTACTGATGGTGACCTTTGTTACTTTGGTCCCAGCTCTCTGCAGGTCATTCACCAGGTCCCCCCGTGTGGTTCTGGGATCTTTGCTCACCGTTCTCATGATCATTTTGACCCCACGGGATGAGATCTTGCGTGGAGCCCCAGATCGAGGGAGATTATCAGTGGTCTTGTATGTCTTCCATTTTCTGATGATTGCTCCCACAGTTGATTTTTTCACACCAAGCTGCTTGCCTATTGTAGATTCACTCTTCCCAGTCTGGTGCAGGTCTACAATACTTTTCCTGGTGTCCTTCGAAAGCTCTTTGGTCTTGGCCATGGCGGAGTTTGGAGTCTGACTGTTTGAGGCTGTGGACAGGTGTCTTTTATACAGATGATGAGTTCAAACAGGTGCCATTCATACAGGTAACGAGTGGGGGACAGAAAAGCTTCTTACAGAAGACGTTACAGGTCTGTGAGAGCCAGAGATTTTCCTTGTTTGAGGTGACCAAATACTTATTTTCCACCCTGATTTACGTATAAATTCTTTACAAATCCTACCATCTGAATTCATGGATTTTTTTTTCACATTCTGTCTCTCACAGTTGAAGTGTACCTCTGGTGCAAATTACTGACCTCTGTCATCATTTTAAGTGGGGGAACTTGCACAATCGGTGGCTGACTAAATACTTTTTTGCCCCCACTGTACGTTCCAGTTTTCAGTCAACCTGCTGCTAATTGAACTAGCTAGGATACGTAATTATTGCATGTTTTGATTAGTAACCGGTAAACGGGAATTGATTGATTATAAAGGTTTATACTTGTATATATTTATTACTTGTTTTATTTTTAAAATTACATGTTTATGGTTTGAAGTTGTTCAAAATGAGAAAACGTTGCTCTAAAACATGTTGACATGGTAAATGAAAAAGAACAATAATCAAAATTGATCTCGCAAACTAAAAGACTAAAACTTACTATGTGTCTCTTGTTACTTCATTAGCCTCAGTGTTCTCAGATCATTCTTTACATCAGGGGTTGGCAACCCTAGACACGCGTGTCACAGTTGGCACGCGAAGGGTTAACTGATGGCACGGCCATAGCTAGACACACCGGGCATTTGCTCGGTGGCCCGATGATTTTTTTTTTTTTTTTGTAACGGTATAAACAATGAAAGGTGTTGGATTGGCCAGATGCTGGCCGGTGTGTAAAACTAACTTAGTTGTTTGGTGGTGGCATCGCGGAGCTTCCACAGATTCAGTAACATTAACAAGTGGTGGAGGCCAGCACGTGGATGAGGGAGATCGGAGGCAGGACGAGGAGAGACCCGAGGCGGCCGCCGGTTCGAGCGTCAGGTGAACTGAACTTCAGGTAAGAAGTTATGACCTGCAGTCTATCTGGGTCAGATATAAACCAAGTTTAGGTGGAGTTTATTTTCGTTGTGCTGACTTTTTACAGTCCGTTACAATAACTCGTACTGCGTACTAGCTAGCATGACGGAGTTTCTATACAGCTGGGTGGGTGTTTTGATGTTACTGATGGTGAAATTTATTTAATTCATAAGGTTAGTTAGTAGAGTTGCCAACCGTCCCGTAAAAAGACGGAATCCTCCCACATTCAGAGAAATTATTGCGCGTTTCGTGTTGAGCTGAGAGGGGACGCAGTTTGTCCCGGACTTCAGCTAGAATGAAAAAAGACACAAAGGTGGATTTATTCTGTCGTTACGCTGCACAGCTGCCTCTTCTTCTCTCATTCTCTCCCCTCTCTCTCCTGTTTCTACTTTAATCATGAAACTGATCAATGATCAGCTGATCGGCTTTTCTCTCTTGTTTGTTTATTGCCCACTTTGCGCCAGAAAGAGGAATCCAGCGGATGTCGCGGTAAACAACAGCAGCACGTTTAAGCTTGATCAGCTGTTGTTAGAATTTTTTTAATATTACCTTCTAGTGTCAGCTGATGTTTGCTGGAGCCACAGCTGTAAAAGCTGCTGGTCATGATATCGGTTTGTATATCTGGTGAGAGGGAAACATGAAGATGAAACCAGGAGATGTCCTTACGGAATCATCAGAGCTGAACAGGTGATGGAGAAACAGGTTTACCTTTTAGGTGACATGAATGAGTTGAAGGGAAGTTATGAACTGTTTCTGAGAGACAAATAACACCAGGATCCTTTTCTAAGTAGCTGACAGCTGGTAACTGTGCAGGGGTGGATCTAGCAAAGTTTTGCCAGGGGGGCCAGGTAGGGCATCAACAGGGAAAGGGGTTCACAAAGAAATACTTTTCTTTCTTATTCTCATTTAAAATGTCTGGCTGTTATTAAATAATTATCTGAACCAAAGTTTTTATCTGATGTAAAATGTATAGAAATCATACATATACCAACAAGACAGTGTACATCACTGTCACAACAGCGTTTGTTTTCATTCAAAGGCTTTATGGCTTTAATACCTGGTGGGCCGGTCTTTAGTCAAGCCGGGCTGTTTTTTTGTCCCAGTCCAGCCCTGGGCACGACACACAGTGAATTAATCTGAGAAGGTGCATCAAAAAATAAATGGCCGCGCCAGTGGTGCACATCGCAAATCAGCCCGCATAGACACATTTGTTGTGCTTCTTCTTAATGACGGTATCTTAACTAACAACCCCAAGTACCAGATTCATCTTGTAATTGGCTAAAAATAACTTAGCCTACTGGTGAGAGGGACGCTGTTAGCTTTCCACATTCCGACACTTCAAAAGCTTCAGGAGCTTTTCGCTCAGCACAGCATCAGCACCACGGAGATACACGGATACATCTGTAGACTCGAGACACAATGCATTTTTGGGACTTTCAGGTGTATGGATCAATGTTGTATTTTCTGATCAAACCAGAAATCTTTAATGAGCAGCTGGATTTGTCTCGCATTAACTGGCTGAGTTAATGCCAGTTAATGCAACATCGAAACAGCTGGAATCCACAGCTGTGCGTGTTCATGGAGCTTGCATTTTCACCTGCTGGACATCACTACCTGACAAGTTTAACTGTCTTCAGAACATTGCAGAGGCCTTATTGACAGTATTTGGCTCTACATATCTGTGTGAGCAGATTAGGGTAATCACTGACGATGACTTACACCTAAAAGAGCTCAAAATCAGAAAACGTTGCTCTAAAACATGTTGACATGGTAAATGAAAATGAACAATAATCAAAATTACTCATTCATTCATTCATTCATTTATTTATTCATTTTCAGGCACAACAAATACCTATATTGAACATAAAATACACAAAACAAAAAACAAAACTTGCCTGAAAAAGGAGTGGGACGAAGAAAACTTATTAAATCCCACCCCTATACTCATTCATCAACAAAAAAAAAACAATAAACTTCCCGCAGCTACGCCCATCATTGCATACAGACCCATCAACAGCCCCGGGCAGATACAAGCATCTAAGCGGCAGCTCGCAACCAACAATTAGAGCCTTCATAACTGAATACAGAATATATAAATTATAAATTGCATTACCACAGGTAACAGGCAGTAATAACTACAAGTAACAGACACACATACATATACATACATATACATCTACACACACAAGTACATATATGTACATACATACGCACACTTTATTTTTTATTTTTTATTTTGGAATCCATACCAGCAATGGTAAGAGGACAGACATTACAGAGCACACTAAAACCCATCATTGAGTATACTGTGACCAGACCAACTGTTTGTAGAGAAATTTAAATCTATGAATATTTTTGCATTGTTTCAATTGTAAACTCAGACTGTTCCAGATTTTCACACCACATACAGACACACAAAAGCCTTTACGGGTTGTTCGAGTTCTGGGTAATTTGAATTCTCCAAAGCCTCTCACATTATAAACCTTTTCTCGAATTTCAAATCTAGTTTGTAAATTTGCCGGTAAAAGTTTAGTAAAAGCTTTATACAAAATTATGGATGTATTGTAATTAACCAGATCCTGGAATTTAAGTAACTTTGCCTGAAGAAAGAATTTGTGAGTATGATCTAGATAACCAGCCTTGTGAATAATACGCAGTGCTCGTTTCTGTACTGTGACTAATGGATTAGTTGTATTTTTATATGTATTTCCCCACACTTCCACACAATATGTAAGATATGGAAGAACCAGGGTACAGTACAGAGTACGAAGTGCATCTTTATCAAGGAATTGTTTCACTTTGTTCAAAACTGCGAGGCTTCTGGAAATTTTGGTTTTTATGTGTCTGACGTGGGGTTTCCATGAAATTTTGTTATCAATTATAACTCCCAAAAATTTGTTTTCACTCACATTATCAATTGGTACACCTTCAATGATAATTGGTAATTCTATATTATATTTTAAATTACCAAAAAACATTGCTTTAGTTTTATTTATATTTAATGATAATTTATTTATGTCCATCCATTTTTTTATTAATTTTAGCTCCCTGTTTACAGTCATTACAAGATCAGTATAATCATCGCTACTGAAAAATATGTTGGTGTCATCTGCGAACAGTATGAGTTTAAGTACTTGAGAAACATCAAAAATATCATTTATGTATACATTGAAAAGTTTTGGTCCCAACACTGACCCTTGGGGAACACCACATGTAATACCAAGTTTCTCTGAATGGTAATGCCCTATGCTAACATATTGTTCCCGACCTGTTAGGTAACTTTTTAACCAGTTACCAGCTTTCCCTCGAATACCATATCTTTCCAATTTATCCAGTAAAATTGAGTGATTGATTGTGTCGAAGGCCTTTTTGAGGTCAACAAAAATACCAACTGCATATTTATTTTTATCCAGTGTATCAGTAATTTCTTCTACTGCCTCAATTATCGCCATTGAAGTGGTTCTTTGCGTTCTGAAACCATACTGACCAACATTTATTATTTGATGTTTTTCAAGGAATTTTTCTAATCTTGAATTAAAAAGTTTTTCTAGAATTTTTGAGAATTGAGGCAGTAGAGAAATAGGCCTATAATTGGTAAAACTGTGTTTGTCATTACTTTTATATAGTGGTATTACTTTCGCAATTTTCATTTTTTTTGGAAAACAACCGGACTGAAATGATAAATTACAGATATATGTTAAGGGACTAGCAATATTCAGAATAACCTGTTTAACTACAGACATATTTATGTCATGATAATCCATTGAAGACTTACTTTTACATTTTAATGTGATATTTATTACTTCTTGCTCATTTGTAGCTGAGAGGAACACTCATGCAAACTGAAAGACTACTTACTATGTTTCTCTTGTTACTTCATTAGCCTCAGTGTTCTCAGATCATTCTTTACATAAAAACACCCAGTTGTCTTGCAAAAAATATGCAGGATTAGTGAAATCACACACATTCAAAGATACTGGTAGTTATTGTTTCAAATGCCTATTTCATGACAACCAGGCTAAATTCATCTAAGGGAGCATGAGAGAGATTATCTGGATGCTGAAATGATTGTTAAAATACATTAGGCCAATAATAGTAGACCTGTGCTACATTTGTCCAGCTAGGCAACACATATTTCTGCATAAGAGATACATGAGACACCCTTTAAATAAGCAAATTTCATGTTTAAAACATGGAAATGCAGCCAAAATGGACCATACAATGGCCTCAGTGAACACATCAGCACATAAGTAGAGATGAGGAAACTCAATCACATTAGATATTAATATTACTATGAGTAAATTATATATATTATATATTCTGTTACATGGTTTAAAGAATACAATGTGATAATCACACATGAGAACGCTGTTTCCAGTTATACAAATTTATTTTATTTCACTATTAAAGAAACCAATTATGTGAATAAAAGCTCACCACAAGAACATCTCCCAACCCAGTCTTACAAAGTTGCAGTTACAATAAAAACTGGGTATGGAACATGAACTGTTGGTGAGCTAAAAAACAATCCTGGTGCTGATGCTTGTCATTGAACATTTTGGACAGAGCTCTTGATTGAAATGCCTACCGTTGTGTGTAGGCATTTCAGTCCAGATGTTATGGAGTTCAGTTCAGCTAAGATGTATTTCTAAAGCACCGGATCGCAAAAATAGCCGCTTCACGGCTGTTTATATTGTAAGGTAAAGACCATACAATATAAGAGAGAAAACCCCCCAACAATCCCCTGTGAGCAAACCCTTGATGACAGTGTCTGTGAAGGTTCTCAGTCATCAAGGCCATAGTAGTCTAAGGAGCTTGGAAAGAAAAGCGCCTGGACTTCTTTAAGTTAAAGAAGTCCAGGCGCTTTTCTTTCCAAGCTCCTTAGACTTGGTGACGGTGGGAAAGAAAAACTCCCTTTTAACAGGAAGAAACTTTCGGCAGAACCAGGCTCAGTGAGGGGCGGCCATCTGCCTCGACCGGTTGGGGGGGCACAGCTGTTATAACCCCTGACGCAGCATAGCTTCTAATTCTGAAAGATACGTAAATACCTTAAACCTGCACTCTATGCAGGACACCAAGTGATATGACTTGCAGTACTATAGGAGTCTATGCAGAAACAGTTTTCTCTCTTGAATCTCTGTAATTTTGTTTGCTACTGAGTGTCTGGGTGCAGTCACTCATTTTGGGCCAATTAAATCAAATGAATTTCCATTGTCTAAGTTATACCCCCCACCCCTCCTTATTGAACCTGCGTTAACCAGGTTTAATAGGGAGGGCCAAAGTCGTAGTTGTGCTAAATTTCCTCGAATTCTCCTCAGAGAATTTCGAGTAGCTTCCTTTGTTCTTGAAAGTTCTTTTCCATTTGTCTCATCGCTTCCCGTCCATTCCACATCTTCTTGGTAAGGTCACTAACCTTATTTTCTAAGGCCTTATTTTGTTGTTTGAGTATGTCAACTTGGACATCGTAGTTGTTTATCAGATTGTTATGTTCTTCCTGTGAAACTTTGGGAGTCTGAGCTTGGGTTTGCAACGCCATGTCTTCTGTTTTCATGGCTTTCTGTAAATCACACAGACTTTTCTTGACCTCTTCAAGCTCTCTTTCCAGTGCCTCAAATTCATGGCACAACAACTCCTTTTCTCTGTTGATCACGTTAAAATCATGTTCAGTCTTTCTCAGTGGCTTTGAAGATCCGTGATTCTCCTTTCACACCCTCATCGTGTGGTTTCAGTTCTTTTTGAGAATCACCACTCCTTTTGGAAAGCTCCTGGAGGTCCGGTTCAAGAAGTTCGTTATGCCTCAATATGTCAATTTCATGTGCAAAGCATTGGAGTTCCAGGGTCTGTCTGAGCTGTGCACTGTCCATTGTTTTGCTTTCCTCATTCATGATCCTTTTTCTTTCTTCACTCTCTTCTAACTCTTTAAAGGCTGTGTTTGCCTGATGGAGCTCAGTTTTAACAGCCTGTATTTCCTGTTGCATGTCATCTTTTTCCTTTTCAAAGTCCCTTTTCAGCTCACACATGCGTTTTATCATCACATCATTTTTCTTTCTTAAAGACTGGTTGTCCTTTTCCATGCCTTTCACTTTTATAACATAGCCTGCCTTTTTGCTTTGCAGCTCTCTGATTTCATCCTGCATTTCCTGCATCACCTCTTTGTGTTGCTGAATTTCTTTGCTATTGGAGCTTTGTGCATCCTGTAGAACTTTATTCAAATATTCCAGCTCTTGAATTCTGATGTGAATTTTTTCATTCTCTAGTTGCAGGTCTCTTTTCCTCTTGTTTTTAGAGAACCCACTTCGTTTGAAGAGAACTTCAATGTTTTTTTGGAGAATTTTGTTCTCATTTATGAGCTCTCTTTTTTGCTCCTTAAGGTCGGCGTTCTCGACTTTAAGGTCACGTATGGTAGAGTTTTGTTGTTTGAGAGTTTTATTCTCATTTTTCAGCTCTTTGATTTGCTGTTTAAGTTTTTCGTTCTCGGCTCTCAGGTTGCATACAACAGGATTTGACAGACTCATATTTCAAATTGAAGTTGATGCTAAATCTCTGTACTAACTAAAAGATTTTTTATAAATACGGTCAACTGTGTCAGAAACTGAAGTTTCGAGTAGTTTAAGTGTTTTCCTGCCTAGTGAATTCTTCCACTATCTTTGAAAGACTGACAAGAATGAGAACCTTTCCCCTCTTTAAAGGTTTTAGTGTGCTGATGTCATAAAGAAGATCAGAGATCAAAGGGATTCTGGTGGAATGTCACTGTGTCTGGTCTGGGCAGTTCTGAATTGAATAATAACAAAATGCAGATTGATGGTAATTGTAACTGATAATGCTTACATGAATTATAAACACCCAATAAATATTATTTAGAAATCCGAACTGTGGTGGAGGTGTGGTCCCTGGCTCAGCCGCAGGGGAGGAGTGATGCAGTGAGCTCAAGGGGGCGGTGCCAGGGAGGCTGCAGGGACAGGTGGTGATGATCTTCCTAACGAGGTTTTCCTTTTTATATAGTCAAGCCGGAGACCAGAGTGAGCAGGAGCATGTGCAGAAGACCAACCGGAGAGTTGGTGAACAGGTTGGCAAACCATGAAAGCCATATGTGTGGTGCTTCAACAAACACTCGCCCAGAGCGATCAACATAACAGTGTGTCGGGTTGACTTTTATACAAACAAACCAAAAAAACAAAAACATGTCATTGTGAAGCTTTAGCAAATACTAGATTGGTCAACTGATGTGCCGTAAGCATCTGTCAGCCTCTCTGACAGTTAGTTAGTGTTGCCTACAGTTAAAATATGTAATTGTGGTGAAGACTTAGTATGATTTTACATAAATGGAATCCACATTTAGGAGCCCTTCAGTAAATCCAGGCCAAGCTAAGAAGATGAGCAATGGGAGAAAGACCAAGGACAGAACACATGGAGATGACTGACCAGCGAGCTTTTAATGCTTAAACCTCGTCAAAGTAACTAGTAAGCTAATTTCATGCTTAAAACATGGAAATGCACCCAAAATGGATCATACAATCGTCTCAGTGAACACATCAGCATGTAAAAGGGAGCTACTTCAACAACTTCCAACAAAACGCAGTACTTCCACAGCAAAATATGCAAGGAAACCAGTAGCTAAACTGAAAATATCAACCCAAGATGCAACATCCTAGCTTTAAAATATTTTTCAGTTTTATTTAGTGCTGTCAGCGTTAATCTCGTTAAAATGACGTTAACGCCATAACTGCATTAATGCGGCAAATCTCCATTAACAAGTTACCACGGATTGCCCCGTGGATGGGGATGCACCACGTTAGCGCCGTTAGCTCACTAACATCACTTTAATGACATTAATGCTGACAGTACAAGTTTTATTATCTTTAAGCTTAGGTTGTACTCCATTGTCGACATAGACAGCTGGAGACTGGGAGGCTGAGTCATTCCTACTTCTTTGAAGTCTGGTAGTTTGTGCATTCTTGTGCATTCATTCATCTTGTGGTTTTTTGGTTTGTTTTTTGTTTTTTACATTTTTTCACATTTTTTTCATTTTTTTCCCATTGAAGTTATGCTTAGCTAGCTATTTGTAGTTTTTTGTGTGTTTGGAAATTTCTGTTACTGGATAACTTTTACCTGTGAAGAAAAGTTGTGTTTATCTTCGGGAATTTGTGGACTAAGAACCACGCGTCACATTTTATTCTTCTGCCTGCACCTGTATTGGCCAAAAAATCCATTAGCTTCCACACTGTATCATTTTGAATAAAATAAATGTAGGTGAGAGCTTGGAGGCAGGTAATCGAAATGCCATTTAAGTAAAGTGCTAATGGAGCTGGACTGAAGTCATCAACATTATAGATGTCAGATGTCAGAAACAAACTATACTTTGACATGTCAGGGCCGTTTTTTTTTTTCTTTTTCAAATTTCGAATGCCTCCATTGATTAATGTCTTTCAAGCTGTCACCATTAGCTTTTTCATTCCAGCATCATCTGCTGAACTAATTACATCACATCTTTGTCTGTCATATCTTTTAGCACAATTAGACCCCTTCACTTTGCAGACATGTGTGCTGTTATCAGGACTTCTCACTTTTAATTTCCTGTCTCTGTAGGTGATACACATTCATTCAGACAGCCCATGTCTCCGTTTTCCTGCGCCACATATCTCTGGAGTGTATTTGTTTTCCTAACAAAAATGAAAGCGTGGAACTTGTCAGCTTGAGCGAGCCTGTTATTATAACATCGCCAGAACAGAGATGATGGACGAGGCAAATGAGTTGTAAAGCTTTCCATTCAGGGTTGTCGGACTACAAAGTGTGAAATTTGAAATGTGTTTCATCTTCTTGGAGCTTCTGTGTTGGATGTTTTTTTTTTTTTTTTTTTGAACCGCTGTTTCCCGTTGTGGCCAGATTAGATCATGTCCCACCATCTGTTTATGTATGACCCATATAGTGCTGTCCCATGGTTTGCTGATAAACTGCTGAGCCTTTAACAGAAGATGGGAAAACAAGTGAAGGGTCCATTTCTTATACAACTTGACCTGGTGGTTGTACTGAGATTGTATGAAGGAATTTTACTGTGAATGTCAGGCTGTGAGGTAAAGCAACGTCGATGAAGTTCTGGTCACGAAAAACAAGATTATTAACACAGAAATAAAAAGACCTTTAAACTGAAATAAGTGTTGCAGTCTTGCACGAAATCTTAGTATCCATCAAAGAGCCAGTATAAAGAGACAGACAACAACACTCGATCTATATCTAGCGCCAGTTTAGAATTGCTTGTTAGGTTAACAAGCATCTTCAGAAGAGAGCAGTAGTACTTGGAAAATAAAATACATGGTTATAGAATTACCATTGCATTCAGCTTTTTATTCAATGAGCCTTCCCTTTAGCTACAAGTCTTCCTATTTAATGTATTGCAGTACTTTTCTTACACTCTTCATCAGGTTTGTCTGGCCTCTATGGTTTTGCAGCTTTATTAACATTTGTGTTGGGAGTGTTCTAAATCATCAGATTCTTTCTACAATGCACTCCAATTCAAGTGATAAAACATTTTTTTTGGTTCCACAATGGCTTCCACATAAAGTTAATCAGGAATCAGTGAAGTAATCAATAAATAACCTGACCTACAAGCAAAATGGACAATAACATTAATGTCAATTAAATCCCATCAATATCCACTCCGGTCTTGGAACAATGGAGAACAAGAGCCTTAAACTATCATTTCAAAGGGAACATGCATACCCACACCCATACACACTCATTAAAATGTGCTAAGAAATATTCTATTCTATGTCCAAGTAGATAATGGAAGACAATGACCCCTCCACACACAGGAGTCCCTCAGCTGAGTCTAAAGATTGGTCTTTTGAAATTTCCTGAGGATAAAGGAGTGATTAAATGGTGTCCTCTCATTAATCAAAGGATAGATGTGCAGTAGAGCCTGCAGTCATGGCTTTCTTCTCACTGTGCCCACTGTGTGATATCAAAGAGGTGCTACAGTCTGAGAGCTGATTAAACATGAATGAAACCCAGTGCTGCAAAATCCCCCGGACCTACCAAGAAGTTCAAGCTCATTTTGTTCTCTCTCACTGTGACTATCCTGCCTTACTCATTTTGAACTGAGTGACTTCAGTGTTTAATGAATGCACTACTAAATCTTAAATTATGACGATTTATGATCTGGAGGGCCTCATGGCGTCACCTTGCTATTTACCATTATCCTCAGTTAAAGTTGAAAGATTTAGGGTAAGCCATCAGGGATATCCTCTAGTGTTTCATCTCAATCTGTGAATAGCTCAATGTTGAGAGCAGCCTTTTATTGAGAATTACCTTTAGGCTGTTAAACAAGTCTTTTTGAAGGCTACTGATAATAAAGCAAGTCTTTTTCTCTTTACTTACAAAGACAGCTCCATGCAATTTGCTTTTTTTTGCAGTATTTCCATCTTCATTATCTTCTGCTGCCGTGATGACCTAGATTCCCCTTAGGAATTTTTAATTTGACCTAAAACATTTTCTCAAATTCTTCTGTATTGAATTAGGAAACCACGAATAAAGTTTGATTGTGCTTGACACAAATCCCCTTGTGTTTTGTTTGATTTGTAAGCTGCTGAAAGTGCTGGGAAATGCCAAAAGTCTCTTGAGTTTTTATGCTCTTTTTTTTTTTAAACAGATATTCATGTTTGCCTGCAGACAGAGATACAACTTATTGATATGGGGGAGTACGAGAATAATTCTACCAACTTATTTAATTGTTGTTATCTAAATCGTGATTCTTTAAAATATAAAATTAGAAACCAATTGATCTCTAGTTTTGTATACAAGTTCTACTGAGGATTACCATAATTCACAGGTTTTATATGAACTTGTGTAACTATGTTGCATAAGCTTTTTTGCCAATTTATTACAAAAAACCTCTAAATCAGGTCAATAATTTTGGCTACTTACACTTACCTCACTTTTGCTGAATTGAGTCCTTTGATGCTTCCAGCAGAAAAACAAGAAGTAAATGTTAATAATTAATAATAATTAGCACGATCTCCAAACAATATTAATAAACTGATAATCAACGGAAGAGTCAACACTCACTGTTTAGCTAGCTTGACAACTTAGCTTTCATATAGGTTTGATACAGTCAGGTTAGCTTAACCAGAAGTTCCAGTTCAGAGATTAAAATATTAATAATGTACGCTTAAAACCTTAATCTTAAATAAAATACAGAACCACAGTATCAGATTTTCACAACACAGTTATCATGACCATTATTACAGCAACTTTAAAAAAAGGACACTCAGGCTTTTCCAGCTAACCTTTTCAGTGTCAGCAGAGCGAGTTGCTCTTGTTTGTTTTCTCTTCCTCTGGAATTTTGGTTGTCACTAGTAACTATACACTGTGTCACTGCAATCCTTTATGAAAGGTGTTCGTTGTGTGTTACTGCAGGCAGTAACTAGCATTAAGGTTTAATATTGGTACATATGTTGTAGTGTTAGCTAACTTAATACTAACATTCAAGAGATTCAAAGTGTTTATTGTCATGTGTACAGAAGAAATAGCAATTCTCTGTCCAATGAAATTCTTCCTTTGCTGTTCATACACAAATCCCAAGTTAGGTAGGTTTGAAGGAACAAGATAAATAAGGATAAAAATAAGACAAGATATTAAGATAAATAAAGATTTAAAAAAATAAGGATAAAATTAATGAAAGATAACTAAATAAGTACAAAAATAAGTAAGTGAAGACAAGTGAGGTATAAAGATGTCGATGTAAATGGATGTACAAAAGAGCTTAATGTGTAAAATGAACTTAGCGTGCAAAGTGTCCTGATGTGCAAATTGCAGTTGAGGTAGGTCAGCTGTTTAGGAGTCTGATAGCAGTGGGGAAGAAATCGGTATTTAATTTAGTCAGATATAGCAGCGACAGTACAATCTTCCTTTTTCATAGCTGAGTCACAGACCACATGCTTCTAGGATTTTTCACAGCTTTCACAATAATTTAATAAATGTTTACAAACAGAAGTATTTAAATGATAGTTTATAAGTTCTGCATGTGAAATAATTATCCTTATGTAAGAGTTCACTCACTGAACTCAGCTGAAGTAAGCAAGTTAATTATTCAGGTGACATGACAGCTACCCTGCTTGAATATTCTTCACTTTGGTCGTTGCTGTACACGTAAACATTAATATTTCATTCTCATGTAAGTTTCTGCTTTGTAAAATGAATTAAGCTAATATCGAGTGTTTTTGCTGAGACCACATTTCAGTATTGCAATGTGGTGCCACTGCATGTGGAGGGTGGGGAGGCGGCTGCTGTTAAGTGATATGTTGTTTGCGAGCAGCAGGCACCCTGGGAAATGTTTCACATAATGGTGCATGTCCCCCTTTTCTTAGTGGATGATTCTGATGCCACAGCAATAAACCTGAGGCACGTTGTTGAAATGGGTTTATCAAATGGGCCGCTGATGTTAAAGTAAAGGGCATGCTGCACAGTATGGGATGTATTGTGCCTCAGGGAACTGAAACGGATTTTTGTGCAGTGT
Organism: Maylandia zebra; assembly: GCF_041146795.1. Lineage (NCBI taxonomy): Eukaryota > Metazoa > Chordata > Actinopteri > Cichliformes > Cichlidae > Maylandia > Maylandia zebra. The sequence goes on from NC_135187.1 coordinate 30,433,150, forward strand.
TACTTACTGTAATCTTTGTGCTGACTTTGTGCTGTTGCAGGTGAATAAAGCCTACACATCATTTTTTAACCTAAAGGATTTCCTTATGCATTCTCAAGTATTCATGAAGCGTCTTATGGCCTGGCCTGCTCTCTCAGGCACTGTTATATGTTTTTAAATTAAATGTCTAACATATAGACACTAATCTGTCTGGAAGTAGGTTTCATTATCTGACATTTTAGTTTAATATCAACACTAGAAGCTTTTTTGTAATGTTATGTACATTATTTAAGATAACATAGATAACGTATTCATAGCAGGCCATACAGGCATAAAGTATTTCTGACACTGGAGACAAAGTAGCAGTCATTAAAGAAATGTGTTGTAAGCCATTTCTTGTAACACTGCTTAGAAGTCTTTAATGCCAGATCTACACTGGGCCATATCATACCATTCACGGTAATACTGGTGTAATGTTAGGCAATGATAAGAAAATGAAATATCATGATAGAATATGGGTAAAACGCGCATGCCCACTGCCTTTGTTTTTATAAGCATATGTCAGAAAAAGCATTGCGGCGACGGAGAATGAGAAGGGCGAAAGAAACAGATGAACCAGAATTGGTTTGTAAACATAATATTACCGTATTGTGTGTGTGTATAACCTCTTTTTAAGTTTAGTGGATATTATACATGGTTATGCTGAGGATATGTCGGCCAGTTTCCACTGGAAATGCCTGCTGGTTAAACTGTCAGCAAGGAATTTGCATTTGCACTGTTACATTTTTATATAACTTTAATGCACATAAAAAACAGCTGCTTGTTTAAGTGAAAATACATTGATGGGGTTTTTTGCACTAATAAAGTTTCATTTATATTTTCAAATATATATCCTGATAAATATTTTTGGCCATATTGCCCTGCCCTAATATATAGCATCCTCAGCACATTTGCACAGCACTACTTGTACTTGTGTCTACTACCCGTATAGAAATCTGAATTGATTAAAAAGTCATACATCTGTTCCATCCGACACTGTTCCATCAAGTGATGTGTCCTTGTTGTTATAGACTGTATATACAAATTTATACTGTAATAGCTCTGGAAAGATGTTCATTAATTCAACACACAGCAATGCCTACAAATTCTGGATTTGACCTTACATACATTTTCTACAAGAGTATAATGGATTCATATAGCAGCAGAAAAAACAACTCTCAAACTGTACATTAACAGCACAAGTGTGAATGTGATAATATTGCTACCACATTTAAAAATTTGGTTTGTAATCTAGTAGCTCCATCTCCTTGCTGATTCTTCTTCAGGCCTCAGGCACAAAATTCTAGCTTTACCTTTCAGCAATAGACACCAGGAAGGTTAGCAGTTAAAAACAGTGAATCAATGCCCATCTGGTCTATTCTTATAAAGCAGCAATCTGTTTATCGGTCCAATGGAGCTTGTTTTTTGTTTTTTTAATATATGTTCTGTCAGTTTAGTGGTCCGCCTTAAGAATTCAGCTCAAAGTGCAGTTGCTGAAAATGATTAGTTTTGTTATGCTTCAGTATATGTGATGTTAATCTCTGTCAACGTCTTTGAGTCCCATTAAGAGACGTCATGGTTGATGTAAATCTCTATAGATTATAGATGTAGTGCACCTGTGTAGAAGTTTACATTCCAGAGTCCAGTAGCTTGTAAGGTAAGATAGTATTGTTGTCAGTTCCTCAGCAGCACTATCACACAGTACAGTTGTGCATCCTGATCAGTTAACAGTGTATTAGCACAATATCCAAATTGATATTTAAAGCATAGTTGTTCAGACCAGTTTTTTATGTTTGTTTTAATATAAAAGTCACCTCATAAGCAATGTAGTGGTTTTGTTTGGAACAAGTGAGTGTTTAAAGATAATGATGAGAGCCATTTGGAAAATATCACAATATTCAAAGGGAAACAAAGCACCTCTGCTAGCTTTTGAAGCTATTAAAGAATCAGAATCTGATTTTTGTTTGTTTGTTTAATCAAGCATGTCACAATACGGCAAATTTTCTTCCAGCTGTGGGGGTCTCTCTGGTGATACAATGAAACTGAAAGATTTAAAACATCAATGTGAAACAGGGAACTAAAGCATAGACTCAGCAAAGGATGTTGTTTAAGTTAAGCTGAGTTTCAGGCAGCGCACATCCCTCGAGCAAACATTGTAGCTAAACTTCACCACATTATGCAGACTTCAGATAAGCACATGCATGCGTTACTCATCCATCAACCCGTCTGCTTTGTTTCTGTCCAGTATGACTGATAAAAGTGTCAAACTGCATTCAGTGCTGTTAAAGGGTCGTAAAAGTTTGCCGTTAAATGTGGTGAGCACTGAAACCCAGGATATATTTGAGCACTTTAGTGGCATCATTGACAGACTTGCAGAAAACTGCAGTGCCATATATATAAATGCCTGTGTCTGAAAATACTGCAAGTCACGCAAATTTACTATACAGATTGAATATACTTCCAGCTCTCAAAGTTGGGTAAAGGGACTACATACTTCATTATAACTGGTGTAAAACGTGTGCCTCGGGATATATTACCGGCTGTGTAAAGCAGCACACCTTGATGAATTGGAGCCATGCTGTGAAAGGCTTTTTTCTGTTCTGTATCTAAATAGAATAATCATTCTCTCCCACTAGTTCTGCTTCCCAGCATTCATTTGTCATCTCATGCTTGTATCATTGCTAAATTTCTTGGGATGGGTTTGTTTCCAGCATCAGCAGTTAGAGCCTGTTGTTCCTGGCACCCAAGATTCATTAGAGTAAAATTGTTTGTCAGGAGCATCAAGGAAATCATGCTGATTCCTGCAGACGTCATTGCTTTCTCACACATTGCATGTAAGCGCACTAAAGGAGGAAACACTAGCTGGCTGATGAATGTGTTTGTTAGTGTTCCCTGATGATGACGCCTTTTGTTGTGGCCCCAGTCCTTTAACTATTTGCCAAATCATAGTCCCATGGAAAACTGGAGAATCCCCAGTCTCAGCACTATTTTCAGATGTTCCTCATTCCAAGAGACGGCCGCTTCACTTTGTAGTCATCACTTTTTGTTCTTTCTTTGACAAAGTGCACATTTTCCTCCAGGGGAAAATGTTTTCCTTGTATGTTCTCTGACAGCTCTGGATATTCAGACTGCAAAACTCCAGCATGGTGATGCTTTAGACCCGGGCTGAGGAAACTATCCCGGCTGATTACGTTGTTTTCTCATCTGATTATTTCAATTCAGGACCCAGGAAACCCATTTGTGAAGCTGTAAAGGGTTGTCTCGATCTAGTACCAGAACTCTTTGGAAAAAGTTTAGCTTCTATTTCAGAAATCATCCGAAATGACGTGAGTGAACTGGTTACAGCATCCCCGCGTCTGCCAACCCAGCCAGTCTGTGATGCTTTATGCAAAAGAGCCACAGGGGGAAGAGAGGCAAAAGATCTAACAGTCCAACTCGTCAGAGCTCTTTTTTTTGTTCTGTTTTTTGGAGGCAGTTTGTTTCCCTCTGGAGGATTTGTGGATTTCTGAGTAAATAAGCCAAACGTCTATAGAGGACCTATAGGGATAGAATATTAATTTAGTTTAATCCAATCCAAATCCAAAGAGAGTTGTATTTTCTTTTACTTGATGGTTATGACTAATGCTAATTATTTAACCATCCGTGACAAAAGCCTGGGGGTTGGTCGAATTGTTAGTTTTGCTTGTGAAGGTTCCCAACTGAATCTTTAGAATATGAAGCGAAGGTTCCTCAGTGATTCTTGTCATACCTGCTGTAGCATAAGCTGCACTGGAGCGCACCTTTATGAAAGCAACGGAGATAAAGTCGTCAGAAATCTTCAGATCTTTCTTTGATCATATGACATTTTCAGTCGACTTCAAGAGAATGTGATGAGGAGCACACAGAGGTAGTTCTTCAAATTATTTGACGGCAAACATGCTCTGTGACAGAGAGCCTGGAAAGGTGTCATGTTTTCAAAGTGTCTTCTGTTGAACTTGGTTGTAAGCAGTAGCATTAGCAGCCAGAGCCCGACGTTTTCTCATTAAAGCACATAAGGCTGTATCAAATTCTCCCAGTATGAGGAAGCGAGGTCCTTGATGATTGCATCATGAGGAAGTAATGATAAAGAAGAATCAAATAGTTGACTATGCAGTAACCCGTGAGAAGTATTTAGCATTCTAACAGACTTTCAAGTAAATGTTTATGTAAATTGCAAACTGTCTTGTTTCCACATCTCCCCTTCTCAGGCTTTGGTGCTTTTCCATGTCTTACATGATAAACTTTTAGGATGGTTTTAACTACTTTAAAAAAAAGTGTTGTGGGGATTTTTCACTTTCTTCCAAATTTTCCTGAATTAATTAAGAAAATAATGAGTCAGCTACTACATTTACACCTACTAGATTTTACACAGGAGAAAATGTAATGACTCTGGAGCTGGGTGTAGGAGGGTCTGTAACAAAACAACTCAGAGAAGCTAAGAGGCATAGGATGAAAAGTGGGGCAAAACCCATTGGGGCCCAGCTTTATAAGAATAAACCAGATCAGCCAAGGACAAAGCAAGATAACTGAAACCCAGGTGAATAGAATAAAGATTGGAAAGCTGCTGGAAAGCTACATCCTAACTTGTGATGTACACGGAAACCCTTCCCAACGCTAAACCACAACCTTCCACTTAGAGCTGGGCGATATGAGATTTTTTCATATCACGATATGTTTTTTTCATTTCAGGCGATAACGATATCTATCACGATATAAGCCAAATAACTATATTTGTAAGATTTAAATGTGCCGTTGCTCACAAGTAAAATGTGAAATAATCAGCAGCTTGTTTTTATTTAAATATTTATTTCCCATAATAAGTTCAACAGGGTAGATGTACTTAAGGGAACATGAGACTTTTTCAGATAAATAAAGGCAAATATTGCAAACTACACAAAAGGCAGCCGCTAAAGCGTTTAAGTTTCAAAATAGAACAAACAAAACAGACTAAATTGTCAATTCCACTTAGAAACAAAATATTAATTCTAAAAATAAATCTTAGTTTGTTTTACAGAATAACAGACAAAACTGACTAACTTTTGTCAATATCAAATAAACTGAGAACTAAAAGGAAATTCTCAATCTCTCCTTGTTGTATAGCTGAGCTTTTCAAACAGTTTTAACAGTTACTTTAGTCTGACAAAAGCCGAATGACGAATTAGCGCTTCCAGTCAGAGACTGAGGCTACGTCCAAACGTACACGGGTATTTTTGAAAACGGCGATTTTCCGTTTTCGTTTTAAAAAATAATCTCGTCCACACATAAAGGCAGAAATGAAGGAAAACGCTGCTATGAACATGCCAAAGCAGCAGGTGGCGCTAGATTCCTAACCGTGCAGAAATGTTGGCCAATCAGAAGCCTCGGTGGGAAAAAGTAAACAAAGCTGGGGCATAGAAGCAGAACCGAGTCGTATGTGTGGAGGGACAGTAACTGTGTGTATATGTAAGCATTTAAACACTGCAGAGAGTAGAATTAACAGTAACAGTATTGTAGAAATTCATTTCACCGAAACAATAACGTGGCGCAGTGTGACGCATGCACCGGTTTATTGTATTTCCAGACTTGCTTTCGGCACAATTTACAGTGCACGCTACTCTGTTTTTTGTCAGACTTGAAATAGCCGAAATACCTTCACACTACGGAACTTCTATGGCTCTTCCGTTCGACAATCTCTCCGGCATTGGAACCATCATCTGTTTTCTCTTCGGTCACGCTCGGTTAATTTTTCTAGTCGGCACACTCATTTCCTCCATTACGCGCTGGCTCCATTACCCGCTGGCTGCTTCCCAAACAAACACACGTGCGGCTTGGCACTTGTGCTGTACGTTACAAGTCACGCGACGTGACGCTGCGCTACTTAATTTGGATTGGCTGACCTTTTTTATTTTTTTTTTTTTTTTGAGGACAAGAGCGGCGAGGTCTATCGCGATAGCTTAATTTCTCTATCGAGTAAAAGTTATATCGCGATACATATCGTTATCGTTCTATCGCCCAGCTCTACTTCCACTCCATTCAAGTCATTACGGGCTGTGTCGACCCGATGTGTAGTTACATTTCTCGGGAGGTGCACTTCAGGTTACGGCACTGGGTTAACAGCAGTTTCTGGTTACGACAGAAATTTCTCTTACAAGTCTAAATCAGGCATAAGCCAGCTATGCAAGAAACTGAAACTAAACAAGGTAAAACAACGAGGAACCAAGCAGGGCGTCAAGGAGGTGAATAAAAATAAAACAAAGCGCCAGATAGAGGCGTTCAGGAAGAACAAGACTTGATGGAAGAGCTCATGAAGAGCAGAGAAGAATGAGATCCTGCTCTAGTTAAACTAGCGTGAGTTCAGTGACTCAGACTTGTTAATGTATTGTCAGCAGTTCTACGGAGCGACTTCAGTTGTATCTTCAGTGCTTCTGCCAATTAGCACTAAATGTTGATTGTAGCAATATGTGAAAATGTGAACTAAATCTTGATGTTTAAAAGAACTGTATTGAGGTTAAGAGAGCTGCACTTCCTGAAAAGTCAGCACACAATATGGAAACATATCAGTGTTGTGAGACACACTCGCTCTCCTCACACTGTCACTAATGGCTTGTTTGTTTGCAGTGAACCCTGACCACCCACCAGAACCCGAATTTCCCTAATTGAATAATAGTTGCTTTCACATAGCTCAAGTTCTCCGGTGTCAGCTTATTCGTCAGCAAACAGTTTGTGCAGCTACTTGGAGTTAGCACACTTGACATTCATCACCTCATCAGATCGCAAAGAAACCACCCCCTCGCAGCTTGGCTAATATGACTTTGGTTGATTTTTGTTGTGGCTTCTACTTAAGTGGCACTTAAAAAAACAGATTAACTGATTTGCTAGTCAAGCACAAACACACTCACAAGCTCACTGTGTTAGCTTATAATGCATTCATGTTGTGTAAAGCTGCCCTGGCTTGTTAAAACACCCAGCCTTGCTCAGTAATAGGATGGTTATATAACATGATATGCAGGGTTTAGATTACTAACATCTAAAAGTAAATATTCATAACATGTTTTTTACATAATCGAATAACAGCCTGCTGATTAATGGGGAAGCAATCTTTAAACGTGTAGAACCACTGAAAACCTGATTACTTAAATCCCCCTGCATGCTCTGTCCTCTGTTTTGCAAACAGCAGAAACAGAAGCAACACAGTGAGGCTGGCTGGTCTCATCAGCATTTACCTCCTTTTGTTCAGTGTGTGCTTTGACAGAGATGAAAGGGGAAAGTAAAAATATAGCCCATCTTGGCGTACTGTGAATTGGAACTCGCTGGTCTCGCTTTCTTCCTCTCGCTCTGTCTTGCCTTGCTCTCTCGTCTCGCTCCCTGCTACCTTTCTTTTTTGTTCTTCTGCAGGCGATAGTTCTGTGTGGAGCTGGCTATCTACTCTGGCACTCTGCCCTTTTTCTGGGGATTAAGAAAAGGCCTTGCATATAGACTACACATCAAATTTCTGTCCTCTTGCCACTGCGTTTTATCATTCAGTGTGAAATCTCAATTCCTTCACTGCTCCGTTATGTAATTATTACCCATCTTAATCATTTCTGGCTTAATCTTGTTGTCTGAGGGCATCGTGTTTCAAGACGAGAGCCTTGTCTTCAGTGTGTCACAACATGCGCACATGCATCACATGCTACACATTCAGTCCTTTGTATTGTGTGATACATTAGTAAAAGATGCCATTTCCAAAGGTTAGATAGTCTCAAGCTGTGACTCCACCATTTAAATTGACAGTTCATACAAATAAACATCGAAATCTCCTGCAAGTTAACAAGGGAGATGAAAGCCCACCAGCTGAGCTACGCAGCTGATATGCATCTTTTCCTTGCCGTCTGTGCCTGAATGTGTTTTGGCTTCCATACAAAAACTAATCATAAGTGAATTAGTCTGCCTGAGAAGAGCACCAAATGTATTAATTTATGATTTTCTGCCATCTAATCTTGTAGTGCTGTTTTACCTCCTGGGAAAAACACGAGTTGCCTTCTCATTTTGATTGAGGCCTTTGTTACTCTGGGTCAAGAGAAGCATAGCCGCCTGCTTTTTAGAATCTATTTTTCAGAGTAAATTGTTTTCCACTCTAGTCTTGCAGTTTTCATTTGTTTACCCCTGTAACCTGTGGCGCCATGGAAACCACTACAAAGATCCCCTGTTGCATCTGTTTCTATGTACATTCATGTGAAAAAGAGTTTACACAAGTACACCCTTACTGCTTCCATAGGCATTAATGGGGCAAGTAGCAGCCAAGTGCTGTTAATCAAATGCACTTCATTAAGTACTAATTACAAGTGTGAGTGCCTCTGTGAAAGCACTTGGCTTGGTGATTTTCTTGTGTGGAGCATTCAGGTGCGTGTTAATATAATAACGCCACAGTACTCCCACGAAACGAGTGAGTTTGCAAAATCACATTGAACTCACTGATGAAGGACTGAACAAGTGCGGCTTGTTTGGAAGGAGAAAGCTGCCTTCTATCTAAAGAGCATGGCAGCACAGCGTAGGTTTTCTAAACCGTCCACAAGACTTGTGGAAAGCCTGTGTGTCTCTCTGCATTTTGTTTGTGCACCTATAACACTGCTGGGGGAGCATTGCTGGAGGTTGCTTCTGGGGGAAATAAATGGTAAAAGATTAATAACATGGACAATAATGAAAATTAATAAATAAAACAGATTAAAACTGACTATTACTGACTGGAAGCTGACTCTGGTGCTACTCCTAAAATGCCTTGGAGAAAAGGTGTGTTTTTAAAAGTGATTTAAAAAATCTCAAGTGTTGGAGTCAGCCTAATATGGAGGGGCAACTTATTCCATAATTTGGGGGCCACAACAGCAAATGCTCGGTCCCCTCGGTGTTTCAGTCTCGACATGGGGACAGCAAGGACGTTTTTAAACGTGAAAAATCAAAAATGAGCAGAGGCTGTGAGAAGTGATACAAGTCTGCTGAACACTTCTGGTCTTTCCTTTTCAGTAAATGTATTCAGAACTCAAGATCAAATTTACATTTTTCAAAGGGACTGGTGGTTCCAGGGCTCGAACCACCAACTACCATTATTAGATGACCTGCTCTGCCGCATGAGGCATTGCTCGTGGGTTTCCAAGCGAGCCAGAATAGTTTAACTTCAAAAACTGTAAAATCAACCTTTGTGTCTCTCTGCAGGCTAATTTTTGGGACATGAGTTTGATCCCCTGACAGGTTTACTGACCTCATGTTGTCTCGTTTTATCTTCTAAATTTTTATTCCTCTTCTCCGAAGCACTTTAGTCTACAGAGAAACAACATCATCCTTCACTATAGCAGTTCACCCTGTCACACACATTCAGAGCACTCCCTTGACTGCCTCCTCATCTCTATTATAGCTGCCATAATTCCATCCAGTTAAGAGAAAAACTGAGGTTTCGGGGTATAAATTGCAGCTTGTACCGCACCTGTTTCTGCACATTTGTCACTCTTGGGCTACAGTCGCTCTCTCATGTCATCTGTGGCCCTCTGAAGTACACTGTAGTCAGTAGTTGGCTATTCTCTTTTTCCTTGCTTATATTGCCAGTGTTTGGCATTCTGAAGTCTAAAAAGAGCAATTTACTGGTAAGTTCTCACAGATCAAAGTATTTAATTTGTGAGCACGTTTTAGTAGATGGCTTGAAGTCCCGACAATCAGGCTTTTAATTTGGGCAGAATTTCTGTTTATCCGTTGAGCTCGTGAACCGTGTTACCCTCGTTCAAATGTGAAGAAATTGCTGTTAAGTGCTGACATTGTAATCTTCATTACATTCGAGCTGCTCACTCCTGAAGACGGTTGGTTCGGGTTGTAAAGGGAAAGCTGAGGCTGTTATCTGCATGTGTGCATGTTGTAAGTTAGACTCCATGAGCTTTCCAATTACAACGTCTGCACCCGAGGGCCCAGTTTGAGGTAATTGCTTTTAAGGATCGCCCGACAACCCGAGGCCTGCTGTAATGACACTGTATCTCTGCTCTATGTGCTCAAATTATTCTATTTGCATTTATTAAAGCTGTTTTTGTGAACCCATAGATAGACAGAGCGCTGTTTTTGTTTTTTCTCTCTGTCTCGGTAAAGGCGAAGCTTTCATATCTGTCCCCTGCTGCAGGGCATGTTGATGCTCGCTGTAGATTAATTAAACGTCTACAATTACAGCAGGAACTTATGCAGGTGTCTGACATTCAGGGTGAGAAGGAAACAAACAGCCTAATTGAATCAAGCTTGTCACTTATAACCGATTTACCTCTGTGACTGATTTCATATCGCAACTCAGCTGGCTGCCTTCTCTTTTTAACTTGCAGTCAGAGCTGTTCCTGTTCCCCGGGGCTTTGTGATTTTGCGTTTTGTCAGGTACAAAGGCTCTTCATCAGCAGCAGCCAGCACAGTTGTTTCAGTGACAAAGCCTCCATCTCTTCCCATAATCCAGAGTTTTTCCTCAGACAAACTGCTGCTGTCGGAGTTGTTATAAGGTCAGCTGTCATATTAGCTGAGGAGGTAAGGTGTGTGTGCTGGTGTGGGTGCGCACACCGTTTCTTCTAGACAGTGTTGTATAGCAGCATTTGTGATGGATTGGTGGATGGTTTAAAAATAATAATAATAATTTAAAAATTGTAAATTTGTGCTTTTTCACCTTTGCCTGTGTTTACCTGTTAAAGGGATCCTCTGTATGTCAGCGGCTGAGCAACAAAATTAAATTCAAAAAATAGAATTTCAACTGATAAAGGGTCCACATCATTTTTGTTACTTCAGTGTGCTTGTGCAAAGTAGCTGGGTAACTCAGAGCAGGTAGATGCTCATACAGCGAGAGAGTCCAAAATGTCTGACATGCTAAGTGTCCAACAAATCTTCAACAAATTGGTTTGGGAAGTAATCAGGCATTGTGACCTTCTGGGATAAATATCTTGTATCATTTATGTAACACAGTAAGGGGAATTGTTGAAAAGAATATATCAATGGGCCAATAGGCTCGACTATAGGAGCACAGGGGTGTGTTTAAATGAGACACAGAGACAAGAATGTAACTCAAAAGAACCGGCCAACTTTAGTGAAATAAACCATAAGGTTGACAAGCACAGGTTAAAGACACTTTACAATGGTAGAAAGGAAACTTACAAAAAATGAAAGAAAACTAAAACACATAAACTACTAAGACAATGACTTGGCCAAGTGTTACTTTTGGTTTTCAATGTTGGGTTTCAATGCTCGGGTGCACCCTAGTAACCTGACTCCTTAATTCTTATAGAAACAGATTACACAAATCCAATGTACATTCAAATGAAAATCCACACTCTTTTCACATGTGGAGAGTGTTCTACACAACAGCTTATTATTCAGAGTCCCAAATAAAAAATGTCCAAGGGGTAAAGTTCAAAAAATTCCCAGGGTGTGAAAGAAAATAGTGGTGAGAGAATGTCAGTCAGTGGTCTCATGTATAACCAGCTGTGTGTAAAAGTGTGAGTGATACAGTACTACCACACCGCAAGGTGCAGCAGATCATCAAGTGGAAAAGAAGCGAATCTCAGTCTCTCTAAGTCCAGGAGGGAAGGCTCGCCGTCTATTTCACCGGAGGAATCCACCTCAGGAACAATTCAGCATACAAAAAAAACCTGACCTGTCAACAGACAGGGTCAGAAGAGCAATTCAAATATTAATTATGCTGTTCTAGCTATAATTCACAACTTCGGATTTTGTTGAAATCACATTCAACATCAATTTGCAATTAAAATACTCAAATTTGCAAAAATAAAACATCTCTCTTACACAAACTATGCATTAAACCAAGTAAAGTCAGTGCATATGCGACAATTATTAATCAAACAATTGAGATTAATTCAGTTTCTCAACGATAAAATGTGAAACAGACGTGAACTAACTGAGACATACAACATGTGCTCACCGATCTCAGTGCATCACGGCCAAAGACAATGGTATGGTGTCTCTCGGTTGGAAAATGCAGGGCTCTAAATAACGTAACAGGACATGTTGTTTTTCTCTTTAATAACAGTAATACGACGTGAAGGTAAGTTGCGCTTCAAGTGTTACCTTACTTCTGGAAGCAGATTGAGATGAACTTTCAGGCAGTTGATGGCAACCAGAGCTAACAAAGGCTAACAGTTTAGCTCCACGCGGTACTTTCTAAAGTTGCCAGAAAACTGCAGCATCGCCTGTTTACTCACTTTGGCTACGTTTAACATGGAAGATAGCTGATAACCAGCAAACTTATGTGCAGCACAGTTAGTTGCAACTTATATCTAATACTTTTCCCAGCCCAAAAACTCCCACAAGAGCATCTGGCTGCATATTGCGACCGCCACACTAACCGGAAACACATAACTTCAGTTAAATCGACTTTGACAGCGAAAACTAAAGTGTATTTTTGTTACTATTGATGCTGCTGATAAATAAATTTGATTCTAAGTGGGTTTTTTTTAACAATCTGGGTTTATTAAAAAAATCACTTTTTACATTTTTAATCCTTCAAACACCTTTTTCTAGTACAATGCACTTGTTTGAAGACAACCTCAAAACTCACCATATCATATATCAGCAGTGCTACTGGAAATTATTGTACAATGGTCCCTCACAATAACGCGGTTCACCTTTTGCAGACTGTTTCGCTGATTTTTTTTTTAATTAATTTATTTATTTATTTTTTACAGTACATTGTGTTGTGCGTTGTGATTGCTGTAGACCATTGTCAATCAACCTACTACAGTGTCTCCTGTACAGCAGCGGTCTCCAACAGGGCCACAGACCAGTACCGGTCCGTTGAGTCGGTTTCCCTGGGTCTTTTCCCGTGTTGTGGTCGTGTCTTATTTTGAAAGAACTATTTACGTGTTACCATAGCGACCAGAGAGCATCAAGAAGCAGAGAGGAGGACATTACTCTCAATGTTGGCGCATTTCAGGAAGACGCTGCTCATAAAGTTACACAACTACACAGCCGAATTCGCGTTTATTATTATATTTACAAAATACCACCGTTTTTGTCTTTGTTTGTATCATTTTATTTTGTTGTATTTATCTGCAACACCTTAAAGGCCGGTCCGTGAAAATATTGTCTGATATTAAACTGGTCCGTGGTGCAAAAAAGGTTGAGGACCACTGCTGTACACTACAGAATCCGTTTAGCTTGTCGAATTTACATAAATCTGCACATGAAAAGTTTTGCACGGTTTCATTTTGTAATACTGGACTTATGTTTCTATAATGGGTTGAACTTTAAGAGTGTTTAAACAAAAGAGAAAAGTTTGAAAATGTTCATGCATGTCTGAGAAACATAAAGCATGTGGTGAGGGATTTTACAGTCTTAAAACATCTATAATAATTGTAAAAAATAAAATTGGCTACTTCGCGTAGCGAACGTAACTCCCGCGATAAACGAGGGACTGCTGTATTATTAACAGTAGAGTCTGGGACATCTAATTGATTAACATCCACATTGATTATCATGCACTATTATTTTTGTTCAAGGAGAGCAAAAACTATAAAACTCTCTCTCAGCTTGTTCGTTGCCAAAATAGGCTACTTTTGTGTATGTTCACAAAATGCTGTAATATGTATATTTATTAAAACATTTATCTACTTTTAGCGACTTGACTCTTTAAATTAGCACCAGTCCTTTTCATCAAAACCAAAATTTTATCTACATTCTTTTTTTTTTTACTCTTTAAATGCCAGTTAGGTTATATATAGTACCAGTAACGTTTCAGATAAAAAGGTGATAAAGTCCTAATGGTTTCATAAATCTTCCTATTTATTTATTTATTTATTTTATTTACAATGCACTGAACTGTACAATGTGAAAAGTCAACAGAGAGACTGCAGAAGTGCTGAAAAGAAGTGCATATTTATAACTTTACCTATGAGGTATATTTAATAATAATAATAATAATAATAATAATAATAATAATGGATACTTTATTGATCCCCATGGGGAAATTACTTGTTTTTCTCTGCATTTGACCCATTCACTCAGTGAAGCAGTGGGCAGCCCACTAAGCAGGCGCCCGGGGAGCAGTGTGTAGGGACGGTACCTTGCTCAGGGGTACCTCAGGGTAGCCGTTAAGTACCCCTGAGCAAGGTACCTCATAGTTATTAAATAGTTATTAAATATACAAAGTTATAGTTATTAAATATATATAAGGCTGATTAAAAATAAAAAGGGCCATTGCTATTTGCCTTTCAAACATACCTTTGAAAGGCAAAGCATTTTTAATGTATCCATTTATATGCTCCTCGATCTTTGCCCTGACAGTAGGGCTGAAAGTGGGGCACAGAGGGCAGTGAAAGAGTCTTCAGCAACATGTTGTGCATTCCTGCAATTCTGACTTGGTGGCGGAATTCAAATTTGATATGTGCATCTAAAACTGAGAGAAAAACGGATAAACATCATATACACATTTAAGTTCAGGTTTTAGCAGAAATACCACGTTACAGTTAGCATGTAAGAGATTTGGGGAGAAAATTCTTTACAAAAACATAATTTACAAGACACTTTTATTTGTGACATACATATATATTGACATATAAAAGACAATTTAACAAAGGCTAACTAAAATCTGGGCAATAAAAAAGCAGAACAGAATGGAATAGAGAATATTAGTATTTATAAATGTATAAATCTCTTTGTGACAAACTTTACAATGTTGATGCAGGTGGAATGAGAGACATGAATAAAGCGCAATATGCAGTAAATGGAACAATGTGCATTGATGTCAGATAGTGAAAAGCAGTGAAGTGAATTTGTTCAATAACAAGCAAAAATCAAATATGTCCGAAACTGACCAGTAAATGCTAACCAGAGGTGTCAAAAGTGCACACATTCCTTACTTAAGTTTAGATACCTCGGGGGTCTGACCGTTGTTGTAACGCTAACAAAGTGGCAACGTAATCAGTGTAAGCAAAGTAGATGATTCCTAGAATTATATAATTATTAACGGCAAATTTATACATGGAAGACTCCGTACCAACCTTTACGATCGATTTGCAAGGTTAATGATCCATGCAGGAACGAGACAAAAAAAAAAAAAGATCCATGCAGGAACGTATTTCCGCCTACTATGGAGGTCACGTGTTTCCGGTTAGTGTGGAGGTCACGTGTTTCCGGTTACTGTGGAGGTTCCAATATGGCGCTCCCCAGTGGCTGCAGCCAGACCCTTCTCCAAAAACGTCGGTTTCTCAGGGATCAAAGTTTTGCAGCGCAGCTCTCTTTTTCTCCTGCCAGCACGCGACTACCTCCACACATACAGTAGCAGCGAACTCAGAGCAGGTGGGTGGGACACACAGCGGCAGGATGCTTTCCTATTGGCCAAAGCATACTGGGACTTGTGCATTTCGATTGGTTGAGCAGGCTGTCCATCTCTCCTCATATCTATTACTCCTTAAAGTGGTACCCTAATTTTATGTGGGTTACATTTACAACTAACTAAGTTTCCTAATGCAGGAAGTCTGGACTAACTTTCAGTTTAGAGGGTCCAAGTTTCTAATTCCTAGTGGTGTTCCCCAATAGATAATGCAGAAACTGGTTTAAGCTGGTGGTGAGGAGCTCTAACAGCAAATTCACATATGGGTAAACTTTATCCTTGTACTCTGTGTTACTCTAACCATAAGGAGGCTGGATGTTAAGTCCTTGATTCCATTGTTGGACAGAGACAGGCAGAGGGAAACCCTGGTGTTATGTATGTTATGAGCAAATCATTGGTTGAAGGAGCTACAAGCACTGAATATTTTTGTAAGAATTTATTTTAGATGCCTTGAATTCAAGGAGACTTTGAGGCTAAGCCTGACCAGCTTCCCTCAGCTCTGCATCCTATCAGATCAGCAGAAGAGAGGTTTTTAGCATTATGCTAATGGCTCCACATGCTTCTGTGTCTAGTCAGTTACATTGCAGAAATGCTTGATACAATGTAGAAAAAAATACATTAGCTTTATATTGCTATATTTTAAAATACTGATATCAGTATCAGCCCACAGAGAACAAAAGGTGTAACGCTCCAGCGCTCAAGTTATTAATGTGAGGTGTCATTATGATGGAGAACAGCATAAATGGTGTTTAAATTTGATAGTGTTTTTGTCACATTCTGAAAGTATTTGTGTGTTCAGCACAAAGTTCTTTTTTAGAGAGAAATAGACACGTGAACTGTGGTATAAAAAGAAGAAAGGTTTCTGGATATTTCTCAGAGACCATTTGCCCCTCCCCTCCAATCTGCACCAGGGTACCTTTGAGCGAGGCTTCTCACAGCCATGAGGTGGAAGTGCACGTGGCAACAAGTGATATGGATATAAAAAAAAAGCTGGTTCATTCTGCACTGCTGTAGTCAAAAGAAGATTATTTCCATCTGCAGTAATTTATATTTGGCAGCATATTTCTGTCAGACTTGAAGCACACTGAAGTTAAGTTAGAAACTGTATGAAAACAGTGAGCTGGGGTGGAGGTTTGGTGGAAAATTGCTTGCGGATACAAAAAACCTATAACTTGATATCATTTCTAAAAGTAGAAAAAGATTTTAACATTTAAGATTCTTTATCATGTTTTCTTGATAGTTTTCAAAGATTTTTCTAGGACAGTTTTTATTTTATTTTATATTTTTTTTATTTGTTTTTGTCATTTAACCGGTTGCTAACTGTGGATAAACTATAACATGAAGTAGGGACATCCATTACCATAGCCTGACCATTTTAGTGCATCACTGTCGCGTTTGGCCATGAGCAGTTATCTGGCTCTTCAGATGTTAGCAAACTATTCTGATAGCTACCTGTCACTACATCAGTGCATTTTCTGAGCTGACACTAACACTTGCGCTCTTGGCATATTGACAATTGCTCCTTTTCCTCACCTTATCAGCCACCAATAATAAAACCTTTAATTATCTAAAAGTCTACAAAATGTGTATCTGTAGTGAAAGATAACTAAAGCCCCAGCCACACTGGTCTAGAAACCAGTCAGCGACCCCCTGCAACTAGGGCTGGGCCATATTATACCGTTCACGGTAATACCGGTATAATGTTAGGCAACGATAGGAAAATGAAATATCGTGATAGAATGGGAGTAAAACGCGCGTGCGCAGTGCCTTTGTTTTCATACGCACATGGCCGATTGTTGAGTGAAACAGATGAACCAGAATTGGTTTATAAAAATGGTGCAACTTCAGTGATGTGGAACTGGTTTGGTGTTTGTCCGTCAGATACACGACAAAGCACATTTTTTTGCAGAACATGCAAGCGGCCGTCGTTATTGTCGTATTTGTCGGACTAAGATGCTCTTAAATCTGGGAGTAATCTGGGTCCTAAACTCTGTATGCTTCAGGTCAAACAACACTACCGCATCACTGAGAGTTAAAAACTCTCTAAATTCTTTCATCTTTAATAAAACGATCAGCATTGCTGCTTTACCAGGTGTAACTATGAAGTTTAACTTCCAGGCATCCATGAAAACAAAATTTATTACATTTAACGGAGTTAGAAGTTAGCAGGAAGCTAGCGGAAGTTAGCTCGCTAGTTTTGCTAGTTACCTAAGCATGATATAGCATGTTCTGACTGAGAGATTTCTGAAAAAATTAAAACGTACAGCTCTGCTATCACTTCCAACATAAATGAAGACAGGAAACTAAACAGCAGTGACGTTTGTAGGGTTACTGAAGTTGGGCTAGCTGGTATATAATGATGTGCTACATGATCGCTAGCGACACAGCTATGTTAGCATAACATAAACAGTGAAGCTGGAGGACGAACACTAACATTTTTCCACTTATAAAAGTTAACGTTAAAGTTCCTGATAGTTGGAGACAAATGCAATCGCATGGCAGGATGCTGTAAACGGACCAAACTTCAGTCAGGAGAACAACTGAGATAATCCATCCACAATACAAGGTTAGTCATTAATATACTGCAACAACATGGGAATAGAGCAGCTGCCAGAGAATTCAACATTAATGAATCAATGGTACAGAAGTGGAGGAAGCAAGAAGAATGAGTTTAATAAAGTTTGATTTATCTGACTGCTTTGTTTCGCTTAATGTGCCTTATAATCCCGTGCACCTTATGGTCCAAAAAATGCGTACTGCACACTGCAGTTTAATGTTGCAAAGCACCTCTTTTTAACTTCAGTGGATATTATACATGGTTATGCTCAGGATATGTCAGCCCATTTCTACTGGAAATGCCTTTTGGTTAAACTTTCAGCAAGGAATTTGCATTTGCACTGTTACATTTTTATAAAGCTTTAATGTACATAAAAACCAGCTTCTTGTTTAAGTGAAAATAAATGGAAGGTTGTCTTTTTGCGCTAGTAATGTTGTGGAACTCCACAACATTACTACAAAATACAACTGTATTTTGTCTCGCATCAATTATATCGTCGGTTATATCGTTATCGCAAATTTTCAAATATATATCGTGATAAATATTTTTGGCCATATCGCCCTGCTCTACCTGCAACCACTTGTAGCTAGGAAAAATGTGTATTCTCTGATGGTAACACCAATAGTGAATTGAAAATGAAAATTTTAGTTATCAGAATCAGAATACTTTATTGATCCCTGGGGGAAATTATTTTTTGTTACAGTGCTCCATTTTAAACCAACATTAAGACAAGACAGACAATACGCTAACTAAGAATAGTACAATATATACATATATATACATACATACATACATAAGTCACTTATAAATAAATATTTGGAAAAGAAACATGTGTAGTTGTAGCAGCAAACAGTGTGTTAAGTGGATGCGTTGTACAGGGAGATGGCCACAGGCAGGAATGATTTCCTGTGTCGTTCAGTGGTGCTTTTCGGTAATCTCAGTCTCTCACTGAACGAGCTCCTGTGACTGACCAACATGTCATGGAGTGGGTGGGAGGTGTTATCCAACATTGTCTTTATCTTGGACAGCATCCGCCTCTCCGACACCACCTTGAGGGAGTCCAGCTCCATCCCCACAACATTGCTGGCCTTACGGATCAGTTTATTAAGTCTGTTGGCATCTGCGACCCTCAGCCTGCTCCCCCAGCATGCAACAGCATAGAGGATCGCACTGGCCACCACAGACTCATAGAAAATCCTCAGCATTTTCTGGCAGATGTTGAAGGACCTCAGTCGCCTCAAAAAATAGAGACGACTCTGGCCCTTCCTGTAAAGTGCTGTGGTGTTTTTAGCCCAGTCCAGTTTATTGTCAATGTGTACTCCAAGGTATTTATAGTCCTCCACAATGTCAACACTGACCCCCTGGATTGAAACAGGGGTCAAGTGTTTCCTGGTCTTCCTGAAGTCCACGATCAGTTCCTTGGTCTTTGCCACGTTGAGCTGCAGATGATTCTGCTCACACCACGTGACAAAGGAGTCGACCACAGCCCGGTACTCTGTCTCATCATCCCTGCTGATGCATCCAACCACCGCAGAGTCATCAGAAAACTTCTGAAGATGGCAGGTCTCTGTGCAGTGGCTGAAGTCTGTGGTGTAGAGGGTGAAGAGGAAGGGGGAGAGGACAGTCCCCTGTGGTGCCCCTGTGTTGCTAATCACCTTGTCAGACACACACTGTGGGAGACGTACATATTGTGGTCTTCCTGTCAGGTAATCAACAATCCAGGACACCAGAGAAGCATCCACCTGCATCGCTGCTAACTTATCACCCAGGAGGGTCGGCCTGATGGTGTTGAAAGCACTGGAAAAGTCAAAAAACATGACCCTCACAGTGCTCGCCGGCTGGTCCAGATGGGTGTAGACACGATTGAGCAGGTAGATGATGGCGTCCTCTGTTCCGAGACGAGGCTGATAAGCGAACTGAAGGGGATCCAGATGTGGTCTTACTATGGGTCGCAGCTGGTCCAGGATGAGCCTTTCCAGGGTCTTCATGATGTGGGAGGTCAGTGCCACGGGCCTGTAATCCTGGGGGCCACTGGGACGAGGCGTCTTTGGTACAGGGACGAGGCATGATGTCTTCCACATCACCGGGACCCTCTGCAGACTCAGACTCAGCATAAACAGTTTATGAAAGACTCCACACAGCTGGGGGGCACAGGCCTTGAGGACAAGGGGACTCACTCCGTCTGGTCCAGCAGACTTGCCTGAGTGAAGTCTCCTCATTTGCATCTCAACCTGGTATTGAGTGAAGGTGATGGGTGGGGGAGGGGTGTCAGGAATCTCACAGGAGGCAACATGTGAAGAGAGAGGCTGGCACAGTGGTGTGGCTCTGGATTCCAGGCTGACTGCAGGTGAGGTTGTGGGGGTAGGAGCAGACACTGTGGTGTCGAATCTATTGAAAAACAGATTCAACTCGTCGGCTCTATTCTCACCTCCCTCAGCTCCCCTGCTGTTGGTTGGCCTGAATCCAGTGATGGTCTTCATGCCCCTCCACACCTCTCTCATGCTGTTCTGCTGGAGTTTCCACTCCAGCTTCCTCCTGTAATTGTCCTTAGCCTCTCTGATCTTGTCCTTTAGTAACACCTGGACCTTCCTCACCTCCTCTTTGTTGCCCCCTCTGAAAGCCCTCTTCTTGTTGTTGAGGAGGGCTCAACAACAAGAAGAGGGCTTTCAGAGGGGGTTATGTAGTGGTTACTGAAGTGTGTGAGCAACTGGAGCTTTAGGCCTCGTCTTGGCTCTCTGAATGGATCAATCTATCCCATGGGACATTTTGTCAGTTGACACACAGCCTTCTTGTTAGTCTGACACTGAAACCTCAAGCCTTAATCCCAACGGTGCTTTGGAAGTTGTCACATGCAGTAAAGAAGGATTATGAGTGACACAGGGTTTAAAAGACGGCGGCAGCAGTCCACCTTAACTTGCATGTCTCTTGTAAATAAGCCGAACCTCAGCAAAGCAGAAGGAAAACAGGGTAGTGATCCCTGTGCGCACAGTTCAGCAGTGCGAGAGGGGGCGGAAGACCATGAGGAAAAGGAATGCTTATTCAGGCTTTTCACAGATAGGAAAGTGGGAGGAAGGAGAAATGCACGAGAAGGAAAACCGAAACTGCAAGTAATCTGAGCCAGTTTTGTCCTACAAACTGGTGACGCACACAGTTTTTCTATTTATTATCTTACTACACATTGATCTGAAGTAGAGAGATGGATCTCAGGAAAAGGTTGGTCTGTCAATAGCCACTGTTTATCATAAGCCATACAGTCATGCATAAGCTACATGTCCTCAACACATGTTTGCGGTGTGTGTGTGTGTGTGTGTGTGGGGGGGGGGAAAAGTGGATTTTGAAAAACTCCTGAGGCTTCACTCGTGTACTTTAGTCACCACTTAATATCTGCTAACTGTTGGAAATTGGACAGACAGTGATTCATGTAAAAGGGGGTATGGGTCGCAGCTTTGTTCAGCCACCCTGACCTGCTTTTACTTTAGGTTATGATTGCCATTATACCCACAATAAACCTGCTTTGTAGGCAACACTTTTTTAAGCTGTTTGTTTTAAGGGTCTTTGGAAAGAGCAAAGGTGACTTTAACTCCCTGGCCTGGATATTCATGACTGGAATGGCAACGTTTTTTGTAGATGTAGTTCAAATTCACTTGAATTGTATATCAGACAAAAATGGGATAAGTTCCCTCTCTCAAAAGTCCAGCAGCTGGTCTCCTCACTTCCCAGAAGTTTATGGACTGTTGTTAAAGAAGAGGTGATGCTACCCAGTGGTAAACATGGCCCTGTATAAACATGTTGCTCTTATCAAATTCAAAATAAGATAATATTTTTCATAAAATAGTAAAATGTCTCAGCTTAAACGTGTTATCTTTTGTATGTTCTGTTTTGAATAAAATATGGGTCTATGAAATTTGCAAGTCACTGCATTGTTCTTATTTACTTTTACCCAGCACCCTAACGTTTCTGGGATTGTGTTTGTACTGTGAGATAGAACTGTCTCACAGTGCAATGATGGCATGAAGCCATCATTGGGACAGACTCATTATTTTCCATCCCAGCGACTGGCATTTCACTGAACGCTGTGACTCTGCATCATTGCATTTTCACAAAACTTGATTCACATTCACATTCTGCCTGGTGACTCCGCATTTGCTTTGCTGTCACTCTGCAAGCGCACAAAATAGGAAGCTCTGTTTGTTTGGTTTTTTGACACTGTGCTAATGTCGTCTTACTGCAAACGTCACAAATTTGAATCTAAAGCTTTTTCCTATTTTCACAGCTTAGCGAAAACACAAAGAGTGTCCTGGTGTAATCACCACTGATTGAAGACCATGATTATGGTCTCTACTTAGGGCTCAATATTGATAATTAGACGAGCTGTTAGTCAGTAGGCAACTGCCAACAATAGAGGTGTAAAAAGTACCTCATCAGGAGCCAGATTCCAACACTGGGGTAGTTAGTCTGTTAAGGAAAAAAAATGCTTTGAGATGAGAAAGTCCTTAGCAATCTCCACCCACAGCATGGACTGAAGTTGTTGGGGGTTTGTGGAATATCAAAAATAGTCCTGATTTTTAAGCTGTAATGTAGATTTATTATAAAAGTCTTCATATAAATATTCAAAATAAATAAATTCCACTCTTAGATTTTGTCTGAACACGAAGTTCCCAGTATACTTTGTTTTTAATTAGGCTCAATAATGTAAACCTTACTTAGGCTGCTGTGTTATAGACATTAAAAGCCCTTTCTTACTTCAGGTCTTAGATAAGTAGTTTAAATTCTGTTTCATGTCCAATCAAACGACATCCATCCGAGGTTTATTTCTCAGCAGGTGTTCTGTTTCCAAGTGGAGCTGATCTCGGTGTTAAAGCCATAAATCAGCGTCATAATTGCCTCAGACTCTCTGTATGAGCTCCGACATCTTTTCTGTACCAGACACACTTATTCTTGTTGTGACTGGACCCTTGGCACCTCCCATGTATAAAGATTAAATATTAACTTTGCTCTTTTCCAAGTGACTGGACTAAGCATTCGCATGTTCAGTCTGCTGACTCAGTCCCTGAAGAAAGAGGAAACAAAGGAATGATGTGAAGCGTGCCCTTTTCCCCGATATCCATTGATTATTCGGTATCACACTGATGGGATTAGAGGTTTATGTACCACCCGAAGCACATCTGCAAAGTTCTGCGTTGAGTAGACTCATTCCATTTTTCACTCAACTATATTGAATATCCCTGTAACCTCGCAGTCATGTGTCACCTGTCACTGTTCGCTAACTCGAACAGTCTTTAATTTTTATTTTTGGAGGGGGAGGGGATGATACAACATAAGAGATATAGCAGGGTCAACAGTGACAGCTCTGGTAGAGTATAGAGACGGAAAGCCCCAAAGCAAAGACACAGCTCAAATATTTTATGAGTGGGGACATTGCAAGCTTAAAAATGAATTAAGCAATGTTGGAACCAGTCCAAAGTGTTGGTGTTTTAAGACTTTTCTGCCCTATCTCAAAGATTTTGGGGTATGTAATGGATGTTTTTTGTTGCAGTATTGAACCAGAGTCTTCTCCCTTCATCAGTATTGATGTTTCACTAATCCCCTAGTGTGTTTTTAGGTAAAAACTAACGTATCCTGGTCCAAATCCATCTGAAACTCCTGAGAAATGATCCCTGCTGCCTCGTCAAAGCTAATGCTACAAGTAAGCGCTCAGAAATGAAATAAAAAAAAAACAGAAGTCATATGATAAGATGCCGGGGGGCTTTAATGTGATTCTGCAGCCTGTGGCTTAGCCAGAGATGGGGGTGGTTTGATGTAGACATTGGTGACAGGGGAAGATATAAATGATACTGACAGGGAATCACACAGTTGACATGCTGCGTCACACCTTTGTCACAGCCTTGGCTTGGAGATGCCTATCGTCTGGTGAACTGTTTTAAAGGAGAAAAAGGTCTTAGAGGAAAAGTAGAGAAAAACTAAAAACTATAGGAAGGCTGTACCAGTTATATCTTTAAATGATTAACACTACCCATGTTAACAGCAGTTCATCTAGGGGTTTGTTTTGCAAATTTGAAGATGCCGCTATCCACAAGATGTGCCGTACATTCATTTTGGTATTGCAGTTTTCCTGCCACAAGCTTTTCTGTTTTGGGATCTGCAAGACGTGCAGATTTTGTCAAAATGGTTGGCCGGTAAAATAATTATATTGTAATTTGTTTGAGTCACCACAAAATACAGAGTGTAGAATTTGAAAAAGCACAGCAGGGCAGGTTTTTGCTAGTGTAATGGTTTCAAATGGATCAAATGGATTTTAACTACACAAGCAGTATTTAATTGTTAATGTTATTGTTAATCTGTGGTTCTCTTCCACGGCTTTGGTCCTGTCTGGTTCCCCTCACCTCCAACCAGTCGCGGCAAATGCCCGACCCTCCCTGAGCCTGGTTCCTCAGGTTTCTTCCTGTTAAAAGGGAGTTTTTCCTTCCCACTCACGCCAAGTGCTTGCCCATAGGTGGTTGTTTGATAGTTGCGGTTTCTCTGTATTATTGTAGGTTCTTCATCTTACAGTATAAAGCACCTTGAGGCAACTACTGTTGTACTTTGTTATGAATTGAGTGTCTTCGTCTTGACTTTTCTCCTGACCTTACTGAACAGAACAGTGCAGAAAGTGAGCTTTGTTGAAAAGTGGGGCTTAAAAGCATGTGGCTTCAAAAAGGGACTTGTGTGACTGTTTGTTGTTTAACTGTCATTGTGTCTGTTGTTTGGTTTGAACGCTGCTGAAAGCCCCTATTGTGTTTGAAGCATAGCTAAGCAAAACTGACAAGCTTCCCTCATACACTGAGAAGATAAAGTCAGCAGAAAAACAGTCATTTTAAATAGACTGCTTATCATTTCTCTGCATATGGAGCTTCTGAATACATGCATATATCTGTGTAAGCATCTGTGCTTGACATATCCGCTGTAAATGATATGGATTATGGTTAAAAATAAATTCTAGCTGGCTAAATACATTGGGAGTAGTTGACATTGTGCCAAAACGGCCGTTATGGATAGAAAAAGTGTTGGATGAAGTGTGAAAGGAAATCTGATTTTGATTTCCATCCTCTGTTTTGAAAAAGTTATCTTGGAATTAGCTTAACAAACTGTAGAAAGTAAGAAATCAACCCCCCAAGAAATCAACAAGATTTGGTCTGAGCCCCTCAAAGTTTAGTTCATTATTCAGTTCATTACCTCCCTCTTATGTCTTCTGTGCTCTGTTTCCTCCTCTTCCCCACTGCATTTGCTCCATTTGCCTTTCTGCTCCATCTTTCCCCTCCAACCAACCCTTCCTTCCTCCTTGCTGTTAGCAGAGCTGTCAGAAGTGTTTGAAGTGATTTCTCACTGCGTCTCCTCAACAGTCCTAGATCAGGATGCCTTGGGTGGTGTTCGGCGCCCCGGCCTTAAATAAGAGCTTACTTTTCTATCAGCGGGATGGTTACCGTGCCCTTTCTGTGAAGTCATTCCCAGTGCAGCTCCTTTGAATGCTCCCCTGGGCACCATTCGTGCTGCCTGGATTGAAGAACGCAGTTTTATAAAAATGTATGTCAACTTGGGGCAGATGCATTTCTCCTAACTTTTATTTGTTATTTTGTATCACTGGTGGCTCTAATGATGTGTTTAGGCTTTGTAGCTGCAGGCTATTTGTTCGCTAGCAGGCGCTCTGTAGTATGTCCTCATGCAATTATACTCCCATAGTACACACACATAATAAAACCTCAGAGTAATGACCGGAACATCTGTGTCTCTAATAACAAGCATGTTATCGCCTTTTGCACCCTCATAACTGACGTTTCTGGTATTTTTTTGAGGAACACAATATCATTTTAATTTCCAAAACCACCTGTAAGGCATGAATGTGAGAATTCCAAACAGTTGCATAGTTCTCAGAAACACATTGTATAACCACATGCTTTTTTACATTGGTTTTTACTGGGATATATCTTTAATCCTCTTATATAATATAATATAATAAATCTTTAGCAATGCCTTTTATCATTTGGGTAATACCAGCCCAACTGGCTTCTCTTCATTGGCTTCAGAATTGCGTTTGACTTTATTTACTCTCTCCTGGGGAATAAGCTTCTGTTGGGGTTCAGGACTCGGACATCCTCTAAGACTAGGCTTCAAATTGTCCTTTTTGGTAAAACTTAGTTACAGCTGGATCAGGTGCTAGTGGACGTGGTGTTTTGCTCTGGTTTCCATGGTTTCCTTGTGTTCTGTTTTTTTTATTGGCTCTTTCTTCTTGTTCCACCAGCCAGTCACAACTGATGACTGTTCCTGCCTGAGTCTGGTGCTTTGGCTTTAAAGGGAGTTCATTGTCCCAAATTGCCAAATGCTCCAGTGTTGTTGGGTTTCTACCTTAACATCTAAAGTAGCGGTCCCCAACCTTTTGCGCCATGGACCGACACTATTTTCACAGACTGGCCTTTAAGGTGCGAATAAATACAACTAAAATCAAACCAGTACCGGTACCAAAAAAGGAAGATTTATTCATAACACAAGGGAAAAGACCCAGGGAAACTGAGTTAACAATAAAAACGATCAAAAATACCGCTGAAAACCATACACCCAAGCCTCAACTCTCGCGGCCCGGTACCAAACGACTCACGGACCGGTACCGGTCCATGGGTTGGGGACCGCTGATCTAAAGCACCCTGACTGTTGTTGTGAGCTGGTGCTAGATACACAAAATTGAGTTCTTTTTCATAACTAGCAGGAACTGTGCCTGCGGATTACCACCTGGAAGGTCAGCCCCATTCTACTTCTTGTGCTATCAACAGCAGTTTGATTTCAAGCACACTCTCTGGGCTTAGGGCCCAATTCATTTAGCTGTTGATAATTTGCAGCTATTTGACAAGCCAGCATTTGTGTACAGTGGTAAATCCTCTCATGCTGAAAAAGAAGTCAAAAGTGCCTCGCTAACACTTTAAAGTACATTGTTAGCAACTTCCTCCTGAAGTTTTTATGGCAGATTGGCCTTCACAGCTACAGCGTCAAATTTACTAGCCAATAAGAGATCCAGTAATGAGGAAATTTAAATGAAAGAAGTGCATTAAGAGATCCTATTATCTCAACACTTGCACTGTATCAGTTATACAACTGAAAATAATGAGGAAGCTTTATATTACCGAGCAGTCTTATCTTTTTATTTTGTCTAGGGAGCAGGCTGCCTTTTTCACTTTCATCTGTCCCCATTTGGTTTGTTTCCTCCCCTTTAGTATCTGACTCAGCTCTAGGGTTTCCTGTGGAGCCATTTAAAACGATGGAACTGTATTCATTTAAGAGAGAGTGAAATATTGGACTTTACTGAGAGTCTGAGGAGCACATTCACCAAAACCCCTCAGGGCTTTGCATACGTGAGTTAGTAATGATAGCTTTATAGTACTCCATGTAACGAATGTGTCTAAACTCTGTGAGTGTTACATGAAGCAAGCTGGATTAGATCATAAATCCATCATATTTTTGAGCTTCTGTATAGTTTTATCATTCAAAAAGACTGATAGGGTACTGTCATCACCCCCTGGCAGCATAGATACCCAAGTTTGTGAATACAGTAACTTTCCAGCAAGGTGATGCAAGATTGTCACATTCATGGCACACATGTATCTGCTATTAAAAATCTCACACAAGTTTAAATCCCAGTGACTTTGACTCCAAGATCAGAGATCAAGTGTTTTAAAAGTCTTGTGAATGCAATAACTAAACAAAATTGTCAGGTAGGATTTTCAAATTCATACCATAGGTATATCTACTAGGAGACCGAGGCGTAGCACTGGCAGCTGCAAGTAATTTAGACATTTCTTATTAAAAATAATATGATATGCAGATTGTGAACACTTCCAGCTTTAATCCCTCGTGTTTTTGTTTTTTTTTGTTGTTGTTTGGGGGTTGGGGTTTTTCAGTTTGGTCATCTTGTATAGCCATCAAAACAAAAATAAAAAGAGTCTGTTTTGTTCACAACCCTATACTTTATTTATAAATCAATTTCTACTCCCGCTTGAAGGCTAATAATAAATATTTATGTCCATGTTGCTCAGTATCCATATATACAAACCCCCAGTTGTGCACAAAGTCCACAGCATGCATGTCTCTTGGTGAATGTGCTAACTGAATAAAAGTGAAACCCAGTGAACCTAGAGGTTGGGGCCTTAAACCTGCATTCTGTATGATGGCCAATAGGGGGCAAATTTTGTATTTGCAAAAAGAAGTTTCATTGTAAAGAGTCTACAGGTGAATGACCTTTGGCTCCTCTGCTCTATGAACTCTTTGCTGATGACTCTGCAGTCTCATTTGCTCATTTCATCTGTTCAGTTTCTTCTATTTCATCTTCAGATTCTCTCCTGGCTCAACATACCTGTTTTCAAACAATAAGATGGTCATGGTCTAAGTGCTTAAGGCTTTAAAATCGAGATCAGCCATTGTTATGGTGTCTTGACTTTTTATATACAGTCTGTTGGGTAGAAGACTACCTACTGCTTCTGAACTTTTTCATTTTTTGCTGTCCTCTCCTACAAAACTTTAATCAGACCAGTGAACCCAATAAAAATGAACTCTATGTTGCCGTTTTTTGACTGCTCCGCTGACACTAGCACCCCTCACCACAGGTGTCGTTTAGTAGCGCTTCCCATGCTTTGAATGATCTGACTGTGGGGGAGAAACTTGCTGGGACGTCCACTCCTGGGAAAACTGGCAAATGTCTTGAACGTTTTATATGCGTGAATAATCTTTAACTGTGGATTTGTTTGGAAATGGTCATATAACCTATGCATAGCAGGCAGCAGCTTCTTTGAGGTTGTTGCTGATATCTAATAAGGACTAGCTTATTTCTATTACATCCTGATCCAGAGCAGAGAGAGGGTGTACATGCACCAGGACTGTACACCCTCAGCTATGACCGTTTAATATCTAAATGAAAGAAAGAAGCTGTAGATGGCTTATTCTGCAGCCTGTTACTAACTAGTAAATAAACTAGTGAACGGCAGCTTCTCCCTTTGTAGCCATGTCATTTAACAGAAGGTGAAAAAGATTTTTTAAAATGGATAGCTGCTGAAGCCTGCTTGGGAGGTGACTTGAATGAGTTTCGTGGGAGTAAGTAGCGTGTGTGTCTGTGGGTGGTTGGATTAATAGCTGAGGATTTAGATTGGATGTAATGATGCAGAGCAGAAAGCAATGGGGGAAGCCATTCCCCTCCCGCCCCCTGCTGTCCCCATTGTTAATATTTGGAAAGAATCACCATTCTTCGGTGTGGATGTGGGTATGGAAATATTCATGTGATACACACATCCTGATAAACGGGCCCATATAGCGTGATGGGCGTGCTCAGGCAGCGTGATACAGTACATTGATGGATTGGCTTTTCTTCTCCGTTGTCTCCAGATAAATAATAATTAGTTCCTCATATCCACTCTTGCCCTCACAGCTCAGCCTCACATTACCCTCTCACCGCTGAGGTTCCAACTTCTGGCTCTGGAGATTAAACTTCTTGTTAGTTCAGGGGTTCTGAGCTTGTTTGTTGTAACACAAGCGCAGCCCTTTTGCTCACAGACACCGTCTGCAGGGGTCCGCTGTAAACCGTCATGTCACGAAACCTCTCCACAGATGTAAGCCGACATCTGACCTTTAATGAACACAAAGGCAGATCCCCACTGCCGTGGGAGGCTAGCGAGGCTGTCTGACACAGTGCGGTCTAATGAGATGGGTCCTCTTGTCAGAGCCGGTGTCAGACCTTCTCAATGACCATACAAAACACCTACACACCTCATTAGCATCATGCTAATAAGCCATTCTACTGAGGATGCCATGGAGAAACTGGAGTGGAGTGAAAAGAGGGATGGCATGTTCACAGTAATATCAAAGAATTCTTCAGCTATGTGTGCTTTCCTCCAGCTTCAACAATACCTACACAGATGCTTCAAATATACCATCAGTATAGAACATTTAAGGTGGATTCACTGTATGTTTTAGTTTCTATTGAGAAGGCTGTGCATAAGATATATGAATTTAACAACTGTCTAGTGATGGGTGTGAGATTTGTAGACTAAAAACAGATTATCGGGCTAAATGAGGACTGGTATCACGAGCAAATCATAGCATTTGTCATGGGGTGGACTACCTATAGTAGCAAATGTGACATTTATTAATTGATACATTAATCTGCACATACTCATTAGGCTCATTTTGGTATGAAGATATGCAGATTAATGTAAGCTAGGGTGATGGTTATTCATGATGTCCAAGAAATTAGTCCATAATCTGCTGTAGAGGGGAATAGGTGCGATATGGGGACTGAGAAGGTCCTAGCAGTTTAATAGATGGGAGAATGTCATTCTTTCATGTTTTGAACATGTTGAAAGAGATTAAATCTGTTTATCCAGCTGTCATTTTCATCTTGGAAGAGATTACTATATTCAAAATAGGACTGAAACTAAAGATTATTTGGATAGTTGGCTAAGAATTTAAAAGCAGGCACTTTTTCCGTTCATGATGTTTCAAAGTTGTTGTTTTTTTTAATTAAATGCTCTTTTTTTTGCTAAGTGACATCGCTTTCATGTGTTTTTGCAAAGTATGAAGCCACAGCTAACTAGCCTAGCACAAAGGCAGGAAATAGGTAAAATGCTAGCATTGTTCTGACAAACTTAACAAAATTAAGCACCTTTAAATCTTATTGAATGTTTTAATAGTGCGAACTGAAAATATTCCTCAGGATCTCATAAATATCAGGCTTTATAAGTTCTCATAAATAATCCTGTGTCATTTCTTTAGGGGCCAGAAACGTAAGCACGAGGAAGATAAGGAGGAAGACAATGTCGACAGCAACAACACAGAAGACAAGAAAGAAGAGGAGAAATTTGTCGATGAATCTTCCAAAGACTCTAACGAGGAAGAAGAAGGCAGTAACTCGGAGGAAGATGAGATGGCCGCCGCCTTGGAGGCAGAGCTAAATGACTTTATGTGATGATGAAATTAAGGGGCTCAAAGACAATAAAAATAAAACCCCAGTCTCCCATAAAAATGGTACCTAAACAATTATTTTTCTGCTTGGGATCTGTGTGTAATTAGGATGTATGAGTGTTGTAATAGAAAATAAAGAAGACAAAAAAAGATTATCCTGTACAGAAAGGATGTGTTGTACAAAAATCAAGACAAAAATAAAGACTTAGATTTTTGTAGCATTGATGTGTAACCTTTTTGGCAAAAATAACAAAATGCAACAAAAAAAACCCTTTGATGTTAACATTTTATTGTAACATAAAAAATCTGTAGGACATGTGAAATTTGATACATTTTGTTTTTCTATTTCGATTTTTATATTGTTGAGAAACAAATGAGTGAAATCATAACATGTAAATTTTGCTGATTGTACATGCCAAAGAGTTTGAGATAGTTTTACTAAGGCCTGCAGCTAAATATTTTACTCTTGACTTCCACTTTTATTTTTATTTTTGGCCTCTTTGACAGTTTCTTTGTGTTATGAATGCAACCAGCAGATCTAGACATATGAATGTGTTTCCACAGCTTGTTTCTTCCTCTTCGTTGTGTTTGTACATTTGGTACATTTGCGACAATGAGATCAACTATTGAGTCTTTTGTGCTCTATAACCATGAAGTGATCCCAACTTTGTTTTTAATATGGCTCACATTTCCTTCATCTGCTACCTTAATTGTTGATCTTTTTGTTAGAATGGATACCTTCCTTTTACTTATCTCCCACTGGAGCCAATCACCAATTGACAAAAGAAACAAAATCTGAATTCCCTTATCTAGTTTGGGTTTTTAATCTGATTTCATTTGTAGCTCAGCATTCTGTGATTTGATGGACTAGTCTGATATTTTGGGAAATATTTCTTGTCGAGAGGTGACCACCTGTAGCTGGCTAAGTGGGGATGGCTAAGTGACAAATAATTTGATAATAAAATATTTGTTTTATTCTCCTTTTTATGCAAAAATGCAAAACCTTTGCCAGTTTTTGCTTTCCCAGTGTGAAGATTTTACTCTTTCTTTCTCATGTATGATGGTAAATATTTGGTCAACTGTAGTAAGGCAAAAGGAAAAAAAAATACCTCAGTCTTTTGACAGCCATTTTTCTGTGTTGATATTATGTTGAAAAAACTGCTGATCGATTAGTCATGAAAATAATTGTCAGGTTATCAGTAATGAAAATAAAGGTCACTTATTAAGAAATGAAGATGTTGTGTTTCATTAAAACAATAGATTTTATCTGTGTTTTCGGGGGTTGGGGGAACACTAAGCTGTCTGGGATACATGACATCTTTAACTCTTAAGATATTTCCCAAAATGTGAGCTATTCATTTAACTGTAAGTGGTATAAAAAGCAAAGTTAGTTACTATTGTAGTTTCTTTCCAGACGCTAGTACACATTCTTGTAGTACTGTTGCAGGATTAGCATACACAATAACCACATTAGCCGACTGTAGTAGTCAAGCTAGCTGCTGTATTTGGCTAACATTTTCAACTCCTCTTAGATTCAAAAGAGAACATTAAAATAGTTCATCCTACAAAGAAGAAGACTCTACAAGATATAACTAACATTAAAGAAAAATGCTACAATTAGCTAGGTTGCTAGCTACCATTGGCATTCTCTAGATGTGTCCTTGATCCAACACAGCTGATTCAAATGGCTAAATTACCTCCTCAACAGGTCTTGAAGTTCTCTGGAGGCCTGGTAATGAACTAATCGGGTGATTCAGGTGTGTTGACCCAGGGTGATATCTAAAACCTGCAGGATACCGGCCCTCAAGGCCTGGAGTTGTCCACCACTGACAATGCACCATACGTTTTTTGACAGTCCCTTGCTTTCTACTGTCTTAGATGGCACCCCATGATAGAGTGTGAAGAGTTCACACAATTGTATTTTTTATTTTTAATTTTGCCATCCGAGTAATTAGTGCACTATTGTAGCGATATTCGCATGAACCCATTCAAAAAAGTCAAATAGCCCAGGCTTGAGAGACAGCCCTTTAAAAAAACAACAACAACATATAAATACCATACTTTTAGACAAACAAGCAAATTGAGAATTTACCACAAAATCTATGGATACATCGACTCAGCGGTGAAAACATTTTAATCTTTCATTACTGGGGGTATTAGTTATCTAATGGGAATCAGCATTAGCTTGTTGCTGCCCATTAAACATTGCTCTGCTGTTATATACCACCCACACTGACTGGTGTTAAATGGTGTTTTTATGAATTTGCAGGACATTCCTGTGTGCTGTGGTCACATTTGTGATTTTTTTTTTTAAACTAATGAGGCTGTGTTATCACTTACATGGTATTGGGGGTGACAATTCTGACAAACAAAAAAACAAACAAAAAACAATAGCGTGACATAAGGACCTTGGAGAAAGCCATGCCTTTGGCAAGATTCTTGTGTAATAGAAAAATGATTGTTGCTTCAGCCTAATTTTTCAAGAGATATTTATGATCAACTGTCCCTACTCGCTCGTGGCAGCGTGGAGAGAAAGCAGCACAAAACAGCATCTCATTCTTTGTTTTTGGTGGTATCTGCCTGTAGTTCAGGCACATCGGTGACGATACACATTCCAGTTTTTTCTTTTTGAACAGACTGTGACTAATGGAGCATGTGCTGCACGAGGGTTGCTTACGCTCACCCCTGGTGTTTGGCATCTGTTTAGTGTCAAACCTATAGCACTGAGTCTGTTTTCTTTTTCTTTTGACTTGCAGAACTCAGCAGTGACATATTTTGCATTTCAGCTAATTCAATAAAATTACTGTCCTAAGGCAGGACGGCTGGTGTCTGTTTGAGTCTCTGTTTAGTAAAAGTTTTACATTTTACTTTGTTTCACCTTTTATGCCCCAAAACTGTGACAGTGATTGACAGCCATACTTGGTGTGGATTTGATGGTGACTTTCAACAGAAAGAACAGTTGACATGTAAAGTCTTTATTTCCAACTTAACCTAGAGAGAAAAGATACTTTCTTTTAATAAAGCTGTTTCTAAAGAACACAGTAGTTTTGTGTTGGTTTTTGTTCTGGGATGATATATTTTTACATTTTGAACTTAACCACCTTTAACATCGTAATCATACTCGGGATGAAGTCTGTTGGCCCTTTGCCGTCTGCTCCTAGTTGGGTTTTAAACATTGGAATTATATTGTGTATGACAGCAATAGACTCCCACCAGGAGATGCCACTCGGTTAATGGTCTGTTGGTTAAAAATAACCAACAGAATTAGCCTTCATTCCATCTTGCTGCTTGGGTTTATGCAACCTGAAAAGAACCTCTGCTTCTGTTTTCTTTCCTACTACAAAGACGCAAACAGCCTCATTACTGGAGTCTACAAACAGCGCAAGTCATCAGTTTGCAATTCTAGATGCAGGAGGGAAACAAAGACCGAAATAATCATCTATGGATGGCAAATACATAACATTTCCTTCTGTGCTGTGTTTGTCAGGGCACGGTGATGTCTGGGGCTTTATGGCCAGAAAAAGAAACACACCTGTGATATTACTCTATCATCTTGTCATTCAGTCAGAGTAATGGGTGTTCAGGTGTGATGTTGATTGCACAGGACACAGCAGGATAAATCACGGTCATAAAGTCTATTAAAAGCGCAACTCTGCCAGATCTGTTATGGTGCTTGGTGTGTTTCTTTCCTGGAACGGCTGATTGTCGGCTGCTTTAAAAGCCAAAGCAAACAGCAGTAAATGGAGGCCCTTTTCCTCCCCGTGCGCAAATCATCCTCTGCTGTGAATATACAGAGCTATAGTGCTCAGCAGTGCTTTGATGTCCACATTTGAATGTAAATTAGGCTTATTTTGTAGCTTCAATTTAGACTACATGGTCCCAAAACCTCCTTCCTGCAGAGAGGAACTTACCTTAACTGCCAAATTGCATCACAAAAGCCTTTTTTGTAGAATCCGGCTTTATGGCTGTGGATACAAGAAGTGTGACCTTTCTTTGAATATAAATGTTGACAACCTGCAAACACAAAATCATGTTATGTTTCCTGCCTGGTGTGTGGCCAGATCAACACATTTTTAAGGCAGCAAACATTTTTATGGTAACTCCAGGGTGCTGTAACATTTGGACAGTTGTCATCAGTGATAAAAAAAGAAAGAAACAGAAATGAAGAAAGAGAAATAATTAAATGTATAAATAGTTAAATTCAGTTTTAATGTATGTATATAGTTTTGTGTTGGTTTTTGTTGTTATTTTTACATTTCGAACTTAAGTATCAAATCACAACAACAGTCACCTTAAGGTGCTTTATATTGTAAGGTAAACCCTACAATGATACAGAGAAGAACTCCACAATGAGCACTTGGTGACAGTGGGAAGGAAAGGCTCCCTTTTCACAGGAAGAAACTTTCAGCACAGTTCAGGTGTAACAGCTGGCTCTGAGTCATATTGTTGCCTTTCACTTTAATAAATACCATTTACAGCAGTGTTTCACAACCACTGTGGCACATACAGTACTAATCAGCAGTGTTGGTCAAGTTACTTGAAAAAAGTAATCAGTAACTAATTACTGATTACTTCCCCAAAAAAGTAATCCCGTTACTTCACTGATTACTTATTTTCAAAAGTAATTAATTACTTAGTTACTTTTTAAAAACACGATTTACAACCTGAATAGGTGATAAAGCAATAGATCTTTCAGCCCAGTTCTACTTTTTCTGCACAATCCATCATACAAAATGTAATCAAATGGAAAAGTCTCCTTTTTTAAAACTTGTTTTATCAGTTTTAATCTTTTAATTTTAATTATCAAGCAAAAATTAAATTATATGCACCATTCTCTGACTTGAAGAAATTTGTATAAGCAGACAAAACTGCTGTTTAGTCTAGAAATGCAAATGAGACTTTAGATCTTTCCTCCAGACGTAACCTAAAGATTGAACAAAATGGAAAAATGCTTTCTTTGCTCATGAGACAGCTGATGACAGCTGCTCCCACTTGTAGTTATCTCAGCTCTTACTTCTGCTGAAGCTGATTTTATTCTTGTATCTTTGTCCTAACCGTGTCTTGAACACGATTGACAAACTACAAAACTGGTGACGCACTTTGGTCTGACTGACAGCTGAGGTCAGATCTGCCTACACTGCGTCTGAGAGCAGCTCTGATGGCTTTAAAGAGTGCCTCAAGTTGAGTATAATGATATCTGTCTTTCACACAGTAAAATGAAAGAAAGCTTGATAGTCATTTACCTGACCTTCTGTTGGATCCCACCTTAACAGAATTGTCAGCTCTGCATATTGGGGTGTAAAATGCTTTAGAAGAAACATAATAAAACAAGTTATAAAACAGTTTGATAATTAGATACATTGGAATAAAAAAAATCATATATGAATAAAATTATAATATCATATACATTTAAAGTTAGCCACACACTACATTATTTTGAATTGCTTCCCAGCAGCAATTTGTTGATCAGAGAATTAGAAAGTCAATTACACTCCATGACTATGAGCGACAATGACTGAATGAATGGCTTGCAAAGTGAAGTGGGATCTAAGTTAAACTTTTCTTATCTTTGAGACAAGCGGTTTAAATGATAACCAGTGAAGGTGCAGGGTGCCCCACATTGACAAATAACAACATGATGAATAAATTAAAGGGCTACCAGAATCGGGAGTGTCCGCTTTATGTGCCTATCCATTCTCTGTATAGCAGATGTTGGTAGAAAAGCAGACAGGAGTACTGGAATTGAATTTGATTAATTTTATTCTTTATTAGTTTAATTTTCAACAGCCATTGTATCCCCACAGTGATGTGAAAAAGAACATTTTTACAGGCATCTAAGCAGTCCTGTGAGAACGCATATTCTTAAGTGCACTTGATCAAATGATCATCAGTAAGTGTGACCACTTTGTCTGTTTGCTGCTTCATTGTGTTTCTATGGCCTCTGGTCGCCATGTTGGTATGAATTGGTTCCAGTGTGGACGGATGTTTCTAAACAAGTCCATCATTCTTCAGTGACAAGTATTCCTCACAAGTGGAAAACACTGAAGACAGTTGCCAGTCTCCCCAGTACGTCCCAGCAACCCACCTGAAGCTCAGACTCTGCAGTGCCCAGAGAAACTCCAAAAAACGAAGAGCTACATCTCAGTTAGCATGTTTAATATTAAAGTACAATTATGAATAACGAAATATCATTTCTTTATTCACAGTTCTTAAGGTTCCACAACAGAATTTGAGTCAGATTGGGTTCTATTGAGAGATGAGCCTTTGATCATTTCAGACTTCTACTGTGGACTCACTGATGCAAACGACCGGTGGCACTGATTCTTCAGTCAGGTAGGAATAAGCCCTTGTTGCAGAAACGGTTAAAAAAAATCATGCCACGAATAAAAGAGTGTGTAAACCGTAACATAATTGCCAAAACATGCTAATTATATTTGTTTGCTTTATGTAAACCCACTGACTTGGAAATCAAGTTCATAATAAAGTTGAGAAAAGAGTGATGGATGAACATACCCCCACACATCGAGCTGGAAGTCTCCTAGAAGATCAGACCAAGGTTCAGCTTTCCTGTCATCAGACTTCGGGGCATTCATGTGGATTATTGTAGATTTTCACATCTTGAGTCATGCAAGTGCATTTCCAAATATGATACAGGGCAAAGCATAATAGCAAGACTCACATCAAAGGTCGTCCAAACCTTCCACACCTTTGATTAGCAGAGCGCAGACAGGCTGCAGCTGTTAGCGTGTGGGGAACTAGAAGGAGGTGGAACTTGCTGTAAAACGATGAAAGTCAATGAATGAATGAAAAGGAGCGATGAATCTGATTTTAGTAAGCCATTACAGCAACCACAGATAATGCCCCAATCTGTTAGAAAACTGTGAATGATCATTTTAGAAATGACATACACCACTCCATACAGTTCATTTTAGAGCATCATTAGATTAGTTAAAATTACAGCGACTCTTTTCTTTGCTTTTGTTGGAAACCCACTGGTGTCTCTGAGTTTATGCAGCAGTGCCAGCTTGACTAACTAACTCCATTATTAACATTACCCTACAAGCACTGCATGACATATGTGTTTCCATTCATGTAATCCTTTCAACATTTTTTTATGGTTTTCCAGGAAAAAAAGATGCATGAACACGAGAATCAGTAATCCCTGGTTTAAGTTGATAAGATAGATACATGATAGCAAGAGCTGCATAATGAAATTAGATCAATCAAATTGAATTTGGCCCTTGAGTCCTCTTCAAATTACCTTTAAGTCATATATCAGTTGCAGACTGAAACCAACGTTTAAAACAGGTCACAAAAGTTTTTAATGGGTTCCAGAAATAATGAGGGACACTATTTTAGTGTAAATGTGCTGCTTGTAACTGGGTCAACATCATGTGCCAACTTCCATTGTGTGATGCTAATCAAAGGCCCACAATAGATACTGTCCTACTGTTCTTCTGTTTTGATCTTGAACATTTTTCTGACACCAATTTAAACCTTCAAAACTTTAAAAAACAACACTTTCACTATATATATATGTATGTGTGTGTGTTTTTTAAGATCAATAAGTCGAGATATGATTTGACTTATTGCCAAGAATTATTGTAAATTACTGTAAAAATAAGATCCACACTGAAAGAAACATAAATGACACTGTTATCTGTTGGACTTTTTAGATAAATTAGTCATAAATTAAAGACTCACTTTAACATTTTTATGCAAAGAGGTCTTACATCTTAAACTCAAATGACTGATATCTTTATAAATCCAGATGACAGGTCTCTCAAAGACTTATCTAGCTATTATCAGCCAATAGCTTTCTGGTCCCGAGTCATTAAGGACTAAGAATATTAATCAAAATCCCCACACCTCTGCTAATTTCCGTTGATCCAGAAATACAGCACTCACTAATACCCAGGATATTTTTGTCCATTGTCGTGCACTGTAGTTTATCTTCAGCTCCTTTTCGGAAAACATCAGGGGCCGTTTTCGGCATTGTCTCTGTAGGACGAACAGAAGTTTGCAAAGGCAGCCCTGCTGAGCTTCTTACAGAAAAACATATCCTTCTTACTATGTCAATTTGTCCAGTAATGAGCCTTGAAATGGTGCTCATAATTGGGGGATTATTCCAGCTGTGTACAATGCAAATTATTTTTGTTTTTCCTTTCAAAGGATTTCTGTCCTTATCACGATGCAGCACAGGAGTTGCATTTAAGTTGGCAGGTAAAACTGCACTGAGAAATGCTGAGTCAAAGCTATTTTTTCATTTATTTGGAATTTGGTGGCTAAATTCTAAAGTCTCCTGCTACAGATGGAGCTGAACACAATGTTTAATAACCACGTAAACAGATTTGAAGGTGCAGGCACTATGAGGCTAAGACAATAACACCAATGCCACCAGGAAGTGGCAATGTTTCTTATCAGCTGTTCAAAGGAAGCCTTCTGTTGAAAAGGATGATTAAATTATTAATATTAGTACCTCAAAGCGCAAAGAGAAGCTAGTCCTTGGTTACAGTGTTGCCTTCATAAAGCAATGGATTTATTGATGTCAACCATGTTATCTGTAGCAGTCAAATATTCAGCAGTACAGAAGGCTGGGTTACTTTTCTTTTTGATGTGCCAGTCTGTCACCTCTCTGTAGGATAAGGCCAACCATGAGCCTCTCCCAGACAACCGTTGGATTCTGGATCTGTATCAGGAAGATCAGCAATATCATCAGTCAAACATATTCAAGTCTTTTCTGCATCAGTCTCTCTCTGTGGTATCGTTTCACAAATCCCATCACCAAGGTTAAAAAAATAAACAAAGCTTTGTCCATCAAGAAACCTGGAAAACAATTCATGGAGACTAGTTAAAGAGCTCGCTTCAGAGATTTCAGCCTATGTTGAAGAATAAAAAGAATAAAAAGTTGATTACAACACATATTATTTACGTTTTCCATTTTCTTAGCAAAATATAAAGAAATAAAGGGTGGCTCGAGATTTGCCCACAGTGCTATTTTCCAGCCTTACAGTTGGGCATGCCATAGAAAGAGGTGGATGTTAACCTAACCCCAATCCTAAAGAGATAATCTGGTGGATGTTATGGGTTTAACAGGTTTACTTTAACACTCGCATAGTTTGTAAAACCTCACACTGTATCCTCTGTAGCTATGACTGTCCTTCAGTGTCACACTGTAGCAATGAGCAGCAAAGCAGACAGTGTGGAGACGGATGGAGAGGGGAGGTAGGTGTAGGTGGTTTTCGGCATAGGCAAACCCAAATATTGCTGTTTGACAAGATGGACGTCCTCTGACACCCACAGCCCACTCCATTTATGAGATGTCTCCTGCTGCTGGTGACAGCAGTAACGAATGTGCCAGGCAGTGCCATCCCATGAATCCGCCCCACATGCCTCTCACTGGCTGGGTGCTGATTGTGTGCGGCAGCGCAGCCGTGGCTGTGATGAGAGGCATCAAAGAGAGGCGCTCTGACAGCCTCGGAGCAGAAAAAACATGTGACTTTCAGATTTCCAGAACTTTGACTGGAAATCATTAAATCCATGCAAACTCTTGAATAGTCTGATCCTAAATCTTTGAAATACTAAAGTGCACACAGAGTCAATATACACAAGAACAAGCCTGATGCACCTGGTAGAGCATAAGTTTGTACATTCTGGTCACTTTCTGTTAGATTTTCAGTTAATTCTTCATGCTGTACTCACTGTTTACAAAGCGATGCATGAAGCCAAATGCTAACGTCAGCATTCTTTGTCCTATTATATTTGTCATCATAGTTTTCTTACATCTAGCATTGCTAACAGACACTAAACACTGAAGTCCATATAAGGGGTTATTCAAATAGGCTAGCATTGTCATGGATTTGCAGGAATTACAGTGCACCTGAAAATCATTATATAGCTTTGGTTAAAGTATAATATTACTGGCCACAACATTATTTGTTTGTCTTTGTGGACAGATGCAGGACCGCCGCCGCGTGTCCTTTTCCAGAATTCTTCATTGAATTTCTTTTAGGCTTCCAGTGTCGCCAAACAATAACTGTGTCAGCTATTGTTAGCAAATCCACACTTTAGAAAGCTAATTGAACACTAAATTGTCATCAGATGATATCACATAGTTTCAAGATTGAATTTAGGAACTAGTGCTGTGAGGTTGACCAATGATTGCAGGGAACAGCTCCTTGTAGGAACTATAGACGGACAGAAGCAGTTTTCCACTTGTCTCATCACAGTTACATCACAGTAGATAAAAGCTACTTTCCTCATTATGGGCAGGAAGATTAAATGATGCGTACAGCAGAGTATGAATGTGTGTGAATGTTAGATAGAAAGCACTTAGGCGTAGAAAAAGGTGCTTGTACGACTGGATGAATGAGGCATGTTGTATGAAGAAAGGAAAGCGCTATAGAAGAACCATCTCATTTACCATCTCATTAGGTGACAGGATAGGTATGGTAAACATGCATTTTTCATGTAACCTATCAGAATTGAAATGACAAAGAGGCTACATGTACATTTCAATAAATCACTGAACATGGCTCAATACTTTTGATCAGTATTGTAAAAGCCGGTATTTGAATATATACAAAATATGTACTGAATATATTGGATGAAACAAAAGAAGCCTATCAGTAGAGGGAGGATTAGGTCCCATTTATAAACAGGTTTACATGACCATTCTGGTACAGTTCAGTCAGTGATGAAGTGCAAATGATGGTGGCTTGAAGGTAAAACCAATAAGTCGACAGAGATGTGTCAGGTGTTATGTGAATCTAAATAAACGGTCACTAGCTAGTACCTGGTACCAGGCAGCAGCTGCAGTATTAGCCTGTGATGGTGAAACATGACTGAAGCAGCAGATGCTAATTATTTTTGTTTTTCATTGCACTATCAATGAAATATCAGTGCCAGTCATTCAGCTGGAAAATGCTGGTTTTATCAAAGACCAGATAATCTGAAATCATTTCACCTGTTTTCCAAGAAAATTAATGTGTTTGAAGTCTGATTTTGCTGCTGCAGTGACAGCAATCTTGATCATTTTATCTCAAGATGTTAGCGCTCATTCTTAGTGTTTGAACAAGGAAAATCACGTTGGCAGTCCATGAAGTAAATGGCCTGTATTTGTATAGCGCTTTTACTAGTCCCTAAGGACCCCAAAGCACTTTACACATTCAGTCATCCACTCTTTCACACACACATTCACACACTGGTGATGGCAAGCTACATTGTAGCCACAGCCACCCTGGGGCGCACTGACAGAGGCGAAGTGTTTATGTCCCCTTTTTTGAGGGAATAATAGACGTAAAAGCTCAAGTTTTTACAGTTTTTTTCCTGTGTCATCACTTTTTCCTGTTGGGGAAGTAGGCCAGCATGAGTGTAAAACAAAGGCAGCAGTCAAATGTTCATCCGGAGATCCAGCTGCTCCTGCTGCTGCTGAGGCTGCTCCCTGACGCTGGCAGGGCTCTTCTTTGCGTGTCCTGTTTCACACAGGATGTCAGGTCCTGCTCGCGCTTCCTTTGTCATCTCTGACTCGAGGTACTATTTTAAAGCGGGAGACTCGCTGGTACAGCATCTAATGTGAACTCTGCAAATCAAATCCCTTTGCGTGATGACCTAGAATATGCAGATCCATGTATATGCAGAAAGAAGTTCCACAGCTGGGATTCTGGTTGTTAGATTGTTTGCGTCTGTGACTTAAAGGAGATAAAAATCTCACAGTGTTATCGCATGCGGTTGGTCCTTCTGCTCCCCTCCACCTATTCAATATTGCACAACAGCAGCAGAGGATTTGTCGACTCACCCAATAAAAAGAGAAAGAGCTCTTCTCTGATGGGATGTGATACCGTGAAGAAAGCTCTCCAGGAGGTTGTACATTATTTACTGCCTCCAGCATCCTTATCTCAACTGCAGCTTCACATGAAAAGTACTTGACTGAAGGTAGTGCAAACCGAACTAACTTCAGATCTTTTACAACAAATAATCAGAACATGAGTCGACCTTTTTGTACACTTAAATGTCTCATTCTACAGTGTCTCAGATAATATTAATTTACTTCATTAGTTCCAAAATTGAAAAACAAAAAAACAAAAGAAAAACAAGACAATGGGATAGTTCTGAATAAGCCCCAACACAATATGACAAGTATTTCTTTTAGCAAATATTCCTAAAATTTAAGATTAGTCCTATTCTGAATAAAAACAACAAAGAAAAAAATCCCTTTGATCTACAGCAGATAAAAGCTTCTCCTTCCCAAAAGGGTTTCATGGCATTACAAAAAGATAAAGCTTTAATCTTTTTATTATTTCAAGGTGAGGGATTAAAGCGGTGTTAATACCTGCTTTAGGCCACTTAGGGACAGTAAGCTCTTTAAAGCAACTGTGTTCAACTAATAAAGTTGGTAAGGCAAACTTTGTTTGGAAATATTTCTGGCTACCAGAGTATCATGGATCTAATATAATTCCAGATAATCCCATTAAAAATTCTCCAAAACGCACCCACAGTATAAACAGGAGAGAGAGCGTTTGAGTTCAGTGAGTGCTATAAGCCGAGGTGAGGGATAAAGGGCAAAAAACAAAAACCAACAAAATAAGCAGACAAAAAATACAAATATCAATCACCTGGATCACCTGTTGAGAAAGAAAAATGAGAAAACAAGCAGAAGAAAAAAAAGAGCAACATAATAAACAACATCACGAGGATCTACGTGAATATAACAGTAAATACTAAATATTAAACATTATTGTGCAGCACGTAAGATCAACAGCGCACAGTGTGCTTTGAGGTAGCAGCCAAAAAGGGTGTAGTTTGTGTGTGTGATCACCCGTGTGTACACCTGTGAGCATGAGCGCGCTTGTATTAAAAGGTTCCTTCATGTAATGATCTGCTAGAGGGTGTGGGGGGGCCACAGCCCCGTCCTCCAGGGCATGAAGCAGGTATGGAGGAGATCAAAACTCCAGACATCCAGAGGCCCCCAGAACACAAGAGTCCAAGGAAGACCAACAGAGGGGCAGCCGCACCACTGTCCCGGAAAGAGCTGAGGAGAGCCCCAGATGAGGAAC
Source organism: Maylandia zebra (assembly GCF_041146795.1). Classification (NCBI taxonomy): domain Eukaryota; kingdom Metazoa; phylum Chordata; class Actinopteri; order Cichliformes; family Cichlidae; genus Maylandia; species Maylandia zebra. Next base: position 30,477,080 of record NC_135187.1, read on the forward strand.
GACATCTTTTCGACGACGGCGTCTCAGATTTGGCCGGGAAAGATGCACTCTGAGTCTTCTTCATTACGAGATCCTGGAAGCACTGATCAATGTAATCTTGGAGAGCCTCTAAACTCTCCCCGTTGTTCTCCAGGGTGTTGGAGATGATTTAGACAAATGTTGTTAGTTATAAGACAATTGATAAGTGTATTTGGTAATACTGAAGCTTAAAGGAATTTGTTCAGTTCTAAACTACCATTTGCTTTAATTTTCCACCAAAATCTCCGGCGTCTGACGTCAGTTACAACATGAGTTGCTTACCTTGTCCGTCACTTCCGTCACTAACCTCTCCGTCGAATCCTCTTTTTATGGTTAAAGATTCAAGATTCAAGAGTCTTTGTCAGATGCAAAGTTATACGAGTACAACACACAGTGAAATGTGTCTTAACTAGCAGAACTACAGTACTGCTCATACAGGCTGTGAGATATAGGAAATTACTCAATATGCCAACAGCAGTGGAAACCAGGATGTGACTGATCTGCTCTTTTTTTGCCATGTTGGATCAAAGTCTCAGAGCAATTGAAATACTTTGTACTGAGTCGTTGCTTCACCATTTGGACTTTATTGGGCACAGGATGGAGAGAAGTCCACCGCTGGCAAGGATGTACTGCTTCTCCTTTCTCTCATTCATCTCAAGACCCATATCAGAAATCAGTATTATCATAGAGTAGATTACATAAATTAGGATAAAGTTTACGTGAATTGATCAAGTGGTAATTCCTATTTGATTGATCTTTTGCTTTCGCCTTTCTAAATTGTGTGCATTCCCTTTATAACTCTTCGTAAAACACCAAGAGGCACAAAACTTGTGTATGAACATTTCGTGGCTTACAAGGTTCTCATATGTTGCTCTTAGCCTTAAATGTAACGGACCCATGGCGCCGGTTCTTTTGCTTTTTACAAAGTGATCATAAAGTAGAGCTAATGGATGTGGCTGACAAATAGCACTGGACTTGCAAGGCTACGCAGGAAAAGTATTTTGTCAGAGGAAGCAAGATAGACAGCCACAGGTAGGTAGGTAGAGCCAGGCGAATCTCCTCGTCCCTGGCTCCATCAGGTTTCTGCATTGTCTGTTGGGGGAACATCCATGAAATCAAAACCTGGACCCTTTGAACAAAGAGCCAGTTCAGACTTTCTCTACAGGAGTAACTGGCCAATCCACAGACTAAATACCAGTCAGCCACTTCCTGGCAGCCCTGACTCACTACAGTACCTCCAGTCACTGTGGTAAAATGCATGTTCACCAACTGGTTGACAAGTGGTCGTCAGGTGAAATCAGTTACAAAGTGGATTCTGCACCAAAACCCTCCTTGTGATTTTTTTGGTTGGGTGTCTGACAGAGTCTTCCATGCAAACTACTGCCGTTCACTGCAGCCTGCGAGCGACCCTCTGATCATCTAGCAACTGCCATCAGCCTCCAGAAACTACTCACGACAGGTCACATAATACACTCTTTTCCCTAACGACTGGTGTTCACTGTAAATCAGAAAATACACTTTAATTGCTTTCTAAATGTGCAACAGGGCACAATACTCACAAAAGTTTGAGACAGACCTAAATATTATTTTCATAAATAAAAATGAAAATGAAATTTGATCCCTATACAACCGTTGCAAGAGCTTGGTTTGCATTGCCGGCAATAAGTCAGACTCGTTCCCGGTGGGCGATGGGCTCCGCCAGGGCTGCCCTTTGTCTCCGGTTCTGTTCATAATTTTTATGGACAGGATTTCTAGGTGCAGCCAAGTGGCGGAGGGCTTTCGCTTTGGTGGCCTCAGAATCTCATCTCTGATTTTGCGGATGATGTGGTTCTGTTGGCTTCATCGGGTGAGGGCCTCCAGCTCGCAGCCGAATGTGAAGCAGCGGGAATGAGGATCAGCACCGCCAAATCTGAGGCCATGGTTCTCAGCCGGAAAAGGGTGGAGTGCCCACTCCGGGTCGGGGATGAGTTCCTGCCCCAAGTGGAGGAGTTCAAGTATCTCGGGGTCTTGTTCGCGAGTTATGGGAGAAGGGAGCCGGAGATCGACAGACGGATTGGGGCTGCAGCTGCAGTAATGCGGACGCTGCACCGGTCCGTCGTGGTGAAGAGGGAGCTGAGTGTAAAAGCGAAGCTCTCAATTTACCGGTCGATCTACGTCCCTACCCTCACCTATGGCCACGAGCTGTGGGTAGTGACCGAAAGAACAAGATCGCGGATACAAGCGGCAGAAATGAGCTTCCTCCGAAGGGTGGCTGGCCTCTCCCTTAGAGATAGGGTGAGAAGTGCGGCCATCCGGGAGGGGCTCAGAGTAGAGCAGCTGCTGCTCCACATCGAAAGGAGCCAGCTGAGGTGGTTCGGGCATCTGACAAGGATGCCCCCTGGGCGCCTCCTGGGTGAGGTGTTCCAGGCATGTCCCACCGGGAGGAGGCCCCGGGGCAGACCCAGGACACGCTGGAGAGATTATAACTCTCGGCTGGCCTGGGAACGCCTTGGTATTCCCCCGGATAAGCTGGAGGAGGTGGCTGGGGAGAGGGAGGTCTGGGCCTCTTTGCTTAGGCTGCTGCCCCCGCGACCCGGCCTCGGATAAAGCGGATGAAGATGGAGATGAAAATAATATAATAACATGAGATATCATTTATTGTTCACTTATACTTCCCTTTTTTTTCTGGTGGAATTGTCGACTTTTAAAACAATAATAAATTTAGTTTGGTTTCTTTTAATATTTAAAGCTAAATCTAATTTACTCTCAAACTTTGTACAAAGGTTTTTCTCAGTAAAAGACAAGAAGTGTGATCTGAGAGACTTTTGTTGTTTTACTGTAAAAAACAAAAACAAAGAAAGAGACTAAACGAAGATGTTTTTCTGTTGTTGGGGTTAAATTGTGGAATAATGTTTTTATAAAGATAAAAATGTGAAATTCCTGTGTGGTCTTCAAAATAATGCTCTACAAATATATTTTTGAGGCTTATATGATTTTTGATGTTATTTCTTTTTCTACTTAGAATCTTTAATGATAAGAATATAGGCCAGGTGTAATTATAAGCATTCGTTCAGCTGGAGCCTTTTCAGTCATTATTTGTAGGTATTGAGCTTATATAAATTGTTTTTGTGTGTGTGTAATATGTTATGACTCAATGAATCAATAAATACCAGATTTATATATAAAAACTAAACTGTATTAAATCAATAGAAATGTAAATAGGAAAACCTAGTAAATAATTACAATTACAAATATTGACCAGGATCAATATCTTATCTTAGTCAGCTATGTTGGCTCTGATCAACAATCCTGTAAAAGTGGCTACACCTCTAATTTGAAGGAAAAATTATATATCCTACTATAAATGTTTGTCAGTGGAATTGTGATTAATATATTATGATATTATTTTAAGCCTCATCTGTAGAGTTAAATGACAAATGTGCTGCAAGGGAATTTCACATTTACACATAGAAACATTGATCACTCATTTTAAGAAGCATTTCTGTCCATCTGATGTCTCTTTAGTCAAACACTCTGATTTTAGCAGATTTCCCCTCTCGATAGAATTATTTTCATTTTAACTACTGAATGAATATCGCTAAGTCATCATCATTTGATCCATTGGTGAAATACAAATATCGATTGCTCTGCCTTTAAATGATGTGAATGAATAACAGCAGCTACAGAGGAGAATATAACACTTCTCTCTGTGCCCACGTTTTACCCACAAGGTCTGGCCTTGATTGACATTTCCTGAATCCAACTACTGTACAGACCCAGAAAGAAAAAGTCTATAAAAGGTGGAAGTTGCTCCCCATGAAATGCAATTATGTAATTTGTTCAACTCTAAAGTGCTTTTTCCTGAAGTGATTTAGTCATTAGGGCTCATTATCTCACAATGATTACTGGATGTTGAGGAGCTAGACCTTTAAGCTTCTGCGGAGTGAGGAGTACAAATTTCTTTAATGCAGTCTTAAAACTGCATTGAAAGTAGATTCCATTTAGAGTGACATTTAACTTTTTCCTCCACTCTGTATAAAGCATTTATGTTATATCTTTATTTCTGCTAAGATCTCCATTAGCTGTCTCCCCAGAGACTGCTTGTGTTGTAATGCTCTTAAAACAGAAAATATAATGGAACAAAACCATTCCATTATGTTTGACAAATTATTGGTGTTGAGATCTTTGTGTCTCTTGCTGTGCTGTGTTGTACCATATAAATGAGTTTATTGTTGTGTTTCTGTTCAAGTAAGTACAATAAATTGGCTCCTTTTTCTATGTGACCGTGCTGTACTCAAACCTGCAAATATTTTTTAATGCCTAAAGCTGGGCTTACACTGTGCCATTTTTGGCCCTTTTTGAGCCGATTTTTCAGTCGTGCGACCGTTTTCGGGGTCGGACCGCGTTTCGCCTTCATCGTGTGTCGTGCATCGTGCAGTATACGTGGGGTAACGAGAAGCGATTAACACCTCACGACCAGCTCCCGATCATCAGTCATTTGGTCGTAAGAAAATCAAACCTGTTTGAAATCCTGTCGGATGTCGTGAGGGTGTCACCGCAGCCTCTCACACAGATTTTTGTGTTATAAGCTTCGTGTTATGGATGCACTCAGGTCGCATCAGAGCATCGGGCCGTATAGTGTGAGACCCTGCATCGTGACCTACGAACTTCTAACCCCTGTGAGTCAATCGTGTAGTTTGAGCAGGAGCTGAATAGTGTATGCCCAGCTTAACTTGAACCTAACAATGAACCAAACCAAAGGTGAAAGGGCAAAAAAAGCAAAAAAGCAAAAAAAGCTGTCTACTAGTTCTCCAAAAGTTGATTCTGTTCATCTGGACGTAGCGTTTTCAGTGGGAGAAATGTTTCGTCACTCATCCAAGTGACTTCTTCAGTCTCAGCTGACTGCAGGTTTCCCCAATCTTATAAACAGTACATTTGCATAATGACTGAAACCGAACAGTGGGCTGGGAGGTCAGTTCCTTCATCATAATTATGCAAATTCTAATGACTACTGATGGTGGAAATGCTCAACTTGAGGCTTCAGAACGGGACTTCGCAAAACAATGGGTAATACCACGGTAGCCATGTTCACCTTTCATATGCTCAGTGTACAGGCAGTGCAAACTCTGAAATACGGTCTAGTCCGAGCTCTGTTGTGCAGTGGAATGATACATATCAGCCTTTGAATAACACAGATGAAAATTACATGATTACATGATTGTTAGCTCATTGCTGTGGGAAGAAGTAGAGAAGCTGCCAAAGTCATTGTTTAAATAAAAGTGAAAACATTTATACAAAAATAAGCTTGAAGGCTTTGGTGGAAAATATATTGCCATTGTTCATAGTAGGTATAAATGCTTAAACATAAAACCCATCTTTTATATGAATTCTACAACAAGTGCTATCTTCTCAATCTATAGTATCGGCAACTTTACTCACAACAGACAAGGGCATTTTCTTTTTGATACTTTAAGCTTCTTTTTATCCTACACCAGAAGGATTACCCCTCCTGATATCAACAAGCTGTCAGCTGAGCCCCAGTAGACCGATGGGAAGATACAGATCAACAGCTTGGTCATTAATATTGAAGCTGCTCACTTCAGATCATGACAAGATCTTACATAAGGTGAGCGTCTCTTTACGACAGCTGGTCATTATCATAAAGCCAAATCGAAGCAGGCTGCACATGTTCAATCAAGGCTGCTTGCTGTACCCTTGAAAAATAACCTACTGAACAAATAAAATATTAATCTCAATCAATAAAAAAGCTTAAAATTAAAGATGTACCACATTTACTCAATCCAGTGAGGAAATCAATCCATCTATCCATCCATCTCCTAACCAATCCAGCTAGAGAAGGTCCCAGGGGACATAGTGTGAAAGACAGGATACACCCTTGACAGATCATCAGTTGGTCACAGGGAAGTAAATGAACACACACTCTCAGATCCATGCACTCGGCCAATTTATTTTATTTTATTTACATTTATTTTATTTCTTTCTGATCATACTGAAACAAGCTGTACTTTCCAAAAACAAAAGAACAGAAAAAAGAGAGAAAAATCAATAAAAAAATAAAAAAGAACCCAACTATATTTGAGACAGAAATGGTGCAGCAACAGCTCATATGCACCTACCCCTCATACATAATGCAGAATTAAACCGGCCAAAATGTGAAAATGTAACAGGAAACAGTATTCTGTGATAACATTAATTCCCAAAATTAAAGTAAAATGCAACACACACACATATATACACACACAACATATTTGCTTGATTAGTACTGCTTCATTTGGCCAGTGATTCTCAGTATAAGGTGTATATAGAGCAATTCATTGAGAGCTCAGGAGATATGCATGAATTGTATAGTAAAGCTTAAAAAAATATTTTTAAAAATCTCCTGATACAATTACCTGTAGAATGAATTGAAACGTGGAGGAAGATCTCAGCCTGGGCGTCTATTGTCTCATGTAGTCTGGAAGATGAGTGGATGGTGGGGTGGGTGCAGATTTCTCTGTGGTGGGGTTGGGTGGACTGTCCCGGGCTCTGTGGGGCCGGGGGGCGCTGCCGCACTGGTCCCCGGTCTGGATGGGCCTGGGCCTCCTTTCCCTGGCGGGTCGCGGAGTATGGGGGTGCCTACTGGGGTCAGCGGGGGAGCTGGCCCCAGGGAGGGGTCACCTGCCCCTCCCTTCCTTCCCTCCCCATCTCCAGCTGCCTCCCTCTTCCCGCTCCACCACAACCACCCACACATGCAGGACCTTGGAGTAGGGGTGTGTCACCAGGGTGCAGAGGAGGCTACCCCCCCCCCCCCCCCTCTGTCCCCTTCTGGCTGCCTCTGCCTCAATTTTATCCCACAACTTAGACATTCACATTACTCACACTCTCATTACACATACATATAGGATCTTGGGGGTGGGCACGATACACGGAGTCCAAATTACCATCAGGGTGTACATCTCACCCCTGGCGTCGTTGCCCACCTCTCAATTTTAAATACAAGTAGACATTGAGGGCTAGCAGGAGGGACCATGCGCTTACCTGCTGCTCTCTGGCAGGTAGCTCCAAGCCCTTCTGGGTTTTAAATGCACCTTAGAACACACATGCATCAACACTACAATGAGCAGGTGGAGGGAGGTTTGGAGTCTTCTCTCACCCCCGTTCTCTGCGACCTGCTGGAGCGGGGGGGCTAGGAGGAGTTGGCCGTCCGACTACGGTCTGGAGTGTGGGGCCTCCCTGCTGCTACGGAATCGGGGCGGTCTGCCTCTCCCCACCGCAGGGAAAAGGGTAACACCACCTGGGTCTGGGTGCAGTTCCCCCCTCCAGGGGCGAGGGCACCTAGACCCGGTTTGTAGAGTACGCTTGGGGAGTGTGATCGTGTGTACAGCGTCTCTTTATGTCTGTCTCCACGTTGGTTGAGTGTGGAGTAAGTGCATATGAGAGCATGAGGGTGGGAATGGATGTTTGTATATGTGTGTGCCTGTATTTCTGTGTCTATATGTCAGGTTGGGTGTCAGGCGCCACCTCTCTGGGGACATCTCAGGCCCTCCAAGGTTTGGAGGCCTATCTCCACCCACCACCACTTCCCCTGCCAGTGGCGGACTCCCTCAGACATCGGTGCATTGGTGGTTCTTTGTGTCTGGGGCTCGTTCGGGTACACACCGGCTCACTCCTGGGGCTCGGTCACTCAGGCACAGCTGGCTGCCAGCGGAGCTCACGGGCGCGTCACTGCAACTCCCCCTGGCTTCTGCTCGGTGGCTGCTGAGTGAGCCCTCATCTGGGACTCTCCTCAGCTCTTACTGGGACAGTGGCGCGGCTGCCCCTCTGTTGGTCTTCCTTGGTCTCTTGTGTTCTGGGGCCTCTGGATGTCTGGAGTTTTGATCTCCTCCATACCTGCTTCATGCCCTGGAGGACGGGGCTGTGGCCCCCCCACACCCTCTAGCAGATCATTACATGAAGGAACCTTTGGAATACAAGCATGCTGATCCACACAGGTGGCCTTAAGACAACAATTCTGATGGCTAAAGATCCAAACGGGACACAAAAAAAAGAAAGAAAAAAGAATGAATTGAAACGGTACTAAGTGGTGATAAAGCTTAAATACAAGTAAAAGCAGCTAATTTACAATTAGCTTATCTTATGTTAAAAAAAATTATTATTGTGTGAAATAACAAACAGTTAAAATAATTACCTTAAATTGGCAATAATTAGCCAAAAGGAATGATATAAACTGTTAGCTAAACGTAATGGTGCAAATAGTTAGCTAAACATACTTTTAGCTAACAATATCATTAATGGGTAAGCCTAAAGGAGCATTTCTATGGCTTGCACTGGTGGATGAAGAACAAAGCAGGGAGGCAATCAGAATGTTTATAGCATGAATAAATTGGTATAGGAAAAGAATGTGCAACTAGGGAGCCTTCGCCTTAATGAAAAGCTACTACATCTGACTATTATCCTCTGCAGGCGAGTAGTATCAAAGATTTAGCATCAAAGATTTAGTGCTGAGTAAAAGTTATGCTTGTTATGCCTGTCTTGTTTTCATTGGTCAAATGTGCAACTCAGTCCAGGGACTGATAAGCTGAGCATTATTTTTACACTTCATCATTGTAGTTGAGAACATCAAAGAAAAGACTATGTTTTGGCTGACACATTACTGTTGGTTGGATTGAGCGGTGTTTATGCATCCCCATTATTCCACACTTATTAATGTTATGCACACCCCACTGTGCCAGCACATCTATCAATCTCCTGCTGTCTTTCTGTCTTCCTTATTAACCTGCTTTCACCTCTCTGATTTATTCCTATTGCTGACTGACTCACCTGCACTCATTTAAGCCATAGAAAGGTGGAGCGTGGAGGTTGGAGGGTGGTCTTCTTCCTCTTTTCTTTACTTTTGTTGAGGTCTCCATCTCTCTTCTTTGTGTTTGATCATTGTAAACAACTATATTTCCACTATTAAGAGTTTACTACAGCAGCAGGAGTGTTGTGGCATCTTATAAATGTTAATTGCCTTTGAGTGATGAATCTACGGGCTACAACAATGTTGAATGGACCTTTCAGAGTCACACCCCTAACCACCTACCTTGTAGTATTATAATAATATTGTAACAAAATCCACTGAAATGTAGCTGATATAAAAAGAATATTTGTAACTCAATCTTTCAATGGGAACATGTCCAAGATATGAAGATTGGGAACCACGGACACACAGGCTTTCAACAGCCTAACTAATCCTATGTGGCCTTGAAATAAAAACATGGCTAATGAGGCTTTACAACCAAAGACAGACCTTTTGCGCGCATTAGTTGGAACAAGCGTTATTAACCAACAGTAAACACTTCTTAGTCTCGCTCTGGAGAAAACGAGGCCTTGTGCTCCCTTTCATCCTTTCATGTTTTCCTCCCGTATCATTGGAGACCTGAGAGGACACGAGGCTGGAAACATGCCATGACCATAATCACAGGTTTAGCAGCTCGTTACTCATGGCCAAGCCCCTTCATCCTCCCGCGGAGGGGAGTTGAGATGATGAAGTCTAAGTTTATTATGTATCCACATGGCTGATGCAGCATATTTGGAGCATGGTAATTCATCAGTGTCAGATGCTTGTGGAGTGCCGCTAATAGCTGTATCAGTGTGGCTCATAGTTATCTCTCAGGGTCTAAACCCACTGCAATGGGGGGTTTTTTTGTTCCTAGCTGTGTTTTGATTCTTTTAACCCTCCTTGACTACATAATCTTTTCATGTAAAGGATAAAAACCAAGAATAGCTGTGTGACCCAAAATGGTTAAATTAAATATGATTTTCAACAACAACAACAACCAGAAACCTTCCATTTTCATCTCATCAAGTGATGTGAACTGAAGGCACCTTGAATAACAAGTTCAAACACAGGAAAAGTTTGGAGTCAGGCTGCTGAGAGAGACAGATGTATGCAAGGGATGGGAAGCAGATTAAAAATGTCTGTCACCAGACTAAAGGAGCCCAAGAGGATCTGATTCCTCTGTGTGGGTAGAGTTAGCTCATGAAACACACACAGAAAAACACAGTCCTTGTTGGAGGCACAAGGAGGGGAAAGGGCTTGAAGAGTTCACATCCCGTGAAAAGCAGGCATAACACAATGTATTTTTAAAAAGCCCTATTAGATTTCCCCAAATTTAAAGGATCTCTTTAAATCAACTCTCCTTTGTCTTTTCTCCCATCCCAACTCAAGGCGGAGGCAGAAGATACCACAATTTCAATATTTCTTTTGCACTGGTTACAAAGAGTTATGTGGATCCAACTGCTGACAAAGTACATAGTAAACTAAAAAGATCACTGATGAAACTATTTAATGAGCAAACAGAGATGAACAGTTATAGCAGAGGGAAAGAAATCCAATAAACCAAGTCAACCAACAAGAGAAGCATAGGAGGATGATGGACGACATGAAGAAACATCAGACGACAGCTTGACAATGACTAATGGAGACAGTAGGTGACTACATAGACACGAAGGAGAGGGATGACAAAGCAGAGGTGAATTCAATCTAGGAAATAATGAGAGAGGAAACAAAAATAAAGGGATGAAATAAAAAGACTAAAAACTACAAAAGGAAGCTGAAAGTAAACAGAAGAACAAAGACTAACACGACAAACAAGAACAATCACTCCAGGCAAGACGAAGACACTCGTGTATGCAAGCGCACGAGAAACACAAAAGAACCAAAACAGAGATCAAGGATTATTTACAAACACCAGCACACTTTCTTTTCAGCGTGTTCATTAGCGATGCCAATTGAGTGGTGTTTCTTGACTCTAATCTTTAAAGCAAGTCTTTGTCATTTTTTAACAGTAGCATCCCCAGGCTTCTACCTTTCTACCTTTAAAACCCGGAGAGCAGCCAAATGGCTGGTAGGCTTTTAGCTAAGCTTTAGCTTCAGCCAAGTGGAAGCTGAATTGGCTAGTCATTCATATGTATATTAGGTTGTTACCTGGGAATTCTGGAGGGAGGGGAGTGGGGGTTTGAGTGGATTGAGGAATTTCCCTGCGAATCTTGTTGACTGTGCCGAGGATGGTGGTTTTCCGTCTAAGAAGTTTTTGCGCAAGTGAAAGCGATGTGAAAAAATTGTCCGTGCTAACATTTCTGCCCTTGTCTAGGAATGGTTCCATCAGCCTCATTACTACATTTTCAGAAAGTCTCTCCCCAGTGGGACGATTGGGGTCCTTGCCAAGATATGGGAAGACATTGCAAATGTACTTGGATTTTAGGTTGCAAGCCACCCAAAAGTTGATCCCAAACTTGTCAGGTTTACTTGCAATATACTGCAGGAAACAGCACCGAGTCTTTGATGGGAAAAGCTGTTCATCAACGGTGATATGTAGACCAGGGTTGTAGCACGTGATGCAGTTGGTGACAAATGATCCCCACACACTGGAAATTGCAGCGAACTTATCAGTCTTTGCTCGATCACTGCGGGTGGACTTGTCATCAAAGCGTAGGTGTTGCATGATGTCTTGGAAGCGGTTTCGTGCCATAGTTCCAATTATCTGTGGGTTTCCCTGGTTTGCTGACCAGCAGTCATTTAGAGATGGAACCCTGTTAATCCCCCGCAAGATGACAATTGCAATAAATGCCATTAGTTCAGGGAGGTCCATGAACCAATGAACATGCTCCATGCACCACTCAGCAGGCCATTTGTAAATATGTGTACAAATGGTTGGTTTTTTGTACTGTTTTTATCAATAAATCTCAGCAACAAAGGACCTACACCCATGTGTGTTGATTTCTCCCTAAGATGGCAAACTGAAACACTCCAAGTTGGTGACTTTTGGAGATTTATTTCCCTGGATGATTGAGAATGCATCAAGATGAAACACAAAAGGAAGTGCACAGCTTTTAGCAGCTCCCCCACCCCCTTAATCACACACCCCCACTCCCCTCCCTCCAGAATTCCCAGGTAACAACCTAATATACATATGAATGACTAGCCAATTTAGCTTCCACTTGGCTGAAGCTAAAGCTTAGCTAAAAGCCTACCAGCCATTTGGCTGCTCTCTGGGTTTTAAAGGTAGAAAAGCCAAATGGCTGCTCTCCGGGAGTTTAAGAATCCACTGCATGCTTTTGTCAAATAAAAGCAAAATTAGCGGTAATGATGGGAAAAATGAGTCCTTTGTCACCAACTTCTTCACCTCCTTTTTGCATAGAATCGTGAATAATTATGTGGTTTCTCAGATAATCTCTCAATCTGTCAGGACTGAGAGCGAACCAGTCTAAGTCCAGTTTAACTCACTGGCTTGCTCTCATCTGTTTGCTGCCGTAAGCATTATTACTGTACAATTAGTCTGACTCAATTTGGAGTCATTTCCAGTTACCATTAGGTGTCTCACTGGCTTAACTTTGCACAGTTAATGACACAAGAGGCATTCAGGTTTATTTAAAACAGAGGTGACAAACTCATTTTCCAGTTAGTATGATCAGTCTGCTGTAATTACATGTGGATTGCAACAGACCACAATAAGTCTGCAAAGTTGCAAAACTTCATATGTAATAATAATGGGTCCTCACCTCTCTTCCCCTCACACATTCAGCACTGGCTCTCCCCAGGGCTGTGTACTAAGCCCACCCAGAGAACATCATTGTCAAATTTGCTGATGACACAACAGTGATGGGGCTGATCACAGGGGGAAATGAGGCGGCTTACAGAGATGAGGTCCTGAGACTGGGAGAATGGTGTGGATCTAACAGAACTGCCCCTGCCCCCTACACATCAACGGAGAATGTGTAGAGCGAGTGGAGTCCTTCAAATTCCTTGGCGTCTACATCTCTGCAGACCTCTCCTGGGCAGCTAACACCACGGCCCTCAAGAAAGCAGCGGCTACACTTCCTAAGGGTGCTCAGGAAGGAGCAACTACACACCCCGCTGCTGGTGACCTTCTACAGATCCACCATCGAGAGCCTGCTGACCTATGCAGCGACAGTGTGGCACGCCAGCTGCACGGAGGCAGACAGGAAGAGACTGCAGAGGGTGATAAACACAGGACAAAAACTCATCAGCTGCCCCCTGCCCTCCTTGTCTGCTGTCTACAACTCCCGTTGTCTTAGTAGGGCCAGAAACATTTTAAAGGACACTGCCCACCCCGGCTACCATCTTTTCAACCTACTGCCCTCTGGCAGGCACTATAGATCTGTAAGAGCCAGAACAAACAGACTCAGGGATAGCTTATTCCCCAAAGCCATCACCATACTCAACTCAAACTTTCACAAAAGTTTTCTGCACTGAAATATTCTCTGCCTGTCTGTCTCTGTGTATTTATATTTATAGTAAGTGTATAGTTAAATTATTATTGTATAGTTTTTATAATGTGCTATAAGCACATGTGCACTTTTATAGAGCTGTTTCCAATTTAATGACAATAAAGGCTTTCAATTTCAATTTTAATAATGTTTTATCGTTTTATTTAATCAGTTTGTTAGACTTTAGAAATAATTTTAAGTTTCCCTGCTGGCATCACCACAGCACAAATAACATTTTATTAAAAAATAATAAGAAATACAAGAATATAATAAGAAAAAACTATTTTATGAGTGGTTCTGAATTATGTTCAGTGGCTTTCGTAGGTTGCAAATCCCAAATAACGAAGTTAAATTTTAAACAGTTATTGTTTTATTTTTATGCATTATCATGTGATTCAGCACCACTTTAGTCAAAACAAGATTGTTATTGTCTTCTGCAATGATGGTTCAGGGACCTTCCTGAACAGCCAAATGTATACATGGAAATGCTCTCTCAGCCAGAGTCTGAGAGAGCAGCCAGATTCCAGCATGGGTGAAATAAATGTGGAAATCATCTAAACTGATACGACACAGCATGAAAGGTGAAGCTGGGGTGTGGGTGGGATGCAAAGCAGCTTGCAGATGCACAGAAACTGTGGGAAATCTAAAGCAGCTGAAGTTTAAGGCACTACATATGGCCAAGTGGCTGTATAGAAAAATATCACCTGAGTCATCAACCAATGGGCTCACACAGACATCAGCTAATATTGATTTAAATTTTGGATATTACACAGACCGTGTAAAACTATTCATAGAAATTCACTGCCTGTATAATAAATAGTTACTGAACAAGCTGATGCCGAAGCAGTACTCATATATATGTGCCTGCTGTATGTGCTTATCATTAACAACAACACATATCACATCACCTTGAAAGATTTGTAGACAAATATGTATCTTTTTAAATTAAAAAATATCAGTTGCACATATATCAGGATCATTCCATGGTTTAACCCCAACAATAGAAATACACCTTTGCTTAATCTGTTTGTTAAAGAAGTTACAAAAATGAAGAAAAAAAAAACAAACAAAAACTTTGTGCACAGTTTTTGAGTAGCATACCCGCCGTTTAAAAACTGTGGGCTGATCGACCTAAAAACAACAATAAATTCATTAGTTAGATTACAAAAAAGAGCAATACGGGTCATTAACAATGCTATGATCACACAGTCTGACATTTTATGATCTACTTTATCTTAAAATAGTTTTTAAAGCAAATTAAAAGAATAATTATATATTAACTTCATTATCACCGCCACGGAGCAGCCATTCCATATGGTAGTCTAATTTAATGCCACCTGTTGAAGGGTAGTTTGTGCAGCCAGCATGCCACTGCTAAAAACAAATGCCTGCACTTACATTTTGAGTAGGTGAAAATTGCTCCTATTTAAATCTCAGGCCTGTCGTTTTTTTAAATGTCAGAGCAACAGCAGCTTTAACCCCGAGCTGTTAGCAGATATCCTGCAAATGGATTCTTCCGCCGCCATCCCCATTGTTTGCTCTAGCATCAATCAGAGTCCTGCAATTACTGGCGGCTGTCTCTCATTTTCAATGCACTCAGCTGTTGACAGAACGTACTGGTGTTGTTAAAGGCTGTCTTTCAGCTCCGCAAAGCCACACCCACTGAATCAGCTGGGTGCGTCTGCCTCTCGAAGGGCCAAAGCGCAAAGACGTTGAACTTTATTCACTTTATTGGCTACTTCTTTCAGTTTTCCGCTGCATTGGGAAGCTTTTTTAATTCATATCAGACAACAAAAATGAGAATCAGAGGTCCTAAAATACATAAATAAATAAATACATTTTGATCAATACCTAAATGTTAAAGAAAAGATTCTAAATTAAGGCATTAGATGTGCTGGGATCCTAAAAACAAACCAAAGAAAATTGAATTCTTATTTCAAATGTAAACTAAAACATTCCCATGGAAAGAAAAGAAATGATGAGAGTTTAATCTTATCACAAGCGAAGGGGAAGGGGAAAAGATACCAAACACTCCCCCCTGACGCTGTGAGAAGCGGTCCTGCTCTCCCAGACGCGCAGTTAGTCAGAGCGCACCGCGGAGCGCGCAGATCCGGACGCACCTGAGCAGACGGAGCGCAGCGGCGTGGCCGTCGGAGAGCTGCACACAGCTCTTCACCTGTTCTGAGCCACACGCACACAAACACACACACGCACACGCTTCTCCGCAACATCTGCCACGTCGCCTCTGATGATGAAGAGACGGGGACAGCCCGGACAGAGTCTTCGCGGGTGTGGAGCATTTCTGCGTCCCCTGGCGTCTCCGCTGGACCACATGATTGAATTTTAACGCAGATCGTTTTCGATCGTTCAAACCGGTGACTTTGAGAAGCCTTGAAACGCCGGTGCGGGCTGTGTGTGAAGCTCGGTGCTTCGTTCTCACTACAATGTCCCAGACCATCTGCGTGGGAAACTTACAGGCATGCTGCACGCGGAGGGGCGCGTACGTGCGAGCGGGCTGAAACAGATGGACGCAAGCCCAGCGACACACCGGGTAAGTCTGACAACTGCAAAACATCACATTACAGGTTGTTTTTTTGTTTTGTTTTTATTTGTTGCCTCGGTAGAGACAGCATAGTCAGTCTTAGACATGCAAGCGCTCAAATATTGACTGAAGAATAAGAGAGGCACTGCCGGCTTTTCCTCTTTTAAACTCACAAATATGACAAACTTCCTCCATTTCACTGGACTATCCCATTAATTATTCTATAGCGAGCAGTAAAGTGGCTACAGAGGATACTAGGTCCAACGAATACATTCATAATATCCTCCAATTTTTTTTCTCCATTAGATTATAATTTCTGTAATGTTCCTGAAGGGACTTCCAGAAGTGTCGTTAAGGTGCTTAGTTGCATCTCTTCCTGTTATGCTATTATTAGGTAATTCCTTTAGGCAGCACGAGGAGTACTACGGCCTGCTTTCTTTAATTTAAATATGTTTTCATGCATATTAAATAGTCACCTTGCCTTTAAGGAGCCTCTTCCCAGCAGCCTCCTGCTTTAAATGTGCTCTAGAGCAGAGTTAACGAGCACCAAACCTTGACCTGTCATCTCAAGAGGAAGACTATTTGATTTTTCTGTCAATATTTGAGCAATGGAGTTGCACCGTGACTAGAAGAGAAGCTTCAAAAAAAGAAGCACCCCCATTCTTTTTTTTCTTGTTTTTCCTGTGTGGATTGCCTGTATAAACATGCCAGCACCTCCTCCTGCTGGGATCATTAACCTGCTATAAAGGGATGCAAATGTTTCTTTCCCCTGAAATGTAAATCTGTGTGTTAAAGCACGCCCCACCCTTCCTGTGCGGTGGGGAACATGGCTATTGTCTTGCCTATTAAAAATATGTTGGTTTATCAAGTTCACCCTGAAAGCAAACAGTTCCACCAACTTATTTCCCTCATTAGCCTTCCTCCTCCTCCTCCTCCAGCTGAAGGTTGAGCTAACAGAAGGAGCAGAGAAGCCTGCAGATTCTTGGGACATGATAGATGGAAGGTAGAAAGCTGCTGCTCTGCTTGTGTTCTTTGTTAAGGAACATAATGGGAATATTCATTATGTGGAACTAGGCAGCTTCTTCTTCCCCCCCCCCCCGATGTTTGTTCCCTAAACTCCATCTCCATCCTAACTGGCCCCACCATCAAATAGATACTTTCCATTGCAGCAATTTATTCAACCCATTATCTTCCCCTCCCTATCTCATGCTTTGAGAAATCCAGTCCTTTGAATTAGCTGATTGACACGGAGTGTTGGGCTCAAAGGGAAGGTTTCATTTTCAAATTGAAACGGTCACGTACTTATTAAACTTCTATAAAAAGTAGTAATGATGTAAAATTTGAGAGGATTTGGACGGACTTGTATGAAAGCAACTGGAGCAACTTTTTTTAAAAGAGAAAAACAGGCCCATGATTGATTCCATTATAAATAACGCATAAGTAAAAAGCACAGAGCAAAACACGCTGCTCAAAAAAGACACTTTTAAGTCTGCTGTGTTGCTATTAGATGCCTCCTGACAGAGAATACACAGAATAAAGCTAAAAGTTAGATCCAAAACCTCAGCACTGATACAGTGTGGCTAACACTCTACAGATGCACAAAAGACAACACAATCAAAATGTTGCATGAAAAGGAGAATTTACTGCATCACAGTTTGTTTCAGCTGTTGGCCCTGCAGCCTGAAATCTTGACCACCACTTGTTTGGTGTTCAGTTGCCCCAGTGTGTGAGCGTTTGTCATTTTTTACATGAAAAAGATTAAAAATAAATAAATAAAAGAGCTCCCTAAAATTTGGCTGTGCAGGTGGTTCATCAATTACTAATAATTTGAGCAGAAGAATGGAAGGCTGCTGGCTGTAGCAAGCAGCTAGGCTGACCACATTGTGTGCTTGTGAGTCAAAATAATTGAGTGCAGTCAATGGACACAACTGTGTTTTTTTCCCCTCTTAAGCTGCTGAGGTGTAAGTGTCCCTAATCTAAACTCTGTGCCTGCACATACGCAATTTCTGGCTTCTGAAAATTGTTTTTCCAAGTCATGGCAATCAAAAGATCCAAAATAATTACAAGGTAATGATTTAATGTGCATGAAAGCATCTCTAAATGAAAGAATGCACCCTGTAGTACTGCCACTAAGCACCTCAAGGACACTTATAGAAGCCCCCTCAGGAACATCACAGGAATGATGATGCAATGAGCTGAAAAAATACTGGCGGCCAGAGATACCCCTCAGTCTCCCAGTCTCCACCTATAATATGAATTTCAAAATTCTCAAGTGATCACATTCACGAGATTTTCAGAAAACTTGACCTCTGACCCGAGGTCAAAGTTGACATGACATGTTTACTGTATGTTGACAATCGCACCACACTTGTAAGGCTAACAATATAAAACTTTTTGTCAGTTTTCAACAAATAAATCATGAATCATGTTGACCTTGAAGACCTTGATGTAAGGCAACTTTTTATGGACTGTGAACATGACCCCACAAAGTTTTATTGGTATTCAAAACCTTTTAACCTATCGTGTTTACAGGTAGAACAACAGCCACACAAACACTGCCAAATAATTGATTAATTGTTGTTGAAGTTGGACAGCTCCGTACATTCATCTTTGAGCTCTAGTAGTAGAGCTCAAAGAGTACCTTTGCACTATTCTCAGTTTAAATGTAACCCTTTTTAAGCCATACTGGGCTTTGATGCTACCCTTTGGGTTCTTCCATTGCCAGAAAAAATCATTTTAGTTTCCTTCCCTCTCACTTTAAACCAGCTTTCTTCTGATTGGCTGGATCTGGCAACAGAGAGTTCTACATAAATCCAAGGAGCTGAAATGGAGCGTCTAGAATTGTCAGCAGCCTGAGCTTCTGGCTCACAGGGGTTTCTTTTGCATACATATACCTCATTATTTGACGCTTTTCCCATGTTTAATATGATCCTGTGCCACTGTAACAGTATAAAGAAGAGTATTATAGATTCAGTTGAATCACAATCATCAGTTGCTGCAGCCTTAGTGTTTTTCTTTTAGCTACAAAATGTACTTTGATCAAACTTACAGTGAGTGCAGTGTAGGTGGGTCAGTGCTGCAAGGCTCATTTCTGCCTTTGCATCTCTTTCCCGGTCTGATCTGCAAAGCTGGATCTCCAAAATATTCCGGTTCAAAATGAACAGTCGTGCAAGTGCATTTTTTAAGCTTTCAAAGCAGTGTACATAAATAATAGGCTTTGGGTTACGGAAAGCCAACCCATTTAGCCCATTTATAATTCACAGTGTGGAAAGCATCCCATACTGGTTTGCCAGTTTCAATTATGAACATTAGGTATTGAATCCATAACAAAGGATCTGTTAAGTGAGACAAAACCTGGCTGGACAAAACCATCAGCTTCCATGAGTCATAATCTAATAGGTACTCTGTGCTGCTTCCCCTGAGTGGTACATATGTGATTATGCCGTGAGAAGCACTCTTTCTGTGATTATTGCAGTTTGCGTCATTCTAGATTATGAAATAATTTTCTCAGAGATGATTGCTGCACCTATACTGCTGGCAAGAAACTCAACGGTGCTCATAATTTCGAGCAGGGCTTTCAGCGGCCAAAAAGTCATCCAGAGGGTAACCATCAGTGATTTAGCAGCCGGTCAGGTGAAGGTTCGGTGTCAGTCAAAACAGACGTCTGCTTCAGGCCTTTAACAAAGACGGAGGCTGAGTGGATGTGGGAAGGCAAATGCATCAGTGATGCGAGGATGGCATATTTATGCAAAGACTCATGTAAATTGTATTTTCATGAGCAGTTGGAGGTAAAAGAGCAATTCACATTTCAAGAGTTCTCTGTCTTCTTCACTTATTATTTCTGAAGAGGGACAGAGAGAAAGGTGACTCTTTTACTTTTGATTGCACAGATCCAATATTTGGGGTTGAAGGTCACCTGGTGTGACAAAAGCCTTTTTTTATTAAAAATAAAAGGCTGTAACTGTAACTTGAGCTGTGATACCTCAACCTATTGGGGATGTTGGATGTCCTGTTTTATTAAATTAGAATTGCTCTGGAATTGAGAACTACTGGATCAATGTGCTAAAGCCAGAGCATCCTCATCCCATCCCATAACATACCGACAATTTATCACGTCCCGACGCGCCTCACAGTAACGCTCGCGGTGGTAACACATGCTACAGCCATCTATTCCAGCCCTAACCCTAACCTTGACCCTATCAGATGGTGTTTTCCAAAGTGATTTATGATCAGCGCATAAAACACATTAACATGTATAGATTCAGTCCAAATGGCTCTCATGCCTCCGAATGTGCAACATACCGGCGGTATGTGACGACCTGGGATGAGAACGAGTTGGCTAAAGTTAAAAATTAGACTAAGTGTCCAAAATCATTCATTTCACTACCTCCTGCCCCGTATACATGTTTAGGGTGTTCTGTGTGGTGGATTATAGGGAGCACATCTGATAAATTTAAAACCACTTAGATCCATAGATAATGTATAAAAGATAAAAGAAAATGGAGCCTGTGTTTTCTCTAATGGTCAACAGGGGCCAGCTCCTCTGGATCCACAGAGAGTAAAAGGCAGCTTGGCTTTCTTGATCCATTCCCTAAATCAGCACTATCCTGATGAGTTTGCTGTCCTAAATCAATGGTTTCTAGTCTTACTGAATACAAGATGATATGCATTTTAGAAATGCTAGCCCTATTAGTGTTGAAAGGATGATTTAAAAAAAAGGATTCACTTAAGTCTGGAGCAAACTTTTCGCCAGTGCACGATTGAGTATGCAGAGTCCATACATCTGTTTTCAAAAAGCTGAGATGACAGCGGCCAAATGCTCTGTTCAAAGTTTAACATCCATATTATGCTACATCCATTTTAAATGGCCAAGTACGTTAATATCAACATGCAGCGAATATATATTTACTGCATGGTTTGTTATGTCCATCTGGGATGTTTCTACGATGACGGTGTACATCGATAATGCAGCGGCCGTTATGTTTAGTGTGGTATTGTGAGCACTGCCATAAGAATGATGGTGCCAAAAAACAAAGTGAGGCTTATAATAAAAACCCCTAAATTAAATAAAGATAGCTATAAGGTCCTTCTGTGTAAAAGTAGGTGAGATATTTTGTTTTAGATATGAACCTCTGCTCTGGCTTGGGGAAATGCCAGGAGGGCCATCAGTGTCCACATGAGTGTACGAACAAAAAGTCACAGCATACAAGGAAAAAATAAATAAATAAATTAATAAATAAATAAATACATTAATTAATTTAAAAAAAAAAAATATATATATATATATACAGGACTCACTACACTAGATACGTTTTAATCGATATTAATGTTCTTTTTCCAATAAAGGAATGAATAACTTCCTCATCTAGTTTTTTCTCAAACATCTAAAGCTACAAGACTTTAAACAGATGTTTTGAGTTTTGAAGATCCTACACCTTAAAAAGAAACAGGTTTTATTTGTGTCTTTTTGTGTCTAATTAGAATTGGGACTGAACTAACTCTTGTTGAGTTTTATTGGAAGGACTAGTTACAGCTTTTCATTTTTAAGGGGATAAAGAGACTGAAAAACTAAGCTGGATGTGTACAGGGTCGTTCTAAAAGAACAACTAAGCGTAGCAGAGTACCCCGCAATGCTCGGCAAGCTTGCTTTTCTACATTCATAGCTGATCACAAGAACAACCCACACACTTTTCTCTACTATCAGCTGCCTTCTTACCCTAAAGCTAAACCTATTTAACCTCACTTCAAGATGTGAGGGCTCTGCAGTCTCTTTCAGAGATATCATGAATACCATCAGACAGGATGTTTGAACAAAAATGTTTTTGTGTACATGATACGAGAAGACGCTCTGCCCTTCTTCTCAGCGATGAAATATAATTGAAACTGTCAACAAAGCTCTGCTTGGAGATGTGGGCGGTGAGCGATCTTAAAACATGTGATCTTGACCCCAAGTTTGTGGCTGTCTTGAGTATGTTGAGCTAAAAACTGAAAAATCAGTCTTTGCTCACAGGCAGCTGCTTTACCTGCAGCTCTTTAACCCTGCCGTTATTAAACAGCTGCAAAAGGAAACTGATGTGAACCTTTTGAGTTTTCTGTGGTCTATGAGACAGACTTTACATTACACGAGTGTCCAGTGTTTATTTGAGAAATTCGAGTCTGTTCTGATTGCAGTAAAACTAGAGCTTAATGGACAGAGGATTTTTAAGACTGATACCAGTACTGATATTTGGTGAAATTGGCCATTATTTTTTTCCCTCAGAAACACTAAATTTAAATATTTGATATATTTAGATATTTCTGAGTCCTTACTAAGATAATATGCCACTACCATTTAAAATATTAAGATGTTGGTTTATTTTAATACCAATACTGTATTTCGGCAGATAGACAAAAACTAATATGTATGCAGGACTGATATAATAGGCAGAGAAGCTTAACTTTATTTGGGAGGGGGTTATTATGATAATTATGATCACTGCTCATGCAGTTGTGCTCATAAGTTTACATACCCTGGCAGAATTTATGATGTCTCAACCATTTTTCAGAGAATATGAATCATAACACAAAAACTTTAATGTCACTCATGGTTAGTGGTTGGCTCAAGCCATTTATTGTCAAACAACTGTGTTTACTCGTTTTAAATAGTAATCACTACACAAACTACCCAAATGACCCTGATCAATGGTTACACAGCCTGGTGATTTGGTCTAATAACATGCACACGACTTGAAACAAAAAGGTAAGAATGGCTATTAAAGATAAACATCTTCACCTGTGATCTGTTTGCTTGTAATTGGTGGGTGTGTATAAAAGGTCAGTGACTTTCTGGACTCCTGACAGACTCCAGTGCTGCTGTACTGATGTTTTTTGGATTCAAAGTCGTGGGTAAAGCAAAAGAATTGTCAAAGAATCTGCGGGAAAAGGTAGCTGAACTCTATAGAACAGGAAAGGGGTATAAGAAAATGTCAAAACAATCAGCAGTGTTCAAACTTTAATTGCAAAGTAGAAAATTAGTGGTTCTGTTGAAACCAATGCATGGTCAGGTGGACCAACTAAAATTTCAGCCACAACTGTCAGAAAAACTGTTCAGGATACAAAGAAAAACCCAGAAATAACTTCAGGTGAAATACAGGACTCTCTGAAAAAAATGTGGTGTGGCTGTTTCAAGAAGAAAGAAAGTGTACTTTATTGGTCCCCGTGGGGAAAATCCCTCTCTGCATTTAACCCATTCACTCAGTGAAGCAGTGGGCAGCCATTGGAGCAGTGTGTAGGGACGGTACCTTGCTCAGGGGTACCTCAGGGTAGCTGTTCAGGGGAATCGAACCCCCGACCTTCCAATCATGGGGCCACCACTCTACCTACTGAGCTATCCCTGCCCTTGATGCACAATAAACACAATAAACAACATTTTGTAAGTGTTCCACTTACAAAATGCCAAACAGCACAGAGACGAGCATCAAACCTTCTGGAACAAAGTCATTTGGAGTGATGAGACGAAAATGGAACTTTTTGGCCAAAACCATAAACACTACATTTGGAGAGGATTTAACAAGGCCTGTAATGAAAGGTACACCACTCCTACTGTGAAACTTGTTGGTGGATCACTAATGTTTCAGGGATGTGTGAGCTACATAGGCACAGGGAATTTGGTCAGAAGTGATGGCGATATGAGTGCAGTAAGTTATCAAAAAAAAAAAAATACTGGAGAAAAATTTGCACTCATCAGCTCGGAAGCTGTGCATTGCAACATGTGAATGATCCAAAACAGAAGGCCAAGTCGACCTCTGATTGGCTACAGCAAAATGAAGCGAATGCTCTGGAGTGGCCATCTCATTATCACTGAACCAATCTGAGTTCATGCAAGACAGCCCAAGAATTTATAGGAACTGGAAGCTTTTTACCAGGAAGAATGGGAAGCTTTACCATCTGAGAAGATAAAAAAGCGGCATTCACAACTACCAGAAAAGACTTAAAGATGTGATTGATGTTAAAGGGGGCAAAACACAGTATTAAGAACTGAGGTATGTAAGCTTTTGATCAGAGTCATTTGGGTAGTTTGTGTAGTGATTATGATTTAAAAAGAGTAAACACAGTTATTTGACAATAAATGGCTTCAGCCAACAACTAACCATGAGTGAAATTAAAGTTTTTTTCGTTGTTATGATTTATATGCTCTGAAAAATGGTTAAGAAATCATGAATTCTGGCAGTGTATGTAAACTTATGAGCAAAATATTATATTTAGAATTTTTAGATAATCGGGGAGGGGCCTCATCAGATTCAGCAAAACAGTGAACATCAAAAAACATCGTTAATGAAGACTACACATCAGCAAATGCAGTCTGGTGGCCAAACTCTTGCTGCAAATGCTTTAATGTTTCATTTACTTGGCTAGAAATGTCGGATTTTCACGACTAAATAAATCCTTATTTGACATGTTATTCGTTCGTGGTTTGCCATCTTCCTATATAGCTTGAATTTATTCTCTCTGTACTTTTTTAGCCACCCTGGGGTGCAGTGTCATGCTCAATAAACTGCTCCTGTCAGAACCACTTTTTTGAGTTGCTGTAGAGGTGACGCTCTCTGAACCCCACCCCGGGAGAAAACGACCTGTTTCAGACTGATTGGCCCCACAAATAGAAGAGGAAACTGAGGATAGCTGGAGGGGTCCAACTCTTAATTTGTTGTGACGATATTCCGAGTCTCTCTACATCAGCTCCACTGCCTTGGGTCCAGTCCAGTCATTCTCAGCAAACAGGATCACAGGCCTTTGCTATACATATCTGGTTTATGTGTGCAAATACCCATGTTACGTAAAGCAAAGGGTTATGAACTGAACACAACAAATATGTAATTAGAGTCAAAGAGTTTCTGAAGATGAGAAAAGATGTGCAAAGAAGCAACGAAGAAGCAACACGTTTGTCTGTGTGATCAGCGAGTGATGACACAAGTCTGATTCAGCAACAACAGCAGGCATTCAGGCATCACTGCAAAACTCAATCAGAAATGTGCAAAAGCAAGACTTCTTGCTTCAACAGCACTGATTTGTAGGTAGATTGTTTTTACAAACAAACAAACAATTTTGCTGTTATTTTCAGAAGATGATCTTTGGAGAGATACTGAACCCCAAGTAGTCCTATCAAGAATTCATCCCAGTGTGAATGTTACATAGAAAGCACTTAGGCATAGAAAAAAGTGTTTGTTTGAATAGGTCTGAGTAGGTGAATGAGGCATGCTTATAAATGCTTCGAGTGCTCCAGTAGTGTAGAAAAACACACAGTTCATTTGCCATTTATAAGAAAAAAGGTAATGCTTCCTCATCAAATGTGCTTGGACAGTAGAAAAACTAATTGTTATCAATATGTGGTATCTCTGTTATGTTAAACATGGCTCTGGAACTGGCATTAAATGCATCTGAAGGAAATCAGCTTAGCTCAGTGCCAACTCAGCTGATACCTTTCTGTACAATACTCACATTAGGATTTACCAAGGATCTGCAATCCCCTTTGCTACCCACCTTCCCCCCTGCTCATCCTTTGCTGTTTCTGATGTCACTGATCTCTGTTCTGGGTCTTGATGACACTCCCACCATGCATGGCTTTCCATGAAAGGACACAGAACTGTTAGAATGGAGCCTTGCCACCATGTGTGACAATGGAAATGAGATATTTCTTTTGACTACAGGAGTCCTGCCTGAAGTAACCATTCCTATATGACTTGTCTCTGGGACCTTTCTTAAGTTAATCTTTTAGGATAGTAGAGACCCTCGGCAAACGTATAATACTTACAATGACTGTTTTCATCTTTAGTGATTACAGTTGGAGAAAAAGAAATTGCCATCCATCCGCTACTGCTTATCCTTTTCAGGGTCGCCTATCCCAGCTGTCTTATGGGGAGAGGCAGGGTACACCCTGGACAGGTTGCGAATCTGTCACAGGGCTAACACATGGACAAAGACAACCAATCACACTCACACCTATGGGCAATTCAGTGTTTCCAATTAACCTATCCCCATTAACTGCATGTCTTTAGGCTGTGGGAGGAAGCTGGAGTACCTGGAGTGAACACACAAACACGGGGAGAACATGCAAACTCCAGACAGAAAGACCTTGGCCTGTTGGGTGTAATTGAACTCAGGACCTTCTTCCTGTGAGGCACTGTGCCACTGTGCTGCCTAGAATGAATGGAGAGACAAAATACCAATCAAAAGTCCTGCATATCCTTGAGTGAAATAAGCATTTGATCCCCTATAACCCAGCCTGAATTCTGGCTCCCAAAGATCGGCTATGCGGCCATGAGTCATGCAGATTACAAACAATCAGCATATCATAATTACAGATACGCCTGATCGAATTTCATTATGTGGATAAATCAAACGTGTCCACAGAATCAATTCCTTCCATTCCAACCTCTCCAGCACCATGGGCAAGAACAAAGAGCTGTCAAAGAATGCCAGGGACAAGACTGTAGAACTTCACACGACTGTAATGGGCTACAAGAACATCAGCAAGAGGCTTAGTGAGAAGGTGACAAAGGTTGATGTGATTAATCTGAAATAGAAGAAATATAAAATGAGCATCAATTGCCCTCGGTCTGGAACCATGCAATGTGGTCGAATGAAACCGAAATCAAATAAACTGGCATCAATTTGACCTGCCATGTTTAGAGGAAGACAAATGGTAAGTATGAGCCAAAGACTACTATCCCCGCTGTCAAGCACAGCTTTGCAGCTGTTTTTCTGCTGAGGCTACATGGTAACATTCATTCATTCATGGAGGTACCAGTGGATGGAGCCATGCCCTGTAAAGTCTTGGAGGAGAACCTCTTTCCCTCAGCCAGAACACTGAAGATGGGCCTTACATGGGCCTTCTAGCGTGACAGTGACCCAAAACATACCCTCAAGCCAACAAAATGGCTAAAAAATAAGCACATTAAAGTCATGGAGCCAGTCTCCCGATCTCAGTCCTACAGGAAATCTGTGGAGGGAGCTGAAACTGATATGTGCAAACCTGGCGATCAACTACGAGAAACGCTTCCATCGAGGGTTTCTCCAACAAATTCTAAGAAATATTTTGCTTAAGGATCAAAGACTTATTTCACTCACATGGAAATCAATTCATTAATTTGAGGTAAAACAGTAAAAAAAAAAACACTTTGATGAAGATAAAATATTGAACAGTATTTTAATGTCATGTGTTGTAGGTAGATCCTCTCCTGTGTTCATGTTCGTCTCAGCGTGCTGCGATTGGACCTGTGTGATGTTCTACATTTCCTACAGGATAATAAAGCGAACTTTTCACAGCCTGCTGATGCAGTGAATAGAAAAACATTATTCATTTATCTGCTTTGATTTCAAACCTCAGCATGAACTCTAGTTGCTTTTCTCTGAGCTTACGCTGCTGTTTGACTCCACATCATTTTATACAGCTATGGAAAAAATCTGACTCTTGACTGAGGTGTTTTTTTTCTTAAAAACTTTTCATCTATGTGTTCCATCTTCAGGCCAGCCAGAAAAGGAGTTAAAAGCCATGATTGCAGCTATTACTTGGTTTACTCTTGCAGCTTAAAATATACTTGGCTAGCCTGATGATATAAGTCACAAGTACAGAGAGGTCAGCTTGAAGAAAGTGAGTTACCAGTTTCATAATGCCAGGAAGTTTTCCAAAGACTGGGAACTTTCTGAAGCACTAATAGTTCCCCAGACACATTAGTTTCCACTACTGCTCAGTGGGTAGGTCTGGATCTCCTGTGTGGAGTTTGCCTGTTTCCTTTTGAAAAACATACTCATTCATGCCACTTCTCTAGGCCTCTCCCAGGATTTCATAAAAGCCCCTTAAATAGGTAAATTAGTTTGCTGATGCTTCTAAGTGGGTCATCTGTTTTTACATAATTTTTGTGTAGGATAGTGGAAAACGGGTAGACATGCGAGACAACGAAAAAAAACCCCACTTCCCGTACACACATGCATCTACCAGCATTTCTGTGCAATCAAATGCAATAAGTAATGTCAGTCACTTCTGTAATCCTCTGTCTTCCTCTTTTACATAATTCAAAGCAGAGTACTCTCTGAGCACCTAGCACCACCTAATAGGCTTCATTAGCTTCCTCCATCTTTGAATCTACAGCTTCTCATTCACCTTTGAGTAAATCTACTAATTGCTGCTGTTACGTTCAGATGAACTGATACATTTTAGTGCTGTGTGCAAATAAAAAGTGATGACGGTGCGAAGAATGAAATCAAAGTTGCTGTCTGACCTTCACAAACCTGTCTAACTGCTCTGCATTGGCCACGAGCATGTACCTGATGTCACTTAGATATGTCTTTTCTGTCATATAGAGACGCGCTGTGCTGCTGAATGGGTGACGAGCTGCGACTCACGTCACCAGCCCTGTGAAACCACCTCCCATCGCATCGTGCGGGATAGGATTCCCCCAGCAGAGCTGCAGGGATGTACCAGGAGGTGGCCTTCCTGGCAGGGAGCACTGATCACCAGTTCACCACATTCCAGTTTAAACGCTTGGAGAACCCACAAGAGGTCACATCCAAGAAGGGGTTGTTCTATAAGCGCGCTCAGCTCCTGCTTCAGCCTCAGTCTCACCGAGAGGATGGAGGTGAGATTGACCTGGCGGATGGGGCAGCCATCATCAATGTGGGTGGCATTAAGTACCACATACCCTGGTCCACGCTGGATGAGTTCCCTCTGACGCGACTGGGGAAGCTACGGGCTTGTAGCAACGAAGCAGAGATCATGGACGTGTGCGATGATTACGACGGCAGCTGCAACGAGTACTTTTTCGACCGAAACCCGTCAGCTTTCCGCATCATCGTGACTTTCCTGGCAGCGGGAAAACTGAGGCTCCTGAGGGAGATGTGTGCATTGTCCTTCCAGGAGGAGCTGCTGTACTGGGGGGTGGAGGAGAACAACCTGGACTGGTGCTGCCTCAGGAAGCTGCGATTAAGGCAGGAGGAGTACAAAGAGCAGCAGAGGCTGGAGGAGGAGGAAGGGGCCGAGCTCAACTCACCGCAGTCCTGCGAGGAGACCCAGCAGCCTGTGGAAGGACCAGAGGAGACCTTTTCAGGAGGCTGCATGCGGAGGCTGAGGGACATGGTGGAGAACCCCCACTCGGGCCTTCCAGGGAAGATCTTCGCCTGCCTCTCGGTCTTATTTGTAGCCATCACTGCTGTGACCCTGTGTGTCAGCACCATGCCCGACCTCAGAGAGGAGGAGGAGAGAGTGAGTTCTCTTCAGAAATAACTTTTTTTTTCAAAATACAGTGAGGTCAATAAGTATTGTGTGATTTTGCAAGTTATCTTACTTAGAGATCATGGAGGGGTCTACAATTTTCAGCAGAGGTGCATTTCCACTGTGAGAGACAGAATCTAAAAAGAAAAATCCGGAAATCACATTGTATGATTTTTGAACAATTAATTTGTGAATTACTGTGTCAAATAAGTAGTTGATCACTTGTTTATTGGCCAGATTTCTGACCCTCAAAGATCTGTTATTTTGCTTTCAAATAGTCCAGCTACACTCTGCTCATGATTCTAAATTTGTAGCACCTGTTTGAGATCGTTAGCTGTCATAAAGACACCTGTGCACCCCACATTCAGCCAAAGTCTAAGTAGCAACATGGGCAAAACCAAAGAGCTGTCAAAAGACACAAGAAACAAAATTGTAGACCTTCACAAAGCTGGAAAGGGCTACAATTGCCAAGCAGCTTGGTGAAAAAAGAACAACTGTTGGAGCAACTGCCAGAAAATGGAAGAGGCTAATGATGACTGTCAATGTCCCTCGGACTGGGGCCCCACGGAAGATCTCTCCTCGTGGGGTTTCAATGATGCTAAGAATGGTGAAGAATCAGCCCAGAACTACACGGGAGGAGCTGGTCAATGCCGTGAAGACAGCTGGGACCATCGTTTCCAAGGCTACTGTCAGTAATACACTAAGACGTCATGGTTTAAAATTGCATTGCATGGAAGGTTCCCCTGCTTAAGTCAGCCCATGCCCAGGTCCGTCTGAAGTTTGCCAGGGACCATCTGGATGATCCAGAGGAGTCATGGGAGAAAGTCCTATGGTCAGATGAGACCAAAGTAGAACATTTTGGTCTTAACTCCATTCGCCATTTTGGAGGAAGAAGAATGATGAGTATCATCCCAATAATACCATACCTACTGTGAAGCATGGGGCTGGAAGCATCATGCTCTGGGGGTGTTTTCCTGCTCAGGGGACAGGACGACCGCACTGTATTAAGGAGAGAATGAATGGGGCCATGTATTGTGACATGTTGGGAAAAAACTCCTTCCCTCAGTCAGAGCATTAAAGATGGGTCGTGGCTGGGTCTTCCAACATGACAATGACCCAAAGCACGCAGCCAGGAAAACCAAGGAGTGGCTCCTAAGAAGCATATCAAGGTTCTGGAGTGGCCTAGCCAGTCTCTAGACCTAAATCCAATAGAAAATCTTTGGAGGGAGCTGAAACTCCATGTTGCTCAGCGACAGCCCCGAAACCTAACAGATCTAGAGAAGATCTGTATGGAGGAGTGGGACAAAATCCCTCCCTGAACTACAGGAACCGTTTGACCTCTGTAATTGTTAACAAAGGCTTCTGTATCAATATCTAACATTTTTTGACTTAAGTGATCAAATATTTATTTGACACAGTAATTCACAAATAAATTGTTCAAAAATCATACAATGTGATTTCTGGATTTTTCTTTTTAGATTCTGTGTCTCACAGTGGAAATGTACCTCTGCTGAAAATATTAGACCCCTCCATGATTTCTAAGTAAGAGAACTTGCAAATCTTTCCAGATCCACAGATTTTAATTGAAATTATTCAAAAATTCCTAACTGGTTTCCAGAATGAAGCCTTTTTGAGTTACTGCTTTGCTTTTATTCAGTAAAAACTGCAGCGCTGGGCACCAGAATATCTATTATTAGAAATCATGACTAAATCCAAAGGTGGCATCTCTGAACTTTAGAAGATAAGACAGGATTTCCTCACTAAGTTTAGACAAACAGATAGCAGTCATGGATTCTGGCTCCCACTCAGCGCTGATCCAGTATAGCAGCAGATTCTTTATGAGGAACACCACAGTTATGGCTTTACACACAAAAACAATCTTTAAGTCTGATGGGAAGGGAACCCTGTCCTAGGAATTCTCTTTGTTTCAGTATAGCCTCAGGCTGTATGTGCTGTACAGCTGCTTCAGTAAAATTCAGATTATGTTGATGCAGCAGCCCACATACTGAGGCGAAGGCTCAGGCACAACAGCTCAGGCTTCGTCTCCCCTCACTCGAATACCAGATTATTGAGAGGCTCCCTTCACAGTCTCTGCATATGTTATTACACAGCAACACATGATATATGTTCTCTCCTATATGGAATAAGTGACAGCAAGCGCCTTACAAGGACGATAACGAGGCTCTGTATTCATCTTTAAAAGAATAAATGGATTTTAATTTTTCATTAGCAGAATCCCACTGAATGTCTCTCCATGTGGCTGATTTTATTTGACCTGCTTCAAAAAATGAATATGAATTAAGCTCATTATTGTTATATAACACCGTGACATGCTAATCTGTACAGTTAGCAGCTGTATACTTTAAACCACGGATTGCCCCGTGCGTGGGGCTGCACGGCGTCAACGTGTTAGCGCGGTTAGCTTGTTACCGCATTAGCACCGTGCAGCCCCACGCACGGGGCAATCCGCGTTAACTAGCTAACAGAGATTTGCCGCATTAATGCGGTTATGCATTAACATCATTTTAACGAGATTAACGCTGACAGCACTAATATTAATATTATGAAACATTCTAATAAATTAGAGACAACTGCTCACTTCTAAGTACTCAGTGATACTTTACATTGTAAGGAAAATAAATTAGAGAAATCTGGCAATTTCTCTTCTGCCAGCACTTCTTGACTGTCACAGTAACTCATTCTTCAGCATGACTTTTATCCATCTTTGTAAAAAATCTAAAGAAGCATGTGCACTATTTTAGAACAGGATATCAAAATGTCTGCAATTTGAACAAATATTCGCAACAGAATAGTTTGCAAGCACAGAAAAAGATGCTGAAGAAACTGCAGCAGCAGGGAAACTTACATCATCACCTCAGTTTCTCTGACATCCATAAATGTTGCCATAACTTAGCACTGACATGTGTGAGCTACTGCAGCGCTTTGCTTAGTACTTTTAATAGCTGGTAAAAGTACCCTAAGTGAATATACTTTAACGACTTTTAACTTTTTATATATATTTTTTAAACTGATCTACATTTCAGCCTTACTCTTGGAATTGCTGATCTCGATTTGGGCGGTTTGTGTTTCCAGCTGGCACTCAGGCCTCACTTCACTGTGTTGTATGTTCAGTCAACCGATCACTAAATATGCAGCGTTCCCTTGCAGTGAATCACAGCTACAGCAGCACTTCAGTCTGTACTTTCCTCCCGTATGGGCAAGGCAAACATTTTAAGGATGTGTTTACATCTGTTAGCACGATGTTTGCGTAACTTGGAGTGTGTGGGCTACCGTGTGAGGAATTAGGCCATTAATTATCTTTTGCTACATATAATTAGTGTGGAGAAAAGAATGGCCTCAAAATGTCCTTTGAAAGAATGGCAACTCTAACTCCATCCACTCCATCCAACCACAACAATCAAAACCTTTTTTATGGTTCTGTTTGTGTATATCTTTCACTAAAAGGGGTTCACTACTAGTCAAAAAAAGAGCCTTGGAAATCTTGGAAGCCCAATTCTGTAATGAGCCTTGGTTTTTGTCAACATGGTGAACCTTGAACTTCAGTTTGTTTTCTTTTTGTTTTTGGAGAAAAAGACGCGCCCTGGCTTTAAACAGAATTGACCCTTGGGCATGAATTCATAATTCACAACCTCATGAGTGTCAAAGAAAATGATGAGCTTGGTCTTGGTTTTGCTGCTGACCCTCTTCAGTCTTGCCAACTGCTCTTTAACTATGAAGACTGATGTGAAGTCTGGTTATCGGGTCATAGCTGCACATCCAACCACACACCTCTGGTAATTCTGGACCTGAAGGTCCAGAGAGGCTTTCCCTAGGATCCCGTAGGATGACCTGACCTTCAGGAGATGCAACAAAATCCATTTTCAAAATTGATTTCCTGAACTAGGGCGAGAATGTTAGCAGTTTCCCTGATGGTTATCCTCACTGCTTCACTTTCATGGGCTTTGGGGAGGATTTCAAAAGTCGCAGTTGCGGTCGATTCTCCAGATTTCAAAGAGAATTTGATGTCTGCTTTCTGCCAGAGTTTGAGATCAGCACTAAAACTGTAAATCTGCACCTGCAAAAGGTCACAAAAATGGAAATACTAGATGTCCAAATGTGAAATCACAACATCATGATGTATAAAGGAGGTCATGAGAGAGGTACAGGAGAGAGTGTCTGGTTTGGAGTTGCATTTCGGTCAGTGGTGTTGATAGAATTATGAACACAGAAAAGGACCATCAGAGACAGTACAATATGGAAAGCATCTGACAGGCAACAGTTTCATTGTCAACATGACAATCATCACACACAAATAAACACACTGCCAATGCAATGAAAGCATACCTGGATAGAAAAACACAAGAACACACAACAGAACACATGCAGAGCCCGAATTTCAACACTATAGAAGCAGTGTGGGATCCTCTTGACAGAGAACAGATCAAAAGGCAGCCAACATCCAAAGAAGAGCTTTAAATGTCCTCCAGAAAGCCTGGAGAACTATTCCTGAAGACTGCTTAGACAATCGTCCTTGTAATGTTTTTAACAGAGTTCAGGCTGCGTTCGGAAAAAAAAAAAAACAAAGGTGGTCATACAAAATATTGACTTACAAGCTTGTTAGAATTGTGCAAACTCCCTTTTTATCTTACATACTCTTTCTTTGCGTGTTTGCACATTTCAATAAATTGCTGCACCTAGTTCCTGTTTTTCTATCAAGATGTAAAGAAATGAGACTTTTTCACAGTACTTTAGTTCCTACTCACAGCTGACTAATTGTGCTTTTTCTTATTTTGTTCAATTATAATGGTGGTTGTTTATGTTAAATATGTCCAAACTTCTGAATAAGAAGGTAAATGTATGTACAAAAATTCCTTGTGAGTAATAAAGCTTCGGCTTGCAGCATCTGAGATAGATTTTTCCACTCTTGGCTCGATATGTTATCAGTGTAGAGCTAATATTTCTAATGTGGTCATCTCAGGCACACAACTGTGAGCATAGAGGTGCAAAGAAAACACCAGGATTCTCAAAAAAGCAAGTATTTTACAACAATCCTGATATATATATACACAGTGGGGCAAAAAAGTATTTAGTCAGCCACCGATTGTGCAAGTTCCCCCACTTAAAATGATGACAGAGGTCAGTAATTTGCACCAGAGGTACACTTCAACTGTGAGAGACAGAATGTGAAAAATAAATCCATGAATCCACATGGTAGGATTTGTAAAGAATTTATTCGTAAATCAGGGTGGAAAATAAGTATTTGGTCAATAACAAAAATACAACTCAATACTTTGTAACATAACCTTTGTTGGCAATAACAGAGGTCAAACGTTTACTATAGGTCTTTACCAGGTTTGCACACACAGTAGCTGGTATTTTGGCCCATTCCTCCATGCAGATCTTCTCGAGAGCAGTGATGTTTTGGGGCTGTCGCCGAGCAACACGGACTTTCAACTCCCGCCACAGATTTTCTATGGGGTTGAGGTCTGGAGACTGGCTAGGCCACTCCAGGACTTTCAAATGCTTCTTACGGAGCCACTCCTTTGTTGCCCGGGCGGTGTGTTTTGGATCATTGTCATGTTGGAAGACCCAGCCTCGTTTCATCTTCAAAGTTCTCACTGATGGAAGGAGGTTTTGGCTCAAAATCTCACGATACATGGCCCCATTCATTCTGTCCTTAACACGGATCAGTCGTCCTGTCCCCTTGGCAGAAAAACAGCCCCATAGCATGATGTTTCCACCCCCATGCTTCACAGTAGGTATGGTGTTCTTGGGATGCAACTCAGTATTCTTCTTCCTCCAAACACGACGAGTTGAGTTTATACCAAAAAGTTCTACTTTGGTTTCATCTGACCACATGACATTCTCCCAATCCTCTGCTGTATCATCCATGTGCTCTGTGGCAAACTTCAGACGGGCCTGGACATGCACTGGCTTCAGCAGCGGAACACGTCTGGCACTGCGGGATTTGATTCCCTGCCGTTGTAGTGTGTTACTGATGGTGACCTTTGTTACTTTGGTCCCAGCTCTCTGCAGGTCATTCACCAGGTCCCCCCGTGTGGTTCTGGGATCTTTGCTCACCGTTCTCATGATCATTTTGACCCCACGGGATGAGATCTTGCGTGGAGCCCCAGATCGAGGGAGATTATCAGTGGTCTTGTATGTCTTCCATTTTCTGATGATTGCTCCCACAGTTGATTTTTTCACACCAAGCTGCTTGCCTATTGTAGATTCACTCTTCCCAGTCTGGTGCAGGTCTACAATACTTTTCCTGGTGTCCTTCGAAAGCTCTTTGGTCTTGGCCATGGCGGCGTTTGGAGTCTGACTGTTTGAGGCTGTGGACAGGTGTCTTTTATACAGATGATGAGTTCAAACAGGTGCCATTCATACAGGTAACGAGTGGGGGACAGAAAAGCTTCTTACAGAAGACGTTACAGGTCTGTGAGAGCCAGAGATTTTCCTTGTTTGAGGTGACCAAATACTTATTTTCCACCCTAATTTACGAATAAATTCTTTACAAATCCTACCATGTGAATTCATGGATTTTTTTTTCACATTCTGTCTCTCACAGTTGAAGTGTACCTCTGGTGCAAACTACTGACCTCTGTCATCATTTTAAGTGGGGGAACTTGCACAATCGGTGGCTGACTAAATACTTTTTTGCCCCACTGTACAATAACTTTAGCAAAATAATTTTTTCCACTAAAGTGATCACAGATTTAAAAAAATGCAGAAACACTCCTTAACTAAGTGAAAGAAAAAATCCTCAAATGAATCATTCTAAGAATTTATAATGATCCCGAAAACAATTTAAAAATAGTTTTTCATTCAAGCCTTCAGGGCTTTCAGTGTGTAGTGCATGAATACACTTCCCTTGTAGCAAAGCTCTTTGTCAGTCAGCTCATCTTTTAGGAGGAGGCCTTGGAAATGAAGGAATTGGTATGATGGCCACTGAGCACACAAATAATATAATAAAGAATCCCAAAGATCATGACGTTTAGTCCTCTTTTAATTTAACCTAAGTATGCCAGCCCACAGGGACAGGTCAACAAATGGACCCCAAATTTGGTTTTACAAGAAATCCTGATTTTGGTTTTAAACTTCCTGCCAGTGTGGCGGTGCAAGAAATGACACTCTTTGATCATAACACAGTTTAGATGTGGGAAATGGCCACACAGTAAACTGGATACGGAAGATGAGGAAGGCTGAGGAGATTCACGCCAATCAGTATAATGGGCACATTTGTTTGCAAAAAAATAGATATTCATACAGAAGTAAACTATGGAGGGGTCAAAAGATAAAACATGCCAGTGTTTACTAATAATACTTAAGACCACCACCTGTCGCAAGAGGGAGACATCATAGCAGCCACTACCAAATACCAAATGCAAAAAATAGACAAAGGAGGGGAGATTATGGTGTCTGGTTGTTTTCCACGAGTTGGGCTTGGCCCCTAAGTTCCAGTGAAAAGGAACTCTTAGTGCTTCAGAACACCAAGACATTTTGGAAATTTCACGCTGGGAACATTTTGTGCACACCAGTACACAAAGCAAGGTCCATAAAGACATGGATGAGCGAGTTTGCTGTGGAGGAACTTGACTGGCCTACACAGTCCTGACCTCAGCCTGACAGAACATCTTTGGGATGAATTAGAGCGAAAACTGTGAGCCAGATTTTATCATCCAACCTCAGTGTCCGACCTGACAAAAGTACTTCTCAAACATTGGTCAGAAATTCCCATAAACACTCCTAAACCTCGTTTAAAGCCTTTCCAGAATGTTTGAAGGTGTTATAGCTGCAAAGGGTGGGCTGGGATTTTACTCAAGTCCATATGTGTATGAGAAGGCAGACATGTAAATACATTTGACAATATAATTTATCTATACTGCATTTTCTTTTCACTCTTAATGCTTCATGGAAGACCCTTTATCAAACTCGGACGATGGTAACTGCTGTTGGTTTGTTGGTCTGTTCCAGTCTGTTTTCTATAAATGCATGCATCAAAGTTGGCCTAAGAGGAGATAATTCACAATAGCTGATTTCAGACCTAGTATCAGATAAATGAGGATTATTTTAAACTATTGATTCTAATAGTCTAGTAGAGTTCAAGAATAAAAAATATAAAGTTGTTTGGTAGAAACCTCGCGATCATATGTGTATCCCAGATCATAGACCTAGCCCTTTAATGGCAGTATACCCTAGAGAAGATGTATGATTATTACAAACTGAGAGGAAATGCTGTACGTTCAAAACAATACAAAGCTTGAACCTGTAAAATTGTGAAATAACGCGATGATGCTCATAACTTGCAGTCTCTGAGCTCTAATTAGGTCTAAAAGTGCAAGGAGATTGGATTCACTTGTTGCTGCATTTAGCTCTCACCTTTTCTTTCCCCCCAGCTAACTAGACATGTTGTCACAGTCAATGACAAGTGGAGCAAAAAAGCATATTAAAGCTGCCGATGTCTCCCTCTGGTTCCTTTTCATGTTCGCCTTTGCGTGAGAGACTTTGAGATCAGGCTGAGGAGAGTGTTTGTGTCACACTAATTCACCTTTTGAATGATGTCAAAAGACCTCAGTGTGATTATAAAGGGGCCATATGGCAGTTTTCCTTTTCTTAAAAGATCCATCTTCATCAACACAGCCGGGTGTGTTTGCATGTACGTAAGCTTGAACGGGAAAATCAGCCAGAAACAGAAAACAAGGTGAACGCTGACTGAAGACATCTGTCATTCTAAATCAAATTATTTAATTATCCAAGTCAGAAGAGGACTGATCAAGAAAACAGTATGTCATTGGACAGCTGAAAATTGTGTCATTGTGGCACTAATTAAACAACCGGGGCTTCCCTGGAATGTCTTGCAGATGGTGGTTCATTAGGGCCGGGAAGCTGATTTGAAGCAGCTATAGGAGGCAACCCCCAAACCCAGAATTTTACGGTATAATGAGACAGCTGTGTCATTCTTGACAAACCTACCATGTTAAACTGAGACAAACCACAGTGTGCCACTCCCCCCAACGTATTTTTAAGTATCAGAAGTTAGAGACAGAGAATAAAATAAAAGAGTCACTTTTGTTTACAGCTTCTGGTAAGAAATGTTAATTGGGCAATGTGCACATGCTCATAAATGAAAAATGAGATGAAGAAAAGTTTCTCTCTCAGTGGTGCATAAAAAAAATATAGGTGTGATCGAGCTGTTATGTTCCCAACAGTCGTGGTGTACACCATGCTGTCGGAGTAATTGGCAGAAGAGAGTCTCCTTTCCTCCGTCAGTGTTTGTAGAAGAGTTTGGTCTGGAGAACTGATCAGCCACAACATTAGAACTGCAGACAGGTGAAACGATTAATGCTGATCATGCATCATTAAATGCACTGCTCTGCTCAGGTGCTGGCATTTGTGTGGGTAGTATTATCACATGGGATGTGGTGACACCAAACCATCTTAATGAGCAGTTGAGCTGTTTAATGCTTCACCGGAACAAATGGACCAAAGTAAAACAGCATTTCAGGACTTTGTGTTGCTTTTCTCTGCTGACACTCTCTAGCATCTGGTTGTATTCTGCCCAGACTGTGGTGGACACTTCGTACCTTGCTGTCTGAGGAAGTGTTTCTTCTTCCTCTTTTTATTATTATTATTATTATTATTATTATTATTATTATTATTATTATTATTATTATTATTATTATTATTATTAATGGAAACTGGCACTAAGTGTTTAAAATGTGCATTATAGATGAAGAATATCCCTCCATGTTCTTCTAACTATCTAATTCGGGGTTGTGGTGGGCGGTGAAATCTAATTGCAGATTCAATGAAATGGGAAGCAGGTTACACCCTGGATAGGTTGCAGTACTAATACATAAAGACAGACAACCATTCACACTCACATTTAGGCTAATTTAGAATCACCAGTTAACCTAACCCTCTGCGTGTCTTTGGACTGCTGGGGGAAGCCAGTATTTTCGGAGAGAACTCCACACTGAAAGGTCCCAGGCTGGACCCAAACCCTGAAGCTTCTCGCAACAGTGCCACCCATCTCTCTAAAACTTTGGCTTTTTAGGAGCTTATAAAAACAAACTAACATCATGGTTAATAAAAAGTGGATGAAAAAAAATCCTAATTTCCAGGTCTGATCAGTCCTCAGGGTGGGGAACTCCAGGCCTCACGGGCCGGTGTCCTGCAGGTTTTAGATCTCACCCTGGGTCTACACACCTTAATCAAATGACTAGTTCATTACCAGGCCTCTGGAGAACTGTTGAGACATGTTGAGGAGGTAATTTATCCATTTAAATCAGCTGTGTTGGATCAAGGACACATCTAAAACCTGCAGAACACCGGCCCTTGAGGCCTGGAGCAACCTCAGTCCACAGAAGAATAAGCCAA
Organism: Maylandia zebra; assembly: GCF_041146795.1. Taxonomy (NCBI): domain Eukaryota; kingdom Metazoa; phylum Chordata; class Actinopteri; order Cichliformes; family Cichlidae; genus Maylandia; species Maylandia zebra. The sequence continues at coordinate 30,516,517 of NC_135187.1, forward strand.
CGTATCTGGTCTTGGCATTTTCAGCAGCATAGCACACCTTATGTACAGGTCAGAGTTTCTGGTGACATGAGAGGAATCCCTTCAGTGCTAGTCTGTTGGGTTTAATGTTTTGGCTCAGAAGTGAATCAGTTCTATGTGTAGACCCCTTCGTAGCACTAATGTCAGCATTTACCCAGCTAAACACTTTTCTTAGAATCTTCCAGTTGAATCCGCCCACTAACCCTCCTTCTCTATTACACTGCATCCTAATGGCTTTAATAGCCTGCCATTTAGATCTCAACAAATGTTCTGTACAAATTACACTAATGAAATGAAATGGCTTCTTAAATAGACAGGCTACCCAATTCAAGATTGTAATAATATATTGCAAAATTATTAGATAGAATGTTTATGATGCTTATGATGTGGCCCCAGTGTTGGCAATATAATTGATACTCTGCTTTATAAAACTAAACTTGGAATAACTTGTTGGCTGGTATATGATGCCACAATGTATCGTTTGATCAGCGCTGCTCCTTGAATAGAATTTTACTGACGTAAATGAAATGTACACTCTTCATTTAAAAGTGATACTGTGGCCACACGGGTCAAAGGTATGCTCTAAACACAACACGGACAAACTGATTTTGATTCCACAAGGTTGTAATGTACATTCAGTAAAGAGAGTTATTATAGGATTGGATTTAAAGGTCAAAACTAGATACAAACTGTTAGTCAGCTGTTTTGCTTTTAAATGCTGCACTGTGTCACTGGACACTTGCTAACTTGGAATAAAGTGGGCTTGCTCCAGGGTTTGACAACACGCTAAGAGTGGAAGAAGTGTCAGGAAACAATTACATAAATCAACATGATCATTTATTTGATCAGCTCAGCTGGCAACTGGCAAATCTGACATAGGGATATTTAAGCTACTTTAGCCTTCCCACAGTTGCTGCACTTCTTCATATCGCTTTCCATCACACTGACACCTCACTCTTCATTTAGTGTTGTATCTGACTTCATTAGTCTCACATCTGTTGACACTGATGAAAGCTCTGTTATGCGTTGGATCTTCTTGGCGCTCTCTCTGCTTCTGACGTGTGTGGGGAGGTGCCCGAATGTTGTATTTACTGTACTTAAACTACCGTACTATTCAAGTCTCATACCACCCCTCATTTCTTTATCGTTTACTTCCAAGGAGTCAGACCTGTAATTTAAAGTGGTTTCAAGCAGTACTGTTGTATCTACATTAACAGAGAACCAGTTTAAAACTGTATCTTTAGGCATTTTGTTACTACCAGCCTGACACATTAGACATCATTTGTTTTCATTTCTGTAGATGAATCTTAGAAAAATCTCAAAGATGACAGTGTGACACACGAAGGTATTCCCAAATACAAACAAACAAACACAGGACCTGAGAGAGGAAAAACCTGCTCATACCAGGTACTTGTTAGATGGACAGAGAGGAGCAGCAGCTGGCACACATATTCAAATGCAGTTCTAGTTTGCCAGTAAATTAAATGACATTTCACTGTTAACCAAGGGAGCGTTGCAACCTAAGCCCAGGAAGCCACAATGCACTCAATCTCTTTAGCCGGAGGAAAGAGTTTGGCTGAAACCGGAAGTTTTTAAGGCGTCGTCTTAGATGGAAAGCACTTAGCCTGTCTGTCTAATCTAATGTGGCTCTTAGAGAAGCATTCAGTGGCTCTCGCCTTTTTCTCTCTCTCACACAAGCAAAAAGAAAAAAAAAAGAAGTTATATTGCATTTTAAATTTACTGACTCTCATCCGCACTTGCTGCATGAATGGGGGATTAAACATCTCAAGTGTTTTGTCGATTTCTTCCCTCAGAATCGCTTACTCTGTTCACATAAGCATCTTTGAAAACTGTCCTCTTGTCCCATTCATCACTACAGAGAGCCCCGGGTGTTGGTCTAACCTTTCAGTGACTCTGCCCAATGCCTCACTGGCCCATACACTCCACTGTGATGTAAATGCCAGCCACTTTAAAGTATAGCCCTGCCACAGTCATATATCCTCACAGGGCAACAGGGGAGCAAGAGCTCAGACTGTGTGCGCAAAAGCTTTAGGAAAGCCAGTAATTTTGTCTTAGTGTGTGCTGATGATTGGTGGTGATGATCCGCTTCATCATTTTTCTCAGTGGTGATGATTTGCTGCTCACTCTGAGTTTTGGTGAATAATTCTAGTTGAATTGTGATTCTCTTTGACTTTACAACAGTGGGAATATTGTTCATGTTTTATGCAAGAACTTTAGCAGACCTTCTCTACAATCAGTTTCAAAGTGTAATGTTCAGAGACATGATGAGCACTATTGTGTTTATATGGAAATATATCCACCCTTCCAGTTTCGTCCATTATCCAGAGTTGGGTCCTACAGCTTGTCTGGGGGAATGCCAAAGCATTCCCAGACCAGCCAAGAAATATAACCTCTCCAGTGTGTCCTGGGCCTGCCCCAGGGCCTCCGCCCAGTGGGACATGCCTGGACCATCTCAACCAGAAGTCACCCAGAAGGCATCCTTGTCAGATACCTGAACCACCTCAACTGGCTCCTTTTGAAGTGGAATAGTACTTTGAGCCCCTTCCGAACGGCCAAACTCCTCACCCTATCTTGAAGGGAGAGGCCCGCCACCCTCATTTCAAAGCTCATTTCTGCCACTTATATCAACAATCTTGTTCTTTCAGTCACTACCCAAAGCTCGTGACCTTAGGTGATTGCGGGGACGTAGACTGACCGGTAAATCGAGAGCTTCGTTTTTATGTTCAGCTCTCTTTTCACCACGATGCACCAATACAGCGTCTGCATCACCGCAGCTGCAGCATCAATCCGTCTGTTGATCTTCTGCTCCCCTCACCCAAGAACAAGACCCTGAGATACTTAAACTCCTCCACTTGGGGCAGTAACTCGTGCCACTGACCACTACGCCACCTCCTGCAGGTGGTGGGCCTATAGGAGGGTAGACCTAGGTCCCCTCTTCAACTGTGCCCATGGACTGGGGCATGGTCTATTGGGCCGTGCCCTAGTTCAATACTTATATTTACTCGGGAATTTTTATTTATGATTAGTTCTTCCGAGTTGTGCTTCTGAGTTTATTCTTGGCTTTATGTATCAGGACATAAATAGAAATAATCTGGTCCTTTGCAGGTTTTAAAATTAGGAACGTACAACTTCAGATAAATAACAAAACATGACCTATTACTAGGGATGGGTACCGGTGTCCGGTGCCATGATGGCACCGGTTCTGACATAAACGGTAGTAATCAGACCGAAAAGCAGCGCACATTTCGGTGCTTTATTTCGGTGCTTTTTTTTTCCTGAGCTGTGATACACTTTTAGCCAATCGTTTTACGTTTCTGAGGATAGTAGGCGGGGCCAGGTACGTACGTTCTGTTAGCGCAGAGCTACAGATTAAAAATGTCCAAGGCGAAGCGGTTAAAAGTCTGGCTGTACTTCACAGCAAAATATGCAAACTCAGCAGCCTGCAACAAGTGCTTTAAGCTGATACTGTGATACTGTCAAAGGAGGTAACACCTCGAATCTCATGAAACACCTGGCGACGCATAGCGTTTTTTTTAAAAGCCGAGAAATGCGCCGTATTTGATGGCAGCAGCAGCCGTTCTTCTCTGCGTGAGTAGCTTAATGTTGTTCTTGTGTGATTTACGTTGAGTAGGCTAACCACGTTATTACATTAATGCATGTAAGGTGAACTAGCAAACATCATCATAGCTATATGCGGCTGTCTTCTTGTTTGATGGCAGATACTCCCTTCACCCTGGCCAAAAAGGCTAAAATGACCAAAGAAAAAGTGGAAAACAGTTAAACATGAGAGGTTTTTGGACAAAGTTTGTGTTTTTTCCATTGTTTAAGCACTGCTTCCAGCCAAGAGTGATACCATATATGCCCCATAGCTGCAGAAAAGGCTAACATTGTTATCTTTTTACAAAAAAACAGCTGAACATGAGAGGTTTTTGGACCAATTTTGTGTTCTCCATTCTTTAAGCACCGGTTTGAGCACCGTTTGAGCACCGGCACCGTTTCAAAAGTACCGATTTGGCACCGGTATCGGATAAAACCTAAACGATACCCATCCCTACCTATTACACTGTGCCATTATTTATTTAACAACAATTAAACCAAGATTCAGAAACAGTGTGTGAAAATATAAGTACACCCTTATTCTACCATATGAATTAAGAGGGAAAGGTGGTGCTAATCAGATTAACTTGATTAACTGATCGTCAGCAGGTTTTGGCCGTTTGCTGGTTTGGAGCATTTAGTTTTGCCAATGAGGAATGATAACAGCATTGGTTCTATTATCTTGGAAGGGTTATAAAGCTGTTTCCAAACAAGTTGAAGTCCATCATTCTGCAGTAAGAAGAGTTACTCATAAGAAGATGGTCAACAAGACAGTTGCCAGTCTTACCTGAAGTGCACATCCTAGCAAACCCCAAAGTCTGACTGTGCACAACTCAGAGAGGCTGCAAAAGTCCTGAGAGTGACATCTCAGATTCTGCAGGTTTCAGTGTTAAATTTTAATGTTAAAAGTACAATTATAAAAAGACTGAACAAGTATGGCTTGTTTGGAAGGGTTGTCCTGAGACAACCTCTTTTCTTTAAAAAGAACATGGAAACACAGGCTAGGTTTGGAAAGTTGCATCTGAACAAACCACAAGATTTCTAAAATAATGTCCTCGAAGATAAAAAAAATTAAGATATTTGGCATCATTTGTTGAAAACTAAACATCATATAAGCTGTCAAACATGGTAGTGGAAGGGTGATTGGGCGTGTTCTTGCAGCCACAGGACATGGGCACAATGACTGAACTCCTCTGTATACATGAAGTTTCTAGAGCCAGATGTGAGGCCACGTGTCCAACAGCCAAAGCTTTGCTGAAACTGGGTCATGCAACTGAACAGTAATCTTAAACACACCAGCAAATACACCACAACAGAATGGTAGGAAAAGAAAAGAATCAAGGTATTGCGATGGCCAGTCAAACTCCAAATGACTGATTACTGTGGTTGGAGAGCTATCCACAAACAAATGCCTGAAAGCCTCAATGAACAGAAGAAATGTTGTAGAGTGGGCCAAAATTCTTCCACAATGACCTGAGCGGCTGAACGAGTCATACAGAAAGCAGTTACTTTAAGTTATTGCTTCTGAATCTGGCTCTACAAGCTGGTGAATCATGGGCTGTACTGAGTTTTTCATATACTGCTTCTGCATTTAGGCTCAAGTTTTGTTAACGTGCTATGTTGCTCTTCATCTGAGGTTGTATTTACCTCATTTTAATATCTGATAAATACTACTTTTTATTGCCTTCATATATAAAACCTTAGAATTAATTTTTATTTGTTTATTTATTTTATCATGATTGATTTCAGCGCCAATTGTTTGTCTTTCAGAAAGATTCATTTACAAATCAGGACACTCCTAAGTTCCAAACATCAAAACAACAGCTATGGAAATTAAAGCCATTATTTCCACAGGTAGCTTACCTGCCCCATATAGTTACCCAGCTGGAATGTAGTCATTTGGATTCAGAATTAATTGAAAACAAACAAAAACTAAAAGGAAAGGAGGATAAGCAATGCACTTGTTTTACCTTTTGGTTGCTAAATGTAACAGAAAAGCTCCAACTGTGCTGGCTGTAATTTCCTCTCCCTGTGGAGCTGCAAGCACACCCAGCTGAACAACTTCTCCGCACATAAAGAAGGAACATCACTGGCTTTAGCGAGAAGCATTTGCATTAGCAAACATTTCCAGCCAGAGGAGTCTTATCTGCCAGCAACATTAATGGTCACCAGTGAATCCAAGTATGTTGAAAATATATTTTCCCAGTGTGACCACAAAAGAAGAACTCTACTGTGTGGAAAAGATGAGGAATATTGACTTATTCAGTGATAACTCTCAGGGGATATGAGGGTACAATTGTTCCAAAACCTAAAGAAAAATCTAATACAACATGGAAAGGATTTTCAGTGCCAGACGACGAGCTTTCAACTCGTCTAAATGTGCTGCTGAATGCAATGTCAGTCAGACAGAAATGTTTTTCTTTAAGGCAATCATTGTCAGCCCAATTGAAGTGCATTAGCCCTGCTCATAAATGTTAATGCAAATGAACCAGATCTGTGATGGGCTGAAAAAGTGCTGTTAGCGAAAAGTGAAAATCCTCCGTACCTGCTTCTAGATATAAAGAAACCCGTTTACCCGGTCACGTTGACTTATTTCACCGAGCTATCTTTGTTTTCACGATTTCCTGTTCATGAGTAATAGAGGTACATTTGACCATAGAAGTTAGATAGAGTGAGGGCATACACTTGTTAGGCAACAGCCATCAATACCGCTGCTACTTGAGGTAAGATTAGAGCAGATGAAACCATAATGGCCCCCATGGGGAATATGGCTTGTCACAGCAGAGAACAGGATATAAATAACAGTGTAAAGACACAGCCTTCTTTTTGTTACAAGTTAAAGTGGATGTAGAGGTGGAAAAATACATTCACGTGTCATAAAGTGCAAATACACACTAGCAGTGCGACTGCTGGTAACACTAGTGCGTAAATATTGATTAATGGCTTTTTCAAAGAGAAAAAGTACGTATGAGTAAATTTATGTGGCTCTCAGACCGCACAAGCCACAAATCAACATGATTAAAATACTTCTGCGCAGCAAACACAAAACTTTTCTCCTTCCATCCCCAAACAGCCGAGTGTAATAAATGTGAACCCATGAGGTACAAAACTGCTTGGGTCGGTGTGGCGCGTGCGTGAGTTACAGCAGTGTTTTCACATTATTGAAAAAGAAATGTATTTCAGATGATTCAATAAATTTGATCAAGCTCAGCAGCGATGGTGGGTTAGAGATTTTCTCCCAGGCAGAGTCAGTGAATATGATTATTATTGTTTAAGTTCCTGGCAAAGTCATCATGATTATACCATTACTGACTCTTGGTTTGAGCTGAATAATTTACCTCCTAATTAAGATTCAACTCAGTAATTATACACAAACACAGAAGAACCGGGGAAATTAGTTAAACCATAAGCTATAACTGCCTGGTTTATGAGGAGAAGGCATGTGATTGATAAGGTATTAGTGTTTGGTTATTATGATAAATTAGAAGGTCACCATTGGAATATTGGTCTATTTATAACAATTTGTGTAAAATACTTCTCTCTGCTCTGCCTGGTTTCTTTGTATCAGTGAGCACTTTCTGTATCCACTTTCTCAAGCATCCTGGTTACTTACAGTAATCTCAAAACCAGCTTTCAGTTTCACAGATTGCTGTTTGAAGCTTTCAGGAGACAAATCCAGATGAGTATTAAAAAAACAAAACAACAAAAATACTTGAGTGACAGCGTTTTGTATTAAAGGTGACAACCATGAAGCCTGGAGTTACTGGTGAAATGAAACAGGTTAAATCAGCACTAATGGTTATTAAATACTTCATTAAGTGAGGGCGGGTGGGGGCAGGTTGTTGTTTTTCCACAGTTAAAAATAGTTGTATGAATGCATTCACTGCCATGGGCTGTTTAGTTTCCAGTTCACCTAATCTGTACCCAGCTCACAAACGTTTTTAAATTTAGTTTTAGTCGTAGTCAGAAGATCAGAAGATTATAGCAGACTAAACCTAAAGTTGATTAAGTTAACTAAAATGTAAGGTGGAAAAATTTGTTGTGGTTTTACTCGTGAGAGCTGCTCCGCATGTTTCACAAAGCATCATATCTTTATTGACATCAAATGCTAAATGTGTCCGTATGTCACAGGCACAAAGGAGATTACTTCTGACTTGATTACTCCCAAATTCGTCCCAACTCAGTTGTGATTGAATCAGGTCTCTCCAGAATATTTTTGTTTGTTGACAAAAGTGTCAGTCAGTGTCAGTGTCACTGTCTATCATAGTTTTTGACCTTTAGTTTTTATTTAGTTACCGTCTTTGTTATTGCCAGACAAAAAAAAAAGCTGGTTGATGAAAACTGACAATAATGATTAATGCTTACATGGAAACTCCAGAAAGGAGACCACTGTTACACTTCCATCAGTGAATGTAAATGCTAGTTTTTTAGCTATACTAGGTTCCAAAGTATTCATTTCAATTCAATTCAGTTGTATTTATACAGCACCAAATCACAACAACAGTTGCCTCAAGGCACTTTATACAGGGAGTGCAGAATTATTAGGCAAATGAGTATTTTGTCCACATCATCCTCTTCATGCATGTTGTCTTACTCCAAGCTGTATAGGCTCGAAAGCCTACTACCAATTAAGCATATTAGGTGATGTGCATCTCTGTAATGAGAAGGGGTGTGGTCTAATGACATCAACACCCTATATCAGGTGTGCATAATTATTAGGCAACGTCCTTTCCTTTGGCAAAATGGGTCAAAAGAAGGACTTGACAGGCTCAGAAAAGTCAAAAATAGTGAGATATCTTGCAGAGGGATGCAGCAGTCTCAAAATTGCAAAGCTTCTGAAGCGTGATCATCGAACAATCAAGCGTTTCATTCAAAATAGTCAACAGGGTCGCAAGAAGCGTGTGGAAAAACCAAGGCGCAAAATAACTGCCCATGAACTGAGAAAAGTCAAGCGTGCAGCTGCCAAGATGCCACTTGCCACCAGTTTGGCCATATTTCAGAGCTGCAACATCACTGGAGTGCCCAAAAGCACAAGGTGTGCAATACTCAGAGACATGGCCAAGGTAAGAAAGGCTGAAAGACGACCACCACTGAACAAGACACACAAGCTGAAACGTCAAGACTGGGCCAAGAAATATCTCAAGACTGGTTTTTCTAAGGTTTTATGGACTGATGAAATGAGAGTGAGTCTTGATGGGCCAGATGGATGGGCCCGTGGCTGGATTGGTAAAGGGCAGAGAGCTCCAGTCCGACTCAGACGCCAGCAAGGTGGAGGTGGAGTACTGGTTTGGGCTGGTATCATCAAAGATGAGCTTGTGGGGCCTTTTCGGGTTGAGGATGGAGTCAAGCTCAACTCCCAGTCCTACTGCCAGTTTATGGAAGACACCTTCTTCAAGCAGTGGTACAGGAAGAAGTCTGCATCCTTCAAGAAAAACATGATTTTCATGCAGGACAATGCTCCATCACACGCGTCCAAGTACTCCACAGCGTGGCTGGCAAGAAAGGGTATAAAAGAAGAAAAACTAATGACATGGCCTCCTTGTTCACCTGATCTGAACCCCATTGAGAACCTGTGGTCCATCATCAAATGTGAGATTTACAAGGAGGGAAAACAGTACACCTCTCTGAACAGTGTCTGGGAGGCTGTGGTTGCTGCTGCACGCAATGTTGATGGTGAACAGATCAAAACACTGACAGAATCCATGGATGGCAGGCTTTTGAGTGTCCTTGCAAAGAAAGGTGGCTATATTGGTCGCTGATTTGTTTTTGTTTTGTTTTTGAATGTCAGAAATGTACATTTGTGAATGTGGAGATATTACACTCAACAAAAATATAAACGCAACACCTTTGTTACTGCTCCCATTCCCCATGGGATGGACGTAGAGACCTAAAATTCATTCCAGATACACAATATAACCATCCTTCCCAAACAGTGGTCACAAATCAGTCCAAATGTGTGGTAGTGGGCACATCTGCTATATTGAGATAATCCATCCCACCTCACAGGTGTGCCACATCAGGATGCTGATCTGACATCATGAGTAGTGCACAGGTGTACCTCAGACTGCCCACAACAAAAGGCCACCCTGGAATGTGCAGTTTTGTCTCACAGCAAAATGCCACAGATGCCACAAGCAATGAGGGAGCGTGCAATTGGCATGCTGACAGCAGGAATGTCAACCAGATCTGTCGCCCGTGCATTGAATGTTCATTTCTCAACCAGAGAATATGGCAGCACATCCAACCGGCCTCACAACTGCAGACCTCGTGTAACCACACCAGCCCAGGACCTCCACATCCAGCAGGTTCACCTCCAAGATCGTCTGAGACCAGCCACCCAGACAGCTGCTGGAACAATTGGTTTGCACAACCAAACAATTTCTGCACAAACTGTCAGAAACCGTCTCAGGGACGCTCAACTGCATGCCCGTCGTCCTCATCGGGGTCTTGACCTGACTCCAGCTCGTCGCCGTAACAGACTTGTGTGGGCAAATGCTCACATTCGATGGTGTCTGGCACGTTGGAGAGGTGTGCGCTTCACGGATGAATCATGGTTCACATTGTTCAGGGCAGATGGCAGCTGAGAATGTCCCAGTTTTTGCATGGCCAGCATACTCACCGGACATGTCACCCATTGAGCATGTTCGGGATGTGCTTGACCGGCGTATACGACAGCATGTACCAGTTCCCACGAATATCCAACAACCTCGCACAGCCATTGAAGTGGAGTGGACCAACATTCCACAGGCCACAATTGACAATCTGATAGACTCCATGCGACGATGTGTTGCACTGCATGAGGCAAATGGTGGTCACACCAGATACTGACCGGTTCTGGGTCCCCAGACCCCCAATAGCGCAAAAAACTGCACATTCCAGGGTGGCCTTTTGTTGTGGGCAGTCTGAGGTACACCTGTGCACTACTCATGATGTCAGATCAGCATCCTGATGTGGCACACCTGTGAGGTGGGATGGATTATCTCAATATAGCAGATGTGCCCACTACCACACATTTGGACTGATTTGTGACCACTGTTTGGGAGGGATGGTTATATTGTGTATCTGGAATGAATTTTAGGTCTCTACGTCCATCCCATGGGGAATGGGAGCAGTAACAAAGGTGTTGCGTTTATATTTTTGTTGAGTGTATATTGGTTTCACTAGTAAAAATAAATAATTGAAATGGGTATATATTTGTTTTTTGTTAAGTTGCCTAATAATTATGCACAGTAATAGTCACCTGCACACACAGATATCCCCCTAAAATAGCTAAAACTAAAAACAAACTAAAAACTACTTCCAAAAACATTCAGCTTTGATATTAATGAGTTTTTTTGGGTTCATTGAGAACATGGTTGTTGTTCAATAATAAAATTATTCCTCAAAAATACAACTTGCCTAATAATTCTGCACTCCCTGTATTGTAAGGTAGACCCAACAATAATACATACAGAGGAAAAACCCAACAATCATATGACCCCCTATGAGCAAGGACTTTGGCGACAGTGGGAAGGAAAAAAGTGTGATTCAATGCAGAGAGGTCTATTAATACATAATGAGTGAGAAAGGTGACTGAAGAAGAAATACTCGGTGCATCATGGGAATCCCCCGGCAGCCTACGTCTATTGCAGCATAACTAAGAGAGGATTCAGGGTCACCTGGTCCAGCCCTAACTATATGCTTTAGCAAAAAGGAAAGTCTTAAGCCTAATCTTAAAAGTAGAGATAGTGTCTGTGTCCCGAATCCAAACTGGAAGCCTGAAAACTGAAGGCTCTAAAACATAGGTGTCAAACTCTGGCAAATGACCTATTAACTGTTGGACCAGTTCTTAAATGAAGTTTCAGCATTTGCCTTACACATAACCACTTGACTAAGGTTGATGAACTTTGGTTCAGTAGTTTTTGTGTTACTGACATGATCACATGTCAGTTTTACCTTGATGGAGGCATAACCTAAAAACTCTAAATGAAAATGAATTATATTATTCTTGGACCTTGAGGATAACCTCATTCTCCTCAGTTCCAACGATTCTTTCAGTTTGGTGCAAATGTGTCACTTTAAATTAAAAACATATAGTAAAAGACTAACAGCTGTATGGTCGACAGAGGCTGTGGATTGTGAATGAAATTCAGTAGTTTGAAGACAAGAGAGGCGCTAACTGTTTTCAGTTACCTCAGCTAAATCAAGCAATGGCAGCAACTACCAGTGGGAATCAAATATACCACTGAGGTGCACTGGAGCAGTGGCACCAAGCACCACCAAACTGTGAGGTGTAACTTGTAGAAGTAGACAGAGTAGTAAAACTGGGGCATATTGTTTTGAAATTGCAGGTTTTCTTTAAATGACTCTGGTGGTTGATTGTCTCTTTGCAAATCATCACTCATTAAATTAGAAAAATAATAATCAAGAAATCATAGCTTCTGTGGTGTCAGATTTGTAAGGGAGTAGGGTTAATTGAGCCTTTCACTTGAACTTTTATTTGCAGCTTTTTTGCATTTTCTTGAACCTAAAGAAAGGAAACCTTTTGGAGGCATGTTGTTTTACGCAGTGGTTTTATATAATCTGGCCCAATTAAGCTCCAGTTGAGTCTGACACCCTTACACTAGAGGGCAACTGACACAAAGTCCATTATAGCAATCAACCATCATCAAAGGGATTGCTTTGTAGCTGATGGAGTATAAATAGGATGGAAACCTCCTAAAATAAAGCTGGTGATTGCCTTTTAATTTTTTCACAGCTTGCAAACAGCTGTGGTGACCAACCGGTCCCCCAGACACTGAGCATTCAAGACCATTAACCTCTGGGTGACCACTTTCGACTGTGATTACACAGGTTGTCTGGTGGTGGACAGCCAGACAGTTTACTCGCTCTCTGCTGACTGGATCACTCTCAGGCAGTTTTTGCATTAGCGAACTCGAATCAACTGGTTGGCAACTGGCTGTATTCTGATTTTATTCCTGTATAAAAGCAAGGCTCTGAATGTAAGTAGTCAATGTGAACTTCGTCATCTTTATCAGACAGAAACAGATTTGTGATTTCCATTGATTTATGACAGTTAATTACTGTATTATCACAGACAGATTGCATGTAGTTGTAAAATGGACTCATTCAGTTGCAAGCTGATAGCAGACTGACTCCATCTTATTTCCATTTTATCATCATCTTGATACACCAAAGTCACTCTGAACGTGGTAACTGACAGTGCCACTCACTGCAGCCTTGTCCCTGTCTTTAAAACAGTTTATTCATTTTTTCACATGGTTGCAATAACTTTGGCACCGCAGTCTCCAATCATTATTTTTCCTAGTGCAACTGTAGCATTAAATATATCTAACCAATGCAATGAGTTTTCATAAATTTAGTGTTTTATTTATTTTTTGTTAGCCCAGGTCAGACCCTAACCCTGTGATGGGATAGACAAGACTAAAATAAGCTCTGACTTCCTTGAATTTCCACTCCCTGTTTCGTATCTACAGTGTGTTAGACAGCCCCAGACTCTTTCCACTAATATTTGCAGGGAAACAGCTGTGCACTATTTCCTGACCAAACTGTTTGTTCTCATCCTTGAAGCTCTTTTTTTTCAATAGAAACAAACCTTGCAGTTCAAAGACACTTCTGACAGAGCACAGCCATACAAGAGAGATTTATCTCTCTTGTATGGCTGTGTGAGATGGTCTTATTGCTGCTCCTTGTCGATGATGCGGTGGGTGATGGGGGGACGACGACGCAGTAGAGCACTTCTGAACAATTCAATCTACTCACTGGCCACAGAGTGCAGCAAAAGACCAACAAGAATGAGGCAAAGACGATGCAGCACAAGGCAACTGTCAGCATGCTCAGTGTTTTCCACACGACAGCTCCTCTGTGTTAGTGTTTGTGATTTGTGTAACAGTTATTGTGTACATCTCTGTGAGAGTTGCCATTGCTTTCAGACGCCGTAGTGGACACTTTGCACCAACAGTGGGCACATAATAGAAGAAGAAAGGAGAAAAATAAAGCTGCATGTCAAACCTTTCATAGTGGCTGAATGTTGCCATTGTACAAGTGTCCCTCCATTCTTTTTTGTAATTTTTAAAACCTGGTTCTTTGATTGTCATGCTAGTTTGCCCCCATAGGCATTCCTCTCAGTGATGGTTGGATTTTCACTCCTTATTGCTTTTTGGCCATTCAGAAAAGCTGTGGCTGCACAACATTTCAGTAAATCTAGACTGAGTTAGGAGTTTTTGTGCAAAGAGGAAACATAAGGCAGATGCAACTTTGTCTTAATATGCTTTTACAGGTAAGTCATTGAAACTGTTGGTGACAGTCTCTCTCCTCTTGTATCTTAGCTTGTTTCTGAGTTTTCCAGGAGAGCGCTGTCACTGCAACCATGGTAGCAGGAAGCATGGAAGTGCATTTACACCATGGGACTGATAATGTTTTCACATATTTACAGGGCATATTTAAGATTTGGTCCTGTGATCAGGTGTTTCAATAACATATAATGAGTTTAATTCAGCTGGTGATCAACAACAAAAGTTTCCAAGCCAGAACCACTGACTGGTAATAAAGCCATAACCATCTTACCAGACAAATAATTACAATGCTGTTTTCCAGTCATGCTGGCATTTTGTAATGTAAAAACTGCTCCTTGAAAAAGCTGACCTAATCTCAAATGTTGTGTGTTGAGGTGGAACTTGCTGTCTTGCAGACAAAGATGTGGGAATCTGCCAACAACCAAATCATCAATGCAAGGTTTTTGGTGTAGCACATTCTTTGCAAATGAGCTTAGAAAGAAAAGCATCTGGACTTCTTTAAGTAGCTTGAAGACGTTTCACCTCTCGTTCAAGACGTTTCTTCAGTTCTAAGGTCAAATGGTGGAGATTTAAGATTTAATAGATTTAAGCCCTATCAGAGTATCCCACAAGAGGGACATGGACCCCCTACCTCTTCTTAATCACACGAGCCAAGGTGTGAAAACGGGTGTAGGTCACAATCAGCCAAGGTTTCGGTGGTGAACCCACCATTCTTTGCAAATGATTGTCACCAAGTGAAAGGGCATCAACCGTCTGCAACCACTGGCACCAGGTGGTTATACCATGTCCAATGTGGCCGACAGGTCACAAGTAGTGTGTGCAAGATGTGTCCTGAGGAACCTCAATAGCTGCTGCTCCTTCATGTTGGAAGGAGCTGATTGAGGTTACTCAGGCATCAGATCCCCATGGCTCTTGAAATCTTCCAAGTGGTGAGAGATTTTTCAATTAGGGCCCAAACATGCTGGAGAAATGATCATACCTGGCCAGGTAGTGCCAGGTGTTGCTGAGACAATGCCACAACCTGACTCCAGGTGTTGGAACGATTTGTTTTGATTTGTTGATTTGACATGAAGATGATTTAAAAAGACAGAATCCATCTATGAAAGGCATTCTCTTAAATTCCCCAACTTGTCTGAAATTCCTTTGTGAACAGGTAAATTGCTGTGCGGAAGAAAAGACCGGAGTTTATCTGGGTGGGAATTACACACACAGACACTCGCTGCACATGGTAAAGCCCAGTGAAGTGAACAAATGAGAATAGTAAATTGATCCATTAAAATCTTGGGTGTGCCAAAGACAGGAGCAGCTCAGTACTTGAAGTGTCCCTGTTTGTTATACGGAGCCCACTCCAACTTACTGTGCATATCAAAGGTTAGCCGTCGCTTCCTGCATTGTTTGGTTTACATGCTTGTCTTCAGCTGTGACGGGGTCAGAGTCCCCTGACTGCTGAGATGAATAATTGCATGCTTTTAATTTGATCCTCAGCGGTACATCTATGTACATCAGAGGCTTTTCAGAGTGGAGAAGGAGCAGAAGGGAGTGGAGAATGCACTCAGCCAGAAAGCCTCTGACAGAGAACAATACATATACACTGGTCAGATTCAAACGAAGGGATGGCATCATCAATTGCAAATGTGTCACAAACAGACAGATTCCCCCGTGGACACGGAAGAGCAGAAAAACAAAGGAAGTGCGAAGCATGCTGGTTGCCATGTGAAAATGAGCGTGTTCCTTAAGGATTTGGATAGTAGCACACTTATTTGTTTTGGCTTCAGACTCATTACTTTGGATGTGAAATGACAGCATGTGGTTAGAGGGTGGATTTTAGCTCAAATTTGAATGGCCGTGCTGCAATAACACATGAAGCTTCAAAATTGCCATGTGATGGTTTGCCACGGGAGCATGAGGACTAAAAGATGGATTCCCGACAGAGGGAGAGTTTTAGGCACACACACTTACAGATTTCTATTTTTATTTAATATTTAAAAAAGCTAACTTTACTGACACGACTCACATAGCTGTGGGTAGTACACCAAAGGCGATCAAATGATTGCTTTTTCCAAATATGTAGCACATAAACTGTAAATGGGTATGCACTTATTTTTTCAGAGAATACAGTTATATTTAGCACAGTATTATAGTTTCTGCAAGCTGTCCAAATCTTCCTTAAAAGAGAGAACAAAGCGGTCGAAATTGGCTGATAATTCTCCCAAAAATGAAGCTGATGGTATTCTTTTAATCTAATAGTTATTGTGTTATTTCATATTTCTCAATTGGAGTGTGAAGCCTAACCTTTTTATCTACTGTCAACTGTTTTATGGAGATTATCTTGTGATGGGAGTCATATCCACTTTTGAAATGTATGGGATGCTGTCTCTGATTTCTTATAAGTTTGCTTCCAGACCAAAAAGTTACATGACACAATTTTATAATTTTCTTAATACCACCTTGGGACTTGCACCCAAAGCATATGTTAGTCTCTGCACTACATCCCACCCAAGAGGTAACGACACGAAGTGGGAATCTTGGCCTGTCAGTCCAAACTGGAAAAACTGATAGAGCTCAGAAAGGCTTAGTTGTTCCTGTCCACATGCTTCTATGTCCTCGAACTCCAGCTTGCCCTTGATGGTATTTTTGCTCTTGTGCCGCCTGGAAATTTATATTTTTGCTTTTATGATAAACAGCTCTTGATTGAATTGTCATGAGCTTTGATGAAAGAGGATAGATTGTAATGATTAGTGACCTCCTGACACCAAGAGGTTTAAAGTTTCAATCAAGATTCACATTTGTGGTGTTAGGAAAAATATTACAAATTGTAAGATTGTCATCCTCAGAACTAATTAAAAAAAATGATTTCAGTATCACAGAAAAGTTAAACAAAAAGCGATTATCTGAGCCAGAGAGAAAGTCTGTGTGATGTTTGTGCCTCCTATTTGTACTATGACAAACTTATAATTGTGACACTAACAATTGTTCAATTGTTGTTAGTTTTAGATGCATCACACACACACACACACACACACACACACACACACACACACACACACACACACACACACACACACACACACACAATAATGATGAATAATTCATTCATTTTGTTCACTGCTTTCATTTGCGCTTGGCTAACACTGCACTGCAGTCATTGGATTAACTGAATCATTGAAAACCATGAAAACAATCCGGAGCAGTGTTGTCAGTGTTGTTCTCCAGTATAAAAGCAGTAAATATGCACCTATCCTGCACACTGAAAAAGAGTAAAGGTGTACTGTATGTATTAGAGTGTAGTTCCTGCATATGAAACACGCTGTCATCACATCAGTATATGACAACTAGGAAATAAGAACAGATTGTTATTTCAGAAACCCACTGCCTCAGCCATGACTAGCAAACATGGCTGTATACTAAAAATGTTTCAAGGATTAGTCAGTTTCAAGCATCCCATCATTTCATCACCCCGACCTGTCGCAGCAGATGGCCCCGCCCCTCCCTGAGCCTGGTTCTGCTGGAGGTGTCTTCCTGTTAAAGGAGAGTTTTTCTTTCGCACTCTCTCCAAAGTGCTTGCTCAAGGGGGGATCATATGATTGTTGGTTTTTTCTCTGATGTATTATTGTAGGGTCTACCTTACAATATAAAGCAGCTTGAGGTGACTGTTGTTGTGATTTGGTGCTGTATAAATACAATTGAATTTAATTCATTCTTAGTTTTAAGATTCAGTTAAACTGATGACAAATGGACTGGTTCTTAGCACTTTTCTACTCTTTCTGAGCACTCAGGGTGGTTTATGGCACCCCCCAACTCCATTCCTTGTAACTGTGTACTTCATGCCTAAAGAGGAAGGTGATGGTTAGCTGTAAAGCCACTTATTACTGCCTGCAGTGTGGAGTTCTGGCTGTTAGCCTGCAGATTTCTTGCTAGCTGAGTGATGTACAGTAAAAACTCCATGTCTAGTGAAATATGTATGTGGGTAAGTTTGATGTCAAGCTACAATTTTGCATTCAGTTGCATTCAGACTGGACTCTTCCATGACATGTTTCCTGTTCAGCAAGACTGAATAAACTGCTTAGTTTTCATGTTACATTCTTTTAGAAATCCTAATATTCAGCATGATTGCTGTTTACTCTCATTTAATATGTGACCTCACTTTTACTTTAGTGGGTTATTGCTTCTGCTGCTGTTTTTACTGGGTGAAAAATTGCAACTCCAGCTTTGCCTATCAGTCATTTACATGGTCCTTAATGGGCTTAGCGAGTTTGATGTCTCAAGGGCAAAAAACCCTGCTATTTGCAAAGCAGAGTTTATACTCTTAAAAATGCATGAGGCTGACTGAGCAAATGCGAAGGCAAATGCAAAGGCTTACATATTCACCCTTGTGCACATTCCGACACAAATTCAACACCCCAGTGCTTGTAGATGGTGGCTCTAATGGGCTGCTGAAGTTGCCATATGTTTGCTGTATTTTGTCTCTGTTTTGTATCTCCTCATATTTGAATGTAAAACCACAGAAACTGCAAAGCAAAGAATATTTCTCGGCCATTAATCACACTGAGTCATGTCAGAAAAATGTAAAGTATACTCACGCACTTTATGTTTTCAGTTTGCTCCAGGGGTAACTTTGACTTAATCAAATAAAGTCATCTCTTATAATTATATTTTTAAATATTCATGAACTCTATTTCATCAGGCTTGGAAAAATAGATGATTTTACAGTAGATTATTATGAAAAGAGGTGTTTCATCTTAAAAATCCAGCATAGCCTCATTTGTCGGGGACTCTTCACGTTAACACTATCTTCACATTGTACACCTCTTAAAGCCTTTTGTTTAGTGCGGTTTGATGCGTGACTCAGTGAGGTTGCCTAAATCAGATAATCAAAGCGTGTACTTATAAGCTTCATGAATCTTTCAGCACCTTCTCTGCTGTGTTTTGTTCTGTGAGAGGACAGACACATTTTTGTTGTCAGAGCTTAAGTGGCAACCTCGGCTGTCAATAACAAACCCTGTAGATGAAATAACAAGCCTTAAAATACCTTCTTAATGACTGGCTCCATGCTGTGTCCTAACCTCACCTTCATCTAAAACACTTTTGGATTTGTTTCTCTCGCTGAAGGTTGTAACACTTGTCTTTGTGTTGTTGTTGTTTCCCCCTCCTCTGCAGGGTGAGTGCTCCCAGAGATGCTATAACATCTTTGTTCTGGAGACAGTGTGCGTCGCCTGGTTCTCCCTGGAGTTCCTGCTGCGCTTCATTCAGACTCAGAGCAAGTGTATGTTCCTGCGTACGCCTCTAAACGTCATCGATGTGGTAGCCATTCTTCCCTACTACATCACCCTCATCGTGGACTCTCTGTCGGTGGGTGGGAAACCTGCAGGCTCAGGGAACAACTACCTGGAGAAGGTGGGGTTAGTTCTCCGAGTTCTCCGAGCACTACGGATCTTTTACGTCATGAGGTTGGCCCGCCACTCCTTAGGCTTGCAGACCCTCGGCCTAACAGTGAGGAGGTGCACGCGTGAGTTTGGCCTGTTGCTGTTGTTCCTGTGCGTGGCCATGGCTCTTTTCTCACCACTCGTTTTCCTAGCTGAGAGCGAAATGGGCGCAAAGCAGGAATTCACCAGCATCCCTGGTAGCTACTGGTGGGCGGTCATCTCCATGACTACAGTCGGTTACGGGGACATGGTGCCCAGAAGCATCCCTGGCCAGGTGGTGGCGCTTAGCAGCATCCTGAGCGGTATCCTCCTCATGGCCTTTCCTGTCACGTCCATCTTTCACACCTTCTCCCGCTCCTATGTTGAGCTGAAGGAGGAGCAGAGCCGGGCGCTCAGGCAGAAGCCAGACTCGCAGGACAGCACCAAGTCGCAGAACAGCGAGGACTCCCAGGAGACGGACAGCTACCATGGCATTACAGAGGCCACGGCTTCAGCCATACAGCGGAGAAAGTCCATGGCTGCTCAGAGGGCAGCTGAGATCAGAGCGTCCATGAAGACTTAGCCTCTCTGTCAGCCTGTCTTTTTTCAAGCGGGAGCCACAGAGGCTGATACCCAGCACTGGGACTTCAAAAATGACAAGCTGCGGCACTGTGAACAGGGATGAGGTTTTCTCTGTTGAGCTCGGGGTTTCCGCTTTGAACGTGTGAAGCGCTTGTGCACCAGAGTGTGTCTGAATTTCACAGGTTTTACAGGAGAGCCGCAGACGAGGTCTTTTTCGTTTTTTACAAATCTGATTTTAAAATATAGGAAACAACACAATATTCACACTTAAATATCTTTAAAAAAACAAAAACAAACCTAATGGACCGTACTCTCACTGACTGTGACTCAGTTTAGTCTCTGAAAAGAAAATCTGCTACTAAAACACACGTGTTCTTGTTTAGACCTCAGAATAATAGTTTATGTTCCTCATGTAGCTGCATTGAGTGGATTGTGTGAAATAAAGGTGTTTGCTGAGATTTTAAACATGCAGTTTATTATTAAGATCTCAATTCAGTATTTAATTATGTGTTGTATGATCTCAGTGCATTCATTTCCAGTGGAACACAGCTATTTACTCTCAACATAATGATATAACACTCATTCATCCGTCAGAGGGCTTTTCAGTCTGCTGGGATGTTTTGTTGTTTTAATTGGCAACTGACAGGAAGATTGTTCCCACATTGGCATCTCCATTAAAAGGCTTTGCCTGATGCACAGGGAGATGCTTCAGTAGCATAGTCTGATAGTTCATGCGTATATGCTTATGACTGATACCAGCCTCATGTGTTGCCAAAAAGCAAACTAGAATAAACATTAGCTTAGCTTAGCATAAAGACTGGAAATGGGGTGAATACAGGCACGATCTGATGCGATGTGTTGGTGCTGTTCCTGGATCATCAAAACTATTGTTCAACATTGCAAGTGATCATTTGCATAGTCGTGATGTAACCATTTTGTTTTGTGTAAACACCACACACCAAACCTTAACCCTCACCTCATAACCATAAAGACAACCCTAATTATAACCTGATCACCTAACCCTGACACTTAACTGCCCCCTTTTCAGGATGTTTTCTTGAGTGAACATCAGCAGATTTTTCCATGTCGTAAAACTATGACATCATAACAATGTGATTGGTCACTTCTAAACTGGACCGACATTGACTATGATGATTCTGGTACAACACCAACACTGGGATTAGGTACAGCTGAATACAGGGCTGGGTTAAGCCTGCTATGTTAGTGTGCACAGCAAGAAAAAAATAATAATCCTGAGCTAGTGTTGTGGTGGTCAACAGCTGAACACAAAAGGGAACCAGCTGAAAGTTGGAATCTAGACAAATATACATTCTAATCATATATCTGAAAGATCTGGAAAAAAAACTCGAGACTTTTTATTATCCTTCAAAGGTTTTTTTGGTTGTTGCTAGCTGAGTATAGTTCCCTGTGTATTTGTTTATTAAAGATACTAATGTTTAGCTCAGATTATAATAGCTGCCGTTATAGTAAAAAAGAAAGAAACAAAAACAAACAACTTTTGGACACAATTTTTTGTCCATATGAAGGATAGTTTTTCAATTAACTTACTCTAACACTGACACATGAAGATGTCCACCCAGGGTCTCCCAATCTATCCACAAAAGCATTCACGTGAAGAAGGTCTTGTTGACCTGTGACAAACATGGACAGGTCTACTGGCAGCAAAGTGGCTTTCAAAGAAGCAATGTGTGTGTGCGTGTGTGTGCGTGTGTGTGTGTGTGTGTGTGTGTAGTAGGAAGAGAACTGAAATATAAATATAAAAATGTGTGAACATAACTCACAGCGGGAGAAACACACATAGGGAGAAAAGCTGGCTGGAAAAGGGGCGACTGGGTCAGTCAATGGGCTTACCAGTATCACGAACTCATCATTACAGCACAGCAAGATCTCAGATTAACCTCCTAAGACCTGAACTCTTCCACAGCATGCATTTTTAATTTCTCTTGATATTTGGGCATATTGGGACCCGATGAATATAAAAATAAAGAATTACCAGATTTTTTTTTTTTTACCTGATTGAGAGCCACATGTGAGGATATTCGTTTAAAATTTCGATAGAACAGTAGCAGTATAACATCCTCGTAAGTGGATATCACTTGGTCTAAATAACCCAAAATGTGATGTCCACATATGTGGACGCCAGGTCCTAGGAAGTTAATTATAACTGCATATTTCATTAAAGCTTACATTTTCAATTCTAAATTAATTTGCTCCCTAGATGAAGGTTGTATCCTTTCAGATGCTACCATTATCACCCCCCCCCCCCCCCCCCCCCCCCCCCCTCCAATCTGTTGTAGCAGATGCCTGCCCCTCCCTGAGCCTGGATCTGACGGAGGTTTCTTCCTTTTAAAAGGGAGTTTTTCCTCCCCACTGTCACCAAGTGTTTGCTCATAGGGGGTGGTCTGATTTGGGGTTTCTCTGTATTATTGTAGGGTCTTTACCTTACAACATAAAGCGCCTCACAACTGTTGGTGTGATTTCGTGCTATAGAAATATAGTTGAATTCAAATGAATTAATATTGCTATTTTGAGCCTAACTCAATTCAATTCAATTCAATTCAATTTTATTTATATAGCGCCAAATCACAACAAAGGTCGCCTCAAGGCGCTTCATAGATACAGAGAAAAACCCAACAATCATATGACCCCTATGAGCAAGCACTTTGGCAACAATGGGAAGGAAAAACTCCCTTTTAACAGGAAGAAACCTCCGGCAGAACCAGGCTCAGGGAGGGGCGGGCCATCTGCTGCGACCGGTTGGGGTGAGAGAAGGAAGACAGGATAAAGAAATGCTGTGGAAGAGAGACAGAGGTTAATAGCAGATATGATTCAATGCAGAGAGGTCTATTAATACATAGTGAGTGAGAAAGGTGACTGGAAAGGAAAAACTCAATGCATCATGGGAATCCCCCAGCAGCCTACGTCTATTGCAGCATAACTAAGGGAGGATTCAGGGTCACCTGGTCCAGCCCTAACTATATGCTTTAGCAAAAAGGAAAGTTTTAAGCCTAATCTTAAAAGTAGAGATAGTGTCTGTCTCCCGAATCCAAACTGGAAGCTGGTTCCACAGAAGAGGGGCCTGAAAACTGAAGGCTCTCCCTCCCATTCTACTTTTAAATACTCTAGGAACAACAAGTAGCCCTGCAGAGTGAGAGCGAAGTGCTCTAATAGGGTGATATGGTACTACAAGGTCATTAAGATAAGATGGGGCCTGATTATTTAAGACCTTGTATGTGAGGAGCAGGATTTTGAATTCAATTCTGGATTTAACAGGAAGCCAATGAAGGGAAGCCAAAACAGGAGAAATATGCTCTCTCTTTCTAGTCCCTGTCAGGACTCTTGCTGCAGCATTTTGGATTAGCTGAAGGCTTTTCAGTGAGTTTTTTGGACATCCTGATAATAATGAATTACAGTAGTCCAGCCTGGAAGTAATAAATGCATGAACTAGTTTTTCAGCGTCACTCTGAGACAGGATATTTCTAATTTTAGAGATGTTGCGCAAATGGAAGAAAGCAGTCTTACATATTTGTTTAATATGTGCGTTGAAGGACATGTCCTGGTCAAAAATGACTCCAAGGTTCCTCACAGTGTTACTGGAGGCCAAGGTAATGCCATCCAGAGTAAGAATCTGGTTAGATACCATATTTCTAAGCTTTTCAGGGCCGAGTACAATAACCTCAGTTTTATCTGAATTAAGAAGCAGAAAGTTAGTGGCCATCCAGGTCTTTATGTCTTTAAGACATTCCTGCAGTTTAACTAATTGGTGTGTGTTATCTGGCTTCATGGACAGATAGAGCTGGGTGTCATCAGCATAGCAGTGAAAATGTATGCTATGTCTTCTAATGATACTGCCTAAGGGAAGCATGTATAATGTAAACAGAATTGGTCCTAGCACTGAACCCTGTGGAACTCCATAATTAACCTCAGTGTGTGAAGAGGACTCTCCATTTACATGCACAAACTGGAGTCTATTAGACAGATATGATACAAACCACTGCAGTGCAGTACCTGTAATACCTACAGCATGTTCTAATCGCTCTAATAGGATATTATGGTCGACAGTATCGAATGCTGCACTAAGGTCTAGCAGGACAAGCACAGAGATGAGTCCACTGTCAGAGGCCATAAGAAGATCATTTGTAACCTTCAATAAAGCTGTTTCTGTGCTGTGATGAGCTCTGAAACCTGACTGAAACTCTTCAAATAAACCATTCCTCTGCAGATGATCTGTTAGCTGTTTGACAACAACTCAATTTAATTTCTTTAAATGTATTAAATATTATAAATTAATCCACCAATGAACATCACACAAACATAATAAAGTAAAAATATTTTTATTTGTGCAACTGTACTATGTGCCGATCTGTGCTTTTCTATGTGAGACTTGAAGACGACGTCTTTTACAAATGGCGATGCTTCTTTCCCACAAAAATGATTGGTTAGTAGGCGACATTAATCTGTTAACCGATGCATGCAAGGTGTGAAGCAGAAGTTGCCATGGCAGTGGATCCCAGTAAGAGGTTATAGCTATTAAGTTTTTAGCCACCTTTCTCACAACTGACCACCCAGAGTTGAACCTGAAATTATGTGAGGCTGATAATACAGGCCTCTGATTATGAACCAAAGATTGGTGTTTTTTCAAGAGAAGAAGTGACAAAATGTATCACCAGTGATACCTGTATTTATAAGTACATGAAGTTTGTTAGAGAGCAAGCACTCCCCAAAAGAAATTCTAGTTTTCTTCTCTTCAAAGAGGCTGACTAACTCTGACAAGTATTAAACATCCACCTTCAGGCAGTTAAACAACAGATCCCGGGAAAGCTTCATTCAAAAAGCAGTAACAGCTATTGTAAATAATTTCTACACCCTCACATGATTTCATGTAATTCCACAAACAATGCTTCATTTTCTTCATTTTCTCCCACTCGAGTGCCTGGTACTTTGAAGCGATACAACAGCAAACCATTTTCCCAAACTGTTGTCAAGCCGGAGGCGTCCAAGCGTGCTTGAAAGTGCAAATTAGGTTCAGGTATTTGCAAAAGGCCGTACAGGTTGCAAGGACGTGCTTGCCCTGGATTGCAGTCACTGGATTAAAAAATGTCATTAAAAAGTGTGAAAATACTACAGAGGGAACACTCTTAAAACTACTACATAATATTTCAATGGAAATAGAGTTTTGATGAGGAGCAGATGGTGTGTTTGAGTTTAAAAGGGTTTGTGCTTTGAGTCATAAATCCATAGCCTGAGGAAGTCTCTGACAAAAATGTGATAAAAATGATAATGAACACAGTCCCGTGTGAAAGGCTTAAACAATTTATTACACAAGTGCTTCCTCAAACTTGCAGAGCTGTATGTGATATACTCACGAGGTACGTGAATCAGGACTGGTTTGATTGTGGTTTGACTTCTTGTTTTCATTTCAGGTCTGTCACTGATAATAAATTCATTCAGTTTTCATCTATTGTTGATTTAGGCACTCTGTTTGGAATTTTAGCTCCAGTCCAGCTGGATTCCATCTCTCAAACCAGGTATGAGGATAAGTCTTGTGGCAAAAAAGAGGGTTAGATGTCCTTGGGAAAACCAACGTGGTGCTCTGTGACAGGGGTGTCAAATGTAAGGCCCGTGGGCCAGATTCAGTCTGAGAAAGACTCCAATCTGGCCCACCTGAATGCTTTGAAAAATGTGAAGGAAGATATAAAGTTTTGACTTTTAACTAGATTTTCTATAGTGTAATTAGAAACTTTCAGTTTTATGATCACGGGTGTGGACAACGAGCTACCAGGACTTTTTCTGTACACGTTTATTCCTTGCAAATTGAACCCAGAGTCCAGATTTATTTCATGTACTACAGCAGCATTTCTATATCGTGTAGAAAAATTACATACTGTTATAATTGTTTTCCTTTTATTAAGATTTTGGCAGGATTAAATGTGCAGATAAACTTCTGTTCTGCTCTGTTTACCGTGTGATTTACAAGTCATTAGCCTGTGAATGTGCAGTCTCCCTTGGTTTCTCACTCAGATCCACCCCTCGCATGTCATCTCTGCTTTGAAAACACCACGAAAGCAACAGAAAACACTCAGCTTGACGCTTCACAATGGGACCTCGCTGACCACTGTGTGAGGCCATAGTGCAGTAACAAGCAGCTCCTGTCTGTCTTCCTTCTGATTGGCTGCCACTCACCTGGCTGGTGGGCGCCGCTGCTTCTAAACACGGTTGATATTGTATATATTGCAATTAGCCCAGAATTTTTTCATAACTCATTGACCTGGATACTGGAGGTAGGGACGTGATCAAATCAATTCAATTCAATTCAATTCAATTCAATTTTATTTATATAGCGCCAAATCACAACAAAAGTCGCCTCAAGGCGCTTCATAGATACAGAGAAAAACCCAACAATCATATGACCCCTATGAGCAAGCACTTTGGCAACAGTGGGAAGGAAAAACTCCCTTTTAACAGGAAGAAACCTCCAGTAGAACCAGGCTCAGGGAGGGGCGGGGCCATCTGCTGCGACCGGTTGGGGTGAGAGAAGGAAGACAGGATAAAGACATGCTGTGGAAGAGAGACAGAGGTTAATAACAGATATGATTCAGTGCAGAGAGGTCTGTTAATACATAGTGAGTGAGAAAGGTGACTGGAAAGGAAAAACTCAATGCATCATGGGAATCCCCCGGCAGCCTACGTCTATTGCAGCATAACTAAGGGAGGATTCAGGGTCACCTGGTCCAGCCCTAACTATATGCTTTAGCAAAAAGGAAAGTTTTAAGCCTAATCTTAAAAGTAGAGATAGTGTCTGTCTCCCGAATCCAAACTGGAAGCTGGTTCCACAGAAGAGGGGCCTGAAAACTGAAGGCTCTCCCTCCCATTCTACTTTTAAATACTCTAGGAACAACAAGTAGCCCTGCAGAGTGAGAGCGAAGTGCTCTAATAGGGTGATATGGTACTACAAGGTCATTAAGATAAGATGGGGCCTGATTATTTAAGACCTTGTATGTGAGGAGCAGGATTTTGAATTCATTTTAACAGGAAGCCAATGAAGGGAAGCCAAAACAGGAGAAATATGCTCGCTCTTTCTAGTCCCTGTCAGGACTCTTGCTGCAGCATTTTGGATTAGCTGAAGGCTTTTCAGTGAGTTTTTTGGACATCCTGATAATAATGAATTACAGTAGTCCAGCCTGGAAGTAATAAATGCATGAACTAGTTTTTCAGCGTCACTCTGAGACAGGATATTTCTAACTTTAGAGATGTTGCGCAAATGGAAGAAAGCAATCTTGCATATTTGTTTAATATGTGCGTTGAAGGAAATATCCTGGTCAAAAGTCAACACGTCTCAAGGATCGCTCTAATCAAAGTTGCACACAATAATCACCCAATGGGTCGTCACTCATAGTGTGCTCACGGTCAATGGCGAGGTCATGTTCATCATTTTCAATGGATTTATTCGTCTTACAGTGCAGCCAGTTGGTGATTCTAGAATCTGTTGGGGCAGGGGCAAAAATTTACAAAAGGCCCCCCCACCCAGCGCTGGAGGGGCCTCTTGTGAGGGCTGAAGGCTCTGCCTCCCATTTTACTTTTAAATACTCTAGGAACCACAAGTAAGCCTGTGGTGTGAGGTGCAAAGTCCTCTATTGGGGTGATACAGTACTATGAGCTCTTTAAGATTTTTTAATTTAGGACAATGATTTTAAAGTTGTTTCTGGATTTAACAGGTGGCCAGCAAAGAGGAGCCAATATGTGCAAAATATACTCTTTCTTGTCCCTGTCTGTACTCACTGTAAGATTCTGGATCAGCTGAAGGCTTTTTAGGGAATTTTGGGACAGCCTGATAATAATAAATTACAGTAGTCCAGCAAGACGTTATAAATGCACTAGTTTTATGGGATCATTCTGAAACAGGATGTGTCTACTTTTAGAGATATTGTGTAAATTGAAGAAAGCAGTCCTACATAGTTTGATATGCACATTAAAAATGGTTCCAATATTTCTCACAGTGTTACTGGAGGCCAAGGTAATAAGATAAGATAAGATGAGACTTTATTGATCCCACGACAGGGAAATTTTTGCGTTACCTCAGCTCAGGTACAGATATCAGAAGGAAAATACAAAAAAATAAAAATAAAATACATACATATATAATATAAGTAAGATAATACACTATATACAATGGTAGCATACACAGTATGTGATTATGGATATGGTTGTGTTTATATGCAAGACAAACTATAAAGCTTAACATAATATCCTCAGGTTTGTCTGAAATTAGAAGTAGGAAATTAGAGGTCAATCAGGGGTTTATGTCTCATAAACATTCCTGTAGTTTAACCAGTTGGTTGTAATAACCTGTGAATTGAGAGCGATTGCGGACGAGCTACTACATGACCGATTGTCTTGTTAACTGACCATCCCAGAAATTTGGGCTTCAGTTTTGGTGAGTAAAATTCTCATGTTTTATTAGCCTGGTGCTTTCTGTGTGCTGCACTGATACCGTTCAAGAATACAGCTTGCTAACAAGCTAGCTAACATTAACTGATAAATTAGCATTCCACCTTTCATCAGTCCAAAAAAATTTGACATGACTGTGGTCAAAACACTAAAGTAGAAGCTTCAAAACTAATGGGTGATGTCACAGTGATGTCCAATCCATATTTTAGATCTATAAAAACTATAATCTATAGCTAATAGTCTAATAGAACAGAAAAGGTTGGAAACAGTGCCTTTAAAGCAGTCTGACAGTTGAGATTGCAGCTAATATGGACAACTTGTCAGTAGGCAAACCTCAATTTTTGTCATTTTGTTTGAAATGAGTATCTACCACTGTAACAGTATAGGAAACCATAATTGGCCCACTTTATATCCTATTACTGCTCTATAGGCATTCTAATACCTGGGCCAATTGTTATCTCCAGCACTGAACAATAGCCATGCTGCTTGTGAACACCACCACTCACATTCAAAAAGCTCTTGAGTGGCTCTCTGTGAAGCAGCGCAGTCACTTTATTTAAAATATATTCATTCCATGCAGATAAACTGAATCTTAGAGGAGTACCCTGGTAAGAAGCCACCTGTCTGTGGCGGTTTGACGCAGCGGTGCACTTGTGAAGAGGTTTGATGCGACAACGTTCACAACACAAGGCCCTAGAGGAGTTTCAAAAGTGAGTGCCTCGTATGTTTTCAGTATTTATCACAAAGGGAAGCCTCTTTCTCTCACATTCACTCAAATTCCAGAGGCACTGAAAACAAAGAATTTTATTTCCAGGCCTGTGTGTATGAGGTCCTGACCTTTGAGTTTAAATTAGATAAGTTTCAAACACATTTCTGTCAGTTATGGTCCATGTGTCATTTCAGTTTATATATACAATACATATGTGTGTGTGCATGAATCAGGCCTAATCTATGAGAGACATATGTGGTGCAGTGAAAGGCATAAATAGGAACACATTTTGAATGTGAATCTGGATTAGAAAACATTTTTTCAAATCCATCTTTTTGATCCTTTTTTGTTTGGTGACTCTTATCTTTGTTGTGCCTCCTCTCTGTGCCTGCAGAGAGCTCCGTGTGGAAAGCCAAGCACATTACGATTTATGTTTTTATTATTGCTTCAGATGGCATGTGCCCAAAGCCCAAAGAAGGACCACGGCTGGTGGGCTTACACCTCCTTTGACAACTGATGCCTGCCAGAGCGACACTGTTGATCAGAGCAACGACGGATGTTGTCACAAGTCCCAAAAACATCTCCATCAAAAGGGAAAAAAAACAATAAGTAAAGACATGGCGCAAGAGTTTGTCTGAGTCCTTTTTATTGGGGGACAATGCCACATTAAATGCTTGACAATACTGGGTGGGTTTAAACAGCCTCAGGAACTACAGGTGTGTGGCCAGTTTAAAAGGAAAATGGATAAAAAAAATAGAGACATAAATCGCTGTACTAGGGTAAAAAAAACAAAAACACATAATAAACATACTTACAGAATGATATTTTTGGTATAGTAACAAACAAAAACATGAAAACACGTTCACATGACAAATGAGCAAAAAGATACAAAACACGGAGCAAACAAAGATAAATCATCACGTGCAGTGAAACAGTCACAGAAGTGGAACTCCGAGGTCAGTTTAATCTTGTTTCGCACAACAGGACCCTGTCAGGTATCTCACATTAACTCACACAACACACTCGGGCTCAGCACTGTCGGGACAGAGAACAGGCAATCTTACACTGGCACCTGAAGAGTTAATATAAAAAAGGACAAAATAAATACGTAAGCTAAAAAGATGTAAACATAAAAAAATACCCCCACCGATCCCTCAGTACCCGATTCTCACCCAACGTGTTTATAAAAAGAAGAAGCAGAGAATAGCCGTTTCTCGGCAGAACACAAAGATTTATTTTTGTTGCAGTTTTGTTCTTTTTGAAGACGAGGACAGGTCTGCTGTGGTACACAGGTCACTGAAGGGCTGACAGTCGTGCACCTTATGGTCTGGCATTCCTCCTCAGAGAGAAATGACAAAACAACAACAGTAACACAAAGAAAAAAAATCATATGGCTGCCTCTGCGTTTAACAGGAAATGAATTTCATATGACAAAACGATGAGTAGAACCTGCCCTCACAGAGGACCTCACAATGATGTGGGGTCATGAGCAGGGGGGATATTAAAGGATGTTATTGGATTTGTCATAAATGATAAACTGGCCAGTCAGTGCTTTCTGCAGCCAATATGAGGAAGAGGTACGATCTTAGCTGAGCAAATTCTGAACTGTGAGTCTGTGAAGTTCATCTCTTTAAGGCATAATTCCAGTTTATTACAGCTTGGGCTTTGTGAACAACACCGCTCACAGAACATATCGACTTGGTCCTGCATAAAAACCTTTTCATAAAATGTATTTAACGTTATTATTGCTGTAAGGAGCGAAATGATGTTTGTGCACTTACACTTACTGGTCAATCCCGAACATTTAAAAAAGAAAAAATTCTAATAACACTGAGAACTCCCATTCATGGGAGCTCTGGTTTCATAGGGACTACTTGTGAAATAATTTAGAATGAATGGGGCTCTATGAAGCTCTATGTCATTGTTGGTTTATTTCAGAATGGCTTAAAATCATCCCACATAGCAGACAGGTCTGGGCCAGATCTGGTGTCAAGCCGGCACTGCTCTGGGCCAGATCTGGTGTCAAGCCGGCACTGCTGGCTGACTTCTGGCATAGTAAGTGGTATGTCATTCAGATATGGGCCAGGCCTGGTGTAGATGGCACTATTTATGTGATGGCATGCCACATCTGGCCCGATTGTGGTTTGGTGTATGTGGCCCAGGCTCATAGAAAACAGGTCTTCCCTGGATCCGGCATCAAGCTGGCACTTCTGACTAACTGGTGTCATGGCAGAGTGAATGCGTCATGTTGTATAGAGCACTATGAGTAATCCGGGAAAGTAGAAAAGCTCTATATCAGAATTAGTCCATTCACTGTATGAACAGAGTTTTGTCATATTTCTTTTCATGCTACCATGTTCCAGCACATGTTGTTATTACATGGCTTGACAGTGTGTCTGCAACTGGCCTGTGGCTGCACACAACTTACACATGGCCAACATAGCGCAAAGAATGACGGCCCTTTGGCACAGGACCACCAGTGTGTCTGCAACTGGCCTTGTGCTGGCCCATGTGTGCCACCTCTGGCAAACCAAAGGGCCGTCATTCTCTGCGGTATGTGGGCCATGTGTAAGCCCATTGTGTGGGCCAGATCTGGGCCATACCAATTTTGCTATGTGGGATTGATGTAGCTCAGTTTTTAGATATGTTATGGATTATGATTGTACAATTAGGAGTGGCACAGCATCACGAGCCACTTTAGGGCATCCATGATTCTGATTTCAGGAAGGAACCAAGCAGCAGCAGAGCATTTCTAGCAGCAGCCTCCTGATAGTGGTCATCATCAAACTCAACAAAGTTTGTCTTTTTTATACAATCACAGTCTAGCGCAGATCGATGGATCTCAATGCCACAGCAAGATAGACGATATGGACAAAAGTAACGTTTGAATTCGAGTGTGTTCAGTGCCATTACCACAGGTGTATAAAATCAAACACCTATCCACGCCGTGTGCTTTTACACATGTTTGTAAAAGAATGGATCGGTCTAAAGAGCTTGATGAATTTGAACGTGGTGCTGTAAGAGGATGTGCCCGCTCCAGATTCCAGTTTCTTGAAACCATATCATACTTTATCACATAAAAAGACATGGAGAAAGCTGTATAACACACATATTTCTTTCACTATAACACCTCACAACAATACCGTAACAGGCTGACGTCAGCATATTGTAATAAAAACATTTTAGCCCTTGCTCTTCGGAGGGAGCTGCGCTTTCTGAGTGCACTTGTTTGTTTTTTGTCACACAAGTCTCAGTGAAATATTGGCATCAAGCTGCAAGCAAATGTAAAAATAATATAATTTGAAAAAGCTTTAGAGCGCTCAGCTTCTGGCCGTCAGTTGGCGAGACTTGCTTGCAACACAACAGAAACAGAAAATCTAGTCTATTGTGGTGAATGCAAAGCTGTCACGAGGCCTTAGAATAAAACATGATCCAATTCAGGACAGAAAAACAGCTTCTTGTTATCCTGCAGTTATAGCATGAATGTAGGATGATGTTCAAAATGAAACAGAAGCCGCAAACATCACTAAATTAAGCCCATGATGCGACTTTAAATGCGGTCGTCATCATAAAGATGAGTTCAGACTGAACGCGAAGCTAAACTAGCGCCTCGAGCTATGATTCAGCTGCTAGTCCCACACATAGAAAATTGGCTGCATCATGCTGGCAGCTTAAATTATTCCTTTACCTTTATGAAGCGCAGTTGTAGGCTCGCAGGATAAGTTTAATGATGTTAACACATCTTTGAGCATTTATTTAGGACGTTTTGGAAATGATGGAAATATATATAAAATGTCGTCAAGGGCTTTAGTATAAAAGTCTTGGCATTTGCTTACAAAGGCTAAGTCGCTCAACTTTTTGCTAGTCTCAAGGCCACTCACATTCATGACCAAACGTGAGGAGTTTTCTTCATTTGGTGACTTTGCTTTTCTGTATTTTTGTCGTGCAAGATTGAGTATGACAGCATATGTCGCCCAACAAGCAGGAGACTGACTGGCATTCCTCCACTGTGTTGGGAAAAAACAACAACAAATGTACATTCAGCAATGCTGTATATTAACATTTCTTTTTTTTTGTTTTGATTGATTTGTAACACATTACTGGCAATGCAGCAATCCATGTTGAAAATGTGGGTGCTTTAAGGCAGAAGTTCCAAGCAACATTCATCTTGAGGACGACACAAGCTGGTCCACTTTTCCTTGAGCACTGATTTCAGTGCGTGCATCTGCAGTTTGCATACGCTGGATGTTCATGTGCTGTGTGTGCATAATATTCTCCACATGCACAGGATGACTCAAGGTGTATTCTCAGAGACGTTTGCATTCCTATTAGCATGCATTGGGCCGCTTTGATAAGTCAAGAGGACAATAAATAAAACAGGCTGACGTTGTGTGTAACAAGTGTCCTTCGGGTATCACTGGAGACATTGCCACCACCTGGTGTCTGTGTATCTTTGCCTTATTTATGAGTGCGTTGGAGTCTTCATTTATACTAGGAGGTGAGGGGGAGCAGCAGCCTACATCATCTCAAGATGCTTTGGTGCGTGTGTGTTTATACATTTCCACAGTGCCTCGATAAGGCCTTCCTCGCTGCTGCTTTGTAGTGTCCTCAGAGATTATGCCGATGTTCTCAGAGGGCTTTGGCACTGGTGGTGTGAGAAACTGTGTGTGACACTGGTTTCTGCGGGTAGCGGCTGTAGTAGTAAACCTGGAAGAGGATGGTGATGTCCACGAAGACCTGCAGCAGGCCGCAAATCCAGAACTGCACCGGAGCCTGGGTGAGGAGGAAGTACCCCGTTTTAAAGGTGTCACCACTGGTCCACATCAGAACCATCTTGATGCTTGATGGAAACAAGAAGAGAAAACAATGTTAATATTGTAGCCCATTACTGTAGCTCTACCATTCTGTATCATTCTTTTGTTACCAGATTTACTGGAGTTAATTTTCTTTAAATTATTTTCAATGTTATTTTTCTAACAAGCACTTCTGACAACATGACAACAGTGTTGTAGAGCTTTGTCGTGCCTTCACCAGCCTTTGTCCAGTTTTTCTTTTTAGTATAAGTTGGTTAATACATTACTTCCTATTTAAAACATGATTAATAGACTTTAAAAGTCGTGTTGCGGTAATTCTCAATAAAAGCAAAGCGATTAGTAACAGGCTAGGTGTCTAGGGGTGCTGCATCAGAAATGCTGTTAGTGACTATTCTCTTAAGAAAGGGAAACAGAAAATGCTGAGGTATGCCAAACTACACAAGAACTGCACTGAAAATCGGTGGGAGCAGGTATGTACAGAGGATATCAGGAGGGAGGTATAACAGTGCCTAAAGACATCTGTAGAGCACGGTAGAGGCTCTGTCATGGTTTGGGCTGTTTTTCTGCCAATAGTGTTGACAATCTTATCAGAATTGATGGAATTGAAATGCATAAAAGTACTACCAGAGTTTGATCCACCAATTAATATCATCTGGAAAGTATCTGATTAGCAAAGGCTTTGGTTTTTAAGCATGACAATGATCCCAAACATACTGCCAGTGCAGTAAAAACATACCCGGATATAATAACTCAAAATTAAACACTATCGGTCATGGACTCTCATCCCCCAGAGCCTGGACCCCAATAGCAGTGTGGGATCATCTTGACAGAGATTGGAATAATCTACATCCGAAGGAAAACTTTCAATGTATTTCAAAAAGCCTGGAGAACTATTCCAGAAGACTACGTAAATTAATAAAACAGTTCAGTCTGTGTTGAGGAATGAAGAAGGTCATACCAAATATTGACGTTTAGGCTCATTAGAATTGTATAAACTCTTTTTGCCTTCTATGCGGTATTTCCATATATCGTTGCACATATTTCAGTAAATAGCTGCACCCATTTCCCATCATCCAAAGAAAGAATAAAGAAATGAGAGACTTTTTTTCCATAATACTGTTATTGCATCAACATGGTTGTTGCAAAAACAACAATGGCAAAAAATGTCATTAGGAAATAAAAATAGAATCCTGAAGAATATGTGCAAAATGAAACTGTTTAGTATTAATGAGTTGTAGACTGCTGTTACAGAGGAAACCAAATTACTGATGGAATAATTTGTTCTCATATTGAACACTTAGGGCCTGTCCGCACATCAACTTCCACATTAGCATTTTGACCAGACCTTTAATGCATCCTGGCTTCATTTCTATTTGGACTGATTTTTTTTTTACTCCATTTGGTCACCAAAACCACATGTTAATGACAGCAGGACACGAGGTCTGAGAGATGCAGGCAGCAAAGAAATAGGAAATATGACACAATAAGTACCAGGGTAAATTGAAGTAATGAATCTCTTCAGGTTGCATGCTTCTTATTAACTTTGCATCCTGTGGCACATTTCTAACTATAAAATTCTGCTTCCGGTTCATACCGAGCTGTTCACAGAGTGCACGTGAGACAATCCAGACATGAATTATGCAGTTATCGCTCTACAAGTGACTGGAGATGAGCGCCCACATGACTTGGAAGAGCCAAAGTTCCTCTAAGCATAATCATCATCCTCTCACTGGCACTGGAAAGCACTGTGAACTCAACTAATGAGATGGAAAGGGAAGCCAAACAAGAGTCAGCGAAAAAAGAACAAAGGCCTGGGGTCTGAAAACACACTTTCTCATACATGTTATCCTCTCCCAAGATAGAAAAACACAATGTACAGCTGCGTATCAAGTAATGCGAGGACATCAGTTCAAAATTGCTTGTAAAGCTCTCTGAAAAGTTTGGCTTGGTGGTTATGGGTGTTTCCCGCTCTCTTTTATGACAGCATCAACAAATCCATCGCCTTCTGCAGAGCTCAGGTACACTCGAATCTGTTTTTAGTTTGCTTGTTGCATTTTTTTTTTATTATTTGTTTGAGGCAGAAATACACACAGGCAATGCAGACAAAGAAAGGACTGAACCAGCAGTGTGCCCACAATCCACTCATAGACGTACAGAAGGAGGTCTTGTCAGATGAGCCTCCTAAAGCTACCAGCCTACAACAATGTGAACACATGCTGCGATATCTGAAATCCTTTCACTCAAGCGTGTTAGCTTGGTTGGTCAGCACTATTTGAATGAGCTTTGCAGATATCTTTTTTTCTGCCACTGAGGCAACTGCTACCCTGAATTTGAAGGGCTGGTATATATCCAGTGGTATCTGACTCTGTGAGATACTGCTGGATATGAGTTTTATTGCCCGGGTCTGGAGATATGTTTATCTGAGATTTAAAAACTGTGAAAAAGTAGAAGAAAGCATTTCCTTTTGTGGTATTTTGTGGTATTAGCCTTGTATTTGATCTGTAGTGCACTACCTTTTTGCTTTTCACATTTCTGCCCTCATCTGGGTAGTGACCAAAATAATGTTTGGACATCAGACTAGAAAGCCTCTAGGTGACTGTCCTGGATCGCTCTCTACCAGAAGTGGCTCCGGGACACACAGAGCACATGCTGGACAGATAACGCTCTTTTTCCTTCTTTCTTGGGCAGCTTGTGTCCCTCTTGGAGGACCGGTTAGGCAGAGGGACTAAGGATGCTCCCGCTTAGACTGCTTCCCTGCGATCCAGACCCAGTTAAGCATCAGGATGGATTGATGGCTGGAACTCAGTTCCTGACTGTGACTCATTAGGCTGCTTGCCTTTACTTTTATCAACTTGTAAAAGCTAATCAGGTTTTCTTCTTCCCTGACACTGCTAGGCAATGAATGTGATTACCAATGAGCATTCAATCAATGTCACCTACTGAGCTGAATCAGACAGAGCCAAACTGGCCTTCAGTGTGTAATGCCAGGACACAGCGTGTTTCCATCAATGTTAAAAAAATTCTGTGACATCGTTCCCCTAGAATCAGCGTTCACATATTCTAGAACTGAGAACCATTAAACTTAAGTGTTGACCAGCTTTTATTTTTGTTAATCAAATAATAGCTATAATTCTGAAAAACTTCTTATTGATATTCTGGAAAGCAGACACTAAATCTATGTCTTTGTTGTCCTGTATGGGATTCATATATTTAACCATTTCAAAGGTTTACAGAGAGTGGTCTGAAAAAGACAAAATATCCAGTGAGGGCATTTCTCTGGGTGAAAATGGGCAGAATAGATAACTCATTACAAAAAAGGTATGTACAAGATGTCAAACCTTGAAGTAGCTTTGATGTGTTGTACACTAAACTGGTTACACCTTTCCACAGTCCAGGGAAAACAACTCTGTCTTAGTCGTCTGTGATCTCAACAAAACACTTTCACCGCATTAGTCTTACTGAATTCAACACGATGCTGATTTTATAAAATACGGTCTCCATTAGGTTACACAACAGCAATAAAGTGCAGTGTGCTTACTGTGAACGTTATGAAAAAACCCAGAAACATTTGACCTGTGGCTGATGTTCAGGGCATATTTCACCGTCTGATATGAATGTTCCACTAAGAAAGTAAAGTACATTTAGTTGCAGTTCCCAGTGCCCCGCGGATCCTCTGATAGAGCATCCTGATTAAACATGTCGCAGTGTGATGCTTTGATTACTGCAGCAGGTGAATCATGGTGATATGAAGATAAAGAAGAAACAATGAATCGTTGTGTTAGCAGATTTCCTGCCTTTCTATAAGCCGCTTAACAAATGTAAAAGGGAATGGGGTGGAGGAGTGGCTTGTCACCCCAACTGTGTGCACTTTAGCCACACTGGGGCAAAGCTTTGGAGCCAAATCCCTTCTTGCATTATTTATATCGCCAACCTCACCTTAGACTTATGTATTTTTAAGACGATTTTTTTTGTTGGGTTTTTTTGTTGCAGATTTTGTCATTTTTCTTACACTCCTTTCTAACATTTCTCCAGCTCCTTCCCTGAATCTTTTCAAAATGTTTGCACTGGCATCGTTTTCTCCATTTTTTTAAGCATGTCTCTCTCCTCATCCATTCAGCCTCCCATCAACTCTCTATACCCGTTTGTATTTGCATTCCCTATACCTGCTGTCCTCACACCGCTCTTTCTCCACGAGGAGCTTGTTAGCACTGTGAAAACAACCCCCTCCAAACATCCCCCAAAAAACCCCACCACCCACACCTCCCTCAGTGGCTGCTGTCTTAGTTATGGTGCTGAATCTGGATGTAAAGATAAGAGAGGGAGGATTCTTGTTTGACCAGTTCCTTTGGTGGTTCTCTAATAAGATGTGGCAAAGGCAGGGCTGTGGGGAGAGGGTGTCTGGCTACTTATCTGTCACCTTCTCTGAGACAAATGAGGGGCGGAGAGTGCCAACTGAGCTCTGGGCTCAAATGGCAGCAGTGGAGAAGTATAAGCTGCACTGACCACACAGTTTCTACACTGGGTTGCAGATGCATGGTATGGTAACACTGGCTAAGTACAAACTGTCTGTTTATTTGTATCCATTTTCAACATGGTGCACCAATAAAACCAGCAAAGACTGTAAACAGAGTAGTTATAAGCTGTAGAAAAGCATCAAGTTTTTCTACAGCTTATTTTTTCTCAGAATTCTGAGAAAAAATAATTCTGAGGAAAAAGTCATTATTCTGAGATTAAAGTCATAATTCTGACTTTTCTCAGAATTTTTTTTACTGTTTTATTTGTTTATACTGAGAGTCACATTTAAGACAAACTTCCACTGCCTTCCAATGGACAAAACTTGATTTATCTTTCCTTGTCAATGAAAGTGTGTTTTTCTAAAACGCAGTTTTACAATGCTAGCAGTTCTGTGCCAATTCATTCATCTTTGTTTAAAAAGCCTATAAATACATCAGGCACACGCTTCAACCTCAGCTGTGCTATTTGCCATTTCTTGGGACAAAGCACAAACCCAGCACATGCAGAGGCCAGGGTAGAAACTGTCTGGTTCAGCGCCACAGTAGTTCTCCACTTCTGCCATTTCAGCCCAGAGCACAGCGTGCTGACATCAACAGCTAATCAGAAAAGCATATTTCAGTTCCACAATATGATGTATACAGTAAACTAGTATAAAGTTATAAGGTTTATGTTAAAACAGAGGATCTGTTGTCCATCTATTTTTAGCACATTTCTTTTTTGTGCTTCACTCACACAATGTAATTTCAATTCACTGTCTGGCACAAATTTGTAAAAAGCATAAGGCAAGGATATGAAACTGTGGAAACCTGGAGGCAAAAAACCATTAACAAATTGACTATGATGAACAGAGTAGCAGTGACAACAGAGCTGTAGCATTACAGGAGGAGCTTTTCCGATGGCGGGTTGCCAAGTGGCTTACAGATGTACAGCTAGGCCTATGAGATTTTTCATTTGGATTCTATATTGACTCACTCTTACAAAGTTATACTGTCAAAGCCCAGTACTTCTCTCAGCTGAACTTAGAACTTTTGCATTTTTACAAGACAAAACAAAAACAGTGGGGTCATTCCATCAAGTTTTAATCCAAACATTAAGAAAATACTATTTCTATTCAACTTAAATGCTGAGTCGAGCAAATATGCCAAGTTCTATCACAGGGCAGCTGTGGCTACAACTGTAGCTGCCTCCACCAGTGTGTGAATGTGAGAGTGAATGAATAGCAGAATTGTAAAGTGCTTTGAGGGTCTTGAAAAGCGCTATATAAATGCAATCCATTATTATTATTAAAAGCAAAGATTAGACTATCTGCTGATATTTAAGTGCCATTAAAGACAAAATTCAATCAGAAGATGGTTTATGAAGGCCCGCATACCATTTTACACAACTAACTACTAATTTACTAATTTTCTTTAAATAACGATGCTCAAGATTGTATCATTTTGCTGTTCTTTGTGGTCTTCGCTGTCTGGTTGTTCATTCATACATTTATTTACAAAAATATGACTTTAGATCAACAGTTCATTCTCAAAAGAGCTGTAACCCTGAAGGATTGAAAAGAAACAATCCCATTATCATTTAATCATCCAAGAAAGAGAAAGCAGGACCCCGAGTGATGGATCAGATGGAGAGATTTCGTGTTGGACGAATGATCTGAGGATCCTGCAGCTGCGGTGATCCGAAGCTCTGCCTGACAGCCCTGCTACACACAAGCGGTGCCATGCACCAGACCACAGGTGATGGCCTGGCTGCATCAGCAGTCAGTTCAGATCTACCCAAGGCACGTGGCAGTGTGTGCAGACAGCAGCCTGCAGGCTAAATATGGCTCTGGCACCGTTATCTAGCATACTGGGATGCAGCTCAAAATCACAAACCTTATAAGGCTGCAGTTGGCTGTCTGGATGTCCCATTTCTGTGTTTTATGTTTGTGTGAGCCTGTATGTGTTGTTGTGTTTTATTTGTTTAATGGTGGGCTGGTCAGCATCAGTATGTACCATCTAATAATAGCAGCAGCTTGAAAACTGTTACCACAGCCCCCCTCAAAACACAGGATACACATGCCACAAACACCCCTTTAATCCGGCCTAATGTCCTCCTTAAAGTATCTGCCTTCACAAATATTTATTGTAGACTGGCTGAGATAGTTTCACTTGGTTCCAAGACCAGTGGCACCCACATGATTCAAGAAAACATCTAAATGATCTATTAAGCAGCACTTAAACTCGTATTAACATATCTTCTGTCACTTTCTAGAATTAAATGTCAGAAAATGGATTAAAAAGCCAATTATGTATATTATGTAAGCAAATACTCCACTTTCCGAGAACACTAATAAGAACTGAACACTGTGTTTTATATTATAAATAAAAAAAATAAATGGTTATAAATTCTAGAGTACAATGAATAAAAGAATAACCATCCAGCCATTCTCTTCCGCTTATCCTTTTCAGGGTCCTGGACCCTGGAGAGGTCGCCAGTCTGCTGCAGGGCTAACACATACAGACAGACAACCATTTGCACTCACACCTACGGGAAATTTAGAGTTTCCAATTAACCTATCCCCACTAACTGGATGTCTTTGGACTGTGGCAGGAAGCCGGAGTACCCGGAGAAAACCAACGCAAACACGGGGAGAACATGCAAACTCCACACAGAAAGACTTCTTGCTGTGCAGCAGCAGTGCTAACCACCGTGCTGCCTAAAAGAATAACATAGGAGAAAATTAGCTCCAGATTCAGACTGTTTTAAATTTATGCATGTCTTAATTCATGATTTTATTAATTTTTGATTAATTAGGATTTCATAATTAACAATAACAAACTGAATTAAAATTAAATATTAATCATAATGTCATTTATTAAAATGAGGTTTTGTTTAGAATAAATTTATGCAACCCCACCCCCCAAAAAACACTTATATCTCAAAAATTTAAACTTGCTTTCTTTTACGCAGACCTGTTGTGATTAATGTTGTGTTAGCCCCTAAAAAGCCCCCCCCCCCCAAAACAAACAAACAAACAAACAAAAAAACCCAGTCAGAGTGAAATTTTCAGTTTTAGCAAATAGCAGCTGGCTGCAGGAGGGAATAAGAAGTATAAACATTCGCTGATAAAAGCCGAGGCTGACGAAGATGATGGGGAGCATTCACTTTATCCTTATGATAAAAAAAAAAAAAAATCATAACTACTGGAGGCTGCCAATGACAAATTTGGTTTAGCATTCGAATTAAAAGAATGACATTTAACTTAAAGTTATGTATACTGGGAAACATACGATTATGATTGATGAGGTTAATATAACACCTGAGGGTAAATAAACAGATAACTAACATGGTTTCAGATCTGTCTTCATGGACATGAGCCATGTCTTCCCGAGTTCCCTTCATGATTAAAAACAACAACAACAACAACAACAACGATAACAAAACAGCTTTGCTATCTCCTGTCTGGTGCAGCGATGGTGTATGTCTACACGCTGAGTACATCTGAAATGATTCATAGCAATATCTACCCCGCTTCAACTCCACCCACTGCCTACTGGGGAGTGTGGAGACGTGCACTACTGTGAGTCTGAATATATAAATACTAGAAAGTGGTGTAACTTAAAATATACCTACAGTCAGAGTGGGAGCTTGCTGCCTGGGCCATTAATTGAGAGGAAGTCAGCATTATCCTTTACCATGTGGACATGTTTTTTTTCCTTTTTAGTTCCAGGCACTTACAGAAAGTAGCTCTCTTGTTTACATGTGTGCATTTTAGGGCTGCCACAAACGATTATTTTGATAGTCGACTAGTCACCGATTATTTTTGCGATTAGTCGACTAATCAGATCATCATCCATTGGACGTAAAACTACAGCTTATTGCACCAGCAGCATCTGCTCTTATATAACTATCATTAGCTTACAGCTTTAAGTGTTTAAGGTCTGTGCTAACAAAAAATAAAGACAAGATGATAGTTTATTAAATTTTAATGAAATTTGCAGATTGTTTCGGTGAAGTTTAATAAACTCCTTGCTATCTAAAATATAACAGGACACTGGAGTATATTCTGGAGCATCTCACACTTCTGATAATCAGCTGTCTGCTTGACGTTTATTCAGCTGTGTAAAAACTATAACTTTAATCTCAGACAAACTGATTTACTCAGGAACAAATAAAATACAAAAAAAAAAGCCAAACAATAACATTTTAAGTTATCTAAGTGACTCATATATATTTAACCTGAGTAGCGAAAGACGGCGGTGGGTTTGAAAACGATTTGCGGGGAGTCCGGTGTTCTCACGGCGCTAGTGAGCCTAGCCCCCGGCTCGCTAACGAGCTAGTGGGTAACAGACATCTCCGAAAACGTCGGAGCGCTTTTGAAAATATGTGGTGTCCTGATAAACTGAGCAGATATTTGAGGTTTACACAGCTACATTCTCGCCTGAAAATATGTTAAACGTTTATTTTGTGACCCAGAAAGAATAATAAGAGTAACATTAAAACTAACTAACTGCCGCCATTGTTGGAAACTGCGCTGGGCCGCGCTATGAATTCTGGGACACAGCTTCTTCTTCTTCAGGGTTTAACGGTAGCTGACATCCTTGTACATGCAATGCTGCCATCTTCTGTTTCAGTCCGTTATTACACTCTTAAATCCTGCCACTTATTCCTGCGTCTTTTGTGATCTTACAAAGCTTCAAACGACGCGTCGACTATTAAATCAGTCGTCGACGATTTTGATAGTCGACGTAATCGTGACTAGTCGACAAATCGTGGCAGCCCTAGTGCATTTCTTACTTCCTCTTAACTACACATACCCCGAACACAAGAACAAACCTGATAGTAACACTGCAGCCGAGTTCTAACCTTGAAAATTGTAAATTGAAACACAACATCCTTCCCTTTATAGATTTTTGCTTCATATCACACACACACACACACACACACACACACACACACACACACACACACACACACACACACACACACACACACACACACACACACACACACACACACACACACACACACACACACACACACACACCCCTTGATTGTTGGCTGAGGTAAGTAACCTAGCAACAGCCTGCCAGACTCAACAGGTTGTGCTCACGGGAAGGAGAGGACAAACAATAAACAGGACTGGAAATGACAATGTCCTCCTTTTGGGGAAGATTTAGCTTCAGACTGTGCAGTAGGGTAACAAAAGAAAAAGCAGAACTAACAGGAAGCTTCATGTTCTCACAGACTGGGGGCTGGAGTTCTTTTGGCTATATTTGAACTAACTCTATGGATAACAGAGATACAGGGACTACACTGTGTTTATCATTTGAGAACTAATGAGACTGTATCACTGACAATTTCCCCCTGCTTCATATAGCTTAATCTATATGATCTCAATTTATTAGCAGGTTTATATTTTATACTAATAATTGAATTCTGCTAAATAGTGGAAAAAGCTTTAATATAACCATTGGTCCCACACAAACAAGCAATTAGTTATACTGATTTCTGGTGTTAGTAAAACTTTCAAATAAATAGATTCTTTTAACAGAGTAAGAATCATATATGGCCATATGGCCTGGTCTAAAAGCAGAGACCTTTCATATCCTATAATCTGGTTTCCCACATAGTTATATAACCTTGAAAGTTTACCAAAATGCACTTTTTGAAGTTTTCTCTAGTGAGAACAACATCCTGGGCACCAGTGCTTTTTGTTTACTCTACATCACTGATGTTAAATACTGCCAGCGTTGTTACTGAAACTATGATACACTCCATGATCTCGATGGTCAAAATGAGATTTCGTTTCTTATGATGCTTGGAAT
The DNA here is from genome assembly GCF_041146795.1 of Maylandia zebra. NCBI lineage: Eukaryota > Metazoa > Chordata > Actinopteri > Cichliformes > Cichlidae > Maylandia > Maylandia zebra. The sequence goes on from NC_135187.1 coordinate 30,560,746, forward strand.
TGTATTGTTGTAGCATCTATACCAGTATAAAGTGCCTGCAGGAGATCATTGTTGTGATTTTGTGCTATATACAGTGGGGCAAAAAAGTATTTAGTCAGCCACCGATTGTGCAAGTTCCCCCACTTAAAATGATGACAGAGGTCAGTAATTTGCACCAGAGGTACACTTCAACTGTGAGAGACAGAATGTGAAAAAAAAAATCCATGAATCCACATGGTAGGATTTGTAAAGAATTTATTCGTAAATTAGGGTGGAAAATAAATATTTGGTCACCTCAAACATGGAAAATCTCTGGCTCTCACAGACCTGTAACGTCTTCTTTAAGAAGCTTTTCTGTCCCCCACTCATTACCTGTATGAATGGCACCTGTTTGAACTCATCATCTGTATAAAAGACACCTGTCCACAGCCTCAAACAGTCAGACTCCAAACTCCGCCATGGCCAAGACCAAAGAGCTTTCGAAGGACACCAGGAAAAGTATTGTAGACCTGCACCAGACTGGGAAGAGTGAATCTACAATAGGCAAGCAGCTTGGTGTGAAAAAATCAACTGTGGGAGCAATCAGCAGAAAATGGAAGACATACAAGACCACTGATAATCTCCCTCGATCTGGGGCTCCACGCAAGATCTCATCCCGTGGGGTCAAAATGATCATGAGAACGGTGAGCAAAGATCCCAGAACCACACGGGGGGACCTGGTGAATGACCTGCAGAGAGCTGGGACCAAAGTAACAAAGGTCACCATCAGTAACACACTACAACGGCAGGGAATCAAATCCCGCAGTGCCAGACGTGTTCCGCTGCTGAAGCCAGTGCATGTCCAGGCCCGTCTGAAGTTTGCCAGAGAGCACATGGATGATACAGCAGAGGATTGGGAGAATGTCATGTGGTCAGATGAAACCAAAGTAGAACTTTTTGGTATAAACTCAACTCGTCGTGTTTGGAGGAAGAAGAATACTGAGTTGCATCCCAAGAACACCATACCTACTGTGAAGCATGGGGGTGGAAACATCATGCTATGGGGCTGTTTTTCTGCCAAGGGGACAGGATGACTGATCCGTGTTAAGGACAGAATGAATGGGGCCATGTATCGTGAGATTTTGAGCCAAAACCTCCTTCCATCAGTGAGAACTTTGAAGATGAAACGAGGCTGGGTCTTCCAACATGACAATGATCCAAAACACACCGCCCGGGCAACAAAGGAGTGGCTCCGTAAGAAGCATTTGAAAGTCCTGGAGTGGCCTAGCCAGTCTCCAGACCTCAACCCCATAGAAAATCTGTGGCGGGAGTTGAAAGTCCGTGTTGCTCGGCGACAGCCCCAAAACATCACTGCTCTCGAGAAGATCTGCATGGAGGAATGGGCCAAAATACCAGCTACTGTGTGTGCAAACCTGGTAAAGACCTATAGTAAACCTTTGACCTCTGTTATTGCCAACAAAGGTTATGTTACAAAGTATTGAGTTGTATTTTTGTTATTGACCAAATACTTATTTTCCACCCTGATTTACGAATAAATTCTTTACAAATCCTACCATGTGGATTCATGGATTTTTTTTTCACATTCTGTCTCTCACAGTTGAAGTGTACCTCTGGTGCAAATTACTGACCTCTGTCATCATTTTAGGTGGGGGAACTTGCACAATCGGTGGCTGACTAAATACTTTTTTGCCCCACTGTAAATATAATGTAATTGAATGGGTTAACAGATATGGTTGGAGTTTGAGCTTCATGGAGAAAAAAATATTTGTCTGCATATATCTTTAATAGATTTCTTTAAATTTAAACACATAAACTGACATTATTATTAGAAGTTGGCACCGTCTTCCATGTAAACTTGGTTCTTGAAGGATTGCTCCAACTATTATAGAGCAATCCTTCCAACTATTATAAATAGCAGACCACACGTGGTCTGCTATTTACTAGGGGTGCAACGATACTCGTATCAATATTGAACCGTTCGATACAGTGCTTTTGGTTCGGTACGCATATGTATCGAACAATACAACATTTTTAATTTATTTTATCAACTTTTCTTCTGACGATGCTGTCTGTGTTGAGAGCTCAGTGGATCTGCGCTCGACTACTCCGCCTAGGCAGCACTGTCGAGCGCAGATCCACTGAGCGCAGCGCAAGCTAGCAAGACAGAAGCTAAGCTCCTTGCAACATAGCACATTGAACCCCCCCCCCACCCTCATTCAGATGTGGCGTTTGGAACTATTTAGTATTTAGTATTTATTTATTTATTGTCATTGTCAAGAACAATGAAATTGCGTTTGGGGCTTCCATACAACCCAAAAAAAAGAAGAAAATAATAAATACCCCTTAAAACCCAAGTGTACATATTTAACCCAGTGTGACTCCAATGCAATAAGACAATCCTTAGCAATAATGTTCGTAGAAATTCAGACAAAGACCTGAGAAACATGACAAAATACAACAATGCAACCCATTCAATATTATTGTACTGTGAGATATGATATCAGATATGATAGTTATCTATTTAAGAAAGAGGGGGGGGGGGGGGCAGGAGGGGGAAGAGAATAAAGATATGATGCACCAATGCAGACCAGTTCATTGCTATTAAGAAGTTGGATATGGTTATTGTCCGTGAGAGGGGGGCAGAGAGTTCAGGAGCCTCACAGCCTGTGGATACAGGCTGTTGGCCAGTCTGGATGTTCTGGCCTGTATAGACCTGTACCTTCTCCCTGAGGGCAGCAGATGGAAAAGGTGGCGCGCAGGGTGATGTTGGTCCCGCAGGATACTGTGCACCCTCCTCAGACAGCGAGTGGGGAAGATATTACTGATCTCTGGCAGACTTGTTCCAATAATTCTGCCAGCTTCTTTCACCACCCGCTGGAGTGCTTGCTGATCGGCCTTGGTGCAGCTGGGGAACCACACTAGAAATCCATACGTCAGAACGCTGCTGATGGCACAGTTGTAGAAGTTCAACATCAGAGATCTGGGAATGTGTGCGCTCCGCAGTCTCCTCAGGTAGTAGAGGCGCTGTTGGGCCTCTACTATCTTGGTTTTCATGTGACGTATGACCCTGAAGGTAAGTGTGTCATGGACAAAAGTAAAACAGTATGTCGGATGTGCCACGCAATGCTCAATTACATGGGTGGGAACTACTGCGTTAGCGCAGTTTGCTCGTTAACGTGTTGACCCATCCAGCCCCACGCACGGGGTGATCCGCGGTAGCTCGTTAACGGAGATTTGCCGTGTTGTGGCGTTAACGTCATTTCAGATTAACGCTGACAGCACTAGTGGGAACACAACGAATATGACTGCACATTTACTCCGACATCATCCTAGTGCAAAGACAAGTGGAAGGAGACAAAAACAACAAGCACGCATGCTACAAACTTTACCCGAGTCATTTAGACAGCCGTTAGCACATGATTCTCCTTATGGGGACCTGATATGTTTAATATGCTGCTGAGAATATAGCCCAGAAGAAGCGTATATTATAGCTTTTATTTTGGAAAGAGCCATTTCTCTGTAATAAACTCTCTTTTCCAAAGATGAGTGATTTCTCGATCAGATAGAATTATTTTTTTTTATTACTACTTGTTTCAGCAACATTAAATTTAAAAACTGTACGTTTGAGTTAAAATATATATTTATAATTTTAATAAATGACAAATTAAAAAAGCATGAACATTTTTTTGTATCGAAAAAATATCGAACCATGACACCAAAGTATCGAACCAAACTGTGAATTTTATGTATCGTTGCACCCCTACTATTTACCTTAATCGGTTAATTATTCAATAACTTGTGATCCCATGAAAACATAGTGGTGGTTAGTTAGATGTAGATGCAGCGACAAAGATCCTATACGATTACTCACTGAACTGACTGTACACAGCAGAAAATAAAAAGGAATCTGTTGTCATGGCAAGGTAATATGGTTAAAGTGAAAAACTTTAAACTAATGAAACTGATGTTTAATTCAGTTCCATTTTATTAATCTCAAAGTAAGAGTCGTCATTCCCTATGTACAGGCACTTTATAGGGAATCGTGACAGTGGGAAAGAATAACTCCCTTTTAACAGGAAGAAACCTGGAGCAAAACTAGGGCAAAGGGAAAGGCAGCCATCTGCTGCAATGAGGGGGGGGGGGGGGGGGGAAGACTTTGGTTAGTTTTACTGGAAAGCATTAATCTACAATATAAGACAACAAAATTTACTTTATCTCAGAAGTCTAGCTAGCTACACTATTCCGGCTTACAGTAGTGTTTACAGTACCTCTGTAGTTAGGCTTTCTTTCTACCGACAACATCTGAACTGGTCACTTGTTTGACAGCTCATACCTGATATCTAACAAGGTATAAACCTAAAATTTAACATGCTAAGATATAGCACTTGTTTGTTTGGGGTGTTTTTTTCCTCTGATGTGATCTTGAAGTCATTTTGCTTGGATAACCACTCCTGGTGAGATTGTAGCATTGTGTTAACATGCATCTGCCCTCTTAATTCCTAAGGAAGTAGTAAGAGTGTACTTACTTCTTTGCTGGGCTGTACAGAGCTCAGAATAAATGTTCTTTGTCATGTGACTATGTGTGTTACGACTCCTGATGTAATGCTGTTTAATATGCAAATCTCAGTGTACAGGTACCTCTCCGTGATTGGTGGAACCAGAAGAAGGATCATACGGATTGGCTAACCAGCTGGAGATGGCTCATATGATGACACCGCCATGGACGGCCAGTCATTCATCCTCACCTCATTCCAACCAGCAGACCAGGAGTACAGGAGCATGTAGGGGTGGACTGCCTTTTTGTTTGATTATAGTTTTCTCCTGTTTTTCGTCGTTAGGGAGGCAAGTTGCTTTCATTTAGTTTGATTCTTTTGGTCAGTTAAGTTTGGTAAATCCTCGAGATAGGCTCCTTTTGTTTGTTGTTTTGGCGTTAGGTCCACCCCGAAGCTATAGCCAGCTAGTTCTTTTGTGTCAAATGACCTAATGAATCAACATATTGTAAATAAATCATTATTAAACTACTATTAATGCCACCAATTGTGTGATGTGGCTGCTCGGGGTCTGACGAGGATGGATCACCCTTATGTTGTGGTCTGGCCACCCCTAGACGGGCCATAACAGTGTGTAACATATAGGGCCGAGTTTAATTAAATGAATCAAGATGAGAAAGAAACTCCTAGAAATTCATAAGCAACACGGTGAGTCACAAAAATCAGCAACTGCAATGACAAGACTGCGTAAAAGAGAGTTCCCACTTCTTGCCATTGCAATCTTTTTGTAAATACAGATAGTGGAACACGTCGTAGAGCCCGATTAAATCTATGATTAAAACGGCTGTTGGCTATTTGCCTGTAATTCCATCATGATGTATTTTCCCACAAAATTTTTTTCCTCCTGTTTTGACAGCAGCATATATGGTTCTTCCTATCAACATCAATGACAAACATTTCTGTGTGCTGTCAGTACTTCAGAAGAATAAAATTCTTTTCTACAGGCCAGAACAAGAAACTCAGTCATAAAAGCAGCACAAAAACCAACATATTCCTTTAGAGCATCTAAAATATATTTTACAGAGTACAACTGAGAGCACAGACAGTCTCCAATGCACCATAGAGATACCATTATGCCTGCCCTGACCCAAAATAATGTTTACAACCTTTGCCTACAGGTTTGTCGAAATGCAGTGTAGAAAACAGCTAACTTTGTCAGGGGAAGAGGAACCTAGCAAACAAGTAAGAAACACTTTCTAATCACACAAAAATCACAAAATGCACCAGATTTAGCAATATAAGAACAACTGAGTGTGGGGTCCTTCAGCAATCACACAGTGTAGAGAGCTTAAAGGACAATGTTGGTGGTGGAGAGTGTGTCGGGTGGGCAGAAAATATAAGGAAATCAAAAATAAATAAGGCATTGGACAGAGAGGGTATGGAAAGGCCCAGCGTGGGAGCTGTCATGGCCGGTTAAGTGGACAGGCAGCCCTGCTGGAGCTCTGTTATCTGTCTGCCGCAGAAAGTCAACCAGCAGAGAGGAGGGTATATGAGTGTGCGTGTGTGTGTGTGTTTGTGTGTGTGTGAGGGGGTTCTGCTCTAAGGCAGGACACACACTGTGAGAAAGCTTTTTATTGCATGTTCTGTGAACAATCTCAGATGAACAGGTCTTTTCATATGGACATCATCAGTTTAATCTTTCCAAGTACTTTTAGCAACTTAAACATCTCTATCTAAATCTAGTTTAATCATATGGATTCTCTGTGGGTTCTTTTTAAATCCATGCCTGCAATTACTGTAACAAAGTATACAATTCCAAAAAGCAGTTACCAGGGCTTGGCCACAGCTCAGAGAGCTGCTAGGGCCAATTCTGAAACTGTATATGCTTTCAAAAAAATCAATATTATATCACAGTCTCTAATTACAGCCTGAGGCTTGATGCAGATCTTCATTAATGAGCCTAAATGACACATTAGCAACTGACGTGGGGAAACAGAATACTTCATTACCATACTGATTCTCAGGCAAAACTTCAGATAGCCAATTGTCAGGCTGAATTAACACATGGTTGCTGTGAGCCGTGCTCTTACTTCAGGTGCCAGAGATACTTAATAAGCATGTGTCAGTGTTAATGATCACATGTGCGACAATATCATCTGGAATCATTACGGTGTGCTGCTGTACAGCCACAGAGCTGTCTGTGATGGAAGCGGCACTCACAAAAGAAACATTATTTAACAGGGCAAAGACAGTATCATTAATCGAGGACAGGACTAAATCTGTTTTAATTTTCATTGGGCTGACTCTCGATAAATTACACTGAAGACCTAAGTAGTTGATGAAAATAAGAGCGTGTTGGCCAATAACCATTCTGCATTTAAAGTTGATTATAGTGGCAAACTTCTCTAAGAAGCCTGAAGACTGAGTCTATCCTTTTCTAAGTTTGGGTCTTATTATCTCCCATCTTCTGATTTTGGGGGGGGGGGGGGTTTGTAGTCTAACATTAATACAGTCTGATAAACAACTAAAATGAATAGGAATACAGTGTGTAAGGTTCCTTGTTTCCATTCTAAGATGAGAGATTTGAACCTTTACGTCATGTCAGAACTTTTAAGTTTTAGTGGTGAGAACATTTGGGTCAAATGTTTGTTATCCAGTTAAAATCCCAGGTCCCTGCAGGACACATCTGTCAATTGAATTTGGGGGCGTGGCTTAACTTTCACAGTGTCATACTGCATTTTTGGACAAAAGATTTCTTGGGACCCTCTAGCGGGAACTGCCAATTAGGGTGCTTTCCTGAGAACTGCATACCTTCTGGGATGTTTTTTCCATTTAGATTTGCACCACCAATAACAAGCTTAAAAAGCCGCCCGGATCAATGTGTCTTTCATGATGACAGTGTTGTTGAAAATTGCAGGCTTGCATACATAAATAGACCAGTGTCAGCTGAGCAACTGATGGGTTCAGTAGTTTTTAAGATTGATTCCTTTTTTCTATTTTTGAAGTACATTTGTTTTACAAACTCTTGCTGGCTGTTTTATATGTCTAAGCAACAAGTAATTAAACAACTGGCTAATTATATCATGAACAAGCTTAATGGTTGCAGCTTATTTGTAACAAAGATCTTTAAAAAACATAAATCGTCCCAAATTTGCACTGAACAAACTACAAGACATCTGGAAAAATGTTCCTTTTATAGACGAGATCAAAGTGGAGATGTCTGACCATAATGCACTGTAGCACGTTTGTCGAAAACCAAACACAGCACATCAGCGCAAACCCTAACCCTAACCCACTGTCAAGCACGGCGGTGGAAGTGTGATGATTTGGGCTATTTTGCAGCTCCTGAGTTACTCCTCTGTCTACCAAAGTATTCTAGAGTCAAATGTGGGGTCATCTCATGCAACAGGATAATCATCTCACACACAGCAGCAGATTTACAACAGAACATCAGAAGAAGAAAAGAATAAGGGTGTTACAGTGGCTCAAAGTCACTGCCTGGTGTAATAAATTTTTGTTACAGTATTTCGAATGGTGAGCATTCATAAAACGAGCTGCAAGTATTGTAGCGGCTAAGGGTAAGGGTAAAAATGACTTCCAAGCCCTCCAAATGCTGTTAGCTACTCTTTGGTTTCTCCACAAACAAAGCTTTTTGCTCAGAAATTTGACCAAAAAACACATGGAGATACCTCAACTTGTCATCTGAGCTCAACGCCAAAACAGCAGAGCACATATGTATTGTCTAATAACTGTCTGCTTTGTGTTTTGGTAGGGCTCAGTCACTGGGATGTATATATGAGAATACCAATCTTAATAAAATCTTCACAAGCACTTTGACTGAGCTCTAGAAGGTCATTGCTGATACAATTGGGAAAAAGATCTAAGAGTTCAGTACTGCTTTCATCTGCCTTTCTTCTAATCCAAATATTCCCACAATGCTTGCTTTGAGTCTGCTTTCAAGATCCAAGTTTTTATCCATTGCATCCCCTCATGACTGAATACATAAAGTGGATTCTTTATGAAAATGGCAGATGTACCTCATGCCTTCTGTGGATTTGTTCTGATAGTTGCAGTAGAGCTGCGGTGTACCCAGCATTGCTTCGGTGAAGACTGCCAGGAATCCCAAAGTCTCCACGAACAAAACCGAGTCCAGGAGGAGGTAGGTGATGTACGCTGCCACCAGAGTGAAGGCCAGCACGCACTGCACATAGTCCACAAAACGACTCCATGACCAGAAGTAGTTCCAGTCAAAATCTAAAGGTGCATAACATGAGAGACACAGAAATGAGTTTAAAAATCATTCTTCTAAAAAGATTCATTTAAAAAAATGGTTCCTAATGGTCTAATCCCAACTATGGAAGGCACTTTTATTTATATACTGCTTTTCCAATCTTAAGATGCATCCGTTAAAACCAGAGACTATAAAAAGTCAGTAAATTCATGTGATTACGATTTTAAAAAATTATGCTGGCAACCAATGAGCACACACGATACCAGTGACTGATATTTGACAGGCCAATAAAAACATTCGATGGTTTCCCAGATAACTGGCTCCTGGAATGTTCACTACTGACCAACCGTCAGGCTTCACAGTGATCTGTGATAAGCAATCCTCCATGTTTTGATGCAGCTTTACTGAATACTCAAAGTCCTTCAGACTATTGGCCACATTTAACTATGCATTGATGCAGTGCTTTATTCTGTACACTTCAAGCTCATTATTTATCTCACATCAACATATAGATTAATGCAAACTCCATGCAAAAGGCCCGAGTCGGTGATTTAACCAGGAAATGCTGTTCACCGCACCACCATGCCACCAATGGTCACCACTGGAACCACTGGGTTGATCCTAATTGCTAAGTGCCTAAGCCTAACCAGGTGAGTTAAAATACCTACACCTAATCAGATGGAGTTAAATTAGCCCCTGACCAGGAAGACATGGCCTTCTTTTACTGTGGAGACACTTTCATCTGATGTAATTAAATGAAATTTAAATACATGACCCTAATCAGGTGAATTCAGTTGGATTTACTCTGTTAGGATATTTTTATTGCCAAAATTCTGAAAACAGTACCCCAGAATACGTCATTAAATCGTTGCATTTGGGGTAAATGTTCTTGTAACTTGTAATTTAATTAAAAAAAAGCTTCATCCTCAGTGGATGAGCTCTGCAAACCTTTTAGTAATCTGCACATTAAGTTGTAATATTTCTTGTGTAGAAGGTGTATTTTTCTTATAGGTAGGGCAGAATTTTAACATTCATAATTAAAATCCCAAATGCTTATTACCATTTGGAAATGATGTTCGATTCATCGTTTAATAGTCAAAGGCAATTTTGTGGTGCCAATTTCTTGTTTTCCAGCACTGGAGACAAGGGATCATCTACTAATCCTCTCTGTTTTTATTTATTTATTTATTGAAGCCTCAAGTTGATAAAATCAAACAAACTACTGCTGTTATTTTTTATTTAATTAAATAACTACAAAAATTAATATGTCACAATTCCCTTCTCATAATCAGAACACACACCATGTTACCATGCAACAAATATCTGAGCCGGTCCCCACTGGAATCAGTTCTCATTAAGATTCTTGTAAAACAGAAACATTTTACTTGTGGTCTTGATGAGTGGATGAGGGGGAGGAAGAGAGAATGTGGTGAAAAACTGTGAAAGGAGTGTGTGACGGTCAGCCGAGGTTGTGTTTCTTTTCCGTTGTAGTAATGGGATGAATGGGAATAGAGACACTGATGAATGATTTAAACCCTGTTATCAGTCCCAGTGCCTCTCATGTGCATTCTTGTGTATGTAATTATTAGGTAAAGAATCTGATCACAGCAGCACTGTCTTCCTGTAATAAGCAAACAAGCCAATACTAATCACACTGTTATGTCTCCCGGCTTCATCGCCCAAGACTCAACTTTAACTGAAGGAAACGGTGACATTAATTCAACTTTGCCTATAAAGTCTTTGATGACTAAACACATGCGATATATCGTTATTGTATTAAGGCAGTGAAACCACAACACAAGTAAAAAATTAGGAGAGTGAAAGCTTTAACCATGAAAGTCCAATCATGGCTGAACTCCCACTGCTGCATCGCAAATGCAATTTCTACAAGCAACAAATGTAATCGAGCTGATTTACTTAATCATGTCTAAATGAGGCTTTGCTTATCTAAATGGCACATCTAAGTGCTCCACGAAAGCCAACTGCATAGGCCTGTATAGGCCTCCTGAGAAAAGCCTATGAACTGCAGAAGAAAAACAGAAAACAATACCAAATGCCAACCATTGCTTAGCCAAATGCCTGAATTGGACAATCCCTTTCTTTTTTTTCTTTTTTTTTTTTAAATTTCACACAGACTTGATAAAATCTGAAGTAAAAGAGTGGGAATGTTTATGACATTTGAGTTTAAGAGTGAATGGATGGTTGTTTCATTACAGAATTAATGGCAACCGATTCTGACATTTCGATGGCATTTCCACATATATTTACGAAACTGTGCCAGAAACCCAGCTCTTTAAAACTGAGCCAATTCAATTGTATCTCTTTGAAAGCAAAGCTAAACAAATACAACAAATGTAATTGAATTCTCAAAGAGCCATTTAAAGCAGGTCATAGCCTGCCAATCCAGCACACACTAAGATTTTACCATGGAAAAAAAAAATCAGTATCCAAGATGGTAACACAATATAGTATTGAACAAAAGGAAAGTGGAGCTTTCAGTGGTACGCTGGAGCATGTACTTACTCCTGTTCTGAGTTTAATTAAGAATACCCACAGACAGCTGTTATGTGTGCTCTAAAGCAGTGTTTATACTGCAGGCGTAGATATCTGGTGTGGTTGTGAAGCCCTGCTTGCAGCTGAGCCAAAGGACTATGAATCTGGGCCAGCCAGCACCAGGCTGGCACTCTGTGATAACAGCCAAATATAGTCAGAAGTGATGAAGGGCAATCAAACATCGTTCAACACCAACCTAGAGCTAAAGCCATCACACCACAAGTACAAAACTGAATATATGGTAGGAACCACATGTGACTGCCGGTAATGAAAACAATGGGTGCCAGTATGGGCTCAAATTGTGGTCATAAATATTTTGTACTTGTAAATCAGGATTTGTATGTGTAAAAAGAATTTGTGTGTGTGTGTAAAAAAGATGTGTATGCGTAAAAAAGATTTGTGTGTGGACTTTGCCAAAAAATAAGTGTCAAACTCTGCACTCAAGTTTCAAGTTACAAGTACGAATTTTGACCCTATTTTTCTTCCTTTCATCTGATTGGATAGTTAAATTTGTGATTGACATGACATTGACCAATCAGGGAACAGATGGGTTTGGCTGTCGGAGGGGTGCTTTATGGAGCTTCAGGTCCTTGAAGGGTAATACAGTTTGAAGCTGGAGGAGGATCTCTATATAAATATCCGATAGAAGCTAGGTCACCTAACTTTCAGCAGCTGTTGAAAGGATAAAGTTGTGGTATGTCAGTGGTTAGAAAAACCATTATTACTTTAGGATTAGCTTAACACAAAGTCAGGGCTGACCCGGGACCATTGCTGTGAGTCACAGTGCGCAGCATATAGGTCCTTTCACATCAGACGCAGCATGTGCTGCTAATGCTAACGAAAAGCCAAAGATCCAGAATTTGTTGCACTGGCTGCTGGGCTCTGTGGGTTTTTGCAGCAGTTTAACCTGTACTAGATGCACCTGCTCCTTGTCGTAAAATTCTTCATTTAGGCAATTTCCATCATGCTTTTAACTGAATGATATATATATATATATATATTTTAGGGGTGCAACGATACACAAAATTCACGGTTCAATATTTTTTCGATACAAAAAAATGTTCATGCCTTTTTAATTTGTCATTTATTAAAATTATAAATATCGTTAGCTTCATAGCATAATTGCCTAAGTCATTTGACTAAGTCAATGACTTAGGCACTTATGCTATGAAGCTAACGATATATATTTTAACTCAAAAGTACAGTTTTTAAATTTAACCCTAACCCTTGTGCGTGTTTTTTATTTTGACAGCGAATGCGCACCTGCGGACCACTTATGTGCAGCCCTGGTTATTTAGCTCGTCATATTGCAGCCACAGAAATTCTTTTGTCCATGAAACCATAAAGCTGCACTTTCTTTTTGCCTTATAGTCTGATTTGTCATAACTTTTCCGTTTTGTGGTAAGCTTTTCTTTGGCTGTCTACCAAAATGCACCAGCTCTGCATATGCACTTCAAACAGACTTTAAGCAGACCTCAAAGAATTATGACAGGAATATTTACTTTTCAATGTTGTCTGTAACCAAGTATAATGTCCATGTTCAACTCAGATACATTCCTGTTGTGATAAGTTGCATTTATGGTTTGGAAATGGAACCATCAAGAGTATATGTCCCGATATACATCCTTTACCAGCAGGATGTATATCGGCATGTATTTGGAGAATCCTGACCTTTTATGAGGAAAACTGGCTTCCCTGCAAGATAATCTAAAGAACAAGGGTGGGGTTTTGTTTGATTCCAGATATATCAGGATATATCTTATTCAGGAAATTGAAAAATAAAAAGTGCTTAGTTTGCATGCTCTTCCTGTGTCAGAGTGGATTCTCTCCAGGTACTCTCGCCTCCCACAGTCCAAAGTCATACATGGGGTTAGACATATTGGTGATTCTAAATTGACCGTAGGTGCAAATGAGAAAATAATAATAATAATAAAAATAAAAACGTCAATAAATTCAGCTGCTGTAAGAAACAATTTTCCAAATACAGTATAAATAAAGTATTTTGCATTGCATCACATAACCATTAGTAATTCAAAATTAGCCACAGATGTGAACATGAGTGTGGATGCTCTCTGTTAGTCCTGTGAAAGACTGCATGATACACCAAGTTAAGAAAATGGATGTATAGATGTAATTAATAGGCAGTGGAATGCCTCTCCTATATCAGCTCTTCTGCTACTTAGTAGTAGTGCAGTGTGTAGCCTCACTGTTACCTATACAATCGAGTTAAAACCCCCCAAAAAGAAACCTGAAAGCTGCACTGTGTAAGGCTAATTAATAAAGGTAATTTCATACTGCACCCTAACCTTTTTGAGCCATAACATCATTTGTTCTCTTTCTCGATGTAAATGTGTGAGCACTAATGTATCGACAGGATTTCTTTTTCTTGACTTCTCTCCCAGTTTTCACTGATGTAATGAACCGGGGGCTGGAGAGGCTTTCATTTCATGCTAAGGCATGAAATGAAAGCTTCATTTTTTTCCATCTTGCAACCTGACTGCATGATCACCGATTCTGCAACACCTTTCAAATGAAGACTGTTAACCTTCGCAAATAAAAGGCAAACACTGTGACCGGGACATGCATCTTAACTGTTGTGCAATTTCAGCTTCCTATTCCAGTAAATGCGCTCCTTCACGTCGGTGCTGCCTCGTAATCAGCTTTCAATCATGCATGTGCAATTTCTGGAGACTTATTTGCCTTCAGCACTGAAAAGTAGCAAACATTTTTTAAAAGTAGTCTGTCGGCCCACTTCACAGCGACCACAAATGGATGTTTATTACTGTAGTGTACCTTGGCCATTCCCTACCATACACCCTCTCTTGCTGTGCCACTTGCGTGCCCGGGGGAATTCTTGCCTTCCCCTTTAATCCCCATGCTGTGTGGCAGCCGTTGTGGCATTGTGTGGGAACAGACTGAAGCTGCACACAATAGACTCCCTGCGGTGGCCGAATGTCTCAGTTTGTAGTCCCGCAGGGTTGCAGTACATGTGTAGGAAGGCACGGGTCAGAGCTGGCGATTCCAATCGCTTGTTTACCGGCTGTTTCCTGCCAGCTTCAGTTAGGCCCCAGAAAAGTCTAAGGGGGTAGTTGAAATAATGGCTGTCACTCAAAAGCACCCGTGGGACAAGCGAGAACATTATTATAAAAGACGGTTATAACAACCTGGGAAATTGAACCTGGATCGCAGCGGGCTTCATTTTCTGAAATTTGGACAGGTAGCTTTTTCACGGTGACTAATAGGCTTTCACTGCCAAGTCACAGCAACTTCCTCCACATTCAGTCTAAAAGTTCAGCTCCTTCCTGCCTGTAGGGAATGGATAACTTCACCTACAGGATAAGGTGATATATTCTAAGCTGCCAAACCCAATGAAGCTATACAGGTGCAGACCCCCATGGGACCAAAATGAGCAATGAGCCATTCCCAGACAATAGAAAGAAATGGAAATCTTTTGTATTGCCATGTACCTCCATAACATCATTAGGCCAACATCTCTGTGATATGGGACCACTGAATCATTGTGACATAATCACATAACATAACTGTAGTTATTAAATTCTTCACCACATCAGCACAGGGACGCTTTTCTTTTTGTGGGAAAAATGCTACAAAAAGAGACTCCTTTTTACATTTGGACTTTTACTAATTATTATTTTTTTTTTTTTTACATCAAAGAAAATCTTAAATTAAAAAAAAGAATTTGGGATTGTATACCATCTGGGTGTAGCCACATGACTGAGAAGGAACATAAAGAACTCAGAACGGCTTGTGTTTCGCCGACTTCATAGAAATACTAAGATATATATTGTGTTTTGCCATGGAGTCTAAAATTGCCTAGTTAATATTACCAGTCCATTTTCTCCAACTCTATTCAGTCTGCAGCACTGTACAGGTGACAGTCATTTTGCAGCAACCTTGTCACTATTTGTGTAGGAATGTGTGGTTGTGACTGGACTCTGAATGAATTTGTGTTTATGTAGACCAGGGGTGTCCAACTCCAGGCCTCGAGGGCCGGTGTCCTGCAGGTTTTAGATGTGTCCTTGATCCAACACAGCTGATTTAAATGGCTAAATGACCTCCTCATGTCTTGTAGTTCTCCAGAGGCCTGATAATGAACTAATCACTTGAGGCCTGGAGTTGGACACCCCTGATGTAGACGTTCTAAAAGTCACCAACACTGATACCCAGCATTCCCTTTACACTGCCAGGTTTCCATTTTCCAGTGTAGTTCACAGTAGGATGTCAGGGAAGTGATCTGCTCATCGCTTTGTCATTAATGGCCAGTCGCTAGTGGACATTGTAGGCTTCTGTTGCCTTGGTACTCTTCTAATGTGTTTAGCATTCACTGATATGTCATATATCTTCTTAGCTCTCACTGGTTGGTGCTTCAGTGGCTTGTCTCAAAGCTCGACCCAGTTCATGTCATCAATGGTTATTCTGTTAGCAGTCATTTGAAGTCTCTTGGTGTTACTGACTTTCAGTGGTCTCTGGTTGCCATGTGACTGCTAGTTGCTTCATGTGTGGATGCGCCTTAAGAAGATGTGTCAGGAAGTAGGGCTGGGCCATATTATACCGTTCACGGTAATACCGGTATAATGTTAGGCAACGATAGGAAAATGAAATATCGCGATAGAATGGGAGTAAAACGCGCATGCGCAGTGCCTTTGTTTTCATACGCACATGGCCGATGAACCAGAATTGGTTTGTAAAAATGGTGCAACTTCCGTGATGTGGAACTGGTTTGGTGTTTGTCCGTCAGATACACAACAAAGCACATTTTTTTGCAGAACATGCAAGCGGCCGTTGTTATTGTCGTATTTGTCGGACTAAGATGCTCTTAAATCTGGGAGTAATCTGGGTCCTAAACTCCGTATACTTCAGGTCAAACAACACTGCAGCATCACTTAGAGTTAAAAACTGTCTAAATTCTTTCATCTTTAATAAAACGATCAGCATTGCTGCTTTACCAGGTGTAACTATAAAGTTTAACTTCCAGGCATCCATGAAAACAAAAGTTATTACATTTAACGGAGTTAGAAGTTAGCAGGAAGCTAGCGGAAGTTAGCTCGCTAGTTTCGCTAGTTACCTAAGCATGATATAGCATGTTCTGACTGAGAGATTTCTGAAAAAAATCAAACGTACAGCTCTGCTATCACTTCCAACATAAATGAAGACAGGAAACTAAACAGCAGTGACGTTTGTAGGGTTACTGAAGTTGGGCTAGCTGGTATATAATGATGTGCTACGTGATCGCTAGCGACACAGCTATGTTAGCATAACATAAACAGTGAAGCTGGAGGACGAACACTAACACTTTTCCACTTATAAAAGTTAACGTGAAGGTTCTTCATGGTTAGAAACAAATGCAATCGCATGGCAGGATGCTGTAAACGGACCAAACTTCAGTCAGGAGAACAACTGAGATAATCCATCCACAATACGAGGTTAGTCATTAATATACTGCAACAACATGGGAATAGAGCAGCTGCCAGAGAATTCAACATTAATGAATCAATGGTACAGAAGTGGAGGAAGCAAGAAGAATGAGTTTAATAAAGTTTGATTTATCTGACTGCTTTGTTTCGCTTAATGTGCCTTATAATCCCGTGCACCTTATGGTCCGAAAAATGCGTACTGCACACTGCAGTTTAATGTTGCAAAGCACCTCTTTTTAACTTCAGTGGATATTATACATGGTTATGCTCAGGATATGTCAGCCCATTTCTACTGGAAATGCCTTTTGGTTAAACTTTCAGCAAGGAATTTGTATTTGCACTGTTACATTTTTATAAAGCTTTAATGTACATAAAAACCAGCTTCTTGTTTAAGTGAAAATAAATGGAAGGTTGTCTTTTTGCGCTAGTAATGTTGTGGAGTTGTATTTTGTCTCGCATCAATTATATCGTCGGTTATATCGTTATCGCAAATTTTCAAATATATATCGTGATAAATATTTTTGGCCATATCGCCCTGCTCTATCAGGAAGCAGAATGTTCTTCATCATCAAGTTAATCATGATGATGAGATTCCAAAAGAAAGGACAACACCATCAAAGTAAAGATGGGTTGAAGATAGATACTCAGCTTCTTCATAATAACACCCTGCATATGTAACTTTGTAGCTGATAGCCGAGTAAAAATCAGGAGTTAAAGTAAGTACAAGTACACTGACCCATCTGTTAAAACTGTTGTTAAAGCTTTCGGGTTTCCATACTAAACTAATTTCCCCTGCTCCAACCCTGGAGCTCTGTGTAGATGTGCTGACTGGAACAAATGCAAAAATGTCAGATATTTGCATTCACAGAAGTAATAAAAGGCCTAATATAAAAATCAAATGACTTAGATGACTGAATGGAGCTCAAAACAAATGAAAGTGTGGATGTGACGGAGAGAGCTGCACCCTTTAGGGAACCAACACAGTTCCTGTCATGGTGGAGTAGAGTTTCACATTTTGGTTTCCTTGTTGCCTCCTCTTATAGATCCTCTAAAAAGTTTGACTCAAAAACAAACTTTTGCACTGTCTTCCTGCTTTTTCCCCCCAAATCCTTTTACCTCCACCTGAGTGATTGCCAGCATTTCTGCTTCAGACACAGCCAAATGATCTGATCTTTTAATCTTCTTAAAGGATTGCAGCAGGCAGTCTTGCACATAAATCACACTGAGCTGCTATTACACCAGGACTTAACTTCTCTCTCAAAACTACACATGCCACAACAAAAGACTTACACTCCAGCACCGACGCACACATATGTGAGTGAGTCTGAGGCACCTGTATATAGAAAGGTTGCAGCTTATCACATTTATTGCAGCTTCCTTTGGGCAGTCCTGGGAAGTTCTATTAAAAGTCACCTACATTTTGTCTGTCTAGGTGCAAATGTCCTGCTGTTTCATGAAGGTGCCTGGTGTGATAATGCTGCTGTGCTCTTATGAGAACAAATGAGGTATTATTGAGGCTCCGAGAACGCAAAGGGAACAAACTGGACAGTCAGACAAATGCACAGGTTGAGAAACTGTCCTGAGGACTAAACAGCACCACAGTGAGTCACTACAGAGCGACATGGTGTGAACCGAATATCTGCTCTCTCTAATGTGTTTGTTCTGTGCCGCAGTTTTGATCTAACAGTCTTTTCTCCCTGTGTATTTTCTCACTTTTTATCGACGGTGGACTACAGCATGCTTGCTCTTGATATTTTCAATAGTGAATCAATGAACAGCAGCAAGGCAGCAAAGCTGCGATCAAAGAACATGGCTTTCTGTCAGCAGGGTTTAATGACACTTGGCAGAGCTCACTGATCGATGACTATTCAGAGCCCAGCGATGGCAGCTTCCACATGTGGTCAAAGTCACACAGCAGCAACACACACAGGTCAGAACACACTGAATCAAAGAAGCAATGACGCTAATGAAAAACGATTCTGCGCTCTGACTTTTTCATGACAGGAAAACAGCAATTCTGTCCATGTTGTCTACTGTGCACTACAAACTAAACAGGGAAGTTTGTTCTGTATTCGGACACGCTGAACTAAAAGTGCATGCTGCCTTTTCAATTCGCACATCTATGGTTTCCTTCTGCCATCTAGTGTCCATCGCAAAAACAACAGCCCTCTCTTCATGCTGTGTCCCAATTGAACTGTGTATACCAATTGCAAGTATATACACATTTAAACATATGTATATGACTGTGTACAAATCTTGATTACTTCTCATTTATTAGTATTTTAATTAGAAGGAGCCAGAATTTCTTGTCTTTATAGAAAAGCGGACTTGAGCAATAGTTCTCCAGGCTTTCTGAAGTTTTTCTTTGAACATTGGCTGCTTATTCCACTCACTTTCTGATCATTTTCAGAGGACTGCTTTTGTTTGCTAGGCCACTTAACATTGACCTATCAATCATTCAAATACAGAAAAGGCACCTAACTAAAATGTGAACTGGTGTTGTGTCTACAGATACCCTAAAGAGAACAAATTGTATCTTTAGGCACTTTGATACCAACATGCTGTTTCCAGAGAAAATAATTTGTTCCCATTTCTTTTATTGAATCTATGAAAAATAAATTTCCATATGTGTTTGCACATTTTGATATATCATAATTTCCATTTTCCTATCAAAATATAAAGAAATGAAGGGTGGCTAAAGTTTTTTAGGCAGGACTCTATATGCCACAGTCGTTTAGACTATTACAAAAGAAGGGCAATTTCTCTCATTAAATGAAAATATCTGGTGATCTTGAAACAAATAGCAATAAGCAGAGCAAATACTGTGGATTAGCTGGAATCCTAAATTACACAGGAATGTAACAAAATTAATCTTCCTGAAGTCCAACTGGTCTCATCAGTTCCCATGCTTTTTTGGACTGTTGTTAAAAGGAGATGCTACACAGTGGTAAACTGGTAAATGGGGGTTTGTATCTCCTCCTTGGATTCAACCAGACATTTTTCACTTGTTAGACAAATATGTAAATAACCTAAACTATGAAAGCATATATTTTACTTTTTTTTTCTTAAACATTTCACATGCTTCCTATGGTTTATTTTTTAAATAAAATATATGGGTTCAGTTCGGACTGCGTGTCATTTACCTTTATATTAGATTAGCAAAACTGTGACACAAAGAGTGCAGTGGGTCGCCGAGTTGACGATCCACACCATGTCAGAAAAACAAGTATGGAGTAATTCTTTGGTCAACAGAAAAATAAAGAAGTACAAAATATACTTTAAATGTATTAGATAGCGGATACGAGTCTCACCATTTTAATTTAATCCCAAGTAATACGCTGGGATTCGTCAATTCAAATGAGAATATTTGAGTTTACTTTAAATGCAGCTTGACTTGTAAGTTCAGCAACATAAGTCCTGAGTCCTCTTTAAATGTGTCGAGTTCTGTTTGGGTTTACACTGTACTGAAAGTATTGAAGTCAGCCAGTAGGAAGACAGCATTAATTCAAAATCATTAATTAAGCATTAATTAAAAGTCATTAGTGTTTGATTTTGCAGCCTTTCAACAATGTGCTTTACATTACTGTATTAGTCCAGAATAAAAATCAACATGCCGCAGCTGAAAGGTTATTATTCATACACAAAAGTTAATTTTGCTTGTATGCTGGCCCTGAAGTGCGAAACACAAAGACAAATCAGAAAACACGACATTTCAGAAAAAGAAAACAAAATCACAACAACAAAACAAACACAACAACATTTTGTGACTGTGTTTCATGATGCAGTGATTTTCCTTTTTGTCTTTTGCACTTCGTCAAGATCAATTATTGCTTTTCAAAATACATAAACATCACAGTAACATGAGTATATTTCATTGAGTTACTTCATACTGTAACTCAATGACATGAGTACAGTAACTACTGTAAACTAGTGGCAGTATGCAGGTCTAACAGGATTAGCTTCTTTTTCTTCCTACGTTGTTGTGCACTAAGGGCGTGCAGTGAAACATGCTGTAGAGCATCACAACAGTTTCTATAATCGACAAACAGTTAATGTGCTCGATCATTCAAAAACATGCGAGAGAAAGGGGCTCATGCTTCACGTCAACTCATTGGAAACTGTTAGTCGGTGTCAGTTAGTGAGACGGGTGGGCTGTGAATGAGAGCCAGGCAGGGTTATCACCATGCACAAGACACACGGGAGTGGAGATGGGAGAGGCAGATGAACTACTACTGATGTTTCATGACAGACACAGTAAGTACATACCCAGAAAGAGCCTCTTAGGGATTCTGACCTCCTCGTCCTTAATGTCTGTGGCTACAGACAAAAAAAACAAAAAATATATAGACAAAAAAGAAAAAAATAGAGCTTGGTTTTCTTCAGCAAAGCTGGAGTTGATCTTTGTCAAATTACAGAACTCACTGATTCTGTGATTTGTTACACCAGTGATCTGTGAGGTTAGGAGTGTTCCCACCTGCTTAGCTTCCTCAGATGCATAACCTTTATAGCTAATAAACAATCAATAAAATTTTGAGTTCAGTAATGTAACTTAATTCAAGGTGTTTTAATCCACAAATCTGGTGACATCTGCAAAGTCCAAAGTTCTATTTTTCCAATCGTCTTACATTCCCTTTTACTTTATTTGTTTTAGCATTTATTGCACTAAGCTTGCTCATCTTCACAGCTTCTGCTGCACAGTTTTTGTTCCATAGGAAGACATAAAATAGCCTTCGTCATGTTATTCTTTAAACGTAGCCGTTACTACCAAAGGATACATAAAAGCTCCATAAAAGCATATTTCACACACAAACCTGTTAGCCAGACCTTGGAATGAGCCGACATCTGGCTTAGTGAGGACGATGTTTATCTGTAGTGTCACATGTACCTGACACGGGCTTAATATTTCAAGATGGTGTGATGCAGAGCTGTGACGCTTTCAAACTTTTCAGTTATATTTTCAATAACAAATATTTCTTTAGCTTCCCCACACAAAACAAAACACAAACAAACGCATACATACACACACATTTATAGGAACATGTGATGTTGGGAAAATTATTTTAAACATTGCTTTCACCTCTGAACCAGCTCCGAGTTTGGATTCAGGAGACAGACACGCTCTTTGCTTTTAAGATTAAGCTAAAAATTAAAACTTTCCTTTTTTCAATATATAGTTGAGGCTGGATCAGGTGACCCTGAACCATCACTTAGTTGTGATGCAGTTGGCCTAGGCTGCTGGGAGCTTCCTGGTGTTTCTTCTTCACTCCCTTTCACTCTCTGTGTTTATACACCACTCTGCATTTAATCATTCGCATTAATCACTTCCACAATGGAAAACAGCCGCCCCCTCACCCCCCAACTGGTCGCAGCAAATGGCCGCCCCGCACTGACCCTGATTCTGCCAGAGGGTTCATCCTGTCAAAAGGAAGTTTTTCCATCCCACTGTCACCTAATGCTTGCTCCTAGGGTGTCGTCTGACTGTACTGTGTCTCAAAACTTCTAAAAAAAAAACAAAAAAAGAGTTTACAGTACAGTCGATGGCCACGACCCAAGCATTGCAGACCAAAGATGAAAGAGAGCAGCGCGATATAATCTACCAGAGTATTTGTGTCTTTTCATTTAAATGAATATGCTTGGCATGATGTGTATTTATTGATCAAGTTAACGTTGACTGGTAACATTTTAATTGCGTGACTACAATTATAAAGTTCACAATGCTGAGAAAATGAACCCTGTAGTCTCCAATGTATTTGTTCCTTCAATTTTGCAGATAAACTCACTATACAGTCCTCCGGGTTACAGGAAGCAGTGAATGATTGTGGATTAAATACACACATTTGTACAAAAACTGAAAAATAAAGCCTTTAGCCCTGACTTCAGTATTTAAGCTAAGCCTAACAATCTAATCTAACTCAGCAGTTAAATTTTTTTTTTTTTTTACTTTGTTTTTCACATCTTAGGTTTACTTCACTGGAAGTTTGGAATTTCTCTGACAGTTGCTGCTTGGTGTAGACACTTAAACATGAAGCTACACTGTCCTACTGAGGCAAAATGCACTAACTACACATTTGGCCAAAATACAAAAAAAACCTGGCACTAAACGGTCCCTCTGTCTCTCTCTGTGTGCTGTTCACTGAGTGAATGATCAGTGACTGACGGAGACCAGCTGTGGAAGAGAAGAGACAGACAAGAGACTTCCTGTTGTTTCAAACTTCCTCTGTGTGATCATTTTAGATGTCAGATAGCAGAATCACAGGACAGCTATTGTTTTTCTCGTGTTTTGCAATCAGACATGAGTCTGAAGCTTCACTTAAAGTAACAAAGCTCAAAAATGTCATTACATTTAGTAAAATTAACAATCTATCCTAAAGGCTGATGGATAAAACTTGTTTTATTGCACTGCACTTCCTGACATATGCTCCAGTTATATTGACAGGCTGATGGTATTGGCCGGTATTAGCTTTTGCTAATTATCAGCATTTATAACAACTGAGAAATGAACCAAAAAAAAAGTTGACAGGAGAAACATTGTGTTGATGTTGCACAGTTTGTCCACCAGAGGGCAACTGTCCTGTTAGCAACAGCATTTCAAATGCCACAACCAGCTGATCCTGTGCATTTAAACTGTACTGTTGTGCTGTTTTAGCACTGACTCATAAAGATAGAAGTACACAATACGAATTTTAAGCAAACCTGTCTATGTATATTCGCTGAAGTATCAGATTTTAGAGTCGCCAACTATTGTTATCGACTTAAAAAGAAATGTGTGAGGCTCTGATTATAAAACAGTGTCTCCATGTTTTCCTTTTACACAGGATTATATTTAATCCTGCCCACGCTAGTTTAACTGATACTCTCCCATTATCTGACATTGAGCCTCTTCATATTAGCAGCCAGGTTTAGTCAAATTTCCTCAAAGTAAGCAGGAACTTGTAGCATGCCCAGCACGGCGTATCAGACAACAAAGGGCAGCTGTTTGTGTTTGTTTACAAAGGGATAAATGTCACAAAACAGAATCAAGCGTTTCCCTGTGTGGGTTATGAATAACTTTATGACAAACATTACAAAATGTAATCACCTTAATGTCAGTAATCAGCCTGGAAAGTTTCATGGTTAGTAATATATTTTACCCCATCATCCTATATCACTTATTTGAACTAAGCGCAATATAAAACCAGCTTCAGAAAGCTTATTTTATATAGTTTTAGAAAGAAAAACCTGCACAGGAGATCACAGGCAACAATCACCAGCCTCTCACACACTCACACACACTAATCTGAGCCTTATCTGCACGGTAAAGTGGCACCGCCTGGGTGTTCTGACCTAAGAAGGAGCGCCTCTTCGTGCTGAGTTCAGTGGCCATGCGGACGTTGGTGCACAGGTTCAGCATGATGAGCATTGTGCAGATCATGATGATGCTCTGCCACAGCAGCAGCGTCTCAAAGTAGCGTCCAAATCTAAAGAAGAAGAAAACAATATGTGGATTTTAAGATTTCATATTTACCCTATGGTTCTCTCACCCATTTGCTGGTCACCAGACCTTCAAGGGGACCTATTACACTCATTCCTAAGTGCATATTACACCATATTCATTCAAATCATTGAATTCTAATCACATCTAAGGCCACAGGTGTATAAAATCAAGAGGCTAGATATGCCGAAGGAACGGGTCGTTCTTAGGAGCTCAGTGAACTCCAGTGTAGTACACTGATAGGATACCGCCTGTGTAACATGTCCAGCTGTAAAATTTTCCTGAGCTTTTAGTGGTTTTATAACAAAAAGGAAGCGAATGACAGCAACTCAGCCATGAAGTGGCAGGCAATGTAAAATCACAGAGCGGGGTCAGCAGATGCTGAGGGGCATAGTGTGTAGAGTCGTTACAGACCTCCAAAACTCATGTGGTCTTTGGATCAGCTCAAGAACATTTCATGGAGAGCTCCACAGAATGGGTTTCCATGGCCCAGCAGCTGCATCCAAGCCTTACATCAACAAGCACAATGCAAAGCCTTGGATGCAGTGGTGTAAAGGACACCACTGGATCCTAGAGCAGTAAGGTCTCTGGAGTGACAAATCACATTTGTCTTTCTGACAACCTGGTGGACGAGTCTGGGTTTGGCGGTTGCCAGCAGACCGATACTTGTCTGACTCCAGTGTACCAAATGTAAAGTTCAGTGGAGGAGGGATTATAGTGTGGGGTTGTTTTCCAGGAGTTGGGCTTGGGCCCTTAGCTCCAGCAAAAGGAACTCTTACTGCTTCAGCATACCAAGGATAAGCGGTGTGGAAAAGGTGTGGAAGAACTTGGCTGACCTCAACCTGACAGAATACCTCTGGGATGACTTAGACGGAGACTGTGGGCCAGGTTTTATTGTCCAACATCAGCATCTGCACTCAAAAATGTGGTTCTGGAAGGATGATCATAAACTTCTATAGACACACTCCTAAACCATGTGGAAAGCCTTCCTAGAAGAGTTGCTATTGGTGCAAAGAGTGGGCAAAATCATATTAAACTCTATGGATTAAGAATGGGGCGTCACTTACGTTTATATGCGTGTGAAGGCAGACGAGCAAATACTTTTGGCAATACAGTGTATTAATGCTTGGACTCTAATAGAGTAGCTTTGCATGATTAAAGCTACTTTTAGCTGCTCACTTATTCACACAGGGTTGCCACAGCGCTGCATACTTAACCTGTTGGATTTTTAAACCAGGTGCTCTTCCTGACACAACCGCCAAGGGATCTGTATCTCATCCTGGGACTGAACCAGGAAACTTTTGCTTGTTAGGCAAACATGCAAACTACTGCACTACAGAGCCACAATGCACGGCTCTTATCGTAAACTGTGTATTTTTGTGCCTCGGGTTATCCACATTATATGTACAAGTCTCTACATCATTATTTCTGTGGCCTCATTTAATATCCACCATTATAACCACTGTATAAAAAAATAAAAGGAAAAGCGAGTCTTGTCTGCTATAAGTTGAATACTGTTCAGAGGTAAACTACAGTTTGGTGTTTAACAGTAACCAGCAGACTGTTTGCAGTGCATTCAACCCAGCAGGCCGCTTTTCCTCTATGAGTCGGTTAACATGCAGTGTAAGAGGATCTCTTTTTTTTAAAAGCTGAATATAAGAGAATATCCGAAGCCCCCCATAACAACCTCACAAGCTCTCAAAGGATGTGAGAGTCTGTTACCTGAAGAGTATCCTCAGGATGTTTGCCACCAGCAGCACCAGGCATACGTAGGTGGAGAAGCCCTCTGCATTCTGGGTCAGGCGGATGTCTCTGTACTGGGGGATGTAGGGCACCACCCCACCGAACACCATGGCACCGGCAGCGACCCACGCCACCAGGTTGTTAAACACGGTGAGGATCTGGTCAAACAACTCATCTTCCATGCTGTTCGTCGGCGGAATAAGCGAAGAGACGTCAGCTGGCTGTCAGTGGCTCTAGAGACTATTTTTGGCTGTTGATCCTCCTCCGGTTCCTCGATGTGGCTTTGAGATCGGGAGAGAAGCATCCGTGTTTTCCACGCATGACTGAGAAACAGCAGCTAATGCCACGCCATCATAAACAGAGCAATGAAGCACAAACGACGTATCCGGGGCTGACGTTACAATAGCGGAAACAATGAGCAGTAAACAATGAGCTTCCGTACAAAAGCAGCGGTTGTGCAGTCACTGCAGTACGGTCATTTACTCTGCGTTTCCCATTTCCTTGACTCAACACTGCTGATGCTTGTGAGCGTTTTAGCACGGGCTGAACTTAAGTCGTTATAGGAAACACACGACTCTCCTGAAAATGTATAAAAAGCCCCTGAAATGAAACAGCATTTTTTGTTTGCGGTGTCCCTACATCGCCATTGTTTCTTCTTCGCTGTCCTGCCCGTCTGTAATGTTTCCCAACACTTCCTGGAACGTCTCACGTCACGCGCTCAATCAAAGATTATCCAACTTGATCAAGAGAGTTCACACACAGGCAAACTGTATGTGGCTAGCTATCTAGCAGGTTAGCTAAAAAAAATAATAGAAAGAATAAAAAAAAGAAAATAAATAAATAAATAAAAGAAAGAATTTTAACATATAGTTTGTGTCAGCTGTTTGGCAGAACGTGAATGTTATGGTAATTTTGGGCTCTGACTCTGTAGCTACGTAGAAATAAGCTTCAAAAGTAAGTAAGTAAGTAAAGTTTATTTATATAGCACCTTTCACAGACATATGTCACAAAGTGCTTTACAAGGTAAAAACATAATACAGTTATAAAATACATCATAAATACCCTGGTCTAATTAAAAGCTTTTTGAAATAAAAATGTCTTTAGCTGCTTTTTGAAGGTCTCCACTGAGTCCAAACCCTGTAGAAATAGGGGAAGTGCATTCCAGAGTCTGGGTGCAACAGCTTGCAAAGATCGGTCCCCTCGGGTTTTAAAACGAGTGTGGGGGACCACTAAAAGGTTTTGGTTTGATGACCTCAGGTTACATAAGCCTCTGAAATTGAGGATTAAAAAATTTAGGCCCTCACTTCAACCTGGACTGCTCATAAAAAAACTGGTTAGCACCAGGAAAACCAACCAGTTTCAGTCTATTCTGCCACGAACACGACAGAATTATGCCAGAAACTTTTTGATGGCTACCAAAAACATCTGATTGAGGTGCAACATGAGGAACATGAGGTCAGGAGGAGACTGAGAGCCAGTGGTCAAACTCTGTGCAGACCAACTGCCAGGAATCCTCACCAGCCTGCTCAGCCTCTCCCTGACTCATGCCACTGTCCCCACTTGTCTGAAGGCCTCCACCATCATTCCCATCCCCAAAAAGACTGGAATAGAAAGCCTCAATGACCACAGACCTATACCTCTCACGTCTGTAGTCATGAAGTGTCTCAGCACATCAAAGACTACCTACCTCCCTCTCTTGACCCCCACAAGTTTGCTTACAGAGCAAATCGGTCCATGGAGGATGCCATCACCATCACCCTTCACAGAGCAGCGGGAAATCTGGAGAATGGGTAGAGCTACGTGAGGATGCTTTACGTGGATTACAGCTCAGCGTTCAACACCATAATACCATACATCCTTACTACCAAACTAGACCACCTTCAGAACCCCCTGCTACTTGCTCCTGGATCAAAGACCTCCTCAAAAACCAGCCTCGGTCAGTCAGACGGATCTCTGATCAATCTCTGATGGAGATGAGACAGTGTAGAGGTAGAGATATTTCTCACTGGTGCTCAGAAAACAACCTGAAACTAAGCATCTTTAAAGCAACAGAACTTATTGTGAACTTCAGGAGGCACAGACAGGTTCTCTCCACTCTCATTATAAATGGTGAGTGTGTTTATTCTGTCTCTATCTTCAGGTTTCTGGGCACCTACATCTCTGGCGATCTCACCTGGGCAAAGGAAGAATAACCTGTACCAGAAGCTGCTGTTGGCCTTCTATCGCTCCTCGGTGCACTGCGTGCTCTCCTACTGCCTGGGTGTTTGGTACGCAGGGGGCACAAATGATAACATTACGTTATCATTAACGTTACAAAGCACTAACACATTCACATTCAGAAGAGATCCAGGGTCAGCGCTGGGCAGTCTGCCTCAGCTTTTTAGGGGGTGAACTAGGGGAAAGAGATGAAAGAAAAGGGGAGCAGAACAAAGAACAAAGATGCTCAATGAGCTTCACAGACACAAGCTGCAGTGGACAGTTTTAATTATTTCTATCACTTGCTAACAGCAGTAAGAAACATTTTCGCTTTCACAAATCTCTAACGCAGTTCTCAGTGTGCATCATACAGCTACAACTACAGCCCCCCACCCACAGTCTTTGCCCCGAGAACACTAAGCAGGTTAATCCGGCCCTGCTGCAGACAATGAATATTTTAGTCAATTGCAACTGAAGAGGCCTAAAACAAAGTGACACATCTGGTTCTGCCTGTTTTCTGCACTGACTGTAGAGCAACATCTTCTTCAATATTTCATGTAACCTGGTTTATGTTAGCTGACTTCTTCCTTTGTACAGTCCATCCCTTAATCACTGCAGTCCATTTTAACAAGCCTTTGTAATGATGTTATACAGTATAAATGTATTATATTCAGCAGGAGTGAAAGAGACACTGCCCGAAATAAAGAAAGATTTATAAAGGCTTAATGAAAGTTATGTAACCC
The DNA here is from genome assembly GCF_041146795.1 of Maylandia zebra. Classification (NCBI taxonomy): domain Eukaryota; kingdom Metazoa; phylum Chordata; class Actinopteri; order Cichliformes; family Cichlidae; genus Maylandia; species Maylandia zebra. The sequence continues at coordinate 30,589,587 of NC_135187.1, forward strand.
TCATGGCAGACAGCTGTTTTCTCTCATCTCTCACAGTGAGCAGGATAATGTATTACATAAAAACCAAAGCCTCGTTCTGGGGGCGCAGCAACAAAACCCACAGCGACCTGACTGCCAGGATAAACCAGTTTACAAAGAGTTAAAAAAATGTTTGTCCCATGTGCTGCGCGCATACAAATCTCCGCCACTGTCACAGTTAAGGATGAGAAAGGCAGCTGTTACAACAACGGAAATGTAACAATATTCGCCTTCAAAATAAAAGGCGGAAATTGGGGAAAAAAAGTGGGTTTTCGTTTTTTGTTTTTTTGCTTTGCGCCTTTACCTGGATGGAATGCCTTGTGGACATTTATACTGTAGACATCCTGCCACAGCACAAGACTGAATTCAACAGAGTTTCTAGCTCACACGTGTGGCGTGGTGTGTTTTCTAATCTGTTTACTTGTGTGAAGAGTTTTACTTTTACAGATTTGCTGCTTAAATTCAAACTCACAGTTTGTCTTCATGGTCATTGTATCAATATTGCCCCCCTGAATGCGATCTGCCTCATTATTAACAATTAAATTAAGTGGACTTTATTAGCATAAATTCCAATCTATCCATTTTTCCCACTTATTAAATTCAGGGTTGGGTTGGGTATATCCCAGCTGGCTTAGGGTGAGATAGGGTGTGAGAGGTAGGGTACACCGTGGGCAGATCACCAGCCTGTCTCAGGGCTAACAGAGAGAAACAACCTCAACCTCTCGCCCCTCTTAATCTTTCAGTCGTCTTAAACCCACGCTGGCTCTTCTGGACAACTTTAAGGATGAATCCACCCATTCTTAGAAATCTCTGGTGTTAGACGTGTTCCTATTCTATGTCTATTTTATCCAGAATGGTCACCAGTTAACACTGATGAGTGAATTATATCCAAATCAAAAAGACTAAATGATCCTACCCTCATGTCAAAGCTGTTGGCATTTACACCTTGGTAATATCACAGATTGGCACAAAGATTTAAGAGTCAAACCTTGCAATTATGAGCCAATTATGCAACTTACATATACCGTGTACATTTAGGCCATAGCTATTCACCCTTGTGCCAAATTTAAAAAATAAAAAATCTTCTAGAAAAAAAAATCATATTGAAATAAAATTGTCTGTAGCTGAAAAAAAATGTGGTGACTTGAAGGTTGATCCCCTGCGACGCTTTTATTTTGAAGGGACGAGCGCCACAAGCGGAAGTTTGTGTCAACTCGGCATACCGCAAAGTTAAGGGAGTCACCGCCAGCGTCACAGAAAGGAAACTCATTTGGGATTTTTTAACCTGGGTGTCACAGGCCGGTGCGGCAAAACAGTCCCAGGCAGGCGTGTGTGTGTTGTTTGAGTGCAGCTGAGCGGGTTGTGTGTGTGTGTCTGGAGACACCATGTCTAAAACAGAGTGCAAAGCAGCTGAAGACATGACCGAGGCGGTGAGTTTGTTTCATGTGACCTACGTGTCCTGTAAAAAGCACAACCCGGGCAGGCAAACATCTGTGTAAGAACGAGTTTCCTTCTCTCGTCCGTTTAGATGGAGGCAACCATGCAGCGACTTGAGCAAAGATTCCAGAGCATCTCTGAACAGCTGGAGTCCAAACATATCCTTTTTTCCAGCCGTGTTTTCTTCCATTTCAGGCGCGTTTTATCCACGCAGTCAGTCAGCTCAAAGTTCTGCTTGCTAAGACACACCTGAGAGCAATGAGCTCACTAATGAGACTTTCACTTTGACTCCTGTCAATGAACACGTGGCCACTAGAGGGCGACCGACCGCTACCGAGACTCTTGAACTGTTCAACTGTTGTACAAGTTTAGCGCCACTGCTACTGAAGGTAAAATAAGTCTTCTTTAAAAATCACGTCGTTTTTGGTTTTCATACAACAATCACTTAAAAGTGCAGTATGAAGAAAATCAAATGAGACAAACCTCTGTCAAATGTGACATTCTGCCTGTGACTTCTGCTACTGTATATGTTTAAATAATAATTATCTATTTAAGGCACATTGGCACCCAGTAATGAGATTTCTTCCTGTAAAAGAGTCAACAGTGAAATGTGTGTTAAAAGATGGGAATATACTCAGAAATTAAGCTTTGTCTACTAGAAAATGTGTCAGTGACGAGGGGTGATTTTGATATGTGGTTGGAGAAATCATTATTTGATCCTTTGTAAGTTTGCTCACTCACGAAAAAATGAGTGGTTATAAATGTGGTGCACACCTCAGTCAGTCAGTTACAGATACTCCTGGTCTCAGCTATTTCAGTGTATAAAGCACACAAAATCAGTGTCCTCCATTCTAACCTCTCCGCCACCATTGGCAAGACCAGAGCTGTCCTGTCAAAGGACATCGATGACAAGTTTGTAGACCTGCCCAAGACCAACAGCAAGAAGTTTGGTGAGGAGGTGACAGCTGTTCACCCTGGGTCTGGAGCTGCATGTAAGATCTTGCATCATTGGATGAGGATTATCCTGAGGAGGGTATGGACCAGCATGTACACATGTACAGGCCTGTCTTAAGTTTACCACTGAACATCTAACCTGTGGTCAGATTAAACCAAAGTCGAGCTCTTTGTGTTTGGAGGAACAGAAATGCTGCATATGACCTGAAGAACACCATCCCCACAGTCAAGCACAGAGGTGGAGACATTATGCTTTGGGGGTGTTTTTCTGTTGAGGGCACAGGACGACTTTGAGATAGAGGGGCCAAAGGACAGAGCCATGTTCCACATATAAACCCCTTCTCTCAGCAAAAACACCGAAGAAGGGTCTTACAGCATGGCAGTGACCCAAAACTAAACACTCAAGCTGTTGCTGATGTAGTCAGAAAATACACACAGAAATAAAGATGCAGCTTCAAATTGCAGTAAATCATTTATTGAAACGCAATTTCAATAAAATCGAAGCTCAGACAAAAATAAACAAAAGCGCCCTGAGAAGTTTGAATGTAAGTGCCCTGCTGCAATATGCGGGTCACTTGTGCTCTGAACACTCTGTATGCTGTGAGATGCATTAATTCTAAATGGGTAAAATCGCCAACAAGGGCTTCTCCACCGAGCACTGAGTCATATTATGTTTGAATTCAGTGACATGCAAATCATTTCTAGCGTTTATTTAATGTGTTTTCCTGGATTTTTGATTGATATTATTTCATAAAAATAAAAGATTGTTCCCTTACAACTAAATGAACAAACTTACAAATTTACAGCAGGGGATCAAATAGTTATTAAAAGCTAACAGAGCTGCAGCTATTGATTATTTTAGTAACGGAGTAATCTGTCAATTGTTCCATCGATTAATTGACTAATTGGATAGGATGATCTGATATCCTCGTGTTGGTGTTGTTCCCACATCATCAAAATAAATGTTGTTCCAGGTTCAACATTGCAAGTGACCAATCACATTGTTGTGACGTCATACTTTTGCAAACCAAGCGATTCATTCATTTATGAAATTCCAATGTTGCAAGAACGATATGTATAATGCTTACCGTTTATTAAAGAACAGTATCCTGAAATGCAACGAATTCAAATTGCTGGATTGGCGGACAGCGGTGGTTTCTCGCACGTTAAGAAGACGTTTTTTTCCAAAGTCACAAAAGTATGACGTCACAACAATGTGATTGCTCACTTGCAATGTTGAACCTGGAACAACATTTATTATTCTGATGATGTGGGAACAACACAGACACAAGGATATCAGATCGTGCAATTGGATAAGAAATACTGTTGAATATTTATAATCGCTAATTAATAAGACAAAAGAGAAAACATGGGTCTGTCACAATAAAATGCTCAGTGGTTTCTATTTTAGAAATTGCAGTGTTTTAAAGTTTAACTGCATACAACATCTGTCAAAAACCCCAAACAAGCCCTTTAATTGTATTTATGTGCCATGTTGAAATGTAATTTTAAAAGAAAATATTTTCTTAAATCCTATAAATATATATTAATCTCAAGTATTTAAACAACAGCATAAAAATGTACCTTTACTTCTTGGAAGACTTTCTGATGTTAACAGGAGCCAATGATGGTGTAGACATTATGTAATATTATTTATAATTCAGTGTCCAACCGAACAACCCTCAGGTCAGTGGCTCTCAGTTTAATGGCTCTTGTATGTTTTATTAGCTATGAAAAAAGCTTTTATTTTTATATTTTTAAATATTAACATGGTTTTAATTAACACAATATTTTATATTATTTCATTTTCAATCAGAAAAATGTTACAAAAGCCTTGAAATAAATATGGTCTAGTACACCCCATGCCCCCCTTTAGACTCACCCCTGTTTGCTTCAGCGAGCTGTATAATGAATGAATAAAGTGAAGAGTCCATTTGCAGGTTTTAACACAACTTCTGGGGCCTTACTGCAGATTTTTCTGAGTGTCAAACAATCAGCGAGGATGGGGCAGCTACAAAGTTTGCTCTTATTCATGTTGGAGTTTGCTGGTCAGGTGCTTTGATGACTGACGCTTGCTTTTTCCCTGTAAAGGTTTTAATGGCGATCACAGGAACAGCGCTGCTGTTTTAGGCACTAGAAGCAAGTTTTCTTTCACTCTACCTGAGCTCACAGTGTCAGTAACAGCGCTGCCTCTTTGCAGTGTGTAAACAGACTCTGTGCCAGCGTCATCATCACTGCTGCTGTTGCGTTATCAGTGTTTTTGTTCATAACTGGCAGTTTTGACAAATGTGTCCTCTGACCTCCGCTCCTGGTCTCAGAGGTGGTGTTATTCAAACGTCTGGGAAAAAATGAACATATTGTAGATGTAGTTAGCTTCATGAATGCAGACTTGTTTGTTTCTTAATGCTCACACTTGATCAGATGGGAACCCGCATCAACGACCTTGAGAGAAACGTCACTGAGCTCATGACGCAGGCTGGTATGGAGGCGCAGGCATCTTCAAAGTGACGCCAGGCTGACACCTCATCTGTCCAATGAGCTGTTTCCTGTTGTGACCTCACACTTCATCGGTCTTGAAGCGGGACTTCAGATGGTGAAGTCCCACCTGAAGTAGTGAATCTCATGTTAACATATCCTTATTTTTCCAGCTGCTATGATGTGCTGTTCAGATCATATCCAATCAGGGTTACCTCGGAGATTTATTGGAAGCAATGTCCTCCAATCAGACGGTTTTATTTTCCACTTTTCCAACTCATAAAATACAGCCTCTTACCACTTCATTAGGTACACCTGTACAATCTGGGCAATCAGTTCCAACAGTTCTGCCTCGTACTCCAGCATGACAAAGCTGACCTCTCTCATTGTGACTGGAAGCGTTCACAGAAGTCTTACTTCAGCTGTGTGCTTCTCCTCAGGACCGTCTGTGTTGGCTTTAAACATGTAATTAATGAAATACCTCTCTGAACCTCAGCCAGTTACAAGCAAGCCTGTCTTATTCAAGGCTGGGTTGATGGCTAAGCTGTTATGCAGAAATGCATCTACAGTGAAGTCTAATAAAGCAACAGCATGGTGCATTTATAAAGGCTTTATTAATGTCTTAAAACACCATTGTTTGCTTGTTTCGGTGGTTGTCTTTACTTTAACTGGCACATCACTACCCTTAATCTCTAACAACCTTCACCTCAGTAACGTCTGTGGATGTGAATTCTGGATCCTTGAGTTGTACTGATGTGGAGACCAGGAGTTCTCAAAGTTTTGATGTCTTAATGCTAATTGCAGGTTCTCCATATGACAAATGCACAAATTACACAGTTGTAGTGTTTGTAATGTGTAGGTGCACAATGTTTATGTTGGAATTTTTAATTTTTGTGCTGGTTCACTGGTTTCTAGAGATTTTGATTCTATTTGTAGCATCAGTTTGGGGTTACATGCACTCACACATGTGGCTGAACACCCAAATAGGAAAAAAAAACCCAAATCAGTTAATAGTGAGATTTCTAAGTTTCTCGTCTGTAAATGTTTTACTTTGGTACTGAGTACTTTATGAGAAAGTACTCAGTGAGCAATAAACCAGCTGCTCTTCAACAAGTGTCTCATCGTGTGGATGAAGAGGGGCACCTTCATGGACAGCACTGCTGACAGCAGTCTGCGTTCTGCTCTACAGTCTCTGACACTTAGCGGCACATGAACCAGCTGTTTACCTGCTGCGGTTCTGGTAGCTCTGAATGTTGCAGCAGATCTGCAGTCCAGCATGGTTGCAGTATGTCCACCTGACTGAAAAGATCCTCTCTCACAAAGCAGCTGAACATCGAGGCAGAGGAACATGGTGCTCTGCACTGAACTGCAACAGTGATGCACCTGGGCAGGTTCCCACCTATTAGTACGATGGCTGTTATATAGCTGTGGCACTTATCAGAATTGGGCAGGTTTGGTCTGCTCTGATGGCTGTGTGTTGAACATTCTGACTGCTTTATCACAGTGTGACACAAATATCAGTGAATAGTCAGCAGTGCATTCAGTTCTGCTTGTCCACAACACACGTGCTCTTGCACAACAAGTGGTTGAGCTGGTTAAAACGCTCAACCGGAGATAAAAACATCACAGCTAGAAAATATTTTTGTTTTATTGGTGGACTATAGTCCAGCTCCTGGCGAGTTACAAGGTGAAGATACTTTAGTTATTGTTAAACTAACAATATTTACTCTATGCTTAAAATGACCAGGGAAACATTACTGCAGTGCTTACAGGCTGTTCAGTACATTCACACGTCAAATCAAGACGCGTGTCATCAGTGACAGTAGCTCATTGGGGAAAATAAGGAAAATGTTTTTCATTTATTTACTGCAAGTATTTATTTCCATTTTTTGTTGAAATATTGTGATTATAACATTGAGTCTAAATCCTGAAAGGCACTTGTTAACTTTGTATCTATGCATAAAATAAAAATGTAATTATCAGTTTAAATGTAACATTTCTGGGAGATGATGCTGTTTAATATCTATGCAGTTTTTTGTGACCTATAATATCATTTAATGTGCAACATCAGCGTGTCCACCCTCATTAAATTTTTCTACATGTTCTCTTTGTCAGTGTAACTTTGTTTCACGTACAGCATCCAGTGTATTGAGGAAATTAGGAAAATAAAATGAATTAAACCTGTAGTAGTGAACAAGGGCCGGACTGCCCTGTGAGGAGGAGGGGCTTTAACTGAATGTGTAGCGCTAACATTCTACATTGCTTTGCAATATGTGGACTATAAAGGCAACAAGTTAGCAAGAAATGCAGGTAAAAATGTGAACTGTGGTGTGTTGTATTTGGAGAGTAGCTGTTTCTAAATATTAGCAAAGAAGACTCCAGATATTGGGTCTTTAAGAACTTTGACTGGTCCCTGGCTCCCACCAGGGACGGACCAGTGGATTTAAGGTCAAAACTGCCACAGAAACATGTCGACTGCTACCAATCCAAATTCCATAAACCTGTGTGGAGAGGTGGAACATGGGAAAAGAGAAAACCCCTTTAAATCTGCTCCGGATCTGACTCATATTCTTAAAAAAGTGCCCTCTAATTACTGAATGTGGTTTTCAGTTATGTTGTATGCTGTGAACAAGTTGATAGAAATCTTACCAGCATCCTGATCCTGCGAAGGAAGAAAAGGAAAAGCTTTTGTGATTATTTTAATCACATTATTGAATCCACTGACTGTGAGTATTAAAATTAGCTTGAGCTTAGAGGGTAAGGATGTGGAGACCACACACATTTAGGAGGTACTGTGCATTTCTTTGTTTATACCTAAATAGATGAATCACTTTTCTGGTAAAACACTGCCCCCTTGTGGAGATTAAACTTTTATTTTTAAGAGGATTAGAAATGACCAGGAAACTGGATGGGTTCAGATGGAACAAAGCACAGCTAATAACGTATCCTTATTAACATTGCCCTTTATTAATTCAAAATTGATTAAAACCCTAAAAATAGAGAATGACTGGAGAAAACATACTCTGAAGATGTGGACAACAATAAGGGAAAAAAAATGGGGGGCCCTTTGTCCATCTCGAGAGCCATGCTAGTGAGAGACAATATACAGGGTGGGCCATTTATATGGATACACCGTAATAAAATGGGAATGGTTGGTGATATTAAAGTCCTGTTTGTGGCACATTAGTATATGTGAGGGGGCAAACTCCTCAAGATGGGTGGTGACCATGGTGGCCATTTAGAAGTCGGTCATCTTGGATACAACTTTTGTTTTTTCAATAGGAAGAGGGCCATGTGACACATCAAACTTATTGGTAATGTCACAAGAAAAACAATGGTGTGCTTGGTTTCAACCTAACTTTATTCTTTCATAAGTTATTTACAAGTTTCTGACCACTTATAAAATGTGTTCAATGTGCTGCCCATTGTGTTGGATTGTCAATGCAACCCTACTTCTCCCTCTCTTCACACACTGATAGCAACACCGCAGGAGAAATGCCAGCACATGCATTTTATTGTTTTGTTTTTCTTTTTTGTTTTTCTCTTAAATGGTCTTATGTCAGAGAATGTTGATATGTTGCTTGTTTGGTTGTTTATTACCAAAAAAAGTACTAAATAAAAAGTCCCCCCTCCCCCAAAAAGAGGAAGTTTCCATATTGGATGTTTAAAATTTAAACTAGGATAAAAAATGGACAGACTAAGACTTTTTCGTGCAGCTTTCACTTGCACATTGCTACACACGTTTTGTTTTTGGTTTTTTGGTAAGGTGTCTACTGCCACTCCATGCTTAATCGCAGTCACAGTGCTCTCATGCACTTGATGGTTTGACATTGGGAAAGCCTCAGAGGGGGTCAGTTTGTGAATGGGACTGGGCCCAGTTTCTTGTGTCCCTTGTGTTGCTGTATCCCAAGTGTGGGATTAAAAAGTCTAAATGCTCCTAAAATGAACTCACACTCCCCTCTAGTGGTCACATGTGCTCATTGCAGTGCATTGCTGACTGTGGTGCTGAAAGTGTCCAGCAGCATGTGCCTGCATAGTAATGAAATTTGAAAAACATCAATTGTTAGATCAGACTCAGAAATCTTCTGGCAGCATCATGTGATGATGTTATTGGAATTTGCTGTTTTGTTCCTTTTGCTGTTTCACCACAATCCTGCACACAGAGCAAAAACAAACAGTTTTTATGATTTGTTTTGGAAGCTTTTTTAGCAAGAACTGGAACACAGACAGCGTGCCAGGTGTTACTCTGACCATCAGTGCAGTGCATTATTTTTTTAATGCATTAGTTTTCCTGCTGATATTTGAGATAATTCATAGAAACAGACTAAAACTCTGATCAGATGTGCTTTCTTAAACAGTATTGTGGTGTTTGTACTTTTGTAGTTTTCCATGATAGTTGTCAGCTGTTCAACCCAATGGCACAACAGTACATTTGGACATTTTAATCATGCATGATCAAAAAGTAAGCATAACAGACACAGAGTAAGCTTTGCCTTTCTATTTTTCCATGCGAATCCAAAAAACAGCAAACCACAAAGCTGCATTTGCAGTGTTTCACCTGTAGATGGCAGTGGTATAAATCCCTTTTATTTTGCATGACTTTTCTCTCCTCCTCTTGAGACAGACACCAAATCCCCTTTGAGACCAGCAGAAATATTACACAGAAATCAAACAACACTGGCTGCATGTGTGTGTGTGTGTGTGTGTGTGTGTAGAGGTGGGTACATGTGTGCCTGTGCGTGAGTGCGCCTCGAATACCGCCAGGCCTCGTTGTGATGCTCACCGAAGCCAAAGAGCAAGAACGCTGCTGACCGTGTTGCTATGGCTGCCTGTGCTAAAGCAGACATTTGCCAGCCTATGTAAGTGTATTTGTGTGCGTGTGTGTTTACCCATGCGCATGGCTATGTGTACTTGGGAAACAGCCAAAGGCAGGGGAGAGGGGAGGGTGTCACGCTGATGGATTCTGCTCCCAGCACATTGTGAGCATGAGACACTTTGAGCATTGCATGATACTACTTTAGCAGTTGGGGCAGTAAATGGAGTTCACACACTTTTCTCCTCAGCGGTGGAGTGGTGAGTGGGTGTGTGGAGAGCGGTGACCGGCAGCGATTGGAGGCTGAGAGGTTCAGCCCTGTGGCCCACGCTGGGCGGGTGGGCGGTAGGGGAGGGGGGCTTTAATGGCTGTACATGGTTAGCACTCAGGTTAGGGTAAGGCACTTCAGAGAGTGTGTGTACAATTGCTCGCCCTATTTCTCCCTCTCCGTAATGCCACTTTTGCACACTTCACTTAATATGTGAGAAACAAGGTAAATGTCAATAATCCAAAGTGGTTTCCTCTCTTTTCTCTTAACGTCTTTCCATCCAGGACAAATGCCCACGTGTGCCTGAGGTTTTCCTCCCTCTGATTTCCTCATGCAGTGGAGCAGAAGCTACGATCCAGCTGTTTATCTCTCCATCACTACGAACCCAGTCACCTTTTTCAGCCCCGTCTTCCTGATGTTGCCCTTAACCCCTTCATGCATGAATTATGACAACCTCAATCAGGATTCTTTCTTAAGTATTTTTATTCATCTTTAGGCATGAAAAAAGATTTTTGAACTTCATTTTTTTAAACATGTACTTTTAAAAGAGTTTTTTTTACGTGTCCACTTAGGTGGACAGCATACTTTTTAACTTATGAATTTGACAAATGAATAAATAATTTACACTGTGTTGTGTTTATGTGCAAGTATACATCAACGCTGACACAAATACAAGAAAACAGCCTTTGAATAGCTGTCCACTGTAGTGACCACTATGCATGAAAGGGTTAAGTAGCAGTAGTGCTCACTCTGACCTGATGGGAGTAGCAGCCCTTTAGAGCAGGGGTGTCAAACATAAGGCTCGGGGGCTAGAATTGGCCCGGCAAGGAGTCCAATCCGGCAAACTGGATTTTAAAATGTGGAGGGCTTAAATTGTGGAGTTTGTATTTTTATGGATTTTACAGTTGATTAAGATCTCCCCCATGGCCTCTCATACTACACCAAAGTCATTATAAGAGAGAAACAGTTAAAAGGGAGAAAAGTTCCTGTTTTTTCACCATTTACTATAGAAATTGCATGCTTTTGTTTTTTACAGTATCTCCACAGTAAGCCAGCACACAATAAATAGTAAGTGTGTTTATATTCATCTGGTCTTCTTGCACTTTTATCTAACATACAGACAGTTCGTGTTTTAGCATTAGGTACTTGATAACTTGCACTGAGCTGTTTGTTGAGTTGAAATTAGATACAGAAGTGTTGTAATTTCCACTCTGACCTCATCACAGCAGTGCTGCAGACACAATGATAGAGAAATGCGCCTGTTTGGGTTATTGTAACAGTAACTTGGCAGGTTTAGTTTATTGTGCAGTGACCATGCAGCATGAATCTAAATGTAATAAATCATTTCCCTCTGTAAGAAGTATACAGCTGTGTGTCTGTAAGCTAACAGTATAAACGTGACATATCAATATTAACATCCCTTTGTGTTTTGTTTGTTTCTGATTGTTTTGTCACTTTATACAATCAAGTGGAAATGTCTCCTTTGACAGTTTTTGTGCTATTAATTTGTCCCCTTAGTTAAAAGATATCGATAAATTAATTACCACAATGGTTATATTATAATTGGTCATATTAAGAAAGCCCCAAAATATTATGGTCAGCCCTGATTTTGGGAAGTTTAAGCTTGTTAAACTTCCCAAAATCCAACAAGTTGGCAGAACCAGAACAAATTTCTAATGAGTTTTTACCGTGCCATCTGCTCTGTGTAAATGCATTAGTATAATGTTAAAAAACGTTGAGCAGCAGGATATTCTTTTTACTTTTTGTGCAAAAAGCACTAGTTCACATGTCAGTGCCAGGATTGCACGTGGGCAGCTTCAGTTCCGACACCTTGTTCTTCGTGTTATACTGTTTTAGTCTGTACTGATACCACTTGGATAACACGAGAGCACTGAGCGCCCCTGTGGCGTTGTGGCACTGCTGTCTGTCAGATCACCACAAAATGGAAGGTACTCAACCAACAGCCGTAATCCCTCGGATGACCAAAATCTCCCTTGCAGTTGTGGAAAATGGAACAGTTTCATAAAGGATGCTTGAATGTTGCTTCACCTGTGAACATCCACAGAGGATCACCTCTGCTCTCCTCTCCTGAAAGTCTTAAATTTCACAGGAAAACAAAGAGTGCATGAACCAAGAGAGGTTGTTCTAAGATCGGAGGTAAATAATAGGACGGGTCCCTCTTCTACGACACGACAAACAAGCTTACACACATGCATACGGAAGACACCTGTGTGTTGCCGGTCGCCTCTTTGATTCCTGCCGTGCTTTAATCTGTGCTGTGCTCTTGCCTGCCTTTGAAGTGAAAATCCCTGTCACCTTCGCCTCTGGCTCGGCCACATTCGCCCTCATTCTCTGCACACACACATGCAAACAAACCACAAATGACCACCTGTTATCTTTGTCATTGTAATTTCAGAGTCGCAGCTCATTTAGGAGCCTAACTCACAGTCACATATGTTGGCCCATGTATGTTCTGTTCTACTGTGCCAACAGTGAGCTAAATTTACCCCGGCAGTTATTTTAGGGTCTTTATAACATACATCACTCCCTGTCTGCCGTAATACATTTCTATCCACAGGAATAGAAACAGACTTCCAACTTTGTTCTGGGACAAAAGTCAATTCATGGCTGGAACAAAGAAGGGGCAGTGGATGGCGTAAAGAGCACCAGAAAGCGGAAAGGGCTTCAGTACAGAAGGGGAGAAAACTTCTATATGCTGGATAGGAAATTAAAATGATCTTCTTGCACGTTTCCACATTTTTTTTCCATAGAAGTGTTTGAAATAATAGATACAGTTTAATTTAGGATTTTTAAATCACATGATTCTATTGTAATAAAATACCTTCCTGCATCGTGATCCCCTTTAAGGCATCCAACATTTTGATTCCAGCCGTAGCCCGGTAGCCTCCTGATAGCAGTCACCTTTAGCCACCACAACTTGCTGCTTCTTACACACACAGTGGAGTTTCTGCCATGGTTTAATTACACTGCTAATGCTCAGTTATTTGTATTGTCAATGATGCTGTTAAAGGAATGTAAAACATAGAGCACTAAAGCTCTTTAAAGTAATAATGTGTGCTAGAGATTTAAGTTTGTCAGCAGAGAACTGTGGGGGGTTTTCTTCTGCAAGGTTAGCTAAAAAGCTAGCTAGTTGAGCTAATGGTGCTGTAACATTAGTTCAGGAACTGAAAAAAAAAGCATTTTTTAATATTTCTAGCTTTTGTTACAAGAAAGGCCATTAATGGTTCTAAAGAAGCAGTCTAACATACAAATACAATCATTGTAGGTGTTAATAGTCTATTTCTATCAAAAAGTACATCTCTCTGTTTGGATGTTAAAGTTTACCTTATCAAAAGGTAAGAGTCAGAGGTTTATTTTGTACATTTACCACTCTGAGGCAAGTGTGAAAAGCAGAGAACTGGTGACAGTGTGAGTTACCATTGTTGGACTGCAACATTAGCGGTAGCAGTGGTGTTTCCCTATCACCTGCTGCTCTTTCAGTCCAACAGTGCAGCTCATTTCAATAGTAATTTACAAATAGCCAGCTTGTGAGGCATCCAGGGAACATCAGTAAATTGTAGCGTGCCCCAGTAGTCTGCATGTTTGACATTTAGCCACGTGATTGACCTCAACATTACAACCAGCTTGCTAATACTGCGTAGGTCGCCCCTGTGCTCTTACCTGTTGCGACACAGATGTGGGTCCTGTTGTGTCTGGCACTAGGATGTTGTAGGTTTTGGGATGGGGCCTCAGTGGAGCGAGCTAATCTCAGCGCATCTTGCGAAAGCTTGATTGGATTGGGATTTGGGGAGTTTGGAGGTTGGGTCAGTGCCTTTGGCTCCCTGTTGTGTTCTTCAAGTCTTTTCTAAGCTGTTTGGATGTGTGGAGGTGTACTCTGTCTTTTCGGAAGATGCTGCCGTCACCGGGGATTACTCCTGCAATGGAGGTGTGCTTGGCCTGCTGCAGTGTTTCGGTGGGTGGTACTCATCACACTAATGAAATTTGGGCACAGAGATACAAAGAATGCTTCTCAAGTATGACTCTGTTCTCTTCATTTGCATCAAAGAAGCATTAAAAAGACTTGGATTGCTGGGGAATTATCATCATCAGCACTAATCAGAAATCAGAAATCAGAAAGGGTTTTATTGCCAAATGTTGAGCAGGTTAACAACATTAGGAAATTGCTGCGGTGCTTCAGTGCAAACATACTGTCATAAATTGCGCTTAAATAGGCATGAAAAAAATAGAAGTAAGAATAAGAATTAAAAGTGCTACGTAGAAAGATATATGCATGAGATATACATGAGATATATACATGAGAATAAGAATTAAAGTGCTACGTAGAAAGATATATACATGAGTGCAGGTGGTGATCAGTGCCAAACATGGAATGATGCAGTGAACACAGCATAGGGTCATGTGTTAGTGGTGGGAACAGTCGTACGTTTATTGTTCATGTGTCCAACAGCAGAGGGGAAGAAACTGTTCTTATGGCGAGAGGTTCTGGTGCGAATGGACCGGAGCCTCCTGCCTCCTGCCTCCTGCCTAATGGATAAAACAGTGTTGTAGATGAACAAGATTTGGTTGATGAACCAGATTGTTCTCTGGACTCTGGAGAAGCGCTTATGAAAGAGCTGTTACAATGTACTTGTGCTTTTTGATTGTTATTGCAATAACAGAATCAATGCTTAAAAGACAGCAAGTTCAGGGTGCGATCAAGTTTTTTCTTTTTTATTGGTGCACACCCTCACCGTTTGATCCCACAAATTTATCTATTTTACTCTAAGTAATATTTAAGATATAATTTAAAATAGAAACATCAAAATGTATCAAATGAGTTTGGAACTAGCATTTAAGATCATTAACCATTGGGAAAGTATTTAATGAGGTCCTAAAGCCATTAAGTAAATTGGGTAATTATCGTGTATACACTCACTGGACACTTTGTTAGGTACAACAACACAACTGCCTTCATTCTTCATGGCCCAGTTTTCACAGTGTGCTTGAAAAATTCATCAGATATTTTGGTCACGAACTGAGATCTGGTGCCTGTGGAGAACGTTTGACTGCAGTGACCTCACAGGAAACCAGTTTAAGGTGGTTTGAGCTTTGTGAAGTGACCATTATCATCAGAAGATGGTACACCATAGCTATTAAAGGATGGACATGGTCAACAATAATACTCAAAGTCAACTGGTACTAAGAGGTCCAAAGTGTGCCAAGAAAATATCCCCCACTCTATTACACCACCACCAGCAGACTGAACTGTTGACACGATACTGAGTTAAAAGTCAGGCTGAATTTTAGTGTTCAAAGAAAAAGCTGATGATCATTAATAAAGATGTGCTACTATTACTAATAAAATTAATAACTGTTAATAATAATAACTAGTATGTTTTAACACATTTAACAACTTCAAGCAAAAAACGTGCATGTGTACACACACCTGTTCACATGTGTGCTTTTCATCTTCTGGGCCTGTCTATTCCCAGAATCCCCCCAACTTGCACAGTCATGTCACTGAATCGGAGACACACACACACACACACACACACACACACACACACACACACACACACACGCACACACACACACACACACGCACGCACGCACGCACACACGCACGCACGCACGCACGCACGCACGCACACACACACACACACACACACACACACACATCCACACCTGTTGCAGGGAAACACACTGCTGCTTCAATGCCATGGCTACCGAGAAATTGACCCAGTTTCCATGGTGACAGAGATGGGGTCGGTTGCCAGCTGCCAATCCCTGGACACACCCATGTCTCACTGACACAAAGAGATAGAGAGGGATGAAGCGATTGGAAATAAGATGGGAACATGTGGAGAGAAGATGGAAAAACGAAACGACAAAAGAATCAGAGAAAGGTGTGGCGATCAAAGCTGACTAGATGGAGAATTGAGGGAAATTGAGAGTGGAGACACTTGAAAAGCAATTTGAAAAACAGGCTGAGTGTGTTCTAAGTTGAACATATGGGAAAAAATCAATCAATCAATCAATCAAAATTTATTTATATAGCACATTTTTAAGACCGAAGTACACCAAAGTGCTTTCCAGTAAAATCGCAGTACAAATAAAATCACACTAAAATATAAATTACAAATATATAAAATATAAGATAATTACATAATCTAAATACAGAGCCAGATGTAAATTTCCCTAATTCGCCTTAAATGCCAGATCAAACAAATATGTTTTTAAACGTGATTTAAAAGACTGAATGGAATCTGACGCGCGAATATGAAGAGGGAGAGTATTCCATAGCCTGGGTGCAGCAACGGCAAAGGCACGGTCTCCTCTGCATTCAGGAGATTTGAAATTGAGGTATAAAAACAGGTAAGAACACAGGTTATGACAGAAAAAAAGAATATACATTTGATATACAGTGGGGCAAAAAGTATTTAGTCAGCCACCGATTGTGCAAGTTCCCCCACTTAAAATGATGACTGAGGTCAGTAATTTGCACCAGAGGTACACTTCAACTGTGAGAGACAGAATCTGAAAAAAAAATCCATGAATCCACATGGTAGGATTTGTAAAGAATTTATTCTTAAATCAGGGTGGAAAATAAGTATTTGGTCAATAACAAAAATACAACTCAATACTTTGTAACATAACCTTTGTTGGCAATAACAGAAGTCAAACAGAGGTTTGCACACACAGTAGCTGGTATTTTGGCCCATTCCTCCATGCAGATCTTCTCGAGAGCAGTGATGTTTTGGGGCTGTCGCCGAGCAACACGGACTTTCAACTCCCGCCACAGATTTTCTATGGGGTTGAGGTCTGGAGACTGGCTAGGCCACTCCAGGACTTTCAAATGCTTCTTACGGAGCCACTCCTTTGTTGCCCGGGCGGTGTGTTTTGGATCATTGTCATGTTGGAAGACCCAGCCTTGTTTCATCTTCAAAGTTCTCACTGATGGAAGGAGGTTTTGGCTCAAAATCTCACGATACATGGCCCCATTCATTCTGTCCTTAACACGGATCAGTCGTCCTGTCCCCTTGGCAGAAAAACAGCCCCATAGCATGATGTTTCCACCCCCATGCTTCACAGTAGGTATGGTGTTCTTGGGATGCAACTCAGTATTCGTCTTCCTCCAAACATGACGAGTTGAGTTTATACCAAAAAGTTCTACTTTGGTTTCATCTGACCACATGACATTCTCCCAATCCTCTGCTGTATCATCCATGTGCTCTCTGGCAAACTTCAGACAGGCCTGGACATGCACTGGCTTCAGCAGCGGAACACGTCTGGCACTGCGGGATTTGATTCCCTGCCGTTGTAGTGTGTTACTGATGGTGACCTTTGTTACTTTGGTCCCAGCTCTCTGCAGGTCATTCACCAGGTCTCCCCGTGTGGTTCTGGGATCTTTGCTCACCGTTCTCATGATCATTTTGACCCCACGGGATGAGATCTTGCGTGGAGCCCCAGATCGAGGGAGATTATCAGTGGTCTTGTATGTCTTCCATTTTCTGATGATTGCTCCCACAGTTGATTTTTTCACACCAAGCTGCTTGCCTATTGTAGATTCACTCTTCCCAGTCTGGTGCAGGTCTACAATACTTGTCCTGGTGTCCTTCGAAAGCTCTTTGGTCTTGGCATTGGCGGAGTTTGGAGTCTGACTGTTTGAGGCTGTGGACAGGTGTCTTTTATACAGATGATGAGTTCAAACAGGTGCCATTCATACAGGTAACGAGTGGGGGACAGAAAAGCTTCTTACAGAAGACGTTACAGGTCTGTGAGAGCCAGAGATTTTCCTTGTTTGAGGTGACCAAATACTTATTTTCCACCCTGATTTACGAATAAATTCTTTACAAATCCTACCATGTGGATTCATGGATTTTTTTTTTCACATTCTGTCTCTCACAGTTGAAGTGTACCTCTGGTGCAAATTACTGACCTCTGTCATCATTTTAAGTGGGGGAACTTGCACAATCGGTGGCTGACAATACTTTTTTGCCCCACTGTAGTAGGAAAAAAAAGTATTTTTTATGTGTGAGGAACACTGCGTGCTCATTAGTGAATGAGTTATTAGCCAATGAACACAGCCTGGTCAATCCTCATTTATGACTCTATGACTATTATATTATATTATATTATATATATATATTATATTATATTATATTATTATTATTATTATTATTATATTATCATCTATGACTCTAAAAATTTATCTTCACGTGGTGTTCAAACAGACTTGAAACTAATGACTTGAGCCCATAAACTTACCAGAGAAGTGTCAGCCATGTTAATGTCAGCTGTAAAAATATGCAGGTTTAAGGGCGCCTGCATTGGGTTTAATTCTTGGGCCGGGAAGCTACGCCCGTCTTTTACTTATAGTTCATGAGTGTAATTGTAAATAACGTTAACAAGCACTAGAAACAGATAATTGACAACAGTGTGATTGCCAGTGAAGATGGCCCCAATCCCAGCCTTGTCCCCAGTGGACTAACTGATGGGAAACCTGGACCCTGGCATTCATGTGAACGTTACTTTGGCTGTGTTCAAACAGTCAACTTAGAAAATTTGTAATGCCCTATAGTGTGTCAGTCACTGTGAAGTGCTGTTTGAAATCTGTACTGTAAATCTGAACCAGTCCATAGTGCATGTCAAAGTCACCATAGCGTATATTATTCATTACACAAATCTGTTATCAGAAGAAAAAAAAGAGTCAGGAGTTAAGGATGGCCTGGTTAGTGTTTCTCCTCAGACCTCTCAGTGGCTCATCTCCTTCTCTGTTCAAGCAGTTCAATTATGTTTTATTTATATAGTGCAAAATCACAACAGTAGTCACAACAAGGTGCTTTATGTTGTAAGGTAGAGACCCTACAATACTACAGAGAAAATCCCAATAATGGCAATTTAAGAAAGCACTTGGCGACAGTGGGAAGGAAAAAACTCAATTTTAATAGGAAGAAGCTTCTGGGAGAACCAGGCTCAGGGAGGGACAGCCATCTGCTACAAGTGGTTGAAGCAACAGGATAAAAGTTTACCTGCTAAGTCTAAACTGTAACTACGTTACGTAGGAGTTGCGTCAGTGCCTGACGTTTGGGACGGTGACATTAGCTAGTTTTATCGTCATAATGACAAACAATTACCAGAGCCAGTCTGGGAAAATCTCTATGCTGAAGAATCCTTGGGCAAACTACCGAAACCTATCCAGTCTTTAAGTGATGACGTGATGAATCCTGCTTCCGGGCCCAAACTACTTTGCGTTTAATAAGGCTGTTGTGTTTTTATAATAATAATGGATTGGATTTATATAGCGCTTTTCAAGGCACCCAAAGCGCTTTACAATGCCACTATTCATTCACTTCCCTTCGGGAACCCTCACGTTAACTTTTATTGACTGGAAAAAGGTTAGCGCTCATTCTCCAGATTCACTGTTTTAATTATGCTAATATAGCTGTGTCGCTAGCGATCACGTAGCACATCATTATATACCAGCTAGCCAAACTTCAGTAACCCTACAAACGTCACTGCTGTTTAGTTTCCTGTCTACATTTATGTCGGAAGTGATAGCAGAGCTGTACGTTTTAATTTGTTTCGGAAATCCCTCAGTCAGAACACGGTATATTATATTTAGATGGAAACTAGTGACCTAACTCCCTGCTAACTTCTGACTCCGTTAAATTACATAAATTCTGTTTTCATGGATGCCTGGATGTTAAACTTAATTGTTACACCTGGTAGAGCAGAACGCTGATCATTTTATTACAGATGAAAGAATTTAGACAGTTTTTAACTCTCAGTGATGCCGTGCGGCATCATTTGATTTAGGGACCTGCAGCGGAGTTTGTGCCCAGAATTGGCTAATGACATCAGACTTAAAGACCAGATAAAGTCCCCAGTGCATCGGCTTGAAGTAGTACTAAAAGGCATAGAATAAAGTGCTGTAATACTGTCTAGGAGTGCATGAATGCTCCTTTTAAGTACCACTCTATTTACCATTTTCATGCTAGCTGCCTGTTAGTAACTTTTTCCACATACAACCGTGGACAGTGTATAGGATGTGGTGAAGCCAATGCAGTAGTGCCTTAAACCTGCATTCTTTGTAAAGTGAGCTCACTAAACACTTTTCTGAAGAGGTTATGGGGACAGTGATCACCTTCAGGTCATTTTGTACTTTATTATTTATCATTTTGAGATTCAGAAAGCATGTGCTCACGGCTTGTGACTCACTTGACCTCCAGATTCCCCCGAGTTTCACATTACGAAGCTTCTGTAAGCAAACAACACAGTCAGAGGTCTTGTAGAGTCCATGCCCCTACAAGTCAGAGCTTTTCAGGTGGCATAATGCAAACCTGCACCTTACCTAGCTACGCAATATTAAGCATGTAGTTTTAATGTCATGTCTGATCAGTGATAACGCTACTTCCTCCCTCCTTCCCTCTTCTTTTTTCCTCCCCTGCTCCATCCCACAGCTAATTAAGGATCTGTCAGACTACCTTCTGCTCTCTTCCTTCTTTTTTTTTCTCTGATCATGCCTTTTTCCTCTTTCCATGTTAAGTCACTGGAGTGGAGTCATTGTCCAATCATCACCCACCCACCCCCATGGCCACGCGTTCTCCCCTCATTCATCTCTCTCTGTCTGCTCCCTTTTTGTCCCCTCATGATTAACGATTGAGTGCCCAAGGTGGTACATCCATTGGTCGGCTTAAAGACAGAGTCATTAACAACAGAGAGAGGTCTTGAGAGGTGAGAGTCGTTAGCTTTCTGTTAAAAAAGAGAGCCAAGATGAAAGTTTCAGTGAAAGAACTGAATGTGGACTTTAAGACCAGTGCTAGTACATATTTTTAAGGAATCTTACTATAATACACTCATGGATACATTTAATTTTCATGCAGGCAATAACTTTGCCAACAGGGGACACAAAAGATGTCCTTGGTAGCCTTTTTTCCTACTTCAGGGAAAACAGTGGTTGCAAACTGTTGCAGTGAATTTGCAATCTTGTTGCCTCTGAAACGGTTATTTCGAGGGTTGGGACCCAGTCTGCAACCACTCACAGCCAGCTGCCATCTTCACAGCAACTTTGATGCATCAAGATGGCAATAAAATGGCAAAAACAGCAACAAGATGGAGTCAGTCTGTGATTGAATGAGGCCAAGTTGACAATTGAATGCAATCTGTTTGAGATAATATGTCAGTTTACTATGATAACATCACAAATCTGTTGCTGTCTATTTACGCAGAAATTACTTTAACTTCTTGTATTCAGATTTGAAACAAAAATTCAGAATTTCCTCCACAAACAGCGATGTCATTGCTGCAGGACTGCAGTATATGTAACATAGTTACCTGGCAACCTTGCTTCATATAGGAATATAACCTGAATGCAAGCAGCTGGCAGCCGGTTCAGTCAAGCCCCTGTTGTAAAGAGACACATCACAGATGAGTTGTGCTCTTCGGCACAGACTGATTGCAGCATGTTCTTAACCTGTCTGCATAAATTTGGATGGCAATTAATTGCTCAACCTCTGGGTCACCAACTGGCTGCTGCAACTACTTGAAATCAGTCTCCAACAGCAAAAAAGGTAATGCAATCACTGATTTTTCCTCGTCAGAAGGAGGTTGGCATCCGGTCTTTACAGTATGATGATTTTTAACCTTGGTGCCAAAATTTCAAGTCTTGTTGAATATACATGATTGTTTTTTGACACTATGGCCCCCATTAGAGTTTAAACACAACTAAATCAGGGTATGCCTTATTAGGTGATTGAGCCACTAGCCTATGACCGTGCAGCGTCCCTCTCTGTGACATTAACCCACCGCTTGTCTCATCTGGTTTCAAAACAAAAACACGGTGATGCCAGAAACACTTTGCTTGATGCTTTAGGTCCTTTGCATACCAGTTGGTGCCATCATGGTGGCTTTGTCCGTGTTTTATATACACTCTGTGATTGTAACCTGCAAAAGAGGCAGTAGCAATTCCAGCTTTATACAATCTTAGTCAAGCTTGCTAGTGTTAGCTTAAAACTTAGCACCACCCCGTAAAAATGCAAACATGGTGATGGCCAAAACTAGGGTTGCCAACCGTCCCTTAAAATACGGAATCGTCCCGTATTTCGAAACAAAAGTACACGTCCCGTATTGAGCTAATAAGGGACGCACTTTGTCCCGTAATACAGTGAGAATCAAAAGTAGTCTATAAATGTTTATGGAATTAACACTTTGTTTGAAAACATAATTCCCAGCCCCTCTCCTGCTTTGTGACCAATGAGCTGACAGTACACTTATGACAATTCGAGTATGACAATTCAGATTACCGCTCATCTCATTGGTCGAGGAAAGGTCGCTTGCGGAGAAAATACCGGAAGACAACAGATGACCACAACAAGAAGCATGGCCAACAGGGGAACAAACGCCGACTCTGCGGTGCAAGTCTCGGATGACAGTACACCTAAAGCTGGGCAGACACTGTGCGATTTTCAAACTGCACGATTGACTCGCAGGGGTTAGAAGTTTGTATGTCACGATGTACTCTCACACTATACCGCCCGATGCTCTGATGCGACCTGAGTGCTCACACTGTGCCTCCATAACATGAAGGTTATAACAGAAAATCTGTCGCTCGCTCTCTCTGTCTTTCACTCACACAGACACACCACTACCATCAACTTTGCTAAATTGCTAATGAAAAACATTGATCAGGCAGCTGTGATTGAGCAGCAGTGTAAATCCAACTATTTTCACGGTTGTTGTGGTCGTGATAATTTTGTGATGCCACATCGAAAAGGCTCGGATGAGCTTTCCAAAGTTCTACAAGTTGTGCCTCCATCGCTTGTGTCCAGATCACACGCTGCACAGCCGTGCTGCGCCGTCTTTTTCACCAACGTTTACGTTTGCGCGTGAGCAGTGTGAGCGCCTGTGGTGACACCCTCACGAGCGATTGATGATCGGGAGCTGGTCGTGAGGTGTTAATCACTTCTCGTTACCCCACGTATACTACACGACGCACGATGAAGGCCAAAATCGGTCCGATCACTCAAAAATCGGCTCAAAATGGGCCAAAAATCGCACAGTGTGAGCCCAGCATTAGAGCAGCAATGTTTGTTCCCCTCAGAGAAAGGGAAGAATGGGAAAAGGAAAACACCTGGCTGGAAAACGTTAATATGGGCATGTGCAGTGAATATCAGCGCTATGTGGCCAGAAGTGTGATAATATAATTTATTTTGCGTAATAAACAACTGCAAGGATAGATGATTACAACAAATTGATGACTAATACATAAAAGTAATACATAGATGAATAATGATGATGAGTTAAGATGCGTAATCATGGGAACAAGCGGGTTTACAAACAGGAGCAGCTGATTAGCATTAGAAAAGCTGAAATAATACCTCAACTGAAGCCAATTGTACTAAATGCACTAAATGTGCACTGTTACAAGAATATTTTTCTTTCTATTGTTTTCTATTATTTTAAGTTAAGCAGGACAGAGTGCTTTTAAAGAAAGATTTACTTATATTCTCAAAAGTTAAGCATGACAGGCTTCTGTTTAAGAAAGAGACCTGTTTTACTGTGTTAATGTTGTCATTTTGAGCTAAAAATAAATGGCTAAATGATCATTTGTTTCACATGTGTTCATATCACAAAGAATAGAATATGCATCTACTTAAATCAACTTCAAGTCAAATAGTTAAAAAAATAATTTCACACACAAAAAAAGAGCTAGAAAATTCACCACACTGGGAAGGGTGAAGACAACTGGGTCGCCCGGCCCTGGCCACGAGGTGTCCCTTATTTATTTTTCAGGGAGTTGGCAACCCTAGCCAAAACCCTAAAATTGAGACTTGGTAATGTGGTGCGCCAAATCAGTGGGTGATGTCATGGTGGCTATGTCCACCATTTATACAGTCTTTGTGAGATTTTATTGAGACCATAAACTGATCAGGACAGTCACAGATTACAGAAGCACATAGACGTTAGCTTTGCTTATTATACCTGGAAACTATGGCGATCTTTTATATGCAGCCAGTGGTTTTAGCATATCAGAGGAATATGCTGGATTAGCAGATCAGACGTTCAGGTTTTACTGTGGGCTGAATGAATATACTTCCACGATGAGACGATTTGTCTCATTATCTATCTCTAGCTTTCCTCTCAGTCAGCTCATTTTAAAAAAACTCCGACACACTTCATGACTATCTGGAATGTTAAGGCTGAACTAAGATAAATAAATAAAAATAAGTAGTAATAATAATAATGTTTTATTTACATACCCCCTTTTCTGTAGATGTTGTGCATTTCTGCACACAGAGTGCATTTTTATTGGTCTGAAGTCATTTTGCCTGCGGCAGACAGTTTCTGTCTAAAGAGCCAAATGAAATGGCAGAAGTTGACCTGCGATGGAGAGGCCATCTCAAGACATTTTCCGTAATCTCTTTACATCGCCACAGGCGGGAGAGGAGAAGCAAAAACAAAAAAGGAAGGAGGAAAAGGAGCAAAAAACCGAGGGTCGTCTAAAGAGGAGACGAGAGAAATCTGATTTCTCTCGTCTCAGTGGAGCCTGTTGCAGACACAGCGGTAGGTTTGAATCATGAAAAAGTGACAGTAAAAGTTGTCGAGCGCTGTGTGAAGTACAATGACTTTGCCCCGTCAGTCCATAAAAAACTGAAACACACATACACACGCTCGCACACACCAAGTGTTCAAGGCTGTGTTTAATCATCAGTGCTGGTAATTAGCTGCTATGTCTCCTAGACACTCATCATCTCCCTCTCGCACACCCTCATTGTCACCCTTGAGAGTTTGTAAGAAGGGGATTAAAAAGAAGAAGGAGGAAAGAAGGAAAGGCAATGAGAGAGGATGAATAAGAAATATGGATCTTATGCAGAAAAACCAAAGTTATAATGTCATCTACAATTACTATTTTGTCATATGTTACTCAGTGGTTAAGTGTAGACTTGAATAGATCAGTGACGCGACATCTCTTACAAGTATTTGAGACTGAAATGTGACTGAGCCAACTGACATGGATTCTCTCCATATGGTAAAAAGCTGCGACGCATCATTCAAGTGAAAGTGTGCAGAAATAGCCTCAACAGGGCCTGTCCCCAGTGACGACGCAAGTTGACATTGAAATTAGTCGTTATTCTCTCTGGACTGAGACCCAGGGAGGAAAAGCTCCAGTGAATTTATTATGTAACAACAGACAGACAGCAACAAGCTATTAGCATGATGTGATTTCTGAGTCAGTTTGATCACACAGATCAGCCTGAGCACTGATCTCTGTCATGGAAGCAGCCATCGTGACAGTTTCTTTTTGAGCCCCCATGGATGAGAGGCTGGGGTGCTAAATTATTAGCTAATGCTCACAAACTTAGTAAGCAAGTTGCATTCATCAACTCTATAGGAGCATCTCACAGACACAGGCACTAATTTAGCAATAAAGGACTTTCAACGAAAATGATCGAATTTTATTTAACAAAACTGGAGCTCGGACTTCTTAGATAGCCTGCCAGGACAAACGCTGCACGGCATTTGGAAGTGGCAGACACCAGCCAGCTATTGACACGTCTGTTGGTATCAGTTTGTCCATCGAAGCTGTCACACTGTGAATTTTAAGCTTTAATAAGTTAAAAGTTTCAGTCTGTGTGCTTTAAAGAATCTGGTCCATTAACTTAAATTAGCTATTAAACTAAAAACGTTGCTTTTGGAGCTAACCTCATGTCTGTATTTGGAAGAGTGTAATTTTTGGTACTTGGGACGAATCTGTGTGTTTGGGTTAGTTTCAAGAAATTTAAAAAGTTCTTACTGCTTGATCAAATCACTCCATGTGTTTACCAAACCTCTCTGAATAAAAGTATTAATAAAAGAAAAATGAAAGTATATCAGTGAGCCACACTTTATTACAAAGACATGCTTTCTATAGCTTTTTTACATTTTTGAATAGAAAAGAAAGACTGCTGTCTTTATTCATCACATACACAATCATACAGAGAACAACATGCAGTGAAATGCTTGTGTCCGAGGCTGCAGACGTGACCATCTCAGGGCTTGGTTTTAGCATGGGGGTCTATCCAGGATCCTTACTGGATACTGCTGCCGGGCATGTATTGAACTTGCGTCTCCTGCTCCAAAGGTGTGCAGTCTTACAACTACCCACCATGTGTAGGGGATAGATAGTAACCAAAATATTAGTTTTTATCTTTGTGAGGACACAGATTGACATGAATTCCCCAAGTTTAACCACCACAAACTCATATTCTAAACCCTGACTTAATACTTAACCCTAAAAAAAATCAAAGCTGGTGGAAAATTTTATCCCTCTGATCGATTAAAACTCGAATGTTTTCTTTGCAAAGATGGCTGGATGTACTTTTGTTTTTCAGCGACAAACATCTTTAGTAGTCACTCATCATTTGATGAGCGCTTCAGAAGCTTTAATAAACTATAAAGACTTCAAACATAATTTAGTGTAGGGCAGCACAGTGTTGTGGTGGTTAGTCGTGTCACCTCACAGCAGGTAGGTTCTGGGTTTGAATCCAGACTGGCCCCTTTCTGTGAGGAGCTTGCATGTTCTTCAGCTACTCTGACTTCTTCCCACAGTCTAAAGACATGCATAGGGTTAGCTTAATTTGTGATTCTAAATTGGCCCTAATTGTGAATGGTTATCTGTTTCTATGTGTTATCCCTGCAACACATTGGTGACCTGCTGTACCCTCCATCTTGCTCTATGACAGCTGGGATAGGGATAATGCCTAAGCTGAAAAAGACGGATGGAAAATTATTTCTAAAGTACAAGACCTCCAGTTGTGATTCTCCTCACAAAACAATGAGTGATTGAATGACAGAAGACAACAGCAGGGAAAAGGAGAAGGGAGGGAATGGCAGGCAGGAGGTGCATGGGGTGGGGGGCGTCCTTTGTGGAGTGTGGAAAGGTCAATTAGACAGTTTACAGGACATTTCTTCACCTCACACACAGACAACCTCAAACTTGCCCATCAGTTAGCATGATTTTGAATCCATCAGTTCTTGCTGAATTAGGGAGGGGCCTGTATCACAGCTACCTGCGGTTATTTACATGTAATATATCTTTCAGGTCTTTGATTATTATTATAATAGCACACTGCTCTCTCTCTCTCTCTCTCTATATATATATATATATATATATATATATATATATATATATATATATATATATATATATATATATACATATATATATATATATATATATATATATATATATATATATATATATATATATAGATCAAATTTTGTCATAGTTAAAATGACTTTATTTCTGAAGTGTCAACAGAATAAACGGGGAAAGAAGGAATTGAGCAAACACTGAACGGTGCCAAAGTGAGGAGATCAGTGGTGACAGAGGACAGGAGAGATGAAAGGGAGCAGAGAGGGATGAGAGGCTGAGGACAGGCTGGATGGGTTGTCTCCCATGGCAACTCTCTGTTGCTGATGGATGTGTTCACTCATGAATATTCATAGAGGTAAGAGGGGAG